>NC_084511.1:21306035-22506035 GCF_024500385.1 Phyllopteryx taeniolatus | reverse complement strand
GAACTCGGTACTACAAAGGAGATGTGAAGTTAACATTCGCCGAGACAATTTCACCACGGCAACAGCAAGGGTTGTCGTCTCCTGTTCCCTCTCCCTCTCCGTCCTCGCTCGGCGCTGCTTGTCTCCAGCCGGCCGAGCGAGCCGCTCCCGTCGTGTAGCTCCTTTCACGGGGACCGAGAAACTCTCGAACTGTGACAGCATTGAGCCTGCCAGTAATCGCCAGTGTGCCTGTCATTATTCTTCTTCTTCTTATTTTTTTATTTTTTTATGTTTTAGTAAAACATAACACACATAACACTTCAAGCTAAATTTGCACACAAATGGTGCAGCACCACATACAAACACACAATATAACAATACTCACAGGCATCGACAGGACTCTTTATCCTCTGCCAAAAACTACTCGTATTACTGCAATTTAGCAATCTAGATGTGAAATACTTTGTTGCGTTTGTCTCTATGTCTGTATTATACTGCACCCAGGTGGGCAAGGCACAAACACCGAAAGACGTGGAACAATTTCCACTTAATTAGAGCAAAAAATATGGCAAAAACTGTTGAATTCTATTTAATGATGTCATTACTGGATCTTTTTATAAAGTGCAATATTCTACAGTGTTATTTTTTTTCTGGAACAGATTAATGGCATTTGCATTCATTTCAATGGAGAAATACGATTTGAGATGTGAGTGTTCAGACTTACGAGCGTGTTCAAGGAATGAATTAACTCGTATCTCGAGGCACCACTGTACTTACTTAGGTACTGTTGTGGCTGTTGGGTGTAAATCCATCTGGTAATCTCCTAATGTAATTCATTCTGTGAAGAACTGGGCTGTCACCGTTGAATTGACGGAAAGGCCTTCCATGTTTCAAGCTGTCTGAATAGATGTGTAATAGGCAACATGAGCCGCGGTTCCTGAGTTCCGAGGTTGACTGGCGACTATCTTTGTCAGAAGTGACATCTTCACCTTGGTGGAAAGTCGATTTAAGGCAGATGAAAAGCAGCTGCCCGGAATCCATCCTCCTGACATCTGTTAAGTTCACTTAAAATGTTCTGGCACGGAAAGTCGATTTCGTGTGGGGTCGCAAAGGGGCACGCCATTTTACAAAGCCCTTTGAGCATTTAATCCATATTCTTGATATCCATCTTAAGGTACATGTACCTTAAGATGGATATCAAGTATCTCTTTATTAGGACAACTTTGGCATCCTAGTAGGACAATTACATGCTAATTGTGGGGCAAACCTAGCTAGCTGACAACTTGGTGAAGTTTTTCCCTTGCCTGTGTCACATCACCAAGAGTTCAGTTGGTTTTCTGATCTACATGCACAATGGTACCTCGGTTCAGAACTTAATTAACAAACCAAGGTAATGTTTTCCATTAAAATGAATGGAAATGCAATTAATCCGTACCAGGCACAGATGAAAGTTCTATTAACCTTGTTCTTATTGGTGTGTGGTTAAATCGATGCCGTGGCTCTGAATCGATTGCCTCACGTTCACGCAATCACCTGCAGGCACTTTCAGGTTTATCCAGGGGCGGTTTTTGATACGGGCAACAGGGGCAGTACTCCCTCCCTCACTAAACGAAGGCGGCGATCTTCGCTAGTGACATAAATCAGCTCGAGAAAGTCGAATGACCTGATTTCAGGCCTCTCGGTAGAAAAACGTTTGGAACTCAGGAATGCGTGGACGATATGAATTCATATTTCACAGGTTTACTGAGGCAGGATAGAGACAATATTGCATCCCAAACACTAGAAAAAGTCGGCTTGGTCAAATATGGCACCTTTAACTGAAAATAACGCGCTAGCCAAGATTTGTTTTTTAATCTAGTACATAAACTGAATTGTTGTTGAGGTTCCACTGTATATAATGTATGAGCCTGGTTCTTGATCTACTCCGCGTCTAAGGTGTCGTGAGCTAATTTCTGTTGTGAATTGGTGCGATTAAAATAAAAAAATACTTGTCTCAGTTTGCATATGACGTGCTGTTTAAATACACAAACAACTGTTGTCTGCTAAGCGAGCCATCCGAGAGCAGGTGATTGAAACAGCAACAAAAATGTTGACCACATCGCCAAGGTCTCCACACGTTTTTCGGTGACTTCTTACTCACACTTTCCAGCATGATTCATCGGAGAAAAGAAGAAAAAGGTGCTAAACGTTCACTTCACGAGAGCAACAGCTGGCAAATTCATGAAAGCGCATCCATTAGAGCAGCGGAGAGGAAAACCGACGACGGAAACTAGATGTCAGCTTGTTTGACTTTCTGGAGGCTTATTCCTTCCTCTAATTACTGGTAGCCGAGCGAGGTTGCCGTGTCGGCTGGATTCCACGGCAGTGACTTCAGAAAAATGTCACCACCACACAAAAATGTCATCAAGTGTAGAAACTGTAATGTGATGATCTGGTCTAAATTTGTTGAGTTTGGAATGTGGGCCTGTGGAGCTGAAGACTTCGCTATGATTGTGTTGTTTGAATGGCAACAGATTCATTGGACTTTCTGCCGTCTCGTGCAGTGGATCTCAAACTGGGGTACCCGGATCCCCTTGCGGTCCGCGAGCCGTAGCTTGGGCCGTAGCTTTGGGGTGCGGAAAATAATTGTGGTATCATTTAAAAAGTGTATAACTACATATTGGGATACCAATAAAACCAAAAATAATTGTGCAATTTGTGGGTTTTTTTTTCAAAACAAAAGGCATATTATTACAAAAATAAAGCACTTTGTTTAAAAAAGGCCCATTTATTTTTGTTTTGTTTTAGAATAAAGGCATATTTTCCAGTATAAAAGGTGAAATATTGCAAGAACAAAGTTGGATTTTTGATATTTACTTGTTAAAATCTGACTTTCTTCCCTTGTTTAAATAATATTTCAACTTTATCTTGAAAATATACAACTTTATTCCTGTAAGATTTTTATCCAGACAAAATAAATCTTTGATCTTGTAAAGATTATGTTTTTTGTTGAAAAAAAAGTAATTTCATTCCAATAAAATTACAACACTTTCTCGAAAAAAAAATGCATTTGTTATCATAATTGAACGACATTTTTCTAAAACAGCCAATTTTTTTTTATTTCTATGGCAATCAGGGGTACACAAAGTAGTTATTGTATGAGAATGGAATAATATTAGAAGAATAAAATACAGTTTTTGGAGTTCATTTGATAAAATATGACTTTCTTCCTTCATTAAACTTGGACTTAAATATCACAGTTTTGCGACTTCATCTTGAAAAATATGTCGTAAGAGTACAACTTTTTATCCCAAAAAAAGGAGTCTTTGCTTTTGAAAATATTACAACTTTTTTTTCTTGAAAAAATGTCAACTTTATTCTCATAACATTACAAATCTATTTCAAAAAGAAATATGAACTGGTTATGACAAATTTTACGAAATCCTTCAACAACCAAAAAAAAAAGAAACTTGAATTTCTATAGCCTTTTTGGGGACACACATGGAGAAATGTATTATAATTTTAGGAGAATTAAGTTATATTTTTGAAATTTACTTGTTCAAATATAACATTCTTCCCTTGTTAAACTTTGGCTTGAATATTACTACTTTACTTTTACGACTTTATTCTCGTCAGATTCAAACTTTGTATCCCGACAAAATACTCTGTTTTTGCAAAGATGAATTTTTTCTTGAAAAAAAATAAGACATTATTCTCATAACCTTACAACTGTTTTTCTAAAGAAAATATGAATTTGTTATCGTAACAATGTTTTTCTAAAAATGGGAAACTTTTTAATCCCTTTGACATTTACGGGTACACGTGGTAGTCATATTACATATATTATATAATTATGAATGTAAATACAATATTCCAATTGTTATAGTTTTGAAATTCAATTTTTGAAATACTGTATGACGTTCTCCCTTTAAGATTACAAGTGTTTATCCCAGCAAAATATGTCCTTGCTCTTGTTAAGATGATAAAAAAAATTTATTGAAAAAAATATGACTTCTTTCTCATAACGTAATAACTTTTTTTCCCCCCCAAAAATATGAATTTGTTATTGTCACTTTAGAATTAGAATAGAACATTCATACAACAGAATGCTTTGAGTTCAACGAAATACTGTAGGTTTCCATTTCACTCTTACTAAGTCTGTGAGCAAATTGTGACAATATGAATATTATTTCAGTATGCGGACTGACATTACAATGACAATGACGCACAGAAAATGGATGGATGGAGCGCAATATGATTTTTCTCATGTCAAACATGTGCCTTGGCTGAATAAATGTCGGGAACCCCGCCTCAGATTTCCGTGCATTAAGCACAAGTCAAAGTCTATAAGGTGCAACACTGATGTATGTTCCACATGAGCACGCGTAGGCATGCAAGGTGGGCCGACCAGATTAAGGCTTGTCATGCCGTGAGAACCCCACCCGACCCCACCACGACTCCCCCCTCATTACACTTTCTGGAAGCAAAGTGGGATTTCTGAACAGGATCACAGCGCTTTCTCTCAGACGCTTTCATCTGATAATTGGCTTCACGTTCAAACAAGCCGTGCCAGACTTCAAACAGTGGAAGAGGTTTTCATAACAGCCAGCGCACAAAGTGGAGCATAAGGGACTCGCTACGATCAGGTTTTCCCAAGCTTGCCCAACCCGGGTTCGACCTTTGGCAACATTACGGCGATGGATCCTGATTAAAACAAACTATTTTAAACTAAAAAGAAAAAAAAAAAACGCTTCAGTGTACTCTCTTTCCGGTTCAATAGATAATTAAAAAACCAAATCGAATTTGAATTTTCATTCGTTGGATGATGACGTGTCCTTTATTTTGGAACAGGACTAATCGTAATGATTTTGGATGTCATTCGTTACTGTCAACACGAATAAGGGCGAGACCAAGTCTTCGTTGTAACTCTTGGAGCTACGGCCCATTTGAACACCAACAGTGCATCGACACATGTAGACAGACAATATAACAATAATTACATAAGGTATATCTTCTGTGAAAAAGGACTAATATTACTGCAGTTTCCTAAGTCAGTTGTGAAACTCTTCTTAGTTTGTATCTCCATGATTGCATTATACTGTCCCCTGGTGGCCATGTCACACATACTAGAAGGCGCAGGAATGAATTAATCATAATGCACAAACTTTTTCATTCTTTACTTTCTATTTAATTTTTTAAATAAAGTACAATATAATATAAAAAAGTGCTATTCCTCTTATTAAAAATACATGACCAAAAAAATGTTGCTGTGTTTTTGGGGAGGCTGGAATGGAATAATGGCATTTCCATTCATTTCAATGGGGAAAGATGATTTACGGTACGTGTGTTTTCAGTTATGAGCGTGGTCACGGAACAAATTGAATTCGCACTGTGTACTGAAATAATGATGACCTTGTCTAAATTTACTCACAGATTTATTTAATTGGAGTGAAATATGGGCTTGTTTAGTTAAGCATAAAGCAATTACTGTGTTGTATGAATGGCAACAGCACAGGTTTATTGTGATTTTTGCCATCTAGTGGAAGAGCATTTCATTGTTCTGCCTGTCACTATTTGTCACTAGCATAGATAGATGAACAATCTATTTACTACCAATCTATTTAATTGGTAGTAAATAATACTATTCCCATGCCACAAATGATGATCGCACACATCAATGCGGTTGGGAATAACTGGTATGAAAGTAGCCAAATTCATGACAAATACAAATATTGCCCCCTTTTTTCCCCCCGTAAAGCATGTGCTTTTAGTGTTTTGTGTTCTTTTTCCATCCTGCTACTTCACTTTTCTTCTTACTCATCCATTTATTTGACCACAGAAGTGATATTTTCCATATTTGTGTGCATATGTTTTTGTAGCAGTGGACAATAAGTGTGTGTGTGTGTGTGTGTGTGTCGGGGGGGGGGTCACTCCTCACACGCAGCTGATGAAGAATTGTGAAGAAGTCCCAATTTGCTGCCTCCAGTCCCCGGTCCTCCTGCAGGGCCTTGTGGGTATTCGGCCACAACGTCTCCCTCGGCTAATGATGTCATTCCAGTCGGGCTGCGCACACTTGGAAGAGGAAAATGGAAAAAAAAACAACAAAAAAGACTTCGCAAAAACACAAGTGAGGAATGCAAACTAACCGACTGACTGAGAAGCGGAGAGTGTGTCTCATCAAATCTCAGACAAGTCTGGGCACAGTGACGAGGCGGCTAAAGTTTGGAACGCTTCCGAAATGAAAATGTTCCGTCTCTGCATCTACTTTACTTATCGTCAAGGTAGAATTGATCTGCGGGAAATCAATAATACTGGCCTCATGACTCCAGTTACACCTCGAGGACCCTCAGGGCATCCGGCAGGCGGACCCTTGCTGTGTCACGGTTTCAGAGCCAGCCCAAGATGAAGCAAAAGTAGATTTTGGGGCGCCCTATCCGTGCTAATAATATTGATTGTAGATCATTCATACAGCTACCATTACAGTTAGTGTAAAGGTGCATGAAAGTCAACTCATAAAAAAAAGTTGCCTATACAAAACACAATAGAACAATATGCAACTGTGACACATACAGTAAGTACATCATGATCTGGAACAAGCACACAAGACTCTGTGGTGTTAACATAACAAACAAAAAAATCGACCAAGTTTCTTTCGAGATAGCAAAACAACAAAGTCCAACAGGGAAAACAGGAAGAATTTCTTCTCCAAGGCAGAAGAACATATTGTATATTGTTGGGAATAAATAAGTATTTGAATGGAGGTTGTGAATGTAGTTTAGTTTTGATTTTCCTTCACATTTGTGCGAATGATGATGACCTGCGCTAAACTTGGATGCGAAGATCAGAGTGCGAGGAAATGAAGGCTAAAATATTTGTGCGCTTTCAAGTGCTCCCAGAAACGAGGTTTCGCGTTTGCTCGGGAGGGGAGCGCACACACTTTGAACAAAAGTGTGTGTGGGATGAGCTGAGGTCAAAGTTAAAGTGAGGCCTTCACAGCTGGATTATGTTGCGTTCAAAACACAAAAACCTGAAAGTGTCCTACTGGAATGATCCTAACCATTGGTAAGAAGTAACTAAGTACAAATACTTGGTTACTGTCTGTAAGTAGAGTTTTCAGGTATTCGTACTTTACTTATTTTTCTGAAGATTTGTATTTTGATTTTTACTCCCTACATTTGAAAACAGCTGTACTTTCTTCTCGTTCCTTTGTCAAAAGAGGCTTGTTACTTTTGTCAACCTCTGCAGATGATGACATGACGTAAAAAAAGAGTTATTATTTTTAATAACTATAGTTGATACATCATGTTATTGCTAAATCTGAATGAATTTTCATGACCTTGAAATGTTTTGTGCCTATTTTCTTTTGGATTTTAAATTAGTGAAAAACCTGGAAAGGATTATGATGATAATTTATCATCATAATAAAAGTTTTTATTCACTCACGATTGTGCAAATACAGCAGGTACACAGTATTCCTGTCACAATTAACACACAAATATACTTATATTTAATCAAATCTGAGCTGTATTAGTACATTGCTTTAATTTTCAGTGAATGCATTTATTTTGATAATCCATTTTGATGAGATAAATGTATTGCAGCAAGCTTTAAGCAGTAGTGCATACAAGAGAGAAACAAAAACTCAAGTACTAATCTCATGACAATCATTATTAATACCAACGTCGGCAGCGATATTAGCGATATTTCGATCCATCAGCCCGCCACTCCATTTCAGAGTTGAATGTGTACTTCTACTTATAAGAGAGTATTTTTTACAGTATAGTATTTGTACTTCTACTTTAGTACAGACTATGAACACTTTTGCCACCGCTGCTCCCAGGGTCGGTCGGTGTGAGAAAGCCGGATCACGCTTCCTTGTCTCCATGGAGGGGACACAAAAGCATTCGAGACACAAACAAGTTGGAAAGCGCTGGGCAAACACCAGCAAATATTTGCAAGCTCACAGTCAACATTCTCTCCTCGCCAGGCCTCCTCTGCTCTCACTCAGGACATCTATTGCAAACATGTCCTGACATTCAAGATGCGGTCAACCCCCGTTTATAGCGGGGGGGAAATATGTTTTAGATCCGCCCGTGATATGGAGGTGAAACTCTGCGATATAGTGACATATATCGTGATATTGGCACATTTCTAGAAAACGCAGGGACCGATATATATTGAATATTTTCTTTGTACTTTTTTCTCATTTCTAATTCTAAATTCGGACTTGCCTGTATACTATAAAAACACATTTAATAAAAAAAAAATAATAATAATAATTATCGCTGATTAAAATTTGCCATAAAACGGGGGCTCACTGTAATTTCTTTTTTTTTGGAGCGTTACCCATTTTAAAACTATGCTTAACTCAGTAGGTTTGGATTACGCCGCCCCAAGAGAAAGGGGACTCCACTCCTTGTAACTAACACACACACACAGACACACACACACACATATATATATATATACACACACACACACACACACACACACACACAGGTTGAGCAAGCACCTGAGTCCAGCGTGGAATGCTCCGGAATATCTTAGACTTCCTTGCCTCGGATCTTTAAAAAGGAAAACCCACCCACGGGGGCAACATGGTTGCCTAGCAACAGGGAACTTTCGATAAGGCCCCCAGTGCTATCTGAGCTGTGTGTGTATTTGTGTGCGTGTGTGCAGCTGGCGTTGCAGTGCTATTCAAAAGCACTGACATTTTGAACCGATCTTTCATTCGGCAGCCTTGGGAACGCGTTGTGCTCATGATGTCATTGGCTAACGCAAGTTCGATCTTCCTACCAAAGCCCTGAAGAAAATACGCTGTTTCTTTTGATGATTCATCAGGGTGAGAAAATAATCTTCTACATGATGTTGACTTGGACATTTCCTTATTTGGATGAGCCGCAGTAATTCTCTCATTTTAAAGAGCCTGTGAAGTGAATTCAGAAATTTGTTTCGAAAGACATGATACATGTTTGAAGATAATGGAGCGTATCACCCATGATAAACTGGAATCGGGCATTTGGACCTGCACAGTAATCCTTTTCACCAGAGAAAAACACCATTGGTAACAATACATGAGCTTATGACAACAATGCACGCTGTAATTAAAGCCAGTCCAGTGAAATATTCGTGAGCTTATTATTTTATTTTTTGGCCGTCCTGAGTATTTGTGGCATTGATTCTTTTTGTCATGTTTGCATGATGTTAGCAAGGAAGCAGCTCAGACGAATAACGTCTGCTCTCTGTCCAAGGCACATGAAAGCACTTATACAGACACTTTGAATTGAGTTGGCCCGATCCCCCGCGAAACATATTCACTTTACATCGAACCATGTTTCCAGAGGAGTGAAAGAAGAGCTCAGCTACATGGAGCTCGATCAAAAAAAAAAAAAAAAAAGAACGTGGTTTCTCTCTCTCTCTCTCTCTCTCGCTGCATTCTTTCCATCATCAGGAATTCACTGAGGTTTGGATCCAGGCTTTTCCCCTCGACATGTGGGACTCTTTGCACATGAATCAACATTTTAGTCCGCACCTTCACAAAGTGTCCAAAGAGCCAGAGTTGGCAGCAGGGCTCGGACTCGCCCTCTAAATCCCGATTCGCTATTCGTGTTGATAGCAACACATGACTTCTGAATCAGAAGCGACTAGTTACTCCTTGTACTATTCCCAAACAAAGATCAAAATACAATTTGATTTTGTTGAAAACTAGCTGCCACTTTTTGGCTACTGCGTCTCCCTCCGGAAAAGTTTTTCTTTTTAGTTTAAAATGGCTTACTTTAACCAGGATCGCGTTGGTTTTGCGCCTGTCTGTGCTGTAAATGCTCGCTGGCTGGAACCAACTGCCTCCTTTCTAGCTAGTTAGTTAACTAGCTAGCTGGCCGGCTAGCTGGCCGGCTAGCTGGCGCAGCTCCAGTCATCTGCCACGTTGTGTTTCACCAACTTCCATTCATCCTGCCGCAGTCGGATGAATACGCCTGCAGCTCCTCGGGCTAGGCTATCAGATGACTCGTTCAGTCGAGCTCTCGGTGGAGGCCTATAACTACAAGTGCGCGCGTGCGGTGAAACTATGCACAGGCAATCCAAATGGTGTCAGTGTTCATAACTCAACAACAAGGAAGAAACTGAGCAAAAATGACAAAAATTTCCAAGGTGAAAACCACTGCTGACCAAAAAGAACATAAAGGCTCATCAAAGGCTCGCTTTGTAAAAAAACAAAACAAAACATCTGACTGATTTCCAAGATTTTGGGGAGAATAATATTCTATGGACTGCCGTGATGAAAGCTGAACATTTTAGAAGGTGTGTGTCTTGTTACATCTGGTATAAATATACACAGCATTCCAGAAAACGAACATCATACCAACAGTCAAACATGGTGGTGGTAGTGTGATGATCTGGGGCTGCTTATTACTTCTGGACCTGGATGACTTGCTGTGATTGATGGAGCCATTCATTTAGGTCTTTACGAGAAAATCCTGAAGGAAAATGTTCGGCCATCATCTTGTGACCTCAAGCAGAAGCGCACTTGGGTTCTGCAGCAGGATAACGATCCAAAACACACCAGCAAGTCAACTTCTGAGTAGCTTAAAAAGACAAAATGAAGGTTCTGGAGTGGCCTCGTCAAAGTGCAGACTTGAATCCAATTGAAATGCAGTGGCAATACCTTCAAAAGACCGTTCATGCTCGAAAAGCCTCCACTGTTACTGAATTAAAGCAATTCTGCAAGGAAGAGTGGGCCAAAACATCTCCACAGAGATGTGAAAGACTCATTGCCAGTTATGGAAAACGCTTGATTTCAGTTGTTACTGTCGATGATGGCCCAACCAGTTATTAGGTTAAGGGGGGCATTACTTTTTCACACAAGGCCAGGTAGCTTTAAATAGTCCCCCCCCCCCCCCAAAATAAATAAAATCGGAAATTAAAAACTGCATTTTATATTTGATTGGGTTATCATTGTCTGATATGTATATTTGTTTGATGATCTTAAAGTGGGAAAAAGAATCTGAATTTGAGAAAGGGGTAATTAGTTTACTATAAGTCTGACTTGAGTCAAGTCATGTTAGACTCGATTCCCCCACCCACCACTGCTGAGAGCTGTGACATCCATTTCCCCCCCCCCCCCCCCACGTCGGGAGAACAACAACAACAATAAGAAAAAGAACAGCAGCTGGAGTTCAACATGTCCTCGTGGAAGATGGAGCAACGACGCTTCGAATTGGATTCCAACATGTCACATCAGCTGGAGCTCATTTCTTCCAGCCAGCATTTCATCCACGCGGGATCCATAAATTCAACAGGCCCAGAGACGGAAAACGAGAGAGGAAGGCTTTGAGATTTTCAAAAAGACATCGTCAAGACTATGATGACGACTTGATTTGAAGGAGATCTTAGATTGTACAAGATTGCAGAAGCTTTGCGAACGCTTGTCAGTTTATAATAAGATGTTAAATATAATGCAATGGCCTACATGAAGGAAGATTAGAAAAAAAAAAAAAAAAAAATGCATAGAAAATGTTCTGCCTAGTGGTTGTCTGCCTCCTAGTCAAGAGGTTCTGAGTTCGATTCTTGGCGGTTCTCCTCCATGCTAGCGTCAGATTGAGTAAGAAATAGTGCGTAAAAAGTGTCAAAGCAACAAAAATGTAAAAAAAAAAAAAAAAAAAAAGCGAATCTATGAATGGTATTGAAATAGGCCTCCTGCGTGTCAATTTCTCAATGACAGGTGCCAAAACTGTGAGAAATGTCGACATAAACAAGCTCTTTATTTGCAATAAAAACACTTGTATTCACTCCCAGTCTGCCACTTTTGGCCTACGAGTACACAATTAAACCGTACTACTACTAACTAGTGTGCTACATTATACTACGAGGCCCAACTAGTCATGTCAGTTGTAGCCTCCTTATCAAGGTTATCAAATAAATGCTCAAACGGCTTATTCAGTATCCATAATAATAATAAGGTCCATGTACTAGTGCACTCGTTTTCCTCTCTTGTAGGGAAACTCTTGCATACTAGTAGGACAACTACATGTTACTAGTGAGGTAAAACTATGCACTAGTTAACATTGGCGTGCTACTAATACTACTAGTGAAGTGCTAGATGTAAACTCAAGGAATCTGATGTCACTAGTAGTGCCACCAATTTTGTTGTACACTGTGCAATGACAAATACTCGAATTGCACTTTTACTAGTAGCATGCTGTTGTCAACTAGTGCTAAGTTTTGCCTGACTAGTAACGTACAGTTTTCATACTTTCCAAGAAGCTGTTTGAGCTTTTATTTGAAATCCTTATGAAGGAGGCTACTATTAGTTTACTAGTAAGTTTTAACTGCACTGTACTAGTAGGCCAAAAGTGGCACTAATAGAGGAAAATACATTACTAGTAAGACAGTTGTTCTACTAGTGAAAAAAAAGTGTACTTGTACATGGACATTAATCTGGGTACATCGGATTCGGAATAAATGCTCAAACGGCTTCCCATGGAGGTCCTGTTGAAAGCTCTGTGTGTGTGTGTGTGTGTGTGTGTGTGTGCGCGTGTGTTTGTGTGTGTTGAAGGCCTGTCAGCCTATAAAGAACTGGCCTCGGCCAACGCGCTGGCCTTTGTTCACCCACAACAAACACAGCAAGGACACACGGAGCAAAGGTTTGAACCAGGGCCACGCCGCCATTACGACACGTCCGCCGGCATTAGGATCCTTTTGACTCGCCAACGCACAAACATTCGCGATGGGGGAAACTCATATGAACGAAAAGTTCAAGCAAACCAACGAGTGGCCTTTCAACACAGTAGAATAACCATAATAGGGAGAACTACGATGAAAATCATGATCAAGCTTAACCACTGAAATGATAGATTACATCAGAGATAGAAAGAGATACAGTAGATAGAGAGCGATGGATAGATTCAACATAACACCATGTGTACCCCTAAATGCTGTATGAATGGAAAAAGTTGGCTACTTTTGGGGGGTGGGGAATGTAATGTTAGTTCCAAAAACATACACATTTTTTTTTTTTTTTTTTTTTTTTTAGAAAAGTTGGAATATCATGAGAATAAATTCAGATTTTGAATCCGGACCCCCAAGTTAAGGCTCGTGGACCCCAGTTTGAGAACCACTCCTCTGAATGATATCTGTGCAGTTGAGTCTATTTCGCACAATATACGGGAACAGGCTGTCTCAACACGAGAACGAGCGAGACAAGCTGGACTCCTCCTGACCTTTCTTGTTGCTGCTCTCAGCGCTCGAGCTGCTGATGCGAGGCGAGAGGGGCACACGGGCACAGTCCCCCCCACACACACTAACGTGTCTAAGTAGCTCATATTCTACTAATAGTGCTGCTTAATCCACCTTTTTCCCTGGGTTAACCATTAGCACCGTTCCTCACACTGACAGTCCTAGCTATGTAGGCAGCAAAAAGCATTATGAGTAGCCAGAATTTCTTATGTCGATGTTTTAAACTACAGTACAGTACTGTAGTAGAAAATCAAGCTAAACGTTGCTCTTTCTTTGTATTTGTTCCAGTCAGTATTGTTATGAGTGTGTGGATTAGTTATTTGTCAGGCCATGGTTGGTTTTTGTCAATTTATTTCGTAAAACTCTGACTTTGGCTTGAGTTTTAAACAGTTAACTTTCCGGTTATGACCTTTGCACCGTCAAGCAACTGAGTGATTACCCAAATGTATGAGTTGCATATAGTCCGTAAGGTTTCTTTTTGTGCCAAGAACAAGAGCCCAACTGACCTATGAGACATTACTGCCACATTGAAATCATTTAGCTTATAAAGCTGATTGTATCAGAGATATGCAGGTGAGTAACTGCACTACACTGAACTCCAAAAACCCCAAAAATCTGTGATGCACTGAATCCTCAATAAATGAACCGCAATATAGCGAGGGATTACTATATGGAGCTTCATTTCTGTCCTGAGTCTTGCCTCCACTACTCTTTCCTATAACTTCATTGTGTGGCTCATCAACTTTATTCCTCTTTAGTTCCCACAGCTCTGCACATCACCCTTGTTCTTAAAAATGGGCACCAGCACACTTTTCCTCCATTCCTCAGGCATCTTCTCACCCTCTAGAAGTCTGCTGAACAAGCTGGCCAAAAACTCCACAGCCACCTCTCCTAGATGCCTCCTTCCCATCTCTATCCCTCTGTCTGGCCAACCTGTATACAGGGTGATTGAAAAGTAACTCCCTATTTTTAAGTACTTGAAATGTATTTCTGAACTATAATTCTTGCAAGAAATGAACATGAGAAGAAAGGGAGCCAGCATTAGCCACCAGTTTCTCAAGCCGCCTGGGAACCGCATTAACTGATTTCACAAGGAACTCTCGTATTCGCCCTTCATGTTCTTCCAAAGTTGTTGGTTTGGTAGAATGGACTTGCTCCTTTAACCAACCCCACAGAAAAACGTCACAGGGTGTTAAGTCAGGACTTCTGGCTGGCCACTCCTACACAGAAAAAATTAGAAAAATATTACTACATATGAATAAATTAGGCGGCACGGTGGACGACTGACTAGAGCGTCAGCCTCACAGTTCTGAGGACCCGGGTTCAATCCCCGGCCCCGCCTGTGTGGAGTTTGCATGTTCTCCCCGTGCCAGCGTGGGTTTTCTCCGGGCAGTCCGGTTTCCTCCCACATCCCAAAAACATTCATTAATTGGGGACTTTAAATTGCCCGTAGGTGTGAATGTGAGTGCGGATGGTTGTTTGTTTGTATGTGCCCTGCGATTGGCTGGCAACCAGTTCAGGGTGTACCCCGCCTCCTGCCCCATGACAGCTGGGATAGGCTCCAGCACGCCCGCGACCCTTTTGAGGAGAAGCGGCTCAGAAAATGGATGGATGGATGAATAAATTATAAGCATTTTAAAATAGGGAGTTACTTTTAAATCACACTGTAGATCTTTTTCTCCTTATTTAGTGTCCAACCTGTCATACATGTCATCATATGTCTCTTGTTTGGCCTTTTCCACCTCTAACTTTTCCCTACGTCGCGTCTCCATTTATTTATTTCGCCTCTCCTCAGTCATCTCAGTGTCCCCCTTCTTCTTAGTTAACCTTTTTCCTTGTATGATTTCCTGTACTGTGAGGTTCCACCAAGTCTCCTTCTCTCCTTTCCTGCCAGAAAATACACCAAGTACTCTTCTGCCTGCCTCTCTGATCACCTTGGCTGCAGTGGTCCAGTCTTCTGGAAGCTCCTCCCGTCCACCGAGAGCCTGTCTCAGCTCTTCCCGAAAAGCCGCACGACACTCTTCCTTTCTCAGCTTTCACCACATTGTTTGCTACTCTGCTTTTGTCTTCTTAATCTTCCTCCCCACCACTAGAGTCATCTTACACACCACCATCCTATGAAGTCTAGCCACACTCTCCCCTACCACTACCTTACAGTCGGTAACCTCCTTCAGATTACATCGTCTGGACTAGATGTAATCCACCTGCGTGCTTCTACCGCCGCTCTTGTAGGTCACTCTATGTTCCTGCCTCTTCTGGAAAAAAAGTGTTCACTACAGCCATTTGCATCCTTTTTGCAAAGTCTACCACCATCTGTCCCTCCAAGTTCCTTTCCTGGATGACGTACTTACCCATCACTTCTTCATCACCCCTGTTTCCTTCACCAACATGTCCATTACAATCCGCACCAATCAGGACTCTCTCTTTGTCTGGGATGTATCTTTAAAGGACAAAAAGAGTGATCTTTTTGTCAAGATATCTCCCATCTGTCTTTGTCAGACGACAAAGCACCAATTCTTTATTAACCCCCTCACCCCCCTACTCACACACATACCCTCCCTTTGACTGAAATGCTGGAAAACTCCCAGACACAAGCCACAATGTCAGTCAAGGAACCGCCTCGCCATCATTTGATGCCTTGTTGAGTTACACGGCGTGTCACATTCAAGTCGATGGATGAAAACAACATGTGAGCATGCGTCTTTCTTCTGAACTAGCGGTTCTTAAACTGGGCTCCCCAAAACCCTTCATTTTGCGTCAATGAAAAGCTCTGATATGGTTGTTATGTATTATTACATCAAATAGATATCCCCAAAAGAATAAAAGTGTTATGTTGGAGTTTTTTGGGGGGAACAAAAAGTGTTTTTTTTTTCTCAAGAATATAGTTGTATTTTTTAAAATGACTTCTTTGCCTTAACAAACTTTGTTTTTAATGTTGAAATATTTATCTAATATAATTTATCTAATAATAATAATAATGATGCATTACACTTATATAGCGCTGAGAATCTCAGACAATACAATTAAATTCTCTGAAAATTATGACTTTTTTTTCTTGGAAAAAAATATTTTTCATAACATGTCAACTTTGTTTTCTAAAAAAATGAGAAATTGTTCTCATAACATGATGACTTCATTGTCATTTAGGGGTACAGATGGTATTGATGTTTAATTAGGATTACGACGGGGGTCCTTGGAAAAATTTCTCCCTTGACCTAAAAAGTTTGAGACCCTGATATAGAAAATGAACAAACCCATGTCAAAATATTTTTCCCCGCATATCATTAAGATTTTGGAGAGGTCTAGCCAGAATCCAGACCTAAATCCAACAGAAAATGTGTGGGGTGAATTCAGATGGGGGCTTTTTGTAAGAAAAGAGCGGATTTGTGTCAAACAAATTTTTGTCACGGGCCACATTGTAGTTACGGTTTCCTTCCTTCAGGCCGGTTGATTCTGAAACCATAGAAATGTCATCACCTCTCACCTTACATTTATACAAAAAATTGATGAATAACTAGTTTTAAAATGAGAAGTCGAGGATAACTGGAATTACAATCTTACAACCAACTGGCAGCCCGGCGAGTCAGCGAGCGCTGTACTGTGAAGCTCTTGGAGCTCTTAATCGACAACATACGTCCAATCTCGGGCCTTTGCAGATGAGAGGAAGCTGGTAGGGCGTTGGAACGAGGCCGCGATCTGTAAAGGGGAATCGGCTTCGACTGGGTCGTGGTGTGGTGTCACTGAGCAATAATCACACACAACGTGAACACCAGTGAGATTTCTCACTTTAATGATGTGAGCAGGTGTCGGAGCGCGAAAATGCAGGAAACACCTGAATGTCACTCGTACTCGGAGGCCACAACATTTGCTAAACACGCACGGAATGGTCATCATACTGTTGGGAGTCTTGTGTAGTCACATATGCGCAAGTCATAGAAATGTCGCAAGTCTTAATCGTAAAGTTTCAAGCGAGTCCCAAGTTAGTGTGGCAAAACTCAAGAAACTCAATTTGAGTTTATGCATGGGCCGATTACGTTTGCCGTTGTACGACATTTGGAATTCATTTCGAAAAATTCAATTGTTTCAACTCAAACTGCAAAATGAGAAAAGAAATGCTTGCAAAATCGTTGCCTAGTGCATTTGTCAGTGTTTGCTAGTTGACAGGCTACTTCCTGGTTCACAGAGGATGACGTCATGCAAGAGGGAACTGTACTATTTAAGATTCTGAGGACGAGGAATACTTCTATCAAATGGCAGAAAGAGAAAAATCACTGATCGCTATATTTGCATTGGCTAGAATTTCTTCAGGATGTGAGTAATAAACAGCTTGGAGTCCACTATTTTCATTGTGTAAGATATGCTATAAAGTCCTCATTTTATAATAGACCGGGGCTAATATGGAATGGCTTCTTCTTCCTGCTGTGATACGAAAAGACGAGCAGCAAAGATAAAGCAGCTGCCTATGGAGTAATGCTGCCAAAGATTATGTTATTGTGCACTGACATGAACAACGTAAGCACACAAGGTCCTTTGATGATCGCCATAGCAAACACTTTTAATGGGATCAAGGGGACATAAACAATTTCGATTTTCAGCGGTGCATTTTGTCACATTCTGGCCTCAATTGTGCCTTTTAATCACTTTAGCATGTGTGCTTTCCTTACATTTTTTTTTTCATATGAAGTCAACAACGACCACGCCAAACAGGAGACAAAAATCCATTTTAGATGAACTCCTGACAAAATACGTCTTTGATCTTAAACAAAATGTGACTATTAGCATAACATTAGCATTTTTGTTTCCTTTCACAGAAATAAAGTCCTATTTTCTTCAACAAAAGGCAATTTTTTTTTTTAGTTTTTTTTTCTCGAAGAGAATAAAGGTGTCTTTTTCAAAATAAAAGGTGTAGTAACACAAGAATAAAATGTTTGAAACTCAATTGTTTGTGTTTTGACCCACAAAAGCGTATAGTCGAGAGGCTTTACAACTCACTTTGTCATGAGTTACTTTTTTTGAATTATTAGTGTCGTCGACTATGTCAACTTTGAACTTTGATCCTCAAATTGAGCTTTGACATTTGCGCCCGTTGCGCCAATCCAACGTGGTCACTAATGTCATTCGACTCCAAGGCAGTCAGTCACATGACCGTGTACGTAGCCTTCGCGAACCAATCAAAATGACTCATTTTAGGAAAATAAATAAATAAACAGCCGTGCGAGTGGGTTTACTTTCCAGACTCCAAAAAACATCAGCTTTGTCATGCAGCTCTTAAATTGTAACTGGCCGAACTTGGATGTTTCAGCCCACTTCTAACTTGAGAAAACACCTGGCGGTAAGTTACAAATGTGTCTATTGTTGTTTTGGCAGTGGATACGGCAAATTTAGCACTATCCCTGCTGTGTCGCACACACACAATCACTAAGTCTGGTCAGCAAACAGCTTCTTCATGAAGTCATTTAAGTGAATAAAGCAAAGCATGTTTCTGTAGGGCCCAATGCATGTGTTGTTGGTTTTGGGGCAGTTAAAAGTTGAAACGGTGGCATGTGTGTGTGGACTCCCATATATTATTATTTTATTTAAAAATCAAATAAAATCAAAAGAAAGAAAGAAAGAAATCAGCAGTTAGCCACAACCAACCCGGAATTCAGTATTCAACATGGTAGCGATCGCTGTCCATCACCGTGCCTTCTTTACCACGTCACGTCACGGTACGTCTTTCGGCTTGCGTCTCAAAACACGGGACGATAATACACGATAATAGTATGAATAAATGCTGTTACATAATCCAACATTCCCATTATCATTTAAGTGTCATTGAACAACAAAATACCGTTGCACTTCATCTTCACAACTTGTGAGTTTGGTTCCAAAGTGAGAAAAAGTCATCCGATAATGTCACATGATTCATCTCCCATTGGGCGTTCGTTCAGCATAAACCAATAAGCACTGGAACAGATGTCACTGACAAAAACAAGGTTACAGAGGGCTAGTGTTGTTATGGGAATATATGCTTCCTTTTTTATTCCCTTTTTGGGGAGAATGAGCCCCCTGCCACCTAGTCAGAAGTCGTAGAAAGCAGCGCACAAGCAAAGCGTGGTTCTCCCTGATTCAAAGGAGTGTTTTACGAAATGTGTTCCTCTGTTACAGCAACACCCTGCTGGGTTAATTCGGGCCCTGCATGAGTACGTGTGTTTTCACACTGGCCAAGTCAAATGTCACATATCACACATCACTTGCTGACACAGGAATGCGCACACAATGCCATACAGTGCATTCGTAGTTGCAAAGCACAATAGAATTGTTCTCAACATGCACTGTGCTCTATCTGACGACCATTGCGTTCTCTTATTCCAGGAAGATGGCCTTGACTGACTTAGGTTAATCAAAACAGGAACTAATGCCCCCAACGTCAAATCAGTCATTAGTCAGTATTAAGCAAGTCACTTATCTGTTGGGCAGAAACCTCGTATGTCCAAATAGAACCAATCTCATACTTTTTCACAAATCGATAATATTGGTCTGTTCCCCACGTCATCTGTTATTTTTATGCATTACAGTGGACCCCTGTATACTCGCGGTTTGGCACCTGCGGATTCACCTATTTGTGTATTCTTATTATTTTTTTAATGTTGTCAATTTTTTGATCTTTTTGTTTTTTTCTTTTTTGGAAAGGAACCAACCCCGAAAATGCTTCTTGGCAGTTTATCACCGCTTATTCAAGAACTTTTAGCGTTTACTAAATGCAATTATAAGGGGCGTCATTTATCCGTGTTGAAAATAGCTTGAGGACAAACTGATCGCTAATGTCTGATCGCTAGTGTCGTAAAACGCTCTGCGGGAGCCGTGCGGCATTATGACGCCTTGGGTTGGAGCAAGCCTGTTTTGTTCCAAATAGATCGCTGTGATGCTTCGGTGCAGAAGGAAATGATCAGCCACGAAGGTAAGTTTGTGTGCAGATTCATTTCTGGTTATTACACTGCTTAGTCAACTCATCGTTTTATTGATTGCATAATTCATGGCTCTAAGACCTTTGAAAGGGTTTGAGTTGAACCACAGTCGTTGGCTTTTGTGACAAAGGATTTTTGATTCTACCATTTTAATCAATGGCAATGTAATAAATTAGCAACTTCTTCATCGTGTTAAATTAATGACTGGCCATATGTTAGCAATACAAACTATAATACCAACTTTAGGAATGTACTATTGGGTAACTCAAGCAAGATGGCGTTATGTAAGAATGGACAGAAATTCATCCATGACTATACATTTTCAATCACAGGTGTACCTAATGGCATGGCCGGTGAAACGGTGGTTGTCCTCAACTCTGCATGAGTTTGTTTGTGCGTGTCTCTGTGTGTGTGTTCACAGCTGCTTTTCATATCTGCCAGATAAGAAAATATTCAGAAGCAGAGAAGAAAAACATCAATCTTAATCCCGTGAAGAATTCCCTTCTTTTCCATCCTAAATCAAACAGTCTGATTATCATTCTTCTCGGGGCTTTGACCAAACACAAAAATGTGTCTTGCATGACTAGATTTATGTTTTTAACTCACTTTTCTAAGTCCCAAGGATTCTTTTGTTTAATATTCATCCATTCCAACCATATGAAAATCATCAAGAGGACTATTTTATCATTCTTGAGTTGTATAATCAACCACAGCCGCAGCATTGAAGGCATTGTTGGACCACTTACTGTAAAATAAATGCAGATTTTTTTCCTTTCTTTTATGAACAATCAAACGAGAGGACTTTAATGTCTTGAGTGCTGATTTGGACATTTAAAAATGTCAGAAAAAAGAGAAAAGTCAGTTTTTTTTTTTTTTAAGTCCTCTTTGCCCTTACTAGTAGACAACTAGAAGGATAACTAAATGTTACTAGTAAGGCAAAGCTTTACACTAGTTGACAACTGTGCTACTAGTAATACTAG
Source organism: Phyllopteryx taeniolatus (assembly GCF_024500385.1). NCBI lineage: Eukaryota > Metazoa > Chordata > Actinopteri > Syngnathiformes > Syngnathidae > Phyllopteryx > Phyllopteryx taeniolatus. The sequence continues at coordinate 22,484,917 of NC_084511.1, read as the reverse complement.
TGACATGATAAAATGTAATTAGTTGACATACAGCACTTCACTTGTAGTACTAGTAGAGCGCAGATGTCAACTAGCGTAGTTTTGCCTCACTCGTAACAAAAAAGTCTACACACCCCTGTTCAAATGCCAGGTTTTGCTAATGTAAAAATACAAAAATGATACCAAGAGAAATCATATTTAAACTTTTTCACCCATTAATTTGACCTATATTATATAGTAAAAGTACTGTTACTTTTTAATAATATGACTCAAGTAAAAGTACAAAGTAGTCCTCCAAATAATTACTTGCGTAAAAGTAAGAAAGTACTCAGTGAAAAAACTATACACGTACTAGTAACTTCTGATTTATTTTTTTTGTTTTTTAGTATGGATGTCAAATCAAATAAAAATAACTAAAAATATGAATGTCCAAATTCAGATACTGCTGAACAATATCACTTAATCTTAAACATAATTACAATTTTATAAAATCGTTGTAAAATAACAAATTAAGGCAAATTCATCTCCGAGAAATGGTCTTATACTATATTGTTTGTACTTGTGAAACAGCACAATACTGTGGGCTCACCAACCAGATTACAAAAAGCAGCAACAAGGTTGCAGTGGATATAGAAAGTCTACACACGCCTGTTCAAATGCCAGGTTCTTGTGTTGCAAAACAATTTTGACCAAGATAAATCATTTTCAAACTTTTTCCACCATTAATGTGACCTAGAATTTGTACAACTCAACTGATTTAATTTTGTATATTTTTGACAGGGGGAGGTGAAAATAAACAACTGAAATAAACTTGAATGTGATTGACTTGGACTTGACGTTTAACTTGCTGCCTTCTTGGCCAGGTCACAATTGCAAAAGAGATGTTCTGTTTTAACTGCTTGACGTGGTTAAATAAAGTTCAAATAAAATACAATTTAAAAATTCTGGTCTATGGCTGTGTTCACAAGTAACAGTTCATATTCAAACGCATGTTCAGTGGGAGTCCACATCCCAGTTCTGAAAGGGTGTGTCCCATGGCCTTTATCATTGCGTATAATTGTTTGAACAGATGAACGTGTCACCTTCAGGGATCTGGAAATTGCACCCAAGGATGAACCGGACTTGTGCAAGTCCACAATTCTTATCCGGATATCTTGGCTGATTTCTTATGACTTTTCCCAAAATGTTCCACAAAGAAGCAGTTTGTGCAACCACACTATCGCTGTTGTTTATATTTACTTCCTTTTAAATTGGGTTGCACAGGTTCTAAGTTGCATTAATGGTGGGAAAAGTTTTGAAATGATTTCTCGTGGTTTAATTATTTTATGTATAGACCTTAAGCTGGATATCAAGGATACCAAATAACTGCAAAAAGGGAGCAGCAACTTAGACTCTGGACTGGTACAAGGCCTAAAATGTGGACCTTTTATGAACTTGTCAGGGATTAGCAGGTGCGTTAACACACCTAAGTATAAAAGGCCAGTCAAGAGGGTTTCAAGTGAAGGCCATTTGATGGAATGTAGAACTCACAAGTGCAACATTCTCAACAGGCCGCGTCTTGATTATTTTCTTGTGGTGAAAAGAATTTTGGCGCGCAGGCCGCCAGCGCGCGCACGTACCGGTGCTTCACGTCAGGTCAAGCCCAGAAAACAATTTATCCAACTCATTCCCAGATCAAGTAGCAACTCATTTCAACACGTTTCCTGTGTGGGCATCTCTGAAACAACAACAGGTGATGTGCTCTGAGCTCACAGGTTGAAGCCCTTCAAAAGTCACTCAGAGGACGTGTGCAAAGAAAAGTCTTTTTCTTCAGCTCAGCGCAGGTGGATGTGTGAAGACACGAGAAAGAAAACAGCTGAAAATGGTTTCAACTGAGTTTGGCCAATGAAGTGATGATGACTGCGTTCCATGTGCTACATTTATTTGTATGAGGGAGCAACAAAACGAGGAATTCTGAAATGTGTTTCTTTTTTTTGTAGCTACTACTGTATGTAACAGAGGGGCCATTGCCATCTTGAGGAAAATAAGTAAAACTACATCTTGACAGTTTTGGTGCAGGGATAAACCCTGGACTGGTTGCTATCCAATCTCAGAGCACATATAGATTAAAAAAAAACACTCACATTCACACCTACAGACAACTTCAAGTATTTAATGAATGATCCTAACAACATTTTTGGAACGTGGGAGTAATGTTGTTGTGAAAATGTGAGAATTTAGGGAAGATGGTGTGGAAGGAGGTAAACATGCAAAATGCCAGCTCTCATTTGGGAATGTTCCGTGGAAAAGTGAAAAATAGTTCAAAATGAAATGAGCAGTTTGAAGTAGGAATGTGAAAGATCCATCCATTGTCTTTTAAATGCGTAGCTTTTAAAATATGATATAAATATATGTATTCAAAGGCTACTTTTTTTAACAGTGCACGTCTTTGTTTACAACCTCTGTAAAAGGGGGTTGCAACAGTTGACAACCACTGCCGTGCTCTATCACTAACTTACGCTCACACTGTAATGAAGTCATAATTACAGTAAATATTTGAATGAAAAACACTTTCATAAAAGACCATAATTATATATAATAACGAAAAACAATAGGTATGGCGGTAATAGGAAGTGCATTCATGAGCCGCATAACAGCATATTCCTACGCCGCTCCACAAACGAGCTCTATGTATATATATATATATATATATTTTTTTTTTTTTACTAGCAGTACACCACCAACTCAAAATAGATCTGGGACCCACTTTTGGCTCCCGACTCAACTGACTTGGGCAACTACAATGCTGTGAAAAAGTATTGGCTCCCTTCTCAAATTCTTAGATTTTTGCATTGTTTCCTCACTTTAAGATCATCAAACAAATGTAAATATCCGACAAATATGATAAGTGAAATTAAAACGGTGATTTCATTAAGGAAAAACAAAACAAATTATTAAGTTAGCTGGCCCTGTGTGGAAAAAGTAATGGCCCCCTAAACCTAATAATTGGTTGGGCCGTCCTCAGCAGCAAGAAACTGAAATCAAGGGTTTTCTACATCTGGCAATGAGTCTTTCAAATCTCAGTGGCGATATTTTGGCCCACTCTTCTATGCAGAATTGTTTAAATTCAGCAAAAATGGAGGGTTTTCGAGCATGAACGGCCTTTTTAAGGTCATGCCATTGCACTTCAATCTGATTCAAGTCTGGACTTTGACAAGGCAACTCCAGAACCTTTTTTTTTTTTTTTTTAAACCATTCAGAAGTTGACTTGCTGGTGTGTTTTGGATCATTATCCTGCTGCAGAACCCAAGTCTGCTTCATCTTGAGAAATTGAAATTATGCAAAAATATAAAAAAATGAGATTTATTACTTTATTTATTTACTGTATTTTATTAGGCTGACAAAATTACAATTCAGGGGTTTTGGAATTCAGAGTTTTAGTTGACTAAAACAAAGATCCAAATGCAGATGAGAGTTTTCAATAAGGAAAAATAAACCGTTTGCCTCATGTGAGAGAAATTTATTTCAGACAGAATTCATTATTATTATTATTCTTCACACTTCTATACATTATGCCATTAAATCCGGAGGTCATTGTAATACTTAGAACACCAAAAGTCAACCATTTCATAGACAACCTAATAAAGTACATCGTGTATAAAACAGATGACGTTGAGGAGCGACATTAGGCAGCCGTTCTTATCAGGACAAGCTTTTCTCGAGAATAAAAAGTGGGGAGCATTTGCAGTATCCAAAGATTAATTCCTTTATCATACAAGCGCTGATAGAGACCACATTGCATGTTAGTTTGTACGTGAATTCATACAGACTTCATAGTAGTGACACTGATAAGACAAAACTAACACAAAGCAAAGGACACTCGAAAAGGAAAACAAATTTAAAATTTCATTTTTCCAACCTGTTAGCAGAGCCCACCGACGCTCCCTCTGTGACGCCATCTTTTCTTTCTTTTCAAGCGTCAATCATACGCACACACACGCTCGCACACAAATACTTATACACAAGATAAAAATTTATATATTTAAATTTCAATATTAATGATATTACTGGATTCCACGATAAAAGCCAAACGAGAAGTAGAGACAGCTTTCAAATGAACAGGAGGGCAAACCCACCAAAATAATTTTGTCCCCAAAGAACTCTTCTTTATCTTCAACTCGACTGGCCTGCTGTGACCCCCGAAGCAACACAGCGTGTTCCCTTTTGAAACCGGTGTGGCCCTTTTCCTTCATGAAGTCTTTTCTCTCTCTGCCCTTTTCCGTTGGTCCGAACAAAGAAACAAACATTTTCATGGCACAGATGCCACCGGCGCTGAGGCAGAAACGTGGGATAATGATGATGGCACAAGTTCTGTTTGCTCCTCTGACGGGAAGAAAATATCCACGGAGGAGGAGGAACAACAACAACACACACGTGCCATTAAACTGGTTGGTTAAGTCCATTAAGGGGTTAACAGCGTTCAGTCAGAGCTGGGCATCCACAAAAGCATCCGGGCTCTATTCAAGTGTGCGTGTGCGTGTGTGTGTGTCCAGCGGTTCAGTGAGGGCACAAATGTTGATGATGTTTATGTTGACATGTTTGGGGAAGTGTTTTGCATGGATGCGTTGGCACGAAAAAGCCTCCGACAGGACAAAAAACAACAACAACTATACTTCCAGTGATTTAGTCCACCGCTGACAGGACGACCGGCAAGAGGAGGGCGTGTGTGTATGTGTGTTCGCGTATATAGATATATATAGATATATTTATATATGGGTGTAGGAAAGGGACGTTTCCTTACAAGAGGAGACAGCAATTGCTCTCTGTGGTTTTTTCTCTGTTTCGTTGACCTAAAAAGAAAGCAGAGACAACAACAGGTGAGATTGGGGTAAGCCGTAACAATTAAAAGGTCCCATAACATCGGAATCTTTTTTTTTTTTTTTTTTTCTTTCTTTCTACTGTTTGATGCATAACACGTCAAAATGAGTCTGTGACCTGGTTTAAGTTTGACATCTGTGCAGTTTGTTGATTGGATGCAGTAAACCTTGAACACCAACGCCACTAAGTTTACGGAGACCATAGCTGTGTCACAAACTGTGCATGCTGAGACAGTTGATGAATCTTTCGATAAATTCACCTGGAAAATCTCAAATGTCATGAATGCTGTCGTTCCTATTAAAACTAAGACAATCTTGAGGTGACCTAGAACACCGTGGAGGAGCATGGTAAAGAGAACGGAAGTGGAGAACAACTAAACTCCAAATTGACTAGACCTCCACAAAGTCAGCAACACTTTTATGAAATCATCAGTAAGAACCCGAACAATACTCACACTCTTGTTTGCTGTGGTTGACAAGCTTACAACCCCCCCCCCCCCCCCCCACCCCTTATCAGATAGCTCCAAAACTCCTCACAGCAGATAAATGCAATACATTTCCTTGTTATTTTAGTGAAATAAAATACAATCCATCAGGTTAAACATCAGCACAAATCAGCAAAATGATGCTAAATCTGAAGACACCCAGGAAAAACTCTATTACCATGTTAGAATTTGATCAAGTGGACCAAAAGAACTATGCAGCAATAGTTTCGAAAAAGTCAGATGGTACTGAGTCAAGACAGCTCGTTGATGGTTTCAGATCAACAAGCTGTCTTGACTCAACACCGTCGGACTTTTTCAGAGCTACTGCGAAGTCTGTGCTCGCTGATTTGCAGCAAATAATCAATTGCTCACTTCAGTCAGACCGGTTCCCTAAAACTCTTAAAGTCGCTGCCATTAAGCCGCTTCTAAAAAATAGAACGCCATGTTAGCAAACTATAGAGCCATCTCAAATCTCGCTTTCATAGCAAAGATTGTCGAGAAAGTTATTTTTAATCAACTCAGCAATTTCTTGAACTTAAATGGACTTTTTGACAAATTTCAAATCAGGTTTCAGAACTCATTACAGTACAGAATCTGCTCTTAAAGTGCTGAAGGTTGAATACTGACTCGGGAAAGGTGTCAATTATGGTCTTGGATATCAGTGCGGCTTTTGATACGGTAAATCCTAATATAGTGCTGAACAGGTTAGAAACGTGGGTAGGACTAAATGGAACAGTCCTTGAATGGTCCAGGTCTTACCTGGAGGAAAGGAATTATTTCGTAACCATTGGTTACCTCGTGTAGGAAATGCGCTATATAAATACATTTTCTTTGCTGCGTCTTGTTCTAAGCTTTGCACCACCTGGTAAACTCAGACAAGTTGAGGAATAAATGGCTCCAGCTTATTAATCCTAATCATTTCACAACCAGAACTGTGCTGTGCTCGGGCCCGCTTCGTGGAGGATGACTTCGTAAAAATAAGCTTTCACACACCGCTGCAGTGCATTTCCGGTTTTTGAGCGAGCGACCGGCCGGGGCGGCCGCCGCCGACCCATACATACACACATGCAGTATGTTAAAGCGTACATGTGTTGTGGTTTACATCAATACTTAACTGTATTTATCATTTATAATGTAACTGTGGATTACATAGCCATTAATTGCAGACAATGTCATCAAAATGTGTGCGAGCGATGAACAGTGCTTGCCGGTTACGTTGAAGAGATTGACTGGGAGCGCAGGACCAGCCTCTCGAAATATAATATACCACACTGATCTATTTCTTGTCCTCACCATGAGAGTTGGGCTCCGGAAGCGTTTCCTTGCCAACCAGGTGCATGACGGTGGTTCGGCCTGGAGGCAACTTCAACGCTGTAATAAACAGCCTCTTGAAATATTAACGCTATCAACGAATCAGTGGAGATTCGGATTGACTCCCAAATCCCAATGAAAATAAAAAAATCCTGAATCTGAAATGTTCACATTTGAATCTAAACGAGTCAAAGGATAAGATACTTTTTCATTTGTTTCCAAGCGCTTCAATGCTGCGCACGGGCGCCACCATTTTGACTTAGTTCGCTTCTGAGGATGTACGCATTGCAGCTTCACCAAGATCTCCATAAAGTTTGTTTTTAAAAACAGAAGCTATGTGCTGAAGGAAGAAGGCTTGCGTTTAGCCGAGCCCTCCAACGAGCTGCATGGATAATATGGAAGCGCCACAACGGGAGCCACTGCTGGAGAAGGCTACCGCGGCATGTCGGCAGATTGAATGCGAGTAAGTTGATCCAACACAGCATGAAGCTTGGGCAGTTAGGTAGCCAGCAGGCCAAGTAGCAGCAGGCTAGCTGGAAAGGCTGCAACCTGATCCGGTTCGCGAGGATTTAAGGCACTGCCGAGCGCAAGAGACACCCAGGATTTTACTTGTGGCCAGGGTATGGCGAGGGAGCCTGGTTAAAGTAAGCCATCTCGCACCAAAAAGAAAAACGAAGAAAAAGACATGGCAGCTAAAACGTGTCAGTCATTCAAGGCTGAAGATCATGAATGTGAAACCCGTTTAATATTTACAATGCAAATTGTTTTGCTTTTGAACGGTGGTGTATATCTCCTCAAGTAATCTCCTTATTGTCGTCTCTGATGGGAGGAGATCAGGTTGAACTGAGGATAAGAGGACCCAGGGGAGTGCAAATAAGGAAATGAGATCAAGCCAAGAACAGCAGCGAGACGTTGGTTGACGACGCCGTGTAACATGGGAATTAAGTCCAGCCCAAAGTCATGGTGGCGCACCACACTCATCTATTTCGTGTGCTCACCATGAGAGTTGGGCTCTGGAAGCGTCTCCCTGGCAACCAGGTGCATGACGGTGGTTCGGCCTGGAGGCAACTTCAGCGCTGTAATAAAAACATCATGCTTTTGTACTTTGTAGCGAAAGGTAAGCAGCAGAAAAATAAAAAATGTACTACACGTTATTTTAGTTTGCATTCAAGAAAACGAGCAAGTCTCACCTCCGAGGGTCACGTTGCCATGGAGGAAGCGTCCCTGGAAGATGAGGCGCAGTATGCTGGGGCTGCTCACCATCTCCTCCTCCCATCCTGGTTGGTAAATAGAAAGAGAGAAATATGGCGAGAGTTTATTCATCCAGATGGGGAAATTCAGTGACCTTCCATTAGCTCACATATTCAGAAAAAGTGTGTAAATACAGGCGGGTTTGAAAAGTTGGGGATATTGGGCTTTAAGGTGAACTTTCAGGACAAACCCAAGATGCACGCTCACCTTTACAGGTGAATTTACCGTAATTTCTCATGTATAATATGTTCTTGAGTATAAAACACACGCCCAAAATCAAGAATGCTCCTCTACCTATGCGGTACCAAGTCCTCATCAAAAACGAGATAGAGGTTTTCTTTTATTAGATTATGTATTATTTTATTATTATCAAGTAGAGCTCTGAAAGAATGAGTGCCAATTCGGATTCACTTGCGAGTCTGCTTGAAAAAAGAATCACAAATCATAATTTTCGCATTCGAATGAAAATAAATCAAAGTACAGTGGGTACGGAAAGTATTCAGACCCCCTTACATTTTTCACTATTTGTTATATTGCAGCCATTTGCTAAAATCATTTAAGTTCATTTTTCCCTCATTAAATGTACACACAGCACTCCATGTTGACAGGGGAAAAAAACGTAATTGTTGAAGTTTTTGCATATTTATTAAAAAAGAAAAACTGAAATATCACACAGCCATAAGTATTCAGACCCTTTGCTCAGTATTTAGCAGAAGCACCCTTTTGAGCTAAAACAGCCATGAGTCTTTTTGGGAATGATGCAACAGTTTTTCACACCTGTATTTGGGCATCCTCTGCCATTCCTCCTTGCAGATCCTCTCCAGTTCTGTCAGGTTGGATGGTGAACGTTGGTGGACAGCCATTTTCAGGTCTCTCCAGAGATGCTCAATTGGGTTTAAGTCAGGGCTCTGGCTGATCATTGAAGAACAGTCACGGAGTTGTTCTGAAGCCACTCTTTTGTTATTTTAGCTGTGTGCTTAGGGTCATTGTCTTGTTGGAAGGTGAACCTTCGGTTCAGTCTGAGGTCCTTGAGCACTCTGGAGAAGGTTTTCGTCCAGGATATCCCTGTACTTGGCCGCATTAATCTTTCCTTCGATTGGAACCAGTCTTCCTGTCCCTGCAGCTGAAAAACACACACCCCCAGCATGATGCTGCCACCACCATGCTTCACTGTTGGGACTGTAGTGGACAGGTGATGAGCAGTGCCTGGCTTTCTCCACACATACCGCTTAGAATTAAGGCCAGAAAATTCTATCTTGGTGTCATCAGACCAGAGAATCTTATTTCTCACTATCTTGGAGTCCTTCAGGTGTTTTTTTGTTGTTGTTTTTTTTTTTTTTTTTTTTTAGCAAAACTCCATACAGGCTTTCATCTGTCTTGCACTGAGGAGAGGCTTCCGTCTGGCCACTCTGCCATGAAGCCTCGACTGGTGGAGGGCTGCAGTGATGGTTGACTTTCTAGAACTTTCTCCCATCTCCCGACTGCATCTCTAGAGATCAGCCACAGTGATCTTTGGATTCTTCTTTACCTCTCCCACCAAGGTTCTTCTCCCCCGATTGCTCAGTTTGGTCGGACGGCCAGCTTTAGGAAGGGTTCTAGTCGTCCCAAACGGCTTCCATTTAAGGATTATGGAGGCTAGGAACCTTAAGTGAAGCAGATTTTTGGTTGTAACCTTGGCCAGATCCGTGCCTTGCCACAATTCTGTCTCTGAGCTCTTCAGGCAGTTCCTTTGACCTCATGATTCTCACTTGCTCTGACATGCTCTGTGAGCTGTAAGGTCTTATATATAGACAGGTGCGTAGCTAGTTTTGTTCTGTTAATATGGGGTGATGTGTGTACATTAATGAGGGAAAAAAAATGAACAAATGATTCTAGCAAACGGCTGCAATATAACAAAGAGTGAAAGATTTAAGGGGGTCTGAATACTTTCCGTACCCACTATACGTATTTTCCTCTGACAAGAGGTGCAATGCTTTGTTTACTACCACAGCCACTTTGACTTACTGCGCATATGCACAGTTGTAGCCGCAATTGTAGCCACCGATCACGTGGATTGGTGTGTCCCAAGATAATCTCTGCGGAACGAGGCATCAAGACCATGAGGAGCTGCACTGATGTTCATATGAGACTGCGAGCGTGGCAGATGAATTGGATAAAGTTACGCAATATTCATGCAACACATCGTGGAAGATGATTGACGAGAGCTAGCCAGCTACCGCTAACCAGCAGCTAAACTAACCAGCTGTCTTAGTCTAAACAGATTTTGCCATCCAGCGTGGATTTACAAATTTTACAGCAGTGAGACAGGCGTATAATACACCAAGGACATGATGCAGCGAGGGATCCTGGTTAAAGTAAGCCATTTTAAACTAGAAGCGTTGCGGCAACAGCATTTTCCGGGGAGAAAAGCAATTGCTAAATCCGTCAGCTGTCTTCTCTGGTGTTTTGACAACATCTGAGACTTTAAAAATAAATAAATAAATAAAGAAAGAAAAATAAAGAAAGAAAGAAAGAAAGAAAACTGCGACTATGACTTAACCAAGGGGCTACAGATAGTTTACAAATATTTAAATTGTATTTTTCATTTGTTGGACAATGACATCTTTTTTTTCCAGAATTGTACAAGGAGTAACGATTCAATTGTGATTCGCTCGTCATTCGTTACTGTCAATGCGAATAGCAATTGGGGATTTAGACCGCCAGTCCGAGTTGTACAAACAAGTATATTATTATTGTAAGCTAACGAAATATCATGCACAATTTGAACATTAACACTGCTTAAATATAGGAAAATTTTTAAAAAAGTACTTAAATAACAATACAATTAAAATGAACAGCAAATAAATGTTTGAAAATAAACAGTCCTAAAAATGTAAACACAAATGTATTGTGCTTAACTTAAATACAACTCAGCTGTACTTAATAAATCTTCTGTCCAGGATTTTTTTTCCCTTTTAGTTGACTGTTACTATAACATTCACAGTTTGAACATTTAATTCAGTAATTCTTTTGCATACCAGTAGTTGTACCACACTTAAAATCACTGTCTTGGACATTACAACATGATGTCACATGTTCTTCTGGGTGGCAAAAGATTGCTTTCTCCCACAGCACGGCTAGTTTAAAACATTGAAAAAATATCTTTATATACTTCCATGTCAAATGACCAAGGCCGAGTCATTTTAGCCTTTAGCCTTCTCTATTGCCGTAGTTTGAATGTGAATGTCAGTTGAAAAAATGCTAAATAAATTGCTTGGAATGGCGACGGAACGCCAGGTGTAATTTACATTTCAACAGGTAACTTGATTCAAAAATAGATATGTTGAAAATTCAGACATAGTTAACATGACCTTTGAGGGACTGGCTAATTAATTAAGACGATCGGAATACATGAAACGCCTTAAACTTAGTCACGCTCGATAGAGGCTAACGGCTCGCACTCGCGCATTGTAAATGAGCCTGGCCTACCATTTATTTTCATGGTCAGCTGTAGTCAGTCACTCTTCTGCCACCCAGAAGTATCCTGGTGCTTATTGTTTAGACAACATGAAATGGTCTCTTGCAAATGTTGCTCACCCGTGGGCCAGTTTTCAAACACATGCTTGGCGATGTCTGTGGCTGAGTCGTTTGGCGAAAAGGTGAAGTCCTGCGTTTTCCCGCTGACCAGGATGAGGCGGAGATTCACCTGAGATGTCCAAAAAAAAAAAAAAAAAAAAAAAAAGCATCATTATCTTGATCATCACATCACGTCACCTTATGTCCCTTGATTCCATTCCGCCCACTTCCTCTACCCTCGGGCAGCACGAGGGGCCACGTGGGCGGCTGTGAAGAGATGGGCGTTCTGCTCTAATGAGATTTAGACCTGCAACCGATCTCCGCCCTTCTGACGCCGCGCCCAAATGAACGGTGTTGGCCGGACACCGCGAGAGAGAGAGGGGCGGGGCAAGAGGGACGGCCAGCTCCCGTGAGTCCGTCAATCTGTCCGGGCTGTTAGTCTAATGCAATAACCGCAGGTGTCCCAGACAGCTCTGGGCCATGTTATTAAATTTACATAGCAAATGCGTAGCAAAGAAGCGGGCAGGGGTGTGTGTGTGGGGGGCGGGAGTGCGGTGGGTGATTGGGAGGGACTTTAACCACCACCAAGCAACCTGCTGGAACAAAGAACGAAAAGTAGAAAGGCGACTCCTGCTTCAAAGTGGTTTAACAACATGTAGCAGGAATTTCAAACGACTCCAGTGTAATATAAATCATATAAATGATACATTTGTTCATACAAGTGATAATTTCTTGTGACTGTCAGAAAGTATAGTCCATGAATTCAAGCAATATTTATAATTAATAAAAGTTTGTTCTTAAACTAATTTGTGAACTGAGGTTCCACTAGGGACGTTTGACCTCAATAACACTGGAGCGATGGAAAGCTACAAGCACACTCTTGGGAGAGTCATTTTCTGATATGTTACAGATGAAACTAGTAACTGAGTCATAATAAATTTATGCCTGTGCATTTTCTGCACTGTCAATTTGAAATGATGTCCTTTTTTTAATAAATGGATGGAAATAAAGTTTTATCTGATTCATCGATTAATAATAAAAAAAATCAATTATTAAAAGAATTGTTAGTTGCAGCCAGAGTTTCATAATACAGTAAAGCCCCACTATATTGCAGCATTTTAAGCCATCGTTTTATTTTTTATTTTTTTAAACATTATTCTTGCAAGTTTGAAGTTAGTTTTGCGCCTTCAGTGACGTACCACGTTGTGCCACAACATGCCAGGCAGCACCGAGCTCTACTGGAATATATGCAGTGTAATAAGAGCAAGAAGAAGGGGCAGAGAAGGCCACCTACTAAGCTGCAGTAATAGTCGTTCCCACCATAGGTGGGTAGTAATGTGCTCCATTTACTCAGTTACATTTACTCAAGTAACATTTTCGATAAACTGTACTTGTCAGAGTACTTTAAATGCACTATACTTTTTTAGTTTTACATGAGTCTCTATGTGAAGAAGGATCGATACTTTTACTCCGTTACAATGATCGACATGCCATTAGCTACTTTTATTTATCCATTCATGCGTGTGGGCGTCTATTTTTAGACTCCATCTTCGACTTCCGCGTAGGGCGCCCATTGCACCGATCCAACGGGATCACTAGTGTCATTTGACTCCAATTCACCAATCAGGTGACAAGGCAGTCACATGACCGCAACCGCAGCCTTCACGAGCCAATCAAAATGACTCATCTTGGGGCAAAAAAAATAAATAAAATGGCCACGGGAGTGTGTTTACAGACCAAAAAACAACAGTTTTGTCATGGAGCTCTTCAATTGTGACTGCCCAAACTTGGATATTTCAGCCCACTTCTAACTGGAGAAAACACCTTGCGGTAAGTTGCAGATGTTTCTATTGTTGTTTTGGCAGTGGATATGGCAAAATTTGCACTATCCTTTGGTGTCACAAACGCACACACAATCACTAAGTCTGGTCAGCAAACAGCTTCTTCATGAAGTCATTTAAGTGACTAAAGCAAATAAGGTTTCTGTAGGGCCCAATGCATGTGTTGTTGGTTTTTGGGCACTTAAAAATTTTAACGGTGGAAGGTGTGTGTCGACCTCCCATATATATATATATTTTTTAATTTGATGTTCATGCTCTGATTTAAAAAAAATGTAAAATTAAAAATAAATCAGTAGTTACAAATTACTCTGAGTAGTTTTTTCGCTGAGTACTTTAAGTAAATATTTGGATGACTACTTTTTACTTTTACTTGAGTCATATTATTCTAAAGTAAAAGTACTCTTACTTGAGTACAATATTTGGCTAATCTACCAACCTCTGGTTCCCACACAGCAGCGAGAATGTATGCTCATGACTATTGTTGTACTGTTGTTGTATGCGTTGCTGCACCGTGCGTTAAGTAACAGTTTATTGCAGGTTTATAATTACTGTGACAACTAGGCTAATTTGTATTTGGGTGTCTACAGCGTTTTGCATTGTATACTAGCATTAAGCTAGCGGATATTACATGAAATTATATCCTTTGGTTGAACATTTTGGTATTTAAAGATACAAAGTTAAATTCTCTTTTGTTGTGTCAGTTTTACACAGTGATGCCGGTAACGCGTTACTCCCAAAAAGACTTACATAATATAAAATATTAAATAATATTTATAATGAAAAGTGAGAACTCTCAACTTCATCTGTAAGTTGGTTGAACGCGCTGCACGGCTCACGTCATGTAGTCAGAAAAAAGGTTTTCTCGCTCTTTGCATCAAAATTACTGTGGCGGGAGCAATGGTGTGTGTGTGTGTGTCACTCACTTTCACGTGCGCGCACACACACACACACACACACACACACACACACACACAGTTGCTTTGATGGACCACAATCGGCAGTGTACTGAGAATGGTATGCTTGTTTATGTCATTTTTACTTTTTCCTCCCACTTTACACAGAGTGTGAGCGAGTCTTTTCATTTCCTCAAAGTGGTGTTATACAATTCAGTAGTTTCCCATTTCTTTACATTAAGAGAGTGCGAACAGGCGCTAAGCATTACTTAAAATAAGTGGGCCTTAAGAAATGTAAATGTATTCAAAGCATGTGTGAGGGGTAAAACTATTTAAAAATTTAAAAAATCTGTATGGGTTCTCTGTATCGCATATTTTCACTTATAGTGGTTGGGACCTGAATGGGTGTTTACTCTAATTCCATTTCCTTTATTTTCAATGCGGAAAAATGCTTGAAAATACGAACAAACGTGTTTCAAAGACTTTTCTGTGGCTATAAGACAAATAGATCACACTTCCAGGCAATTTGTTGTGCAAATACAAAAATGATAAAAGCCCTTTAATATAGTCTATGTAATTTCTACTGCTATGCAAGCGTCAAGCAAGACACGAGGCAAGAACAAAGAGACTTAACCACGAGGTGTGACGTCAAGGCAGGACAATCCCGCGCTCTGATCTGTTTACAAACACGATGCTCCCCCCGGTAGCCCCTTCCCCCCTTCTGAACCGAATAACCTCAAAGTGGGGTTACATACCCATGTCATATTAACAAGCTTCCACTCCCCATCCCTTTCATCCCCCCCATCAAAATGAAAACAACCTCTAATCTGCCCCATTTGCCGTGGCAACATCTTGCATCGCCATCGTCCTTGAGGTTCTCCAATCCAAAGGCCCACATCAAATCCTTCAAACGCTGTTAGAAATGACTTTTTCTTGTTTTGATCATGATGATGAGGGGCTACTGGGGCTCTCAAAGGCTTAGTCACGCCTTGATAGCCTTACATTTTTCCTAAAAATCACCAGCAACCCAGCTAATGCCCCAGGGAACACATTTATACAGCTCTGCTTATGGATTGCACAAGGCGCACTACATCATTAAGGATTAATGCACCTTTTACGAGAAATTCAAGTGCTTTCAGTGTTCCAGATACAACCAATCTTCTTGTTTATTATATTTTAATGTCTTAATATGAAAGCAATTATGGAAAAACAAAAGAAGCCGCCAAGTCTTTTTATACAAACCTGTTTTTCATAAAAATTTTGACTGTAGCTCACATTTACTTGACGCTCCCAAATTGAAATTATTTAGTTAAAGAGCCCTTCAACACCATAAAAAAATAAA
Source organism: Phyllopteryx taeniolatus (assembly GCF_024500385.1). Taxonomy (NCBI): domain Eukaryota; kingdom Metazoa; phylum Chordata; class Actinopteri; order Syngnathiformes; family Syngnathidae; genus Phyllopteryx; species Phyllopteryx taeniolatus. The sequence continues at coordinate 22,469,404 of NC_084511.1, read as the reverse complement.
AACATTCAAGCACAGCCTCACTTTGACAAAAAGAGCAAAACAAATGAACAGTTCATTTTTAATTATTTTTAATGAGTTTTTTTTTTATCTTTACAATATGCAATGATTTTATTTCGTATTGAGTATTAGTTGTACCAAAACTATTACTGGGTAAAGAGACATATTTTTCCTGAATGTATCCTGGACATTGGCCTGTGGAAAAACAAAAATAATATTTGTTTTTAAATACTAATTTTGATTGTAAGATTGTTGACTTGATGCTCCCTCATTTTAATAATTTAGTCCTTGAACACTATAAAGAAAAAGAAAAACAATTGAAGCATGAACGAAAACCTTGACAAAAAGGTCAAAACAAATGAACATTTAATTTTTTTATATGTTTTTATTTCGCAACCCAAGCTTTATTCAATGATCAAAATTTTACTGTATCGTGGACATGTGCCTAATATTTGTTTTAAACGCTAACCTTGATTGTAAGATAATTTACTTGATGTTGCCTGTTTTTTTTAAATGTATTATTTAGTTATATATTTAAAATTCAAGCATGGCTCTGAAAAACGTAATGCGACGCCTTAATATACTTTGCATGCCTGTGGAAAAATCGCTAACAAAAGGATGTTTTTATATACCATTTTTGATAAGATAATTTACTTGAGCTTCCTTATTTTTAATATATTTGCAAAATCAGCCATAAATTACAAATTCAAGCAACCCTGTGAAAACCTTTTATAAAACTAAAATGCAATCTTACCTTCTTAAATAGATGGGGTGACAAAATCATATCGTATCAGATTCTGTACACTTTTTCTTGATTTGTTTTTAGTCGAGTAAATAAAAATTATTCATATTAATACACACACCAAAGATGTTTGTGCACATTACCATCGAGGAGTTTGAGAAAGCTACTGCATTTCACTTACAAATTATGTTTGACAATGTTTACAGCAAATAAAGGATTGTAGCTTCATTTGACCTTTAGAATACTGTTGTGTGTATGAGACAACCTGACCTTACTTATTTTGCCAATGCTACACCTGATAAAATATTGCTATTAAAAGGAATGCTCGCCATGAGAAAAATACTTGTCAAATTACAACTTGGTATCTTTTACATCGATTTGTGTATGTTGCAAACTGGGAACGAGGGGCACGGCGCTCAAGACTTAGCGCCGGCCGGGGTACAATCAATGGGCGTCTCAACCTTAAAAGGAAAGTAGGGCAACGTTTTAACTGAGATTAGACAGATGGCATTTACGGGGGCAGCAGTCACTGTCTCGGCCAAGTGTTTATGGACATTGGTGAATCCATTACCCCGGACCCACACCCACCCACCCACCCACCACTTTTTTCATATTTGAAAACCTTTTTTTGTGGAAAACTTGATATGACCCAGACTCGATCTCCAGCGGCCCCCGGATAAATTGAGACCTCTGCTGTAGACCATATACAGATGTCTACTCAAAAAAGTATGTCCAACGGTCCACATTGTAGTTATGGCTTTCCTTCAAATACACAATAAATTGATGGATAACTCGTTTTGAAATCGGAAGCCACATAAAATGATGTGGCAGGGCGGAGCTGGGCCACGGGTTTGACACCTGTGATGTACAATTACCAATTATTCATCCATGTCTGAACGCAATCGGTCCTGCCTCGCTCACACTCAGTGTCCAGTCATATTTTACAACCAACAGTAACACTTCAAGCTTATTCATTCATTTCCTCAAAAAGAGTTAACCTTTGCCTACTTTTGAGACAATGTCTCGTAAATCAATCTTCAAAATTTTACGCACATACGTATATATGACGCTTCAGTTTTGAAAACTTCGGTGCTTCGTTGTATAATGTCAATCCACACTCCACACATTGGGTTTTCATCTCTGCCTTGTTAGCCGAATCACTGTTCTATTGGGTGTATTATAATCATTATACAGAAAAAAACATGTTCATATTTGTGTTTTCCCCACATTCATTTTAATAGTTGAAACTATAACTATCCCACAATCCCTTCAAAACACTTCAATATCCTTTCAAACTTCGTTTACAGCATTGCCCGTTAAAAGTGAATGGCTTACAGACAACTTGATTTAGAGGGACAAATAAATCACCTAAAGTGCAAGGACGATTCGCAACCTGTAAAAATAGTCGTTAGCTTGAGAGCAAAAACATATCGATGGGGCAAAGGCTCTTCATGACTTCTGCTTATAGCACAGGCTAAACTTGGCTTTTTTTGGCATCTGTCTGTCTGTCTGTCTGTCTGTCTGTCTATCTATCCATCTATTCACTAATCGTCTCCATGAATTTGTGTCACACTGATGATAGAGTACATTTCAACCAAGTGACTAACGTTGCTAATTCACTTTGGCTAACTTGTCAACAAACACCGCCGAAAGCTGTCATGAGCCTCCGCTATGCTAGTTTATAAGCGATTAAAAAAACATAATGCCCAGGCAAAAAAACGCACTAAAACACAAACGCTAAACTTTGATGTCAAGTCGGGGGGCTGCAAAATATCATCGGATTTGAGACCCCTGCTCTTCAGTTTTTCCTTTATTGTGTATTATTCTGACAGCCCAGGTCCCGTTTAAACAACACAAAATATCAGTTTTTTGTGCACTTAAAAAAAAAAAAAAAAAATAAATAAAAAGATTTGGCAGAAATTGTAGGCTTCATTTGTATGTTTTTGCATGTTGTTCCATGGCCTATTGTAAAGATATTTAACGTCAACATTTATTATTTTTACATTTATTATTTTTACAATTGATAACATGCAAAGAAAATTACATAATTTCAACAACAATAATTCATAAGAGCTCTTGGATGTTCATGCAGCAATCCTGTTTGTGCATGATTGTGCACAGCCAATTTGAAATGTCCTCTTTTTAAATAAAGGGATGGAAATTGTTTTTTTTTTAAATCTGATTCATTGGAAAAATAATTGACCAATTAATCGATTATGAAAACCATCTTGAGTTGCAGCCCTGCTGTATTGGCTAGATCCCTGTTTCAAGCTTTCATACCTTTGTTAATCTTTATCCTATTTTGAAAGGGTTGGTATCGGCGTGCTAAATACAGAAAGAGAAAACGATAATAAATGATGAGCTGATGCACTTAAAATAATTACAGAATGCCAAAGGCCCAGGTCAAGATAATGGTCAAGAGCTAAACAGAGTTTGCAGATGGCAGTCAGGTGAAGTGTGGTTTAATTAGGCACTCAATCCTGCACAGAAAAAAAAAAACTAATGAAGATTCGAGAATGAACAAAAACCCTCCATAAGTCGTTAAAATACATAGTAAAGAATAAACACAGCATGTGTACGTCATAAATTGTTGTAGACAGAAGGTCGCAGGACTACTACAATTTTTCGCAGTTATGTATAACATGTTTAGTCAGGTTGTCGTTGAGTAATGTAGCAAAACATAAAGGCATGCCTGTGAGGTAATGCCAGCTTTGTATTCCGGTATGTGTTTCAGCGTCAAAACGGCACGCCTGTGCCATTCGTCCAAGCACCAGAAAAGTCAACTTATTAGCCAGTCTCAACGACCACGTTAACTCCATCTGAATTTGCACAAAGCCTATTTTTTTTGCATCAACTTACCTGTTGAAATGAAAATTACGGTTGACGTGTCCTCTACCTCTGAATGAAGCAATTGCTTTTTGACTGACACTTCACACATTCACACTACTAAAGGTCAACTCACCATCCTTGATGTCCCAATGGCTCTGCCTTGAGTCAAATGACAGAATGGTTTGTTTACGAGTGATGCAATCGGAGAACGCGTCTTCTTTTCGCAAGGTCTGACGTCACGACGAAACGGTAGCTACGCATGGGACGTTGAAGTACGCGCAAGGGCAAGCACAATACAACACGAGATTGGACAGCCGGACTCACCATGTCGAGGTCCCGGTGGGTGCTCATGGCTCGGCGAGGAGACGAGGCAGTGTAGCCGGAGCGGAGAGGGGGCAGGACGGTTGTGCTTCAGCTGCAGCAGACGGGGCCAGAGCCCTGGCGCAAACAACACGACGACGTGAGCGTTCACAAGCGCCGCAACTGTGTGCAATATCAAGCATTTGCTCTCCCTATATATATGACAGAAATACGTCAGGGTGCTGCGAACAGCCCCACCATCTTAGCAGCTAGCTACATTAGCTTACGACTGACTAACCTGCCGCCGCTGGCTATTGGGAAGCTAAGTGGCTAAGAAGCTCAAAATGCAACGCCGTCCTTTTGGCTTGCGTCGAGCTCACCTGCATTTGACGACGACAGCGAAAGTGCGCATTCAACAGCGTGGGAAAATCATCGAGTGGCGCTTTGCTTACGGGGGAGGAAAGATCGAATGCGGATGGATAAGGCTGAGTGTGGATCTCGTCGGCTAATGGACGGGAAGACGCCGGATGTCAGCTGATTGCACACACAACACAAAACCGTCGCAAGGCACGCCGGGAAATGAAGTTCAAACACGGCAACTGTTACTTCTGCGTCAAAATTGACACCGCTATTTATTTATGTACTTATTTATTTATTTATTTACTTACTTACTTCAACTAAGGCAACTGAGAACAGATTTTCTTTTCCAATGGCCACCTATAATAATAATAATAATAAAACCATAAATAACCAGACCAAATATTATTCTCCAATCAAAATAACCCATCGTTCCCGAATTTATGTATCATTTATCAGGGGTGGCAAAAGTACTCACACTCACTTTTACAACAACAGTGGTATATTTTCTAATATTTCTGACCTTATTTATTCTTTAAATTAAAAAAAAAAAAAGTAAAAGTATTACAACTACTATGACAAGCATGGTTTACCCAAAAAGTTACTTAAGTAACAAACACCAACACATTATCATCAAATCAAATATTTATAGAATATCTGTATATCTAGAGGGGTCAGAAGTCCCCACACAGTGTAGAAGTACACATAGTACAGATACTAAAAATAAGTACTGTACAAGAGTAAAAAGTATAAATGATTTAATTTTTTTTAACCGTCAATTATATACGATGCAAATGTCATTAACTTAGCACAATAAAAAATTATCAAACTTAGCTGAAAAAAAAGTACACCTTCCCTGAATGTTTAGGTTTTTTTCGGACAAAATTTTTTTTACCATTAGAAGCTAAAAGTCTCGACCGGGCTTGACGTTCCCTCTCCCTACTTATGTCATGTCGCCATCGTCGGAAGATGCAAAAAGTAACAGGCCTATTTTGACAAAGTATAACGTAGAAAAGATATCTGTTTTCAAATATAGTTAAAGTTAAAAGGCATCAGAAAAAAATACATACTAAAGTAAAGTACAGATACCTGAAAAATCAACTTCAATACAATCACGAAGTACTTGTACTTCCCACCACTGGCATTTAGGATTGCACTGTTGCTGTCGCAGTTATTAAATGTGATTCGAGTGATTCATTTTGTATTACACGTTTAAAAGTTAACTAGTGATGTATTTGAAAATATTTCTAGGCCAAAAGTCAGTTTGGAAGCCTTGTGTATTTAAAATGTGCACTTTTTTTTTTTTTTTTTAAACTTCTTCCTGACACATTATTGTCATTATCAAGGCAGGAGGGGACACCACAATTTAATATGTCATCTAGCTCACCTATGTAAGCGATATCTATTATTTTGACTAAACCCGGAGTGAAGGATGAGTAACAGAAATACACAAAATATAACTTACTTTGTATGTTTCAGTATAACGGGAAATATGTTCATCATCACACATAGACTACGTGAGGGGAAAAACAACAACAAAAATGAATTCTAAAATTAAGTTTTATAACTAATGGGATATTATATCTGTTATTTTGGGTTACACGTTTCACAAGTCTCTGCTTCCTGTTTATCTGCTTTGTATTGATAATAATAAAAAAAAAAAAAAAAAGAAAGAACAGAAAACATTGTTTGAAGGCAGGTAAACATAACCAACAGAGTAGACTTTGTCCCCTCCCATACAATTGCTGTACTAAAATATGTGTGGTCTTGGTATAGTGAGAATTAACTGTATGTATAAGTGAGATATATTCAGTGGTGCGGAAATCACAAGTTGATTTTTCAGCTATATGTGTACTTTACGCAAATATTTATTTTTCTGATGACTTTTTACATTTACTACGTAGATTTGAAACCAGGTATCTGTGCTTTTTACTTCTTACTTTGTCCAAATAGGCTCGTTACTTTTTTTTTCAACCCCTGCGGATGACGTTACGATGTAAAAAAAAATTTGACTAGGGTAAGGTAAAATCAACCATGTTTGACATTTTGATTGATTGATTAGTTGATTGAGAGATTAAGATCTGAGATTTAGAAAAAGTCATATTTATTTTTACTGTTGATCTTAAGTAAATGTCAAAGTCTGTATGTTTTTAAGCAAATGAGTTAAATCAGTACTTTTATTTTTAACAGAGACTTAAAAAAACAAAAAAAAAAACATCTACCTGTATTTTTACTTCTACAAATACAGGATGTGAGTACGTTTTCCACCTCTGGATATATTCTATAAATATCAAGTTTTTGATGAGAAAATGTGTTTGTGTTCGTCCACTCTGCTACATGTACTTAAGTAACTTTTGGGATAAATAATACTACTACAGCGTTGTTTTAATGCAGCATACATTTTACTTTTACATGAGGATTTTTTTTAAGAAGAAGCATGACTTTTACTTTTACATTGAGATACATTTTGCCAGCTGCTTGTCTTTTTATGTTTATATCATTATATAATACTCTTGTGGCTGAATTGGCCTTAATGTATGTTATTTTATAACTTGTTATTGTTTTAGTTAAAGTAATATTGTTGGGCAATATATGAATTTGTGCATTCTTATTTTATGTTTTGGTCTGTTTGACTTTCATGCTGATTAAAAAAAATAAATAATTAACAGAAATTACTCAACTGTTCCTCAGTAGTTTTTTTTACGGAATAGTTAGTCGAGTAGTTATGTGGAGGACTATTGTTTCATATTACTTGAGTCATATAATGCTAAAGTAACAGTACTCTTATTTGAGTACAATTTCTGTTTACTCTACCCAGCTCAGGTTAACACTTCATTGGCCCGCGTGGACTGTACGTGCCTGGAACTTAGGACGGTTACATAAGGCGCTATAAAAGGTTCAAGTTTAGTTTACGACTCCATTTCCCAGAATGCGCTTCGGCGCATGCGCAGAGCGTTTTACTTGACAGTGGTAAACAGACGTCAGAAGGGAGTCTTCGCGTCGAGTCAAAACAAAACAAACGCAAACAAACTATTAAAGAGCCCCGAGGAGCGCATCTTCGGACCACCGGGACGACGACAGCCTCAAGCCGAGTCGTCGCCGCCACCACACGGCCACCTCGGGCGAGTTCTTATTGGCTTTCGGCGGACTTTTCGGCGCCTTGTAAACTCCGGAGTAGCAGGAGCTTAAGCGGCTAACGTGACCGGGGGGCGACCCGGGGCTTGTTTTCCCCAAAGTTGGGAGTCTCATCCCGGGGGGACTTGCTCGACTCCTCCACCGAAGGGGCTTTTTTTTCCTTTTTTTTTTTCGGTTACTTGTTGGAATCGAGGCGTCGACGTCGCGGGGGTAGAAGCCCGGCGGGGCGAGCTCCGGGGCCTCGGCGGAGTCGGAGGTGTTTTGTAACTGCCTCTCGTGGCATCGTGTGCGGCGCCACGAGTGGACAATCATGGCAGATGGCGACATGTGGCGGAGTGTGCACACCTAAAAACACCGCACCTTTCCGATTGGTTTCTTTTAGTCGCTTACGGTTAGTAAGTAAAACTCACCTCTCTTTCTTTTTGTCCTTTTTTTTGTAAGTAATCACCACCATTTTGTAGTTCTCCCCCCCCCCCCAACTAGTGGTTAAAGCGGTGTTGTGGTTGTACGTCGTAAGGCTCGGCCCAGACTGAGCTGTCAGTGTGTAGTCGTCGTAGCATTGGTGGTCTTTTGGCGTCTTTTTAAAAGAAATTGGGTCGTTTTTTAATTGTTTTATTATTTATTCATTGTTTTAGCCCACACACATTATTTGTTTTACATTTAATTTATTTTCCTCAAGCGGAAATTCAACTAGCAACACTTATCATCATCACTTTGTTTACAAACTCATCCATTTACTCTCAAACTCCCTACTACTAAAAGTAATTATTTGAAAGTACTTTTCATGTTTTAGTCCAAATTTATGTTGCTAGGCATCTTCTTTATGTTAATAGTCTATTTATAAATGAAAAAAGATTTCAGATTATTCCTCCACAAGGGGAATTCACAACTATTTCAAACAAAGGAGCTCCCGTTTCCTCCGCTATAAATCAGAAGCTTTATGACAGTTTGTATTAAGGAGATTATTTGGGTTCCCTAATCTCCAATCTGAGGATTAGCTGGAGATATTGGTGTACCCAGATTATTAGTCTTTTTTTATAGGCCCCCAGTGTTTACAGTCAGTATATTGTTATTTTTTCCTTCCTGTGATAAGAACATTGGAGGTGGGTTTTAAGTAGTTCCGGTGTTTCTGGAGTAGAGCGGAAGTAGCGCGGAGGTGGAGGAGAAGATCACCATGGAGGATTTGCTGGTGCCTCCCATTGACCCGGATTTTGAGCCGCAGAGCCGTCCCCGCTCGTGCACGTGGCCGCTGCCCCGGCCGGACATCTCGGCCGTGAAGCAGGAAGCCCCCGACGGCGCCGAGTCCGCCGCCGGGACCCCGCCAGCCGACGACGAGAAGCCGGAACCGCAGCAGCGGCAGCATGCGCCGGTGTCGACGTCCGAGCCGGAGAAGGCGGCGGGGGCGGGGACGGCGGCCGACGCCGTCGGCGGCGTGACGCCCCGCAAAGGTTCGTCCAGGCGCAACGCTTGGGGCAACCAGAGCTACGCCGACCTGATCAGCCAGGCCATCGAGAACTCGCCCGACAAGAGGCTGACGCTGGCGCAGATCTACGAGTGGATGGTGAAGACCGTGCCTTACTTCCGAGACAAAGGGGACAGCAACAGCTCGGCCGGGTGGAAGGTCAGTCCCACTTTGGGCGTCGTTGCCATAACATCAATTGGGGCAGACAACAACAGTGCTGCTCAACCGCTGGGTTGGGGACAGCTATTCTAAGTGCTTTTATATTGGCGAAAAATCGATGTTTTGACAGCTAGAGAAAAGCCGAATAGGTAAAACTTTAACTGCCGCATATTCGCAGTTCGGCATTTGCTTTTTTGGGGAACCTAGCCTCCATTATTGGCTGAAAAACTCAACTGATTTTGTGCTCAGGCCAAAGCAGTAACAGTATTGCTTTGGCGCCCTCTAGTGCCATCTTGGTGCTGAAGGGCGTTGAGGAGCTTCATTTAGACAAAATTGGTCATTTGCCCCCATCTTGTGGCAGCTTTCGGCAATTATAATATAAATATATATATAAAAAAATAAATAAATAAATCTCTCTCTCTCTATATATATATATATATTAAAAAAAAAAAAAAAAAAAAAATATATATATATATATATATATAAGAGTAAAGTTTAAATAGTGTAATTTTAGTGGGATTCTCAATTTCTTGCGTTTTTTCGCTCTACGTGACAGGGCTCAATCCCTTTCCTTTGTGAATAGATGGCGTTTACTGCACAATGGTACCTTAATTTGTTCCGTGATCACTCTCTTAACTCAAAGCACTCTTATCTCAAATCATCCCCCCCATTGAAATGAATGAAATTTCTATTAATCTGTTCCAGCCCATTGCCGCCCCCCCCCCCCCCCCCCCAAAAAAAATCTAATTTGGTGTTTTTGTTTTTTAATAGGGAAAAATGGCACTGTAATATTGAACTCTAAAATATTTTTTTGTAGTCTGTATTTCCCCGATTAACGGGGTTCACTGTACCAAATAAGGCTGTGAGCTGGAGTTATTTCTGAAACCAAAAAATCCAGAGGAGGTGTAATTTACAGTATTAGACCAAGCTCTAAATCCGCAAGTAATTGTCGCCCCCCCCCCCCAATAAAGGTTTATTATTGCCTACAAATGCCACAAGATGGCGACAAAGCACGACATGGAGCTTCTTCACTCATGTCAACCTAGTTCCTTGGTACCAAGATGTCTCAAGACGGCGCCCAAATGAATTTGTGAATCTGCAAGTAGAGAATAATAATTATTTGGGGAACACTGTGAAGAAGTCATTTGAAGAGTGGCCTCCTTCATAAATGTGTTTTTCCTCCTAGAACTCCATCCGGCACAATCTGTCCCTGCACAACAAGTTCTTGAGAGTTCACAATGAGTCGACGGGCAAGAGCTCCTGGTGGATGCTCAACCCTGAAGGGGGCAAAACGGGCAAAGCCCCTCGCCGCCGCGCCACCTCCATGGACAACAGCAGCAAGCTGCTGAAGAGCCGCATGCGCGCCAAGCAGACCAAGAAGCAGGCGGGCGCTGGGGCCGGTGGCGAGGGGGTGCTGCAGGGTGATGGCGCAGCGGGTGCCGGGGGGGCCGGCGCCGATAGCCCCAACTCGTCCCAGCAGTTCCCCAAGTGGGGCGTGAGCAGCAGCAGCCCCTCGTCCCGGGGAAGCCTGGACGACTCAGACATGTGGACCAGCTTCCGGCCGCGCACCAGCTCCAACGCCAGCACCCTGAGCGGGCGGCTGTCGCCCATCGCGCCGGGGCAGGAGGACGACGACAATCTCCCCGAGGACGGGCTGCTGGGGCGCTACGCCGCCAGCGCCCTGACGCCCACTCTCGCCGAGACCCTCATGGAGGAGCTGGACCTGATCGACGGGCTGACTCTGATGAGCGGCCAGCAAGGTGGAGCCAGTCCCAGCACGGCCCCGCCGGCGCCGCCCACCCCGCTGCCATCCGCCGCAACCCTGCTTCCCCGCGGCTCCTCGTCCTTCTCCCCCTTTCATCAGCTGCAGGGGCCGCAGACCCCTACCCAGGCGTCAGTGGGGCCTGCCGGCAAGGATGCAGCCGCCGCCTTCAGCAACTCCCTCTTCAACTCCTCTCATGGTGCCACCGTCCACTACGGTACCCACGTGCCCTCCAGCCTGGAGGTGCTGCTCACCTCAGACTCTCCTCCTCCCACAGACGTCCTCATGACGCAGGTTGACCCTCTGGTGCCCGCCCCTGCGGGCCTCATGGGCTTGGGCTCCCCGGTGGTGGGCGTGAGGCCCAAACCCACTCAGCTGTTGCTCGGTAAGAGCCTGGAAGCCAACGCGGTGGGCCCTCGCACCCTGCAAGCTCCCTTGCAGCACCACCTGCACCATCAGCAGCAGCACCAGCAGCATTCCCCTCTGGGTCTGGGCATGATTCTCTCCGGTATGTCCCAGGACCCGCTGCAGATGCCCGGCCTCAAGGCGCAGCACGCCGCCCATCATCACCCCGTCCCCACGGCCTGCCCTACCGCCATGCAAGGCGTGGGCCTGTTCGGGGCGCCGCCCAGCTTCCAGGCGGCGCCTGACCGGCTGCCCACTGACCTGGACGTGGACATGTTCACAGAGAACCTGGACTGCGACGTGGACTACATCATCAACAGCGACCTCATGGATGGAGACAGCATCGACTTCAACTTTGACCCCATCTTGCCCGCGGGGCAAGGCTACGCCGGGCCGGCCACCACGCAGGGCTCCGCCCACAACTGGGTGCCCAGCTAAAGAGTTTGCCAGGTAGTTTTACTGCTGTTTTCTTGCTGCCCTTAGTCTCCTCTTGGATAATAGTCGTTTCAGCGCTCTCTCTTTCTCCCCTTAACCTCCTCTTGGATCAAATTTGTTTCCTTATTGGGAAGTTAACTCCAGTATTTACCCTCGTGTGTCAACTTTTGTTTTTGTATTTTTTTGTGCACCATTTTCTCGCTGTCCATAGTCTCCTTTCGGATCAAATTTCTCTCCTTACAGAGAAATTAACACTGGTATTTACCCTTGTTCTTCTCCTTTATTGTTGTTTGCTCGCTCAGGTTTCTTACTGCGCTTAGTCTCAACGACCTAATCTCAACGATTTTCACTGCCCCGTCACCAATGTTGCTTAACTTGCTTCACATGTTTTTGAACAGGAAAGGAGACCCCGCTTCTCAGACGCGGTCCCCCAAAACGGACAAAAACTCTGGCCGCGGCACAACTCGGACTGGCCTCTCGTCACGTGCCAAGACAACGACGACTATGCAAACACTTTTTAACCCCTCTTCCTCCATTTAAAAAAACAAAAACAAAAAAAAGCTTTTTTTTGACAACATGGCAGAAGGGCCACTTTCTTCATCAAGACTTTCTCAACTCTGCCCGAGAGTTGGCAAGATGTTGCGCACAAACATCTTTCATGTGGATGCGGTACCCCGATGCTTCGGTACCCTGTTGTTGGCTTCTGGATGGAGACCTCGTGTGTGTGTGTGTGTGTGTGTGTGTGTGTGTTGAAGAAATGGCCAGTTTCCCCTGCAGGAGGATCCTGCAGGTCGGTACAAAACGATGACGCCGACGATCGTTTCTCACTCGAGACGATACATGACTTTTTTTTTTTTTTTTTTTGCCTGATTTAACACTAATTGCTATGTGGGCAATTGAGTTTTTGTTTAGTTTTTTTTTTTTTCACCTCCATGCGGTGTGTAGTTAAGCAGGGTACGCACATATTGATAATCAGAACACCTTTCTGCAGTTTTTCATTCCCCTTCCGATCAAAGTCTGCAAAGGCCCGATTAACGCATCTCCAAAAAGATTGTCCTGTGGCATGCGGTGTGTTAAGAGGGATGTACCCACCCCGATTTAATTCGGAAAGCAACTTGGGGTGAAAATCGTACATGTTAAACCTGTTCAATATTTACGATCAAAAATACTTGTGTGTGTGTGTGGTGAACACCAAGTTGGGCTGAGCCACAGAGTCTGATTGTGACGTGAAACGGAACTATAGCTAATTAAGCGGGGCACTTGAATACCATTTAATTGGACCAAATTTCTGCATTTTACCTTTTACGATCAAAGTCAGCTAAGGCCTAATTATCAGATATCTCTAAAAGATTATCCTGAGTGATTGTGGTGTGTTGTGTTAATTACTCTTAATTACCCCCCCCCCCCTGATTGAATTAGAAAAACGGCCGGGGCTGAAGATCTTAAATGTTAAATGTGTTTAATATTTACGATTGCAAATCCTTGTGTGTGTGTGGTCAGCACCAAGTTGGGCCGAGCCAAAGTCTGCGTGATTGTGAGGTGAAACAGAATGATAGCCAGTGAAGCAGGGTGATAATCGTGACAAATTTGGTAAAGGCCCAATGGGCGGATGTCCCTCAAAGATTATCTTGTGCTGTTTAATATTTACAATGGCAAATCCTTTTGGGTGTGGGCAACACCAAGCTGGGCTAAGCCATGGATTTCCCAATTGTGAAATGAAAATGAATGATGGACAATTAAGCGGGGTATGCACATACTGATAATCGTACCAAATTGAATCTTTTTTCACTTTTTACGATCAAAGTTGGCAGTGGCACAATTATTTGATCACTTGAGTGATTATCATGTAGTGTGTGTTGGGAGTGATTTCCCCCCACCCACTCATATATAAATCGGAAAATGGTTGGCGTCGACAATCGTAAATATTAAATCGGTTTAATATTTACGATCACAAATCCTTGGGCCAAGCCACGTACACTGTGATTGTGATCTGAAACTAAATGAAAGCTACTTAAGTGGGGTACTCTCAAACTGACAATAAGACCAAAGTTAAGTGTTTTTCACCCCTTAAAGTCAGCAAAGGTCAGATTATTCTGTGGTGAGTGCTGTGTGAAGAATGATTTTTCCTTCCCAATCTAATCGGAAAGCGGTCAGGGCCAGTAAATTCAATGTTAGACCTGTTCAATATTTATGAGCGCAAATCCTCGTGTGGTCGACACTGAGATCGGGCGAGCCACGGACTCCGTGATTGTGACGTGAAACGGAATGATAGCCAATAAATCGGGGTGATAATGGTGCCAAATCTGAGCATTTTTCATTCCGATCAAAGTTGGCAAAGGCCCGATTGCTGGGTGTCTCTGAAAGCTTAGCATGCGCTGTGGGGTGTTTTGAGGGAGGTTTCCTGACAATCGTAAATATTAAACGTGTCCAGTTGACATGGAATCGTTGTCGATAGTTGATTACACCCACACTGATAAAACGAGACAAATTTCTGCATTTTTCCCTTGCTGCTTCTATTTCTTCTTTGACACGTGTGAGTGGCCTGTGGCACTGCGCTGCCTCTCTCAGGTCAGTCTTGGTACTCAACAGACGTCTGGTTTTCATGGAGGAGACTGGCGATTGTCGCAAGAATACTTTCCATGACATGGGCTCTCGCATTTAAAGAAATATTTTTTTTTTTTAAATGAGTATGTGTGTACCCCGCTTTAGACGTCATTAGTTGTAGGTGCATTTGTTTAAAAAAAAAAACTTGGTGCAGTTGCCAACACGTGATCCCTTGGCTTCTTATCAAATGTGGCTACCTTATTTTTGTATCTTTCCTCATGTGCATTTTCCTAGCACTTAAGTATGACCAGGACCATACAAGCAACTTATTTTTTTTTTTTGGTTAGAAACATTTCATCAACGTGATGCACACGCTGCACATAAACGACACACTATGCAGATTTATCAAGAGAATTTAAAAGCGTCTTGAAGGAAAATTTAAAGCAACAAAACATGAAGGGTTTTGCCATTTCGTCATCGTGTACCCTCATTAACTTGAAAAAGAATATATTTGGTTCTAGCTTTAATATACAATCTAGATGGAGAATAATAGAGATGCTACTTATATTACTAATAATGACAATGTTTTTTTTTTTTTTCTACATTGGAGATGCATTTTTCAGATTTGTAATTGCGATTTTTCTACACATTTTTGTAAATGTTGACATGCGTGTAGATTTGTTTTTTCTTCTCTTTACATAACCAAAGGAACACTAATAATACTTGCATGGCATTTAGGGGCACACTCGGCCCGACAAGGTATCTCGGTGTACATAAGCTTTTTTTTTGGGGGGGGGGGGGTGTATTTTTCTAGCTTTTCCACATTACTCATCTCAACACAAAAAGTAAAAAAAAAAATAAAATATATGACTCATACAACCATTACCTCTCAGGTCGCTTGGAAGAAGGAAACAAGCTCAATCATGTGACAAAAGGCAACAACAACAAAAACTATTTATTTTTTCTTTTCTCTGCCACGACTGGAAACTGTTGCTCTCGAGAGCTCGCAGTCTTTAAAAAGTCTCCTGCTATGCATTCATGCCTGGTGTAGTCTTTTTTTGGTTTGGTTTGGTTTGGTCCCCTCTCCAATGCTGATATGAAACACTAGCATGATGTTGCTACTAGTGTGTACACAAATTGTTCTCATTTTGTTTGTTTTTTTATTTGCTAGCCCTGTACAGTATGTTCACCAGTCATTTCACACTTTAAAAACAAGTGAATTTTTACTTGGGGGGGGGGAAACAACATCAAAAGCACTATTTGCTTTGGAGTGGTGCTGGAAGTCATTTTGGATGCACATCAGGGCCTTGTTGTTTTTGTTTTGGTAAAAGTTACCAATAATCCTGTCTTTTTTTTTTGTTTTGTTTCTTTTGTTTGTTTTGTTTTGTTTTTTTGAAATCGCTCCATACTTAGTCCCCAACATGCTCACTTATTGAACTCGATGAAATATAATGTCCCAATCATTTGATGAATTCAGTGTGAAATGTTAACGAGAAGGAAGTGGGTGTGCGTTTGGGACAAATTGCAGTGGAAAGCTGTTTGACATTTATTCCATATCCTACTAGTGCACTCATGTACTAGTATGCTCTGTGCCCTCACTAGTAAGGCAATTAAGTGTACTAGTAGAACAACGGTCTGACTAAAGTTAAGTTTTTTTTTCCCCCCACTGGTGCCACTTCTGGCCTACTAGTACACAAACCTTATTAGTAAACTACTGTGCTACACAACCAGCATTACAAGCCTCAACTAGTAGACATGTCACGCACTAGTAGCACCATGTTACAGCTTTAAGCTGTTTGATCATTAAGTTTCTTGTACTAGTATGCACGTTGTCTTGTAAGACAATTATGTGCACTGGTAGAACATCTTTCTGCGCACTAGTACGACAACTGCATGTTACTAGTGAGGCAAAACTGCACTAGTTGACAGACCATGCTACTAGTACTACCAGGTAACATCTAACGGTTCACAAGTAATACAGTACTATTGAATTCTAATCGTTAACGTCTAGTGGTTCACCAGTAGAACTAGAAGCACGTATATGTCGACTTGTGCACAGTTTTGCTTCACTAGTAGCATGTAGTTGTCCTCCTCGGATGCCAAGTTGTCTTACTAGTGTGCAGAAATGTCATTCAGTAGTGGGGGAAAAAAAAACATTGTTCTACTAGTATGCTGAACTGTCTTACTAGTACACCCAGATGTGAACTAGTTTGACCTCAGTAGAGACATAGTTGTTCTATTAGTGAGGACAAAGAGTGTACTAGTACATGGCCCTTAAGATGGAGATCAAGAAGACGGAATAAATGCTCACATGGCTTTCCATAAATGTTTTTGTGTATTTTAGTTTTCACTTGCGCTTCTTGAAAAGGCGCGCGCGTGTTTGTGGTCGCTCCCCTTCCATTTGATCATTGTTGTCTCCTTGAGCTAGTAGTCCCCCTCATGTTTGTGATGACCTCTAAAGGTTGCCCCAACATACAGTATTTTAGAATATTAGCTTAACGGAATGAGTGCATTAAGCAATTTTGAGTTATTGATGATTTTGTTGTTTTGGATGGATTGATCTCGATAAATAGTCCCCCGTCTTCCTCGTCTCTTTCTCTCACGGGGCGCTCGATTGTCCGCGTCTGCTCAAAAACAGCAATTTAACGAGTCAATAAACTGCTTTAACCCACTTTGGATTCTTGCCTCAAATCAATCAAGTACACAATATATATCTTGACATTTCAGTTTTTTTAGCATCAAATTCAATAAAAAAAAAAAAAAACTTCTAGCAATGATTTTCGTCATTGTTCATATAAATTAAGAGTAAAAATGATCTCACTCTTAAATTGAGTCAGAGTAAATAAAAATGAATATAGTTTGGCAATTTTAAAATAAATTTTAGAGTATTTTTTTTTTACCCAATGTTGAAATAAATTCAGTATTTTGTGATTGATGTTAAATTAATTAATTCATTCATCTTCCGTTCCGCTTCTCCTCACTAGGGTCGCGGGCTTGCTGGAGCCTATCCCAGCTATCTTCGGGCGGGAGGCGGGGCACACCCTGAACTGGTCGCCAGCCAATCGCAGGGCACATACAAACAAACAACCATTCGCACTCACATTCACACCTACGGGCAATTCAGAGTCTAAAATTAACCGACCATGCATGTCTTTGGGATGTGGGCGGAAACCGGAGTGCCCGGAGAAAACCCACGCAGGCAACGGGGACAACATGCAAACTCCACACAGGCGAGGCTGGGATTTGAACCCCGGTCCTCAGAATTGTGAGGCAGATGTGCTAACCACTCGGCCACTGTTCTTAAATTCAGCATAGAAAATGTTATATTTTTTGTCAAAATTTACAGTAAAAATAATGAAATTTCATGTATCAGTCATTATGATTTCACATTCTACACCAAAAAAGTCCTTTTACCTTATTTAAATCGTGCAACCAAAAATTACTTGTTTCCCCCCCAGTGTAACAACATTTTTTGCATCCAAATTTAATTACATTTTAAAAACCATAACATTTATAGCACAGTTTGCCAATGTTAAAAATAAATTTAATAGTTTATTTTGGGGGGGGAGGGGCTGGGGGGGGGTCAATATTAAGTTTGATTTGGATACTAAACAAAAAGTGATGGAATTTCAAATTCAGTAGTGGGTCAGTGGCTAGCACGTCTGGATCACACTTCTGAGGTTCGGGTCCGAATCTGGTCCGTGTCCTTCCAGTGTGGCGGAAGCATGTTGTGGACAGCACTTGGCCACAATCAGATCTTGGACACTTGTGTCGTTTCGCCACTGAGGGGCGCTGTTGCTCAATGGCAGAAATAGAAACCATGCCAATCAAAAAACAGGAAGTGCGACAGAAACTGAACGAGCCTTTGTGTATGACCCCCAAAACATAAAATAAGTCTCACTCACACAAAAATTCTAAGTCATCTTTAAAACTTTTACATACCCAAAAGCATCTCTCGCCCCAAAAACCTCTCACACTTAAAAAGAAACCCTCACGTGCACCCACAAATCACTCACACAAAAACATACTTACGCCACGAAAAAATCTTGCACCACAAAACACTGAAATAAAATAAATTTAAAAAAACAGCTCTCACTCGACCTCTTTCACACGCACCCCAAAACTCATATACACACACAAAAAAAGTCTTACAAAAAAATACAATAATCACTCAACAAAGTCTCTCACATTCACCAAAACAACTCTCACTTGTACCCAACCCAAAAAGTGTGTTTTTAAAAGTAGGTTTTTTTAGTGTTTTTTTTTTTTTTTTTTAAGTGTGTGAGGATTCGTGTGTGTTTTTTTTGGGGGTGTTTTGGTGTGTGTGAGATTTTTGGTGTGTTTTTCTACATGTGAGTTTTTTTGGTATGTGTAAGTTTTTGGTGGGGGGGGGGGGGGGGCGTGTTCATTTGTGTGTGTGTTTTGTGCGTGTGTATGTTTTCTTTTTCTTGGGTACAAGTGAATTTACTTGTATACGAGTTTTTTATGGTCGAAGTTTTTTGCTGCATGTGTGTGTAATTTGTTTTGGGGGGGGGGGTGTTCATTTGGGTGAGTGTTTTTGAATGCATTTTTTGTGCATGTGAGTTTACTTGTGTGAGTTGTTGATTGTGCAAGTTTTTTGCTGCACAAGTTTTTGGGGGTTCTTTTTTTGTTTGTGCTTTTTGTTAAGTGTGTGTGTGTGTGTAATGGTTTTGGCATTTATTTGTGCACGAGCTTTTTTGTGTTTTCTTTTTTTTGGGTGTGTATTTTTTGTTGTTTTGATGTGGTCTTTCTGTGTGTATGCGAGTGTTTGGGTGCGTGATCTTTTTATTTTTTTGGATCGTGAGAGGAAAATGTTACTTTTAGGCTGCCAATACGTCGAATCACTGATCCCGTCTGTCTTTGGCAGCTTGTTGACTCCCCGAGCAAGCATCTTCTCAAACAAGGTGGCAGCCACAAACAAAACAAACAAAAAAATGCAGGAAACTGTTTTCTTTCTTAAAGCGTCTTTATAGAAAACATGACTTCCCATTTTTTTTCCCCTTTCAATTGGTTTTCTTGTTGGCTTTTCCGAGTGTTCATTTCTTAGTTGTTGTTGACGTCTTCCAGTAGCTTTCACGTTGGAATCGTTGCAACATCCGTGTTTTAAATGTATTTATTTTTTTGCCGAGTTCCCGGGGCTTTTGCAGGGGTAATCTCCAAACGGGAAATGTTACCCAAGAAGAAGAAGAAGGAAAAAAAGCCACAAATGACACATTGAGTCTTTTTTTTTTTTTCTTCCCCTTTAGCCCGAGCTCTACGTGCAGCCAACGGTAGTCATCAGAAACGCTCCACTTTTGTTCTGAAGGCACCTGTGCTATCATTTGTGGGAGAGAAAAGCACTTCTGGTTCTATTCCTATGACAGAGGTTCTCAAACTGTTCGGATCTAGGAGAGTACATTTTCCAAGGACTAACAATTTCAACAATTACCTTGTGTACTCCTAAATGCCATAAGAATTAAGAAGTTGCCTATTTTAAAAACAACAACAACTGCGTAATATGATAATAAATTAAAAACATTTTGAGTGAAAGGTCATCTGAACAAAACTTTTTATTTATTTTTTATTTTTTTTTATTTATTTATTTTTTTTTAAATTGGAAAAAAGTCAATCTTACAATATTTGTATTTTTGAAAGATGAGAGTAATAAAACAGTTAAAGGTTATGAGACTAGTTTCATTTCCCCACCCAAAAAAGTCGTCATCTTTATAAAAACAAAATACATTTTGTCAGGATAAAAAGGCAAACTTGTGAGAATAAAATGGTATTTTTCCAAGCTCAAGTTGTAATATATATATATATATATATATATATATTAGAGAAACTATTTGAAATGTTATGAGAAAATTCAGTTAATTTTTAAAAAAACTGAATCTTTACAAAGACTTATCCTGTCAGGATAAAGAACTATTTTTTATGCAGGCATTCATCCCCATATTTAGGAATAAACTTTTTTTAAATGATACCACATAATATATTGCAAATTATTTTTCAGACTCCAGTTTGAGAACCACTGTCCTATATCAAACATACTAACGCTAATCCCTTCATAGCACAACAACAACAACAACAGCTCTCGTGTACAAAACCTGTCAAAATCCCAAACAATCATAAAAAACAACAACTTCGCACCTTGTTCTGCTTCACAAACGGTACCACGGACTTTGTTTCGATACAGCACAAAAACATCAACGAGCAAGGCAAACAAGGACAATCATCGTGTCGATGGCTCAGCTTCTTCATTTGTTTTTTTTTGTACCACAAAGCGTTCACGGACAAGCTTACTATTACTTCTTTTTGTGTGTGTTTTCAGTCAGTCACGACTAACTTTTCAGCAGGTCTTCGATTAACAAGCCCTCGACACGGACGATAAGAAAATGTCCAGCGTCACGTCTGTGTTTTTCCACTCGCTTCCTCTTATAAATATATATAAACTTTTTTTTTTTTTTCTCTCTCTCCATAAGTGCTTATTTAAAAAGAAACTACTGTACAAAAAGCTCAGGAGATGCAAAAGGGGTCCATCAAACAACACTGAATGAGGATTGTCCTTGGAGAACATTCAACTTGTCCACTTTTGGGGAAGAAAAAATAAAAAAAACCTACACAACTACTCATAAAGTGAGCGTTCATGACATACAGTACACTACACACAAAAAGTTTAGGATATATTTCAGGATGAGCCTAAATCGCCGAGAACCTTCCCCGGTGAACTTAATTTGACCTTCTGTAAACTTTTGAATGCGCTGTTCAAAGTTTCAGTACAAAACTTTCTGTTTGACAACAATGAGAATTGTATGCCTTTCTGTGCCTCTTCCAGTCTCTCTGTATTATTACTAGGGCTGCAACGATGAATCAAGTAACTTAAATAATTCGATTAGCAATGTGACATTTTGTGTTTGCCAGAATGTTTCACTTAAAACTTAGTACAACACAGCAATAATTTTGAGAATTGGATGATGGGATCTGGAGAAATTGCGTCAGGTGAAAAAAAAAAAAAAAAAAACGGCGTTTTGCGGAACATTTTTGTGTGATATCGCCGATAGGAAATCTGGTGAAAATTAGAGTAAAACTTATAAGGTGATTATTTTTCAACGGATCTCCTCGACCTTTTCGGTTCATCCGCTACTCTGGGAACCCCCGTCTTCGATTGGCTGACAAGTTTGACTTAGAAATGTCTCCCAATGAGCTGTCACGGGCCAAATTTCCGAGTGGCTCTCCAAGTCGACGCATCAAAAATGACCGTGACGGTTTAAACTTGCCCTGAACGCTCCACTTAAATAGCAAAAATGGAACATTATTGGTGAGAAGAGCCGTGTGGGCAGTAGAATAGCTCATGTACTTTAGTCATCAATTGTTGCAACCTGCTGATGACACTTTGTAATACTCTAAGGCCTGATACACACATCATCGGGCTGTTTTTGTTGCGATTTTGCCCAGTCCCGACCAAAGATGACAAAGAACAGATTATTTTATGTTTTATAGGATTATACTGTGGTCTGGTGTGTGTTAAGATTGAATTTGTCCAAATAATAGGGTCTGAAACGGGTCGGGGCCACCCATCTTAAATATTAAACGTCTTTAATATAGGCTTTAAACGATCAGGATTTTTGGGGCCGAACACCGATCAGCGAGTTTAATAAAACGATAACCGATCGCAAGATGGAGGAATGTGTCCATTTAAATTACCTGTTCATTTACTGTATATACTTGTGTATTTAATTGCTCAAAAAAATTCTATTTACAATAAATAATGTATCTTTGTTCCTCTATTTATGCCAGTGAGGCATAGTGACAGACAGAACAAATGAACGGTCTTCTATTAGATGGCAGGAAGTAAATACACTAAATAATGTATCCACTTTTTGTAACATTTTTGTTTGTTGGTGTGCCGTGAGATTTTTCAATTGTAAAATATGTTCCTTGGCTCCATAAAGGTTGGAAATCACTGCGCTAGTCTGATCGTGTATTCTAATCAGTCAGGTCAAACCAACATTACAACATGACAGAAATAATGGGCGCTAACTTACTGTCATTAAATTACTTCACCCACACCGAAACTTTAGAGCATGATTCGACAGAACGGCAGCATGTTTACGTCCAACCGTTCGTGCTAGCAGTAGCTTGCGAGGCTACATAACATTTGATTGCCTGCTTGCGAGCCGTTTCGTATTAAAAGTACGGGAACATACCTCAAGCAAGCCTTCAACGAACGTCCTCTCCTGTCCTGAGCACCGGTGACCACCAACACACGTTTCCCCCCCCATTTTGTTTTTATAAAACAGTCAGCGAGATCCACTCTTCTTGTCATCGCCACGGTAACGAGTGTATCCGGTCGCATTTGAGTTGACAAGATAAAGCCCAATGATCGTAAAAAACGGGATGCGGAGCACAAGATTTTATTGCAGTAGTCTGACAGTGCAATCTTGAAAGAGCAATTTGTCTTGTAGTCTGATCCGGGCATTACGTTGTTTTTTTTGGCCATGAGATATTTACAGTACTACGTCAAAAGACACGCGACAAGGCTAAAAATAAACTAGCTTTTGGATTCAAATACACTGTGCATGCGGCGACGCGGAGTAAATGTCTTTAGCGGAGTCGATCAATGACGTCATTGGTCGGATCGGAGAATTATGACATTAAAGCCGCTCAGCATAAAATGCTAAATATCGGCCGATACCAACCAGCCCAATCAAATCAAGCCGATGACTCCTCAGTTATGACTCTGTGAATTGTGACGTTAATCAGAATGTAGCCAATCAAGACGTGACCTGACTGAGGAACAAGGAAACGGGTATGAATAAAAAACGTGTCCTACCCCAAAGGCAAAGTCCAGTGGACCTCAGAAAGGGAGGACCAGATTTCACATTTAGCGTCACGCAGTGTCCAGGATTTTTTCAGTGTAGGATTTAAAATAGTCCCAAGACCACTATCGTTCCCCCCTTTCGTGTGTCCTCTTCTATATTGCATCTTTTGTTTCCCGGCTGTTACCATTAGATCACATGAGCCTTCTGTCTCGGAGGACTGGATTCGACATCTGCAGTGCAACGGAATCGTTATGTGTGTGGTGTGCTGTGTTGAGATACAATTTGTCATCTTCATGCGCGGCTTCTGTGACAGATCGTTCAGCTCCTCGTTAGAGGAGGAGGTTACAGCAAGTGGTGCAAGACGTACTGAAACATTCAATAGTCGCACGTTCACAGGCTTACAGAGTTCACCCGTAAAGGTTAAAGTGCATTTTAGTTTCATCCTCAAATTTCACCCCAAAGCTGAATATCCCCAAATTTGTCCGTGTAGTAAGTCTTGTTGGGATTGCACATAATGAGGGGGATGAGGAGTGGGTGTGGCACGCTCTGGTTTGAATACATCTGAAAAAAGAGCAGGTCTGCGCTCTTGATAATGTCGCCGGAAACTCGTCATGGCGTCAGTGGACGTCTCTCGTGTACCTCGATGGCGAAGGGACAAGAAATTCGGAGTGCGCTTGCCGGAGGCTCTCAGGCGATCATGTACTGAGTGATGGCTCTCAGGGCGTAAAGGAGCTCCGCTTGCAGACGTGCCTCCATGATGAGCAAATTCACGTGTATCTGGGGAAAGGCACAAGATTATTACAACAAGGATGTGGACATTAAACACCGAAATTATACAGGAAATACAGAATGCAATTTGTGTAGTAGAAATTGTGTGTGACTACAGAAGAGCTGACACTGAACGCATATGCTAATTGAATTGTTGAAAAGCAGCATGAGATACTTGAAGTTGGAATGGTTTGAATTAGTCTCGTTACTTGACATGTCAAAGGAGCAGGTCAATATTTTAAATGTCTTTTAGTTTGAATTCTAAAAAAAAGGAGGAATCATTGAAATGTAGCAAATATTTACAAAGGTGTCCTGAAGGAGTTGAACATTTTGAAGCTGGAACGGTTTGCATCGGTTAAGAAATGTTCAAGGAGGAGGCCAAATATCTTTTGAGGATTGTGATAAATAGTTCCGCTGATGAATGAACTGAATAATTTGAAGATGGAATTGGTTAACTCAGCCGAGAAATGGGGAAAGGATCAAGTTAATATTCAAAAAGGGTAGGAAACATTCGTTCCCAGGATGTCTTGAATGAGCTGAACACAAAGACGTAGTGGTCTGAATTGGTCGAAAAAGATGGAAGGAGGATGTAAATACGTAAAATAGCTTTTCGCTTTGAATTTTATTGAAAAATGTCAGCATGTGATAAGAATTATGGATATATCCTGAATGAGCTATACAGTTGGAAGTTGGAATTACTAAAGAAATGTGGAAGGGGGATGTCAATATGTTAAATGTCTGCATTAATTTGAGAATGCTGTCATGGAAAATGTGTAAAAAAATTTTTTAAAAAAATTAAAAAATTGGGAATTTGGGGAATGTTGAAAATGCATGTACATCTCAAATTAGAATGTGGTAGAAACTTGCATATGTGCAAAAACGGGCAAACTAATAAAAACTAACAAACCTGCTATACAAACTAACTCAATACAAAAAGTAAAAAAATAAAAACTAATTATAATAGAAAATCCAAAACAATAACCGTTGTTCCGACTGAGGTGTACGTTTTTAATAGGATGGTTTGAATTGGTCGAGAAATGTGGAAGGTGGTGATAAGTAAGTAAAATTAATCTTCATTTGAGAATTTTTATGTGAAAATGTGGGAATTTGGTGCATGTGATAAATAGTTCCCAAGATATCCTGAATGAACTGAATTTTTTTTACGTTGGAATGGTTTCAATTGGTGATGAAATGTGGGAGGAGGATGTAAATATGTAAAATATGTCTTTATTAAGTTTTATTGTGGAAATGAGGCATTTGGCGGGAATGTGATAGTTCCGCAGATGACCTAAATATTTTAAAGTTTGAATGATTTGAATTTTGTTCATGAAATGTAGGAGGAGGAGAACTATAAAGAAAATATGTAAAATGTCTCTTCTTGTTTTGTGAAATTGGGGTATTTTTTTAATGTGATAAATAGTTTCGTTTGTGTCCTGAATGAGTGAAAAGAGTTTAAAAGTTGGAATGGTTTGAATCAGTTAAGAAATGTGCAAAAATGTGGAAGGATGAGTGAAAGATGTAAAATCTCTTTAAAATTAGGTAATGTCACTGCGATTGGCTAGCAACCAGTTCAGGGTATACCCCGCCTTCCGCCCGATGACAGCTGGGATAGGCTCCAGCACGCCCGCGACCCTAGTGAGGAGAAGCGGCTCAGAAAATGGAGGGATGGATCGGTAATGTCATTGTGAAGTGTGGAATTCGGAAAAAGCAGGGAATAATTGGAACGTAGTAAACAGTTCCCAGCATGGTTAGGATGGTTTGAATCTGTCGAGAACTGCGGAAGGAGGAGGTAAAATGTGCAATTGTGGGAAAATTGGGGAAAGCCGAAAAACATCAGTATAGAAGTTATAGAAGGACCAAAACAAAAAGAGGCGAGAGTGTCTCAATTTGCAAGCCTCAATCTGACTGCCACTCACCCGCTCTGAAGTTGTAAGTGGAGCCCAGCCGAGCGGACACGTTGGTGCTTTGCTGGGGTCGGGGAAACACGCTACCGCCTTAATGTACAGCTTCAAATCTCGCTCCAGAAGCTGGTTCACTTCCCCGTAGTCGTAATCGTCGTAACTGCCACCACAGACAAACTATCCATGCATTCGCTGAACGTTTACACGAGAACAATGGATGCTTATGTGTGAGGATTAAGGCTGACCGTATTCCCAGGATGCAGTGGATGTAGTTCCAGATGGCCCTCTTCAGGTCGGGGCTGTGCACAGACGAGAGGGCGGTGACGCTTCGAAAGCGGTCGTCCAGAAGGTGACCGATGTCAGAGTACAAGCGGTTGACTAAGGAGAAGCCGTGGTCCTCCCACGAGTAGTCCTGCGCCACCACAAAAATTCGTCACTGTCAGACAAATATTTGACTCGTCACAGGCTCATTTCTGCTTTATGTCCAGTGGTGGGATGTAACCAAGTATAAAATACTTTGTAACTGTAAATAACTCATTCACTGCCGTGGACATTCACAGTATATTCGTCAACTGGAATCCAACTATTTACCAGCACCGACGTACATACTGTATTTGTCAAGTACGTTTTTAAACAGGTGTGTGTGGAAGAGGGTCTCGCCCAGCTTGTCTGTGAAATTCAAGCTTCTACATAACTGTAATGACAAAGAAATGCCAGTAGATGGCAGCGATTCATCGGTTTGGATTTGAGATCAGCACAGCTTTTGAGTAGAAGATAAAGATTTGGCGGTCAATCTCAGCTTGTCACGTCAATTATGAGGGAGAAGTGCCAACAGGTATATCTGTAAATAAATGATCATTTTGCCATCAAAAGCCCTTTCTCAGTCTTGTCCTTGTTGTATTATAGTTAAAGGTGTCACAAAAGTAAAAAATATTACCACCAAAATCCCTGTTCTGCTTGACATGTTTCTTTTCATAAACAAGGTTGTTTTCTATGCTTTTCATCAGAAAACCGACCCATTTTGTATTTACTTAAGAACGGAAAAAGCTAGTAAAAAAACTCTTTTTGGTAGTTTTGGTGCTTTTTTTTAGTCAGAGAACAGAATATTCTGTAAGTCTTGAAATATCAAAAATGCTCTAAAACAGCTGACAATATTGGGAACTCTTGTGAAAATGGCTAGCAGTAATGTCAAGATACCATTGTTCAAGTAACATTTAGATATGCTATGCAACAAAATGGAGCTCTATCCACCTACCTACCCGTGTGTGTGCAACAGTTGCTATGGTTACGGCCTTCCATTTCCACTCTTGTTCAAGGCGACTTACCTGAACACGAAATACTTGGAAGTGGTCCTCGTCCCTGCGGGCGAACTCCTGGTAATAAAAATCGGGGTCCGTGACAAAGCGCGACGGGTCCGCAAAGTAGATCAGCTCGTCTCCTTCATCAACATCTGAAAAAAATAAACAAATAATAAAAAATAAAAAAATACAGTCAATCCCTGCAAGTAAAAGAGGCAGAGGAGAGACTATTTATATATTAAAAAAAAATAATAATAAAAAAATTAAAAAATAAATAAAAATTAAAAGCCAACAAGTAGAGAGGTTGAGCAAAGGTGTGGAGTGAAGGAGAGCATTCACATGGCTCACCAGCTTGCTGGAGTGTCTGAGAGTGCAGCAGACGCTCTTCTCGCTTATCTCGCTCCTCCTGGGATCGGTGGATCCTCTCCTTCAGACACAACACGTCACTACTCGAGTCCACAGACTGACAAACAAACACAAGGTGTCAATTAGGCTAGTAAGCTAGCTAATTCTATTGTTCAAACTTATGTGAAGGCGGTTTGTTGTGTTGAATAATTTAACTGCTGAATCCAGCTGTTTATGTCACATTGGTTCATAGTTGTGTCATGGTAGATGCATGGTGTTGATGCTTAGCTAACTAGTCATTGTGCAAGTTGTTACAGACCACACAGTAAGTAAATCAATCCAAATGGAATACCAGTCGAAGTGTTTTGCCCCTATCCTGTGACATCTGTAATGCAATTACAAATTGCTTTGAGTGGGTCATCAATTATTCACGGGGGTTTCGCTATTCGCGGGAGGGCTTGGTTCACTGTAAATTACATTTTCCACAAAATTGTAATTTGTTGAGATGCACCTGTATATCACTTTTGCATTTGAGCATAATCATGACAACAACCATCATGTATATATATATATATATATATATTTTTACCAGTCTTCGTGTATTTTGCTCAGCGGTGTTGTCGAATGACTGAGGGCCGTTGGGGTTGCCATTAGCAGCATCAAAGGCGCAGAATGCCGGCGGAGTACCGTTGGGAGACTTGGTCTGGGGCACCATGTGCACAGAGTCGGCGTTGGAGCCGAACACAAAGCTGCAGAGCGAGTGGCAGTGGGCCAGAATCACCACGGCCTGAACCAGCTCGGCCAGTGACCAGCACTGCTCGCCACACTTCAGCAGCGTCTGGAGGAACACAAGTCAGGCGTGGTTGTTAGAGGAGAGTTTACAACAGGACAGATAAACCGATAATCTGGCCGTAGTTGAGCATTTTTCCCCACTTTCAATCAAATAGAGCAATGGCCCGATTATTGGATGTCTCTGAAAGATTATCCTGCGCAATTAACCTGTGGTGTGGGATGTGTTAAGAAAGATTTCCTCCCCAATCTAGTCGGAAAACAGTCAGGGCTGACAACCGTAAATGTTGAACTACGGTGGAGCAACATGGCCTTGAAATAATATTTATTTAAAAAAAAAAAACATTTTCACCCATTTGATAAAAAGAAAAAGCAAATGACAACATTATTCAAAACCTGGAGAAAGTGGCCCTTTAAACACAACCCTTAATACATTTTAATAAAAGATAAAATGTTTGACAATTTAACAAAATAAAAAATAAAAAATAGTCCTTTTGGGATGAATATGTAACAGCAAAAATAAATCACTTATTAACATTTGTCCCCCACAATGTAAACAAAATCAACGACTATTAGTGCAACTTAGTAGGGGAACTTCTTTATCTGATTTTTCTTCTTTCTCTTAATTACTCAGCTCAGTGCTGCCCAGCATGTTGTGGCGCAATCTGGCACTACACTGAAAGCAAGCAACTCTAAATTGCGACTTGCCTATACAGTTGTGCCTTGACTTGTGTGTTTTTTTTTTTTGTTTTTTTTTTAGATACAAGAGTCTGCTTGGACAATTTTTTTGTCTCGCGATATGAGCAAAAATTTTAGATGCAAGTGCGCTTCAGAAGCCCACCGCTAGATGGCGGTGGCAAACGTGACAAAATCTGGCCACTGTCAATTCACTTTGGTTTCCTTGCAGTGGAAGGACTACAGCAATTGGTGGCGCTAATGCATCATTGCCAACTACCCTCAGAAGAAGAACCAGGAAGGAGACTACATTCTGTCCAGTCATGTTTGTGCCTTAATTTTCAGTGTTTGCAGATTATGTGGAGAGCAAATGTTGTTACTGTATGTTTTTATACCTTACAATACTGGTGAGAGCATTTTTGTCTTGTTTAAAACAAAGAAAAACAATTTTGGTGTTGGGGAATGTATTAATTGCATTGCCATTCATTCCAGAGGGGAACAATAATTTTAGATCGAACGAATTAAACCCATATCTCAAGGCACCATTTTATAATAATAAAAAAAAAAAAAAAACATCGGGAAATTATATCTTAAAAATCTGCGATATAGCGGGGGTCGTGAGGGGCGGGTGGGGCAAAGATGAACTGTAAACTAATGTTCACTGTACCCTAATTAAGGTCAATGTCTTTTTTTTCTTACCTTGATGTGCGAGCAGGCGGCGAGCCAGGGCTGGTGAGCGAGCACCTTGTTGATGTGGTCGAGCAGGCGCAGACGCGGAGGCGCCGCCTCCAAGCCCTGCAGCCACACAGGGTCACCACCCAGCCTCAGGAACTGGGCCGAGTGCAGGTACACCAAATAGTTGCAGTGGTGGCGCGCGGCTGCCTAAAAAATAAAAAATAAATAAAACAAATTTTAAATTCCTAAATTAAAACTCAACAACAAAAATGTCAAGAAAGTTATATTTTAACGTGTGAATTTCAAAAGATACAAGTGACAACTTATTCTCTTACTACAGTGGCACCTTGAGATACGAGAGACCCAACTTAAGAGTATTTTAAATGATGTATTTACTTTAAGCAATGGATATTTGAACACAAACAGTGAATCAACATGTAGACAGACAATATAAATACTGACAGGGATATTATTTATCGTCTTACCGAGTCACTTAAACTAGTTGAGTGAAACTCATACATTTGTATGAGTATAATACAGTATAACTGTATTATAACTGCCCTCCTCCGAGGCCCAGTCGCAATGAACTAATCATGATGTACAAACTATAATTCTTTCCGTTCTATCTAATTATTAATTATCTGCTTATCACACTGATATACATTATATTATTGTTTTTATCAAGTACAATATCATAGAGTGCTGTTTTCCTTAACAAAAAAAACTAATTTTTGTGGAGGCTGGAGGTGATTAATGGCATTTCCATTCACTTCAATGGCGAAAGATGATTTGAGATATAACTAACAAGATACTAAAAATAAACTTGTATCTCAATGCACTGGCCTTTTATTCTGGAAGACGCCTTTATTCTCTAAAAATTTGGGACTATATTCTCCCAAAAAATTATAGCATTTATTGTATTATATTTTTTTTAAAATGGGCAGCCACTCACCATGATGGCGATGTAATGGCGGCAGGGGAGCGGCAGGGGTCCGTCCATGTGCAGGATGTAGTGCTGCGCTCGCAGGAAGCTCTCCAAGTACTGCGGGTGCGAGGCCATCTGCTGCGTTATGGCGTCCACGTTCCCCCGGCCCAACACGGCCTTCATCAACACCAGAGACACGCACTCCTTCTCCTTGTTCACCATTACCTGACCAAACAATCACCAGTGGAAACCAGATGTACACTATATAAAAAGATAACCCCCGTTTATTGCGGGAATATGTTACAGACCCACCTGCTATAGGTGAAAATCTGTAAATACAGGGTGGGTGAAAAGTAACTATGCATTAGAAATTAAACAGATGATAAATGCATTTTTTTTATTGTCTAATTTCTTATTTCCCAGATTCCCATAATGGCAATATGAACATCATAATATGCTACAAGTGCTTCAGTTGAAGATTTACCTTTATTTTCCCCATGTAATAATGAACATGTATCTTTTTAATTCTATAAATGTGTTGTAGGTGTTATGTGTATTGTAATGCCTAGTTACTTTTCAACCACCTTGTAAGGAGACCATACAAAAAAATATGCTTTAATAGTTTTACACCACCCACATGCTTTAAACACATTTAAATTGATTAAAACGTACTTGAACCGATTAAAAGACACTTTTGAGCGCCTGTTCTCACAATGTTGCTGTCAAGAAACAGGAGACTATTTCTACTTGTATAAACGTCACTTGGAGGAAATGAAAAGACTCGCAAGTTCTCCAAATATGAGGCAAAGCGCGCTTGCTTCAAGCCATTATTTGTCACTCCCAGTTGAAATTTACTGTAAAAAACACATAAGCTAAAATGAATTAAACGGTGTACATTTAATATACCAACCAAACCATGCAATTTCGTCTACCAAATTCTGCTAGCTTAATGATAATATATGCTAAAACCGAAAGACTGGCGAATGTAAATTAGCACTGATGTAATTTTAGACCTTCAAACAACTGCTACTTGGCATAGAAAGATGAACAAGGTTACATTATTTGCTGACTGGGGAAATAAATGTATTTGTCATCATGGCTGTCTCGGGGGGAAACCAATGAGGAAATTTGTGATGTTATTTTACACGCATGTCTGGGCAACTCTGACAGGAAGAGGAACCACAGCTGACTTTAGCAAAAGCATGAAAGCAAAACTTAAAACAGTCTTTAATATGACAGGCTAAATGATTTCCTCTCTTTTGTGTTTGACAATGAATCATATGTATAGAGTAATCGGTAATTGTGATGAGCATACATTGCAATATCATGGTTCATCTTTGGCACCCCTGTTATCTTGTGGATTTTTAAGCAATTGTTTTTATGGGTTTTTACAGTATACAGGCAAGTCCAAATTTAAAGCTGCGCACCTCTAGTGTAGTACCGCATTGCGCCACAAAAGTGGGGCAGTACTTCGCTTTCCTGGAAGAGAGGCAGCACATAAATAAAGAGCAAGAACTTCTGCGTCGCTGCTCCTTGTGTGTTAAAGTAGCAGTTGTTTGAAGTTTTGTTATTATCGTAACATCTATGCTAGTTTCATTTAGCCCGTCTATGGCCCATCACATTATATGTTAACATTAACATGGATGGATGGATGTTTGTTACACATAATTAGAGTGGTGCCTTGCAATACAAGTGGCGTTGTCTTAAGATACAAGCGAAAATTTGAGACTCCCACCGCGAGATGGCAGCAGCAAAATTCACAATGTCCAGCCACCATCAATTCACATTGGTTTCCTTTCAGTGGAAGGACAATATCAGTACGTGGCGGTAATGCGGCATCAAGTTGGTTTCTCAAATGCCAATAAATCTCACAAATGAAGAACAAGGAAGGACAATACTTTAGGTACAGTTGTGGGGTTTTTTTTTGCTCAATTTTTTTGCAGTTTATGTGGAGACCAAATGTTACTACTGTACAATAGTGTAGAGTGGAAATTTTATTAAGAAAACAACGTTTGGGGTGGGCTGGAATGGATATTTTGGGGGGGGGGGGTACAGACAGAGACACAAAGACACTGCTTCATGGGTATTGGCTGACAATAAACAAGAAAAGGTGCAAACAGCAGCAGTCTTGATAAGGAGAGACACACACCTTATTGTCCACCCACATGGAAAAAAAAAGAAAAAAACAAAAAAGAAAAAAAAAACACCCACATGAAAAGGAGGGAAAAGAAGCAGCGAGTGTGGGCAGATAGCACAAAGGAATACATCATCATTTAGGAGATGATGTGAGCTATTACAAAGCACATTTTTGTTCAGTGCAGTAAACGGTGAAATAGATAGGGCATGACCGTGAAGTCTTTTGTGTACACAAATGCTAATAACTACGGCAACTACAGTACACACAGACACACAAATACGTAGAGTACACAAAGACACAAAGCATATACTGTAACTACAACAACTACAGCACACACACACACAGCTAATATCTACAGCAATGACAGTAAACAGACACAAAACTAATTAGCACATTACACACAGACACAAAACTAATAACTGCAGTACACAGTAAGCTAATAACTACAGTAACTACAGTACACACAGAGACACACAAAGCTAATAACTACAAGTGTTGTTATATGTTCAGATGTTTGAGCTTGGCGTCAAAGTCACTGATCTGCTTGATGTGTCTCTTTTCATAAAAAGACCGTTTTCTCAGTTGTTTTCTTCAGAGACAGCGATTAGGGTGAAACTAGCCTATTTTGAATTCTGATTACCAGTGGCAATTCTAGGATAAGAGTTTTAGGGGTTCTGGGATTCATCCATCCACCCATTTTCTGAGCCGCTTATCCTCACTAGCGAGTGCTGGAGCCTATCCCAGCTATCTTCGGGCAGGAGGCGGGGTACACCCTGGACTGGTTGCCAGCCAATCGCAGGGCACACATAAACAAACAACCATTCACACTCACATTCACTCCTACGGGCAATTCAGCACGCCCAAACTCAGGCTAGAAATGCCTATGCCAGTCAATAAGCAATTCAGTGGCACCTCGGCTTTAATATTCTCACATGTACAGTACATGACACAAAAGCTAATTTTTGAGATGCTGTATTTTTGTTGTTAAAGTATTACGTGACAACCAAGTACTGTATGGTTTTACACTATTCTAGGTTGTTCATAAATGACAGTTAAAAACAAAATAATAATCATAATAATCTCAAATTTTCGGGGTTCTGGGATTTATTTTAGGGCTGCTTCAGCCACCCCCAAAATGTGGAAGAAGAGAGTAATCTTTCTTTTGGTGGTCTTGGTGTTGACATAAAGTGCTGTGGCCCCCTTCTAAAATTCTTATATTTTTGCATAGTTTCCTCCACTTTAATGTTTAAGGTCCCCAAACAAATGTAAATATAACCCAAGTGAACTTAAATGCTGTTTTCAAAATTGTGATTTAATTTCAGGGGAGAAAAAATAATAATAATTAAAAAATCGTATTCAAGACTGGAATTTGACTAGGCCACTCCATAACCTTCATTTTGCTTTTGTAAGCCATTCAGAACCTGACTTTCTGGTGTGTTTTGGATCGTTATTCTGCTGCAGAATCCAAGTGCGATTGAGCTTGAGGTTACAAACTGATGGCTGAACATTCTACTTCCGGAATTTCTGTTAAAGACCAGAATTCATGGTTCCATCAATTACAGCAAATTGTCCAGGTCCTGAAGGAGAAAAGCAACCAAAGACCATCACACTACCACCACCATGTTTGACTGTTGGTATGATGTTCTTTTTCTGAAATGCTGTGCTACATTTACGCCAGATGTAACGAGACACACACCTTCCAAAAACCTCAACTTTCATCTCGTGAGTCCATATAATCCATCCATTTTCAAGCCTTTATGTTCTTTTTGGTCAGCAGTGGTTTTTGCCTTGAAACTCTGCCATAGATGCCAATTTTGGAGAGTCTCTTCCTTTTTGTTGTGTTATGAACACTGAACTTAACTGAGGCAAGGGAGGCCTGCAGTTCTTGAGAAGTTGTCCTGAGTTCCTTTGTGGCCTCCTGGATGAGTCATTGCTGTTTTCTTAGGATAATTTTTGTAGGTCGGCCTGTCCTGCGAAAGTTCACCCCTGTTCCAGGTTTTCTCCATGTGAGTATAATGGCTTTTCCTATGGTTTGCTGGAATCCTAAAGCTTTAGAAAATAGCTTTTATAACCCTTTCCAGACTGATAGAGGACCTAATGGTGTTACTAGTGCAGCACAGTGGTTTTCCAGTAAGGTTGAATTGCATACTAGTAGGCCAAAAGTGGCACAGCACCATTTGGACAGCCATAAACCGAGGATCCCCTCTAATAATTCCCTTTATGGTACAGCTTTACAGATTTTCCTTGGCCGGTGTGTGTTGTGGGGCAAAAACATATGCAAAAAAGATAGCTATCATTTGACAGTCAAAAACAAAGAAGGTGCAGCAAGGTTGTTTGCTTATTGATCAGGGAGCTCTGCTATAAGCAGAAATGATATGAAAAAACACAAGTGTGACATCATCATCCATGGGAGCTAAAATAAAAAGGAGACAAAGAGGAATATGATGGATGAGATTAATATGTCACACAAAGAACAAAAACAACAAAATGGCTTCCTGGGGTTCGGGGGGGGGGGGGGGGGGGGGTACATGTGACATCTTGAGGCGTGTGTGTATGTGTGTGTGTGTGTGTGTGAGTGTGTGTGTGTGCGAGTGTGTGCTTGTAGGTCACAGATACAGGAGCACGACATTCAATCTGCATGCCGATTGCGTCCCAATCATGCGCCGAGCATTAATTCATCCGGAAACACACGGGCGGCCCAGGCTGCTTTTGGCTTTGCAACCTGAACTGAGACGAGGAGAAGCGCAAAACAAGGCAAAGAGGCGAGAGGACACAAGAAGAAAAAGAAGGGGAAGGGGAGGAGAGCGACCAAAACAAACAAACACACTGTGCTGCAGGGTAAAAAATTAAAAAAAGAGAGAAAAAGAGGCAACTTGGAAGCAGATCTGTTATTGAACCCTGTAAACATGACTTTCACTCCCCCCAAAAAATGTGGATTTAGCCTTTCGATAAAGCAGTTTATTTTATTTATTCCACATCCTTGATATCCAGCTTTTAATGTCTATGTACTAGTACGCTCTTTGTCCTCACTAGTAAGAGAATTCAACGCATTAGTAGAATGACTAAGGCGCACTTGTAGAACAACTACCGTAATTTCTTGTGTATAATATGCTATTGGGTATAAAACACCCCCTCAATATCAAGCCCCAAAATCAGAAAACCCTTCTACCTTCAGATCTGGACCGAGTCAAGGCCTCATGAGGACTCTTGGTCAACTGCAGTTCAATAAATATAAACGGTATTGCCCCCTCACACGCTGTTTATTTTTTCACCCACAGGCTGCTGTTACAGCCTGTGTAAACAAAGGGTTTGCATTTTTTTCCCTCTCCATTTTCCTGATATCTATGTATAATACACTATCGCTGGGCTGAGCATTGATAAGAATTTTGATTCTTGATTGATTTAAATGCTCCAATATCGATTCAGTAAGAAGTAGAAATACACAAATAATTACAAGCAAATTTTGAAATATTTATTTTTCATGCCATATAAAAATATGTCATATGTCACGTCACATTTTTAAAGCACTGAAACATCCGAAAATGAAAATTCACACACTGAAAAGGTAAAGTGCATGTAAACTTAATGTTTATTTCCTCTTGGAAATTGTAATAAAAATTTAAAAAATGGGCACAATAACTTATTTGTGGATATGGAGTACAAAAGTAATCAAGATGACAGCTCGATATTGAAAAAGTATAGTGCATATATACTTAAACAATATTTCTTTACTTATTAGGTTTGGGGTTGCTGTTATTATTTGCTCGGTTTTTAAGTCATTCTTAATCAAGTAGCATGTGCGACACTGTGACAATTGCCGGTACTTTCTTCATCAAACCCCATTCATTTATTGCCTCCGTCAACGAGTTTGTTATATTGCTCCCTTTGTGGCTTCCGTGCAGGGCTCTAGTCTGCAGATCATTTGACACCGATTCCCAATCGTTAGAAATGAAATGAAATGAGAAGAGATAGTTACATACTTAGGGGTCAGTTGCTCTTTCTGCCAACGACTCCAAAACCACTGTCTTAACTCTGTGTACAGCTTTGGGATGGCGACTTACAGTATGATGTGTTTTTGTCATTTGGTGTTGGTATTGCGTATCGTGGTTCGAGTGTCTTTTGTCCATTTCCCGTTTTCCAAATGTTACAGGGGAATCCAAAATGACCCCAAACGTCAGGTTTAAAAGTAGGAGTCGCTCACGTGACACTGCTTCTTCCGTAGCTGCTTGCTTTAGGCCCGTTGCACACAAAGAAAATTGGCCTGCTTTTGTGCCGATTTTGCCCCTTCCCTACCAAGCACGTCAAACGCCAGACAATCTTAAATCTTATGAGATTATCGTGTATATATATATATATATATATATATGAATGGAAAAATCTTTACCAGTACTAGGCCTTAGTCACCAGTTTGTTGTTGTTTGGACGAGTGCGGCTTCCATCCATACGTGAATCACATGTAAAACGCCCTCCTACTGGCCAGGAGGTGAATTCATTCAGAGGATTTGCTGAATCGATATTTTATTGTGAGGGGAAGAATTGCAATGCATTGATGAATCGATATTTTTAACCACCTATACTCTTATCGACTTTTGCTGAATTTTTTGGGGAAAACTCATGAGTAAGCATGGTATCAGTGCCACTTTTGGCTTTCTAGTACAGTCAAACTGGAAAGCCGTTTGAGCATTTATTCGCTATCAATGATATACAGCTCAAGGTCCATGTACTAGTATGCTCTTTATTCTCACTCGTAAGACAACTTTTGCATAAAAGTAGACAACTAAATATTTCTGGTGAGGCTTATCTGTGCAGTAGTTCATAACTGTGTGCTACTAATAGCAGTAAAAGATTCTACAAATCAACATCTAGCACTTAACTAGTAGTGTGCAAGTCAACCAGTGCAGTTTTGCCTAGTTGTCCTACTAGTATGCCAAAGTTGTCCTACTAGTGTGCAGGAATGTCATACAGTCGTGGATTTTTTTTTTTTTTTTTTACGAGCAAGACAGTCTTTCTACTAGTGTGCTGAATTGTCTTACTCGTGAGGACAAAGACTATACTAGTACATGGGCTTTGAGATGCATACAAAGGATATGGAATTTATGGGAAGTCATTTCAGCATTTAGTCCACATCCTTACTAGAGACATTATTAAATTCTACTAGTGAACATCTAGTGCTTCACTAGTAGTGCATCAATGTCAACTAGTACAATTTTGGTTCACGTGTAACGTAGCGTGCAGAAATATCAGTCGTGGAAAATAAATATATAACTAGTAAGACAGTTGTTCTACTAGTGCACTGAATTGTCTTAGTTCTGAGGACAAAAGAGCACACTAATACATGGACCTTACACTGGATATCGAGGATATCGAATAAATGCAAACTGCTTTCCATCGAGGCTACAGGAAAAGAAGGGAAAGGAGG
The DNA here is from genome assembly GCF_024500385.1 of Phyllopteryx taeniolatus. Lineage (NCBI taxonomy): Eukaryota > Metazoa > Chordata > Actinopteri > Syngnathiformes > Syngnathidae > Phyllopteryx > Phyllopteryx taeniolatus. The sequence goes on along the minus strand of NC_084511.1, from coordinate 22,431,523 downwards.
AGGAGGTGTAAGACAAACAACACTGTGTGCTGAAGATGAAGGAAAAAAACTTTGCAATTGAACCCTGTAAACATGAGTTCCACAATTCTAAATGTTTTTAGTCTTAAATCAGTATACATTCGCCAGTGGGTGCTTTAAATATGCTGTAAGTGATCACATTTGATGGCGAAAAGTGCTGTTTTTCCAGCGAATGCTTTGCTGCTCTCACAATCCTGCCTGTTTAGCTCCATTTTTTTCTGCAGCAAACATGACTCTCCTCTCTCTCGCCACCGCTCCCCCCCCCCCCCCCCCATTTTTTTTTTTTGACTACTTGAGACGGCGCCCCCTTGTCGGTAGCAATGCGAACCGCAGCGGCAGAGGAGAAAAACAAGTTTGATTGGCAGTCCTTGTTGAGCTGCAAAAAGCAAAACAATGTAGAAAAAAAGGGGGCCCAGAGCATTAATCGATTCGGATTAAAATGCTAATTTGTCGGCATTTTGCTGAGGCTGTTACTGCATTGCATGTCTTCGCTTGACATTTTTCTACCCAAATCTCTGGCCTTCGTCATCCTCCACCTACAGTCACCTTGTACTGAATCCATTTCAACCACACAATCAAAGTCAATGATGCACTTTGTGCCACACATGGGGAGCCTTCATGTCATTATTTGTGGATGGATGGATGGATAAATAAATAAAATTAATTAAATAAATACATAAATAAATAATGACAATAATAATAAATTGTCAACGGTAGTCCCCGCAATGAAGTTACCTAAACCCGACATGTATTAAAAAAGAGTGACGAAAAAGTGGCTTCACTGTAAAGGAACCACTCAGAAAGTTGTTTTTGATGGCCTTTCTAATATTCACAAAATGTGGCTTTATATGTAAACATAATTCCTCACCGATAGAAAGTTTTGTTAAGGTTAATAAGATTTGTTTTCGTTTTCTAACAAAGTACTTTTACGGAAAAGTTAGCAGCTTAAAACTGACGTCAGCGAGTTGACTAACAATTCGGTTAACGGAGTGGCGTGCAAAAATAAAATAAAAACATGTATAAAATGTAAGATTATGGTTTTGAACCCTCTGGGGGGAAAAATGAATGAAACCCCGCTATGGTGTTTAGTTAGCCGTTATGCCCCCGTAAGTTAGCCGGTTTCGCCTACCTGTTTCTGGACTCTTTGGCACTGGCTTCTGAGTTGGTACTCCATTGTATTTGTACAGATGATCATTTTCCAGCCCAGTGTGGAAATTACATGGATGCGGCTGTGTCTTGTGGGTCCCTTGCCGGGTGCTGCTTGCAACAAAAGGCGGAGGAGGAGGACCGCTGGCCGTATACGCCGCTCCAATGCACCGGTACACTTATGACGACTGAGCACAGTCGAAAGCTGCCAGCGGGACAATTAACAGACAGTAACAGTGTAGCCAATCACAGCAAAGTAGGGGCGGGCGAGTTGGCGCTTCCGGTAACACACTGGCCAATCACAGCGAAGAGGGCACGGACGAGATTTGCGTTTTATATTTTTTATGGTTTTTATCTTCTATAATGCTGCTTGATTTTGTATCCTCTGTGTTTTAAATGAATTTTCAGTCCTGTTTTTAAATGTACGCTATAAATAAATACAGATTGTACTGGAGAACCATTCTTAGTGAAGGAGGGGCGGGCGAGTTGCAGGCTGTGAAAACAGGGTGGCCAATCACAGCGAAAGAGAAGTGTGGAAACGTGATTCCGGTAAGAGTGTGGCCAATCACAGCTCAGCGTGGGCGGGTTTGGCTAACGGAGGGCGTAAGCTAAGGTGCAAGTTTCTAACAAGCGCAAACAAGTGTAGAATGACACGGGGGCCAAGATATTACGTCAATTTTGGAAAACAAGTTTGTAATAAATAAATAAATAAATAAACATCATAAAAAGGGGCTTTTATTGTAGAAAGTTTGTTCTGGACAATGTAATCGCTATGAGTGCCGTTGTGAAGTGATAATTCAAGAATAAATCAGTAAAATGCTGAGCCTGCGTGTGTGTGTGTGTGTGTGTGTGTGTGTACATTACAAACTCAGCGTAATATAAATATGGCATCCTTACAACAATCCACAAAATGAAGCATACACGTTTGTCTCCATTTGTCTTGATGTGACAAACATGGATGCATGTGAACAACAGCTAAGTCTTTGATTGGATTGGTTAAGCTGCCTTTTTGCCACGGAAGGGCTTTCAAAAAGGCCCACGTGTTTTTAAAAATGGCCATGAAACACAAATTTGCTGAGCATGAAACAAAATCTTTGGCTGCACATTATAAAACCCCCTAAATATTGATTAAAGAGTAATGATTCAGATTACTCACTGATCACTACGCAGGGATCTGTTGCAGACGTTTTAGTTAACAAGTTTAAATTCCTATAAAGTAATGAGGGAGTAGGGAATAACTGAATGATTCCAAACAGAGGCACTGTGTTACTTAAGGATATGGGTCGGGTAGAGTGTAAAGTCTCTGTGTAATTACAAAAATACAAGCACATTCAAACTAGTTATCCATCAATATGATGTGTACTGGTGTAATAAGAGGTAATCAAACATTTATATGGGTTCACAGTCATAACGGCCCTCTGAGGGAAACCACAACTATGATGTGGCCCGTGACAAAAAAACAAACAAACTACAATATTACATCACAAACAATCAGGAAACCATGACAATTATTTTTCATGTAGAAATTAGGCCAGAATTTGCCCTCTGAAAAGTATTTTCCCATGTGTTCCATAAATCCGTATAACATATGAACACATATGAATAAATGGGCTTTTCTACCATAGTATGATTTATTGAGATGCATCTGTAGATGAAAAACTTACTCGCACTGTCTCAAATTTTAGGGGCAAAATGCGACCATTTAGGGGCAGTCTGGAGCCCTATTTTAATCCTGAAATTTCACTGAAATCCCCATATCCACACTTTTTTTGTGAGTAGAATCTTTACAGTTGTTTGGTAACGGGCCTGTTGGAGTGACCCGGTTGTTACTCTTTTCATGGCCTTCCTAAATCCAGTCCTCTTGTGATGAACAGGATTGTTCTTAAGCACTTGGCATAACAGTTTTCAATCAGTTTGTTTTCATGCAGTTATGAAAACAGGCATCACAACATCCCTGCTGACCTCAAGCATGTCCATGTCATCATGATTAACTCGAGCAAATACATTATACATTTCCCCCACCACGATTTAAGAGTTCCCAATTGTCTTGATCATATGTCCTCAGAAGTGGCAAAAGTACAGATATTAAAGAGTCAGTTTTACACAAGATGCCCCTTAAAAACTACCTTCAAATGAAAGAATCTCATAGTACACAGAAGTAGAAATGAAAGCAAAGAGCCTGCAGGGTCATAAGAGGAAGTGTTGATACAAAAAAAAATAAAAAATCACATTCATTATTAATAACGACAGAAATATGCCTTCAACCGCACCTGGCATTGTGCAGCAAAAATGGCACATTGGGTGGCTTATTACAACGACCTCAGTGTTTGGTACCAATGCAAAACAGCAAGAGAAGCACGATGGAAGGCAGGGGGAAAAACAAGTTAGCCTTCACATGTGACAAAGAGAGAACGAGTGAGTGTCCACCTTTATTAAATTACATCTGGCTTTGCGCAAACATCATGTGGATCCTATTGAAGAAGCTGGCAGAACCGGTCTGAACTAGGAGATGGCTAACAAAAAGTTAGGAAATAGTTGCTATTGGGTGGGGGGACGGTTTGGGGGTTTGGGGTTAAAATACAAATGCTTTATAGTATTCTTTGTGCTGAATTGTTGGAGCATGTTGAAAATATCTCATTTAAACCGATAACGGGGCCGAATCTGAGCATTCTGATTACCTCGCTATCAAGATCAGCAAAGGCCTGATTATATGTAGTATATTTCAAAAAGATTATCGTGAGCGATTATCCTGTGGTGTGGAGAGTGTTGGGTTATTATTTTCCTCCCTCATGTGTTCAGAAAACAGTCAAGAAGGCCAACAATCGTAAACCTGTTCAATATTTAGAATCCTCTTTTCTTGCCAAGTATGTACAATTGCCAATCCTTGGGACTGATTATCGGATGTCACTAAAGCAGGGTAAATGCAGACTGATAATCAGGCTGAATTTGAGCATTTTAACTCCCTTGTAATCAAGGTAAGCGAAGGCCCGATTATCAGATGTCTCTCAAAGATTATTGTGAGTGATTATTCTGTGGTGTGGGCTGTGTCAAGTGTGATTTTTCCTCCCTGATCTACTTGGAAAACAGTTAAGGCCGGCAATCATAAACCTGTTCAATATTTACAATTGTAAATCCTTGCAGATTGTGATGTGAAACGGAATGCTAGCCAACAATTTGGCGGAATTTGAGCATCCCCTTTGCAATTAAATGTCCTGTATTTTGGCTATTTAGACCTCCATAGAGTGACACCCTAACATGGACTTTTGGATTTCATTTAAAAAAACAAAACCTTAGTTTTGTCATTCGAGGGTCCAGAAAAGGCCCCTCTTGACAGCTACTTCTGTTTGACCCAGTTTTGTATCTGCTTTGTCCATATTTGGCTAAGACCGCCCCTTTCCTCTGATTTGTTGCCTCCGTGTAGAAGACCCACTTGTGAGAGCACACGTGTTTGTTATGTTGACAGCGCTGGCTCGGGAGCGGAAAGGGAAGGCGGAAATCTTCGCCAGTGACGTAGATGAGCTCGAGAAATTCGAATGACCTGATTTCAGGCCTCGCGGCAGAAAAACAACTCAGGAATGCGTGGACAATTTTAATTCAGATTTCATATGTTTACTGAGGCTCCATAGGGCCAATATTACATGCCAAATACTAGAAAGAGTTGGTTTGGCAAAATATGGCCCCTTTAAAGTCAGCTAATGCTCGTTAATCTCTCACATTTGAAATTTTGGTTACAATGTTAAAAATCAGGATATGCGTACCCTGCTTAGCAGTAGGGAACGGAATTTAGTTATTAGAAACCAAAGCTGCCTCATACTGCACTCGATTCCAAACTTGTTGTATTAGTTTTATTTGATTAAATGCCGTTAATGTAAATATATACTCGACCCGAGCAATAATCATGGGTGATACTGTAAAATTCCTCATAACAATTGGAAAGATTTAGTCCTGAGTATATTGGGTACCAACAGGTGTGGACCTCCAGTTTAATAGAGTTGTGTATGCATGTGAATGTGTGTGTAACCTTGACTTGACTATCGGGTTACTGTGCAAATAGTGCATCTAACCTGCCTTTGAGTTGCACAATTGTGACGCTAGGATCATCACAACAACATATTCAATGTGATTGCAAGCTGTAATCTCATATTTTTATAATAGTAATAAGTGAATCCCGGCTGTATTGAGGATTTTTAAACTATAATTTTTTTAATGGGTTTTACATGATACAGGTAAGTCCGAATTTAGAGTTGTGCCACCACATGACACGCTGCACTAACCTCGAATGGAAGAGGGGCAGTGTAATTAAAGGCAAGAAGAAGAGGCAGAGAAGGTCTTAGAGAAGAGTATTATTGTATGCTTAGTTTGTTTATGCTGCTAGTCCGTGTGTTAAGCAGAAATCGTTTGAAGAGTTAGAATGACCGTAACATCTATTAGTACATTGTACATTAGTACATCTACGGTGTTTCGCATCATATGGTAGCATTAAGCTAGCGGACTTTGGTTAGAATGATATGATTTGGATGAATGATGGATGGATTTTTGTAAATATTATTTATATCTGTTGTGTTTCCAGTTCATATTCATTTAGATATATATTCATTTATTTTTCAATATTTATTTCATATTACCATACCATGTGTTATGATTTCATGTTCAAGTATCAGTTGTTTGAAGGTTTCAGAATTACCATAACATTAATGCTAATGTCTGTTAGCCTGTCTATGGATCGCATTATATGTTAGCATTAAGCTAGCATACTTTCATCATTCTATGGTTTGTTTGAAAGTTTTGGTGTTTAAATACACAATGTTTAATTCTTGTGTTTTATGTGTCAGTTTTACAGTAAACTTTAAATGGGAGTGAGAAAAACAATGCATGCTTTGCTTCTTAGTTGGAGAACTGTGCAAGTCTTTTTGTTTCCTCAAAGTGTTGTTAAACGTTAGTCTCTCATTACTTGACAGTGAGAGCAGGTGCTCTCTCTCTCTCTCTCTCTCTCTCTCTCTCTCTCTATATATATATATAATTGCAGATTTTTACCTCACATGGATGGGTCTGGAACACATCCCCCACAATAAACGGGGGTTCCCTGTATATATGTGAGGCGGAGAAAGTGATAAATGAACATGATTCTTTATTGGCCTTATTGTAGTGAGGTTTACAAAGCATACAAGCCTGAGATGACTTTGACAAAGCGTAGACAAAACATCCTGAAAAGTGCACTTTGGCACACATACATACTGTAGGATGGTGGACCACATTGATAAAACTTCCTGTTCCCTGCTGAAGATAGGAGATTAGACATAATGGTGTTTTATTAAAGGAGACATATTACGCCTCTTTTTTTCCACAACTGAAAACCGTTCCCAGGTGTCTTAATAAAATGTCTGTGGCATGCTTTCATCAAACTATCCAGAGAACAACTTCAACAAGCAATCGAGTATGCGCTGGTTATCAGAAGCTAACGCTGCCAGCCAATACTGATACGTGTGTATCAAATAAAACTCACTGCACCGATGCTTACCTTTTGGCTTTGACATGATACTATCGCACCTGTTAGATACAGTATGTACTGTATGTGCTTCTGCAATATAGTGTTCCAGACAGTGCAGCACAGTCTGGCTGTCCCTTGAAAGTGGCTCTGGATCTTCACACAGTCGAGCAGAACATGTCATGGGTGGAGAAACTCAGTGTGTGTGTATGTGTGTGTGGGTGGGGGGATCATTATATAAATTAGTCCCACGGTTAGGTCAGTTTCACTGGAGTCCAAGAGCTTTGTCCATAAAGTTTGCAAACTTCTGTGGCTGACCAGGCACAAAAGGCCGAAGGACAGAGAGGTCCATGCTCCTCAGCGTTTCTGTCAGCGTGCTGAGAGACGAGAACAAAAAAACAAGACTCTCACTAAGCTTCACACTCATAAACCTGCATAATCTGTACAGGGGTTCTCAAACTTAGGTTCAGTGAGCCGGAGCTTGGAGCTCCGCAAAATAATTTGCAACAAATTATAATTCAGCATCATTCATCAAGTTAAAACCTGCATATGGGACCAATGAAACAAACATGATAAACTAATTACTGTACTCCTCCAATAATAAAGTAAGAGGTCATTTTTCAGGGGGGGAAAAAAGTGTATTATTTCAGGAATTCAGTCACATTTTCTTCTTTTTACAACTAAATGTGTATTTTCTTTCAAAAATACTATTTTTATCCTGACTAAATACAGTTGTGCCTTGAGATCCGAGGGACCTAACAAAAGATTTTTTTTGCTTTGACTTGTGTGCGAAAATTTGAGATATGAGCATTGTACGGTGGCAGTGAACTCAACTTGACTCACTTCACAAAAAGCAGCAGTATGGCAGAAAGTGAACAAGTCTTCTAAAAAGAGGCTTCAAACTGTTTATTGCCACTTCCAGTTGAAGTTCACTGTCAAACTAAACACATAAAACTGAGAAAATTACAAATTATGTATTTAAAACAACCACATAGCTTTGTCTAAGGAAAGTTTACTTAGCTTAATCCTAACAAACAATGCAAAACACCTCAGAAATCATCTATGTGGTGGTGTTATAACCCTTTAAGCAACAAATATTTGAACACAAACAGTGCATCAACACCTGCTGACAATATAATACTCAGTCATATGTTCTTTATCCTCTGCAAAAAGGACTAATATTGCTGCAGCTTAATGACTTTTTTACATTAGTTGTGAAACTCTTCTTTGTTTGTCTGCATGACTGTATTATACTGCTCCCGGTGGCCAAGTCATGCACACCAGAAGGATTCCCAATGAATTAATCATATTGGATAAACTCTTTTAATTCTTTAAATTCTATTTAATCCTGTTAATACCACGCTTTTACAAAGCACAATATAATAGAATTTATATAGTGCTATTTTTCTTATTAAAAAAACACATTACAAAAATAATCTTTTTGGGGGGAGGCTGGAACTGATCAATGGCATTTACATTTATTACAATGGGGAAAGATGATTTGAGATAGTATTTTTAGTTACAAGCATGGTCACTGCACAAATGAAACTCGTATCTCCAGGCACCACCGTATGTCTTTGTTCTTGTAAAGATGGCAATAATTTTTCTTGAAAAAAAACGTTATTCTTATTACATTACAACTTTTTTTTTTTTTTAACAAAATAGTATTTATTTGTTATTGTGACTTGACAAACGTTTTCTGTAAAATAGGAACCACCTCGAGAACTCCTTCGCTAGTCTATATTACATACGGGCAAGTGCAGTAGAGCAAGTGCGAGTCCATGTGGAGCTGTCTGGCCAGTTCCAGTTGGTGGTTGTCCATCAACTTGTCATTGACCACCACCAGCAGTGCTTTGCCGGCGCCCAGCGCCTCCAAGCAGCTTCCGGCCCCTGAAAGAAACAAGATCCACATTCCTCTCTGTGTCAAGAAGTCCACCGGCAATTTCTGGTGTTCATTTAATGTCTTGTCACCCATGTTTTAATGGAGTGTGTGATCATAAAAAAATAAAATAAAAATACAGTAGAAAGTATGGACAGGTCTGTAAAGTTGGAAATAGAGCCTAAGGTGGTGTACGCCCTGGATTGGTCACCACAGGGGCTCTGAGTTTTCAAAGTTGGAAACGTTCTATGAGAATCAATAGGAATAAACTGGAATAACCCCCATCCGTTTTCAAAAAGTTCCCCGTACTGCTTGCCGTTTCACAGCGTTTTGACTGATTTTTGAAGACCCACAGAATATTGGGCTTTATTAACTAATAAATTCATAGAATATTCTCACTCTCCGCACAAGTTAAGCGTATACGCAAAATCACAGTCAGATTCATCACGCTGGTACCGATTTTCAGTATCCCACTTGGTGCTTTATCACTTGGCATGTTGTGTAAATCAACCCCAGTCCGCTCCTGTTGTTAGAGCTGGGCGATTATGGAAAGAGTAATGATCACGATTATTTTGAGTGATATTAAAAAACAATAAATACAAATAAACAACCATGGCTAAAAACATTGGGACAACTGGGGTGACTGTATTGTCTATTACATACACACATTTGTTTAAAAAAAATCATTCTCTCAATATTCTGGCCTTGAGCAAATAGAAATAACGTCTGTAATCTTAACTGACCTAAAACAGGAAAACTTCAGTCTGATTTCATGTCAGACACTCAAGGGGGGAAAAAAGCGTGTGTCTTTTTATACGAAGCCATGACTGTTAACTGCTGTTCCTGCTGTACGTGCCTTGGCATCATGGGGGCAGTGTGGTGCGATGCAAGCATGGACTTGCATATTATAGGATGCCAAAAAAGAGTAGAAGAAGAAAGTCACAATAAAACTTTATTAAACTCGCTTTTCACAGAGTAGGAAGAATATATGCCTGTGAATATTTTTGTGATATTGTCTGTCTGTATATGTTACTATAGCATTTGTGTGTAAATACTCGTTGTTTGAAGGTAAATCCCTCCTGTAATGCTAATGTTAGCATCCGTCAATAGGGTTTTCCATTGACTGATAGCTTAAACTGGAGATTTCTAAAACGACGTGTGACTTGTATGTAAATATTCAATGTAATTATTTTTGTTGTCTGTTTAGGTATACAGTAAACTCCAACTGGGGTGTCAATAAACGCTCAGGGAGGGCAGACGAACATGCCTCACACGCTTGCTACAACTAACACAGGGTGCGTTCAGGATGCGTTTACAACGCAGGAACTTGCATACACAACCGGTGCAGTGGCACATTAATCGTTTTTCTTCGATTATAACGTTTTTATGATTTTGAGAAGCCAAAATCCAAATCACGCTTCAACTTTGATTAATCACCCAGCCCTATTTGTTGTGTCATTTTAAAAAATGTATTACACTTTTTTTTTGTCTTGCGTTTGTTGTCACATTTCTGTCGGGCCAATTATACATACTCGTGCACTCACTGTAGTACTCTCGCCACGCTGCACTATTTGCATATCTGTTGTTGACCAATACTGGCCACTCATGCCAGAGTAGCATCTGCCCCACTTGCACACTGACTGAGGAGTATTTGCATCATTTCCACAATCAACATTGTCCCAGATTATCGCGCTACTAGTGACTTTAAACTGCATACACTCCTTGAAGTCTCGGCGCCCTTTGCACAATGGTCATTGCACCGGACTATTGCTATATTAGTCATTCAAACTGCTCTAAGTGCTGGAGGACTCAGCCTCTTTTTGGACAATTGTAAAAAAATTAATAAATAATCATTGTACCGGCATTACCAGATAACTAGCAACCCTTTATTGCTCAGTGACTGTTTTTCTCAATGTCTTTATGTCTCAAAAGTGTTCTCTGCCAATTGACTGTCTGTTGTCGTACTAGAGCGGCTCCAACTACCGGAGACAAATTGCTTGTGTGTTTTTTGGACATACTTGGCAAATAGAGATGATTCTGATTCTGACTCCTTATTACCCTTCAAGGGTAATTATAACAATTAATGACCAGTATTATTGGCAGAACTAGAGGGCCCCAAACTCAAATTTTGCTTAAGGCCCCCTGATGGCGGTTGTCTACAGACCTACATTAGTCGCTGCAAATTTGGAATTCTGTGTGCAACTCTCTGGGTAAAACTATTTTGGACAGAAAATGAGCATAAGTGTGTACTTGCCCGCATGGCTGATGATGAGGTCTGCCTGCTCCATGTCCTTCGCTATGGAGTCTTTGAAGCGAAAAACCTCCAGGTTGACATGTGGAAAGTTTTCAGGATCCGGGAGAACTGATCCTCTTCCCACCTGGAGAACCAAACGCTCATAGCCACGATGATTTAATGCCTGGTGACATAATAATAAACCCTGGTTTAATCATTTGGAAAACAAGGAACCACCATATAGTAGCACATTGGCATTAGCAAATTCGCTAAAGCCATTTTTACTGTAAAATGACTGATTTGGCGCTACCTTGTGGCATATTGAAGGGAAGAGTTTTCAAACTGCTGAGAAGATTTGAAATGCAGCTTCACTTCACTCCCTGCCCCTTCACGTCTCTGCCCAAAGAAACGCCCCCAGATCACTAACGTTACCGTGCACGGCACGCCAAGGCTGCTACATTGCTAGTATGACCAAGTTATTCATGATGGAGTATTGCCAGACACGAAACGTTACCGGTTTGATGTTTCATTTTTTGCAATGTACAATCAATCAAAAATATGAGCGGTGATAAACATACCTGACGACCCAGTGAGAACAGTGACGTTGGTAGTGTGTTTTCCATAGACTTTACACCGATCTGATCGGCCTGATCGGTATCAGACGATAATTAGCATCTTATGCTGATCGGCTGAAATGTCATAACTCGCCGATCCGATCAATGACGTCATTGATCAGCTCCGCAAAAGACATTTACTCCGTGTCGCCATCGTGTACAGTACATTTGAAAAGCTAGTTTATTTTTAGCCTTGTCGCATGTCTTTTGACATAGTACTGTAAATATCTGACAACCAATAAAGTTATTTAAAAAAACATGTCGGCGGTGTGGGACAGACAACACGTCTGAGACAGACAACACGTAATGTGTGCATCAGACTACAAGACAAATTTGGTCTTTCACGATTGCACTATGTCAGACTACTGCAATAAAATCTTGTATTCCGATACCACTGCATTTCATCTTTTAAAATCACTGGGCTTTATCTTGTCAACTCAAACGACATCGCTACGCATGTATTATGAGAACAAAATGGGGAAAAACTGGTGCTCACTGGTGCTTGAGAGAATACGTTCACTTAAGGCTTGCTTGAGGTATGTTCACATACTTTAAATATGACACGGCTCGCAAGCAGGCAACAAAAGGTTATGTAGCCTAGCAAGCTAGTGGTTGTACCAGCGTTCTGTCGAATCATGCTCTAAAGTTTCGGTGTGTGTGAAGTCATTTCATTACATCCATCCATCCATTTTCTGAGCTGCTTCTCCTCACTAGGGTCGCGGGCGTGCTGGAGCCTATGCCAGCTATCACCGGACAGGAGGCGGGTTACACCCTGAACTGGTTGCCAGCCAATCGCAGGGCACATATAAACAAACACATTCACACCTACGGACAATTTAGAGTCATGTTTTTGGGATGTGGGAGGAAACCGGAGTGCCCGGAGAAAACCCACGCAGGGACGGGGAGAACATGCAAACTCCACACAGGCGGGGCAGGGGATTGAACCCCGATCCTCAGAACTGTGAGGCTGACGTTCTAACCAGTCGGACACCATGCCGCCAGGCCTAGTGGTAAGAAAAGTTGATTTGCGCTGCAGTTATTTGGTCTACAAGCGACTTTAACTCACCTTAACAGCCTCGGCGGACGTAATTTCCTCAATGAGGTCGTCAAAGCTCGTTGTGCCCACAGTGACAAACACGGTCTTCATCGCTGCTCACACTTATGTTATAATTTCAACACTTTTTCTAAGTACTTTAAGCTGTCAACAGTATCACCGAAGCAGACATCGCACCACAGACTCTGACAGGCACTTCCGGATATTCCGGGTGGCGTCACAGCACTGCTATGAAAATAATGTGGTGCCTCTTACGGTCGGAGGTGGAACTGCAACATTTTGCATTTATTCAATATGCTTGCTATCCAGCTTAATAGTAAACTTTTTGTCCTCACTAGTAAGACAATTCAGTGCACTAGTAGAACACTTAGGATGGACTATAACAAACGTGTCTTACTCGTAAAATGTATTCTACTATAAGTGCCACTTTGAGCCTACTTGTATACATTTAAACCTTACTCATAAACTACTGTGCTGTATTAGTAACACTAGTAAGCATGTCACGCACCAGTTCAAGGTCCAAATACTCGTGCCTATGCTCTTTGTCCTCACTAGTAATACAATTCAGCACACTAGTAGAACAACTAGGGCCATCGAGTAGAAATACCATTTTAATAGTAACATTATTTCCACTACAAGTGTCTTTATTGGCGTACTTGGAGTATGCAAATACACTTTACTAGTAAACTACTGTGCTGCATGAGTAACACTACGAGGCTCAAACTAGTAGGTACGTGTCACTCACTCGTAGCCTGTTTCAAGTATATTGAATAAATGCTCAAATAGCTTTTAATAATTCGATACCAATGATAGTCAGCTTAAGGTAGGGGTCATGTGTAGTAGTACACTTCGTCCTCACCTGTAGGCTAACTTTGTCATAGTAGGACAACTTATATATTACTAGTGAGGTAAAACTGCACGAGTTAACGACCTGCATGCTGCTAGTGGCATAAAATTCTGCTAATTAACATCTGGCACATCACCAGTAGTATTAGTGAAGATGTGCCTCACTAGTAACGTGGTTAAACTACTAGAATGTCAAAGTTGTCCTGCTATGAAAATAAAGAGCATATAAATACACTGACCTCCCACTGGACATTTGTAAGCATGTCAGCCTAGTAGTGTTACTAGTGCTGAGAGTATACATCCATCCATCCGTTTTCTGAGCCGCTTATCCTCACAAGGGTCACGGGAGTGCTGGAGCCTATCCCAGCTATCTTCTGGCAGGAGGCGGGGTACACCCTGAACTGGTTGCCACCCAATCGCAGGGCATATATAAACAAACAGCCATTCGCACTCACATTCACACCTACGGGCAATTTAGAGTATTCAATTAACCTACCGTGTAGATTTTTTGGATGTGGGAGGAAACCGGAGTGCCAGGAGAAAACCCACGCACGCACGGGTAGAACATGCAAACTCCACACAGGCAGGGCCGGGGATTGAACCCCGGTCCTCAGAACTGTGAGGCAGACGCTCTAACCAGTCGTGCCGCCGCAAATATACAGTGAGGTTTAATTGTATACTAGTAGGTCAAAAGCAGTACTGGCAGTGGTTAAAAAACATAAATAAAAAAACTGCACTAGCAAGACCCAGTCGTTCTACTAGTGCGCTAAATTCTCACTCGTCAGTCCCGTACACCCTGGGAAGGAAGGCCTGAGCCTAGATTTTAACCCAGCACCTCTTAACTACGAGCTTGCTGTCCAAACCACAAGTCACCGTGCTGCCCTGTTTTGAGTTATTTGAACTGTATGTCACTGTTACTGTTTGAGGATGTACGCAGACTGTATAATGCATTTATTACCAAATGAAAATGTCTGTTAGTGGGAAAAGAAGCAAGACACTGGGATACACCAGAAATGATTTTTTTAAGGCTCTGTTAAATTCTCAGCCTAGTTAAAAAACAAACAAACAAAAAAACACAATATAGCTTGTAGCCTGATGTCACCAAAGCAGAAAACTAGTATAAAATTAAATGTTTAAAACTGGCTACACACATCGTTAGTTTTTAATAAATATACTATTTAAAACAAAAAAAGAATACAGAAAGCAACGTTAAATCTGCTTAACATGTTGCAGCTGGAGTTATTGAATGAACAACAACAACAAAAATCCCCATGTTTAAATGATGAAAACAAAATCTGCATGGAGAAGTGTGTGCTTGCTTTGGTCCTTCCGCAATCCATCTCCCGCCTCAGAGACGTTGGGAGAAAAGCGAACGAGGAAGATGGTCGTCGACGTGATCCGTGCGCTTGTGTATCCGAGGCGCCGTAGAATTCAAGCTTTAATACAGGAACATGGCTCTTTTTTTAATCATCTCAAAAAGACTGCATAAAACATTTTCAATTTTGAGCATGCAGATTTGAAGATTTAACAATGGCCTTTACTGCAAAAAAGAAAAAAATAAGTTTGTTCCATACTGTCAAACGTCCTGTCAACATTTCCTGAAACGACCAAAAAAAAAAAGAAAAAGAAAAAAAAAAAAAAGAAAAAAGTCCCAAAATAAAATGAGCAGTGTACTGGAAGAACAACTTAAGTGTGCATGCTTAAAATTAAAATTAAAATGTTTCCATAATATGAAATACTTGTTCAAACTCCAAAAAACAGTGATGTATGGAAACCCTTTTTGAACATTTATTTGATATCCATTATATCCATCTTAATGTTCATGTACTAGTACACTCTTTGCCCTCACGACTAAGGCAATTAAGCACACTAGGAGAACAATTGCCTTACCAATGTTTTCCCCAATACTTTTTTTTTTTTGTCAAACAACTTTTAATAGTAATGTTTTTTCCATTACTACCTTCCACTGGGCCTAGATTGTTACTAGTGCAGCACAGTAGTTTACTAGTAAGGTTTAGTTGCATACTAGTTGGCCAAAAGTGGCACTAGTTGTAAAAAAAACAACAAAAAACAGGCCAACTACTGTACATACATAAATACATGCTACTAGTATTACCAGTGACAAAATTCTACGAGTTAGTGCTTCACTAGTAGTTCCAGTAGCATGCAGATTTCAACTAGCACACAGTTTTTCCTTACGAATAACATGTCGTTGTCCTACTAATTGGCCAAGGTTGTGCTACTCGTGTACAGGAAAATTGAAAAGTAGCAAGACAGTTGTTCTCAATGTTGGGAAAGTTCAGTTCACAAATTCTATTTGAACTACTTCAGTTCAAAGTTAAAATTTTTCGAAACAAGTTCACCACTCCAAAAACGAAGTACTTCATAGCCCACTTCAAAAATTTTTTAACGAAAAAACAGATTTTCCCCTTTTTAGTTTTACATTTCGACAACAAACTTAATTGAACAGTTTTAGAGGTTATGTTTGCTTTTAATAAGTGCTCTTACTAAAAATGACTGGCCGTTCCATTCATCTTCTGTTCCGCTTATCCTCACTAGGGTCGCAGGCGTGCTGGAGCCCATCCCAGCTATCTTCGGGCAAGAGGCGGGGTACACCTGAACTGGCCGTTCCATTTTATTTTATTTTTTATTTTTGGGGGGGTGGGGGGCATTTGTTCCATATGTTCTCTTCCTTTATCTGTCATTTTCTGAACTTTGCGTGCAGTCTGGGATCACTGCCTGAAATGCAGATTTCATTGGCTGAGTCATGTGACGTGTGATGGCTTAACTTGCATGTAAATTGGTCTGTACATTTCATCACTACTATAAAGCCTGTAATGCTGCGCTGCTTAAGGGAAACTGGCACTATGAAATAAAAATTAACTGCCGTTCAAAAACCGTTAAGAGACGCCAGTTTGACCGCGTTCTCAAAAACGTCCATCAAGCAGAAAAACACACTACGTTCAGTTCATGTTTGCCAAAAGTATAAACGAGTTAATGAACTTTCATTCACTGAACTTGTTCAGGTACAACACTGGTTGTTTTAATAATGCACCCTAGTTCTTCTACTAGTGTGCTAAATTATCTTAGTAGTGAGGATAAAGATTGTACTAGCACACGGACCTTAAGATGGATATCAAGGCGTTGGAATAAATGCCCCAACGGCTTTTCATAGTGACGTAATACAAGTCATACTAAAGTATATAACTGTGATTAAAGCAGCTATAAAAAGGAGCTGCATCCTCACAAACACTTGTGTTGTTTCTTACACTTGAGGGAGACATCTCACTAAAACGAGGGTGGGGGGGGACGGACGAATGAAATTCAAGAGTACTTTCCTCCGTGTCAAGTCTCTTCCTGTCCCTTTCAAGACTCTTAAAGTGGCATTAGAAACATCCCGTTAACAGTAAGGATATAAAAAATAAGAGCGACATATCAGCTTTCAGATGCGTTAAGACGCTCAAGAACCTTCCACGTTAGCAGGGCAGCCATGTTGTGTGGTGGGGATGGTCTCAAATTGTCTCCACCCCCCACCCTCCTGTTGATCCAGACAAACGCTGCATCTGGAAAGTGGACAAAAACAAACAACATCTTAGTACAAACAGGCTGCCCACGATATGTGAAAATCCATGCCATAGAAAGACCATATAAATAAATAAAAATGAAAAAAGGTTTTACCGCTCTCACACGTTTTAAACACATGTAAACTTGTTAAAACACTTTTTACAGTACATGCACAGTGATGCCCTGAGATTCGAGTTGATCCTGTGACTCAAAACACTTGTATCCTACATCATCTTCACCCATTGGAATCAATGGAAATGCCATTAATCCGTAGCAGCCTCCCCCCCAAAAAATTGTACTAATGTTTTTTTAATAATAAAAACAGTACTCTGTAAAACTGTACTTTATAAAACCATAAAGTAAGGACATCAATAGAATTCAAAGAAAAACTGTTTTTGCCACTTTTTTCCTTCAATTCAATGGCTATTGTGCTGCTCCTTCTGGTGTGCGCAGCTTGACCACCTGAGGGCAGGATAATAGAGACATACGGATATACATCAATGGTCACTCCTCAGTAGGCAGCAGTAATATGCGTTCTTCACAGAGGATAAAGAATATGCATTTTTTCCCCTTTAACAGTTTCCCTTTTCTTAGGAGCCATTCTGACTGTTTAGCCTTTTGTTTACTTGTTTAGAAAAAGTTCACATCGTCCATTGCACTTCTCTGCTCGTTCATTTAAAAAACTATGGCTACTGCTCGCATCTGTGATTGGGTAAATGTGCGTGGACGGAACTTCCGCCTAGCACTTCTATCCAGCAGCGCCCGGACTGCAGGCAGAGCCCAAATGATCACAACAACAGGTTGCTCAGGTGCTAGCATAGTAATGTGGAGTAAGAGTGGATGTTGCTTGCTTAGAGTCATTTATTAACACTCCAGTTTAAGTTCACTGTAAAACTAAACTCGCATAACAAAAGAATTATACCTATTAAATACTCAAATACATCACTGCCTTCATTTCTTTCGTCGTTTTGTTCACAAAAATCGCTAGCTCAAAGCTAACATACAATGAATGAAAAACACAACTGACAAGCTAACTAAAATTAGCATTGAACTCGTGGTACTCTCAAAATTTTAATTATTGGTACACAAATGCTGTATAAACACATACAAACAGGCAATATAACTCTCTGGCGTATATCGTTCAAACTCTGAGAAAAACGAGTTATAATAAAACTTCTCCGACTTTCCTTGTTACTGCAAATGTGTTTCTCGTTGCGTGTATCACACTGCCCCTCAGAGGCAAAGACATGCAAAGCAGGACCAGCGATTGTCAATAAAACTGAAGAACCCCAGTTGCATCAAGAAGTTCAAGTGTTTTGCCGCACGTCAAGAAAGCAATGTTCCCACCATATACCGACAGTAAAAAAAACAACACTGAATTGAACATTGATATTTTGCACTTTTTTGTTTGAATTATTTAAAAGGGACAATGCACATTAATGACCACCAGTGCAATTTTTGTGTATATGTGCCGTAGTTAGCATAAAGCTAATTTACATTCGTAGTCTCTTGGCAGGGGACTTTAAAAGTATAATTTGTATTTATTAGAAGTATTTTTCAAACATTGGTGCAACACCAGAAATGTTTCTCTTTTCTTCCGTTTTGTGAGATCACGTGAGATTTCAAGTTCGGCGGTGGTGTCCTGTGTTGATATTGTCGGAGCACACTGCACACAATATGACCAAAACTGTTAATTGCCAGATCTTTTATCTTTATGTGTGGGGTCTGTCACAGATAAATAATCTTAAAGATTTGAAAAATCCTTGTGCATGTACCAGACATTAGCCGCGGAACAGACACCTAGTTTTCAGCTTACAGCAATGCATTATGCATTGAGTCAAAGATCGCTACACAGCACAAGAAAAAGCACAACATCGATCCTTCTGTTCAGCCACACCAAGACCATTTGTAAATGGAAAATAGTACGTAAATAGAGGTAATTTTTCTACGAAAATATTGGACGTCGTAAAATAGGTTGTTCGTAACCTGGGGTTCCACTGTATTGAAATTGAAAGTCGTTGCGCTTTGGTTTCAGAAAACAGATGGCCACTGCTCTGTGATAATGTCATGCTAACTTCCTGTTGTGGAACATAAATTCTGATTCAGGATGTGGCATTTTCCTCTTTGTACCATCTGCCTTGTTCTTTAGCTCTAACCGCAAATTTGCATCATTTATGGCTGGCCCCTTTAAAACATCCATCTTAAATGTCACCACCCACTCATCCTTTTCACTAAATCTCTTGTCAGTCATACACAAGATGTTGCATTGCAACACCACACAGTCATCCAATTTTCAACTTTCTACTCAGTTTATGAATCAGTATAATAGCGGAAGGGGACCATCCGTATAAAGTGAATTCCCACATATTCACAGTTTAGCATTCACGAAATAGCCATGTCTAAAATATAAATATTGCTTTAGCACCATCTTGTGGCACCTTGGGGCCAAGGAGATTTAGTCAGGCCAGAGCTATAAAGAAGAATAGGACTAAATAAATAAATAGATAAATAAAGACAGAACAAATAAAGAGGAATAAAGTTGAGGAGCCAAACAATGAAGTTATGGGAAAGAGTAGTGGAGGCTAGACTCAGGACAGATGTATTTCCAAGGAACAGTATGGTTTCATGCCTAGAAAGAGTACTACAGGTGCATTATTTGGCTTGACGTGTTGAAGTACAGAGGTCAGAAGGAGCTACATTGTGTCTTTGTAGATCGAGAGAAAGCCTATGACAGAGTACCTAGAGAGGAACTGTGGTACTGCATGCGGAAGTCTGGAGTGGTAGAGAAGTATGTTAGAATAATACAGGACATGTATAAGGGCAGCAGAACAGTGGTGAGGTGTGTTGTAGGTGTGACAGAGGAGTTTAAGGTTGAGGTGGGACTACATTAGGGATCAGCTCTGAGCCCCTTCCTGTTTGCAGTAATGATGAATAGGCTGACAGATGAAGTTAGACTGGAATCGCCATGGACCATATGTTCGCAGATGACATTGCGATCTGCAGTGAAAGCAGGGAGCAGGTGGAGGAACAGTTAAAAAGGTGGAGGCATGCAGTGGAAAGGAGAGGATTGAAGATTAGCTGAAGTAACACAGAATATATGTGTTACGAGATGGGTGGAAGGGGAAGAGTGAGGCTACAGGGAGAAGAGATAGAGAGGGTGGAGGACTTTGGGTCAACAGTCCGGAGCAATGGTGAGTGCGGTCAGGAAGTGAAGAAACAAGTCCAAGCAGGTTGGAACGGGTGGCGGAAGGTGTCAGGTGTGTTATGCGACAGAAGAGTCTCTGCTAGGATGAAGGGCAAAGTTTATAAGACAGTAGTGAGGCCAGCAATGATGTGTGGATTAGAGACAGTGGCACTGAAGAGACAACAGGAAACAGCGCTGGAGGGGGCGGAAATGAAGATGTTGAGGTTCTCTTTGGGAGTGACCAGGTTGGAAAGCAGACTTCAATGGTTTGGATAAATCCAGAGGAGAGATAGTGAGTATATTAGTTGAAGGATGATGAGGATGGAGCTGCCAGGCAAGAGAGCTAGAGGAAGACCAAAGAGAAGGTTGATGGATGTAATGAGGGAAGACATGAGGGCAGTTGGTGTTAGAGAGAAGGATGCAGGAGATAGGCTTACATGGAAAAGGATGACACACTGTGGCGTCCCCTCACGGGACAAGCCGAAGGGAAAAGAAGAAGACCCGAAATTGTAGCGTTTTCAGTTAATCGACAATTATGGATGCAGTGATACTGATAGTAGTATCTGATACTGTATGTCAGTAAAAATGTTCCAATACCAATACCACTTTAGCAGCCTGACATATCCTTTTCAGCCTTGTCAGCCATGTGATGACTTTTAGGTCAACACGGATGACAACACTAAAGCCAACCGCAAATTATGCACTCCAAAATGGATGGTCAACTCTGAGCTGCGAGCCAACCGTGCTTCACCGTGCTTAGCCTACCTGGCTAACCCTGTCAGTAGCATATGCTTGCAAGATTAAGCCACGCAAGTTTAAGTACATGCTGGGTTCCATGGTGTAATGGTTAGCACTCTGGACTTTGAATCCAGTGGTCTGAGTATAACTCTTACAACCAGTTCAGGGTGTACCCCGCCTCCTGCCCGATGACAGCTGGGATAGGCTCCAGCACGCCCGCGACCCTAGTCAGGAGAAGCGGCTCAGAAAATGGATGGATGGATGGAAGTTTAAGTACACACAAACCTGTACTATGTAAACTGTGAATGGCTCATTAAATTCCCAACCCTTACTTGGATAACTGTGGCAATTCTAGAGTTAATACATGCAAACGAGCAAAGCATTTCTGTATTTATTTAAGAACTGAAAAGGATTGTGTTACAGGCTACATTTAAATGAAATGTGTTGCAAGACAAGCTGTTGGATGGTAAAATGTAAGGTAATAAAAAAAATTTTTTTTAAATGCCAGAAGTAAAAAGAGAGGGAAATTACAACTGTCAAGTTTGTAACCGTGCACGACTGACCAATGGTCAAGCAGAACAACGGAGACATACAGTCCTTGACGATTCACTACATTGTCGGGGATTTTCAAATGAAATGTCTGTGCTTGCAGTCTAATGTTATATGGCCTTCTATGCATTAACTGTATTTGCTTCCATTAAGTTGCAATTCATGATTGCACTTTGTAATAGCGCATTTATTCAGTTATCCCTTACTAAAGTAGAATTTTTTTTGGGTGCATTTATTTTTTAAATGATCTATAATTTCTTCTAATTTAAAGATTCATTTTGAACACTGTTACAAATTCATAGATCATTTTACACTTAAAACTATGTGAGTCCCAGGATTTACATGTCTAGAAACAATGAGTCACAGCCCTGGAACAATGAGTCCCTGCAACTTATCATTACAGAATACAGATACAGTAAGGCTCTGTTCACAAAAATTGCACTGAACAAAAAAATTTTGCACAGAGGTATAAACAGGCATTAATGCCTAAACCGGCAATATACTACCAATCCAGTTTCCAGTTGGTTAAGAAAAAGTTCAAAGTACAGCAACATTAATAACAGCACAAAAAGTAGTCAAAGCAACCTGATTTGATTCAAGATTTGTACTACTTTTCAAGTCTGCAACCTTTATTTAAACGCTGCTTTGTCAACATGTTCAATGGCTGCACCTCTTACAATAGTGAGTCCGCTATGCCGTATATAAGGTGACCACACGTGCACCACATACGCTGTCATGTTTCTATTTGCATTGTTGGGCAAAGGGTTCCATAACTGCAAGCTGATGGGATACAGGAAATGTCCCATCATGTTTTTTTTCCCATCTGAAGAAATTTGGTGGGATGGTTGTTTTAAAAGCGATTTTGTCACTTTGAGATTTGTATTTGTGTTGTCGTCGTTGCGACTTCAAACAAACTCGACATACCAGCTCGTTGGTGTTAGCGGGATGGCCGCGTTCATCTATCTTGAATCCAAAATGTTCCCACATCGTCGCGGTGACGATGGAACTTTGGAACGAATCCTATTTATGCCGCTCAACTTTCTGTAACTGTGCAGCTACCGGCTCGCTGTCAGAAAACTTAGTTTTGAGGACGCTTACTACGCTAGTGCCTGCTTTTGAGAAGCACGCACGAGCGTGCGCACGTACGCTTAAATACGGCCAATCAGAGGGAAGGTGGGATGGTCCTGTCCTGCCCTTCACTATTTCCGATTGGTTTAGAGACAATATAGGTTTCATGTGTCTGCATTGCTTACTCAAATGGGTGAGCGTACATGTGGACCCTCTCTTTATTTCTAGCGTTATCATTCTGAAGGTAGGTTGCATAGGCGACCAAATTAGTCGCACTCTACAGCCCTGTCTTGTCAAATTAAAATAAATAAATTTTAAAAAAAATTCCAGCACTACACTGGTATACTTTAACCCATAGCGTTGCGTCCTCGGACGCAGCCTCATTTTAATTTATGCGTCCCTGCTCATTTTTGTGTGTCTCAGATGAGGGACTCACATAACACGAGATTCTTGCATATTGTTTGTTAAAAAGTAGTGCAATACAAATTAATATTTTTACTTAACATGAGGAATAATCTTGATTACAATATTGACAAAAAAAGTTGTGATTATTATTTTAGCTATATTTGTGCAGCCCTAGGAGGAAGCTAGAGTAACCCACACATGCATGGGGAGAACATCCAAACTTCCCATAGGAAGATTGAAGCCGAGACTGGGACCCCGATCCTCATAACTGTGAGTGCTAACCACTCCTCCATCAAGCTGTGGGGATGTATTCGTGCTCAGCAAATTATCCGTACCTCTTGGTCACTGTACCACGCAGGCAGTGCAGCACTGCTCCTGCTTCTCCGGCAGTGTGGAATAGTTCATCTGCCGCACGATCTCAGCGAACAGCTCATCCACCATTGTCTTGCTCTTGGCCGAGGTCTCGATGAAGGGGCAGCCCCACTCCTGAGCCAGGGCCCGGCCATCCGAGCCCGCAACCTCACGCTCTGACTCCAGGTCCACCTTATTGCCCACCAGGATTAGCGGCACCTTCTCAAAGCGCTTCACTCTGACTATTTGGTCTCGCATGGGTCGAATGTCCTGAAGGAAGAGGGAATAAAATGAATGGGGTAAAAAAAAAAATAATCTATTTATAATACAAATGAGCAAAATGTAGCCAAATGGTAGAACAAACATGAACATATTAGTACAGCAAACAGTGAAAAACTGTAACTGACCCCGAAGCCCCCCAAAATTGAAATCTTAAACTTTCGTAAATGTAAACTTTATCGCTGTTCATTGTTCCAGCCCCCAGTATATCGTAAAGTTTAAAGTGATTGATTTTGACGGGTTTTTAAAGAAAACAATCGAATTTTAATTGTGATCGTGATTTTGGCTGATTAAATAATCCTGATCGTCGGCAATTTTTTACATTTAAAATGCGGGCACTGCTACATATGAGCAGTGCTTCATTTGTATTTGTCCGCAACCTAGTCAGCCAGCCATGGTTTGGATATCCAAACCATTTAAAATGTGTATTTTTGCACGGTGCAGCCTCCAGTGATCTAGTTTTTCCTCTTTAAATTCTCTTCTTTCTCACATTTTAAACACGTCGTTCACAACGTGACGATGTCACGCGACGGCAAAGCCTGTTTTTACATTTTCTTAGCCCCCAAAATGTTGGACACAACCCACAATACAAAGCGCTTCCTAAATCCTATTTTGAGTGCCATGGGGGAAAAAAATCTGGCAAAAGAACAAATATGCGGGGGGTTGGATTTAAAAAAAATAATAAAAAAATGAATAAGTGGGGGTTTGTGTCAGTTCTACAGTAAACTTCAACAGGGAGTGACAAATAGACAGCCTGAAGCAAGCACGCTTTACCTCTTATTTTGGAATTTTACCAGTCTTTTCATTTCTTCAAAATGATGTTATACATTACCCTCCCATTTCTTGACAGCAAAAGAGCGAGAACAGGCGCTAGGAAAAACTTTTAGAAGTGTGTTTTAATAAGTCTAAGTGCATTTTAACTGTTTGTTGTAAATTACATTTTAATGTTCGTTTTATTAAACGTGTTTAAAAACATGTGAGGGAGATAAAACGACTTGAGTTTTTCTATGGTCTCTTTGTATCACGCATTTCACCTCTGGGTGGGTCTGGAATGCATCCCCCACAATAAACGGAGGTTCACTCTATAGTCAAATTCATAATGGTTCAAATAAAAATGCGTTAACATACTGATGTACTTTTCATTTGTTGTGGCAATTTAGTACTTCTGATGGGTAGCTCTACCGTGTCAATTACTACATGTTTCTATAGTCTCTCTATATCGCACACGGGGTGGGCCTGGAACGTATCCCTCATGATTAACAGCGGTCTCACCGTATCTGACTTAAACTGAAGGTAAGTTGTCGTACAAAAGTTGTTTGTACTTACCTGGAAAGATTGCTGGTTAACCAAGCTGTAGACCAGGATGAATCCCTGGCCGTTCTTGATGTACAAGTCTCTCATGGAGGCGAACTGCTCGGTGCCCGCTGTGTCCAGGATCTCCAGCACAGACGGCGACGAGTCCACCTCGATCTCCTTCCTGTAAAAGTCCTCGATGGTGGGGTCGTACTTCTCGATGAAGGTGCCGGTGACGAACTGGACGGTCAGCGCCGACTTGCCGACGCCGCCGCTGCCCAGCACGACCACTTTGTACTCCTTCATTTGTGGTGGACGGACGAGGAGCGAATTTAGAGCGGCTAACGGATTAGCTTCGCGGCTCCTCGAAACATTTAACAGGCCTTTTTTTCCTCTCCTTTCTCCAAAGCGAGGCCGAGACAACGATAAAAACGACGTCTATTCGCTCACATTAACTATTCGAGCACTCATAATTGTCCCCGGTTTAGGTTAAGAAAAACTCTGCGAGTAAGAAAAAAAGTTGCTATCCGTCCACTCCACTCCGCCTGTTAGCTAGCTCGACGGTGGCTAAATCTTCGTGGTCCCATACCCGAGCTGCTCAAGGGTCCGACCCGGTTAAGAAGAGGCGCTGTCGGGGAACGTATCGTCGAGTGACACACGCCGTGTACCACATTCTATTTAGCCGTTCCAATTCGGACACAAACAGCGGGCCGGCGGTGTCCCTTGCCCTGGTGTATCCGTCCGAACGGCCGGGGCCTGCTTCTGTTTCCGGGGCTGCCTGGCTTCCACCTTTGGACGGACTCCGTGTGTGCTACCGACGCGCAGCCAGCCAGCGGATCAGGACCGGGGAGCTAACACGGCGGCTCCAGGAGTCACTCGACGACACACCGGGTTTACATCAGAAATCCATCCATTTTCTACAGCGTTTATCCTCATTAGGTCGGCGGGTGAGCTGGAGCCTATCCCTGCTGACTCTGCGAGGGAGGGAGGCGGGGTACACCCTGGACTGGTCGCCAGCCAACCGCAGGGCACATCGAGACGAACAAGCTTTTACTCTCACAGCGACGCTTAAGGATCTTTTTGATTTATTTATTTTATTTTATTATTATTATGATTCTTTTAGCAGTTTTATACTTCAAACTCAAGGCTCGGGGGCCAGATCTGGGGCCGCCAAATCATTTGATGCGGCCCACGAAAGCAAATCATTTGCGTCAGCTTCCATGATTCTTACCAACATCTCTACTGAATTTTAAAATCGTCATATGTAATGAGGAATAAGATTGAGATATTGAAATAATTTTTTGGTTTGTTACCAAACCCCTTTTTACAGTAACTTGATCAATAGTTGAACAAATCTGATTTCAAAGCTAGTTATCCATCAAGTTGTTGTATATATGTAATAATTTGAGGTGATTAAACATTTCTATGGTTTCAAAGTCATAGCGGCCCTTCAAAGTTCTGAGGTCCGATGTTTAATCCCTGGCCCCGCCTGTGTGGAGTTTGCATGTTTTCCCCGTGCCTGCGTGGGTTTTCTCCGGGCACTCCGGTTTCCTCCCACATCCCAAAAACCTGCATGGTAGGTTAATTGACAACTCTAAATTGCCCGAGGTGTGAATGTGAGTGCGAATGGTTGTTTGTTTGTATGTGCCCTGCGATTGGCTGGCAACCAGTTCAGGGTGTACCTTAACGATTGTGATTTTAAATATTGAACAGGTTTACCAGTTATGATAGTTGACCACAACCATTTCCCAAGAGACCGGGGAGTAAAAATCATTCTTAACACACCTTGCACCGCAGAATAATCGCTCAGGATAATCTTTTAGAGACATCCCAGCATCAGGCGGAAGGGGGCACTCGGGCGGATTATTAGTATGTGTGTAACCTGCTGAAGACATTTAAATTATCAGTCAGAAATTAATAGCAAGGATACAAAATAAGTGAGATCACAATGATTTTATTAAAGGTCAAACAGAAATGGCAGAATAATAGGCACTGTACCTTACTCATAGTAATAACTATACATGCCAAATGAATAATTGGCAAGCAGCACGGCACATACAAAACACAACAAAAAAAGAAACAAAACACTACAAAGCAGTCACTTGTGATTGAGTTTATCATTATATGGCTTATCCTGAAACTCTCCAACTACATTTTTTGACTTTTCTTTAATGTTTTACATACACTTGTTTTAGAAAGGAGTATCACATTAAATGCAAAACATGGACAGAAAATCATATTAGCGTCATAATGACACACATACTGTAGTTCTGTGCACTACTAGAACGACTGTGTCTTAATAGTAACATTTTTACTACTGTCCTATGACATTTCTGCACACAAGTAGGACAACTTTGGCATACTAGTAGAACAACTGCATGTTGACTAGTGTGGCAAAACTGTGCACTAGTTGACATCTGTGCACTACTAGCGAAGCGCTAGATGCTGAGTGGTAGAATTTTTATAAACTCACTAGTAGTACTAGAAGTATGTAGTTGTTGCCTTACTAGTAACATGTAGTCCTTCTAGTAGGCCAAAGTTGTCCTACTGGTGAGGACAAAGAGCATACTAGTACATGGACCTTAAGCTTTCCAGAAAGCCGTTTGAGAATTTATTCTATATCCTTCATAGCTAGCTGAAGGTGTACTAGTACGTGCTTTGTCCTTATTTGTGAAACAATTTAGCGCATTTGTAGAATGTCTATTTTAGAAGTTAAATTTTTCTCACTCGTAGTGCCACTTTTGGTCTACTAGTACATGAACCTTAACCTGACAAAGGACATTGAATAAATGGTCAAACGTCTTTAAAACTAGCAAGACAATTCAACGCACTAGTAGAACAACTTTTTGTAATTAGTCATGTTTTTTGCTACTACTGCCTTCTACTCATTTCTGTACACTAGTACGACAACTAGATGTCACTAATGCTACTTGTCAGTTCCAGGAAGCTAAAAGTGCATGACACATGCCTACTATTTAAGGTTTAATTGTGTACTAGTCCAAAAGGGGCACTAGTAGTGGCAAAACATTACTAGTAACACACATTAATTCTATTAGTGAGCTGATTTGTCTTAGTAGGATAGTGAATAAATGCTCAAACGGCTTTCATACCCCCCGCGTGCACTTGAGTTCATATTAAAGAGTTGGAGGGTTGGGAAACTATTCATCAGGATGACTCAATCGAGCTGGGATCTGCACGATGGCAACAACATGGGCAAGCTGGAAGAGCAAAAATAAAGAGCAGAGAGTACGTCCAAACCTGCAGCACACAAATGCTGCAGCAATATCACGACAAAAACAAATCTACGGCTTTGTCAGTGGGGATACAACACAGAAGAAAATTCTGTTTTGGAATAAAGGTAACAAGGAAACAACTTTAATGGAGCACCGCCCCCCAAGAAAAAAAACCAGGATGATATAGCTATATAGGAGTCCCTTGTTTATCATGCGGGTTTACGTTCCAGAGGCGTCGAGAAAAACCTGCAAAGTAGATGAAACTGCAACGTAGCGACCATGTATTTATTATATTATTTATATATAGAGTAGTGCCTTGATTTGATTTACGTGTTTTTTTAATTTCTGTCTTGAGCTTAAGGGTAGTAAGACAAGTAATTTTGTCCACTTGCGTTCACTATCCTCACATTCTACACTGTAGTATCTCTGACTTTGTATGTATGTTGCGTGTGGTTTTAAAAGGCAGGGCCTGGACTGATGAGTGGGAGTCAGCGAATGAGAGTGTAGCGTTGGCTTACTGTTAACTGACCAACCCATTAGCTAGTCTGCGTGTTCAGTGCCTCTGGGTGAGCGCCAGTTTGTTTATTTTGTTACCAATTGTTCAATAAAGCGACTGAAATGCACATGTGGAAAAATGATCAACGCAAAATCCAGAGGTATAGCGACAAATCTGCGTTGGAAAATTAGATATGTCGTACGACTTAAAACTCTGTGATTCAGTGAAGTGTACAAGGGACGACTGTACTTCATAACTAAGTTATAGGTTGGTTTCATTTTGTTGGTGATGTGTTTGACAACAAGCTTGCTAGGAGGGGGCCCCATTAGGGGGATTCCTGAATCCCAACGTGTCATTGCAGTATCTACAGTGGTTTCTGGTAGTGTCGTTGATAAGGCCAAATATCAGCAGTCTCTCAACTAGCCACCAGCCAACAACAACTAGTAAGGGGAGCTACGTGGGGCATTCCCAGTACATTGTTGTTGCAGTGTCTAAAGCAGTGCTGGTGTTATTGATACAGTATGAGTAAATAGTTGTCTGTCAGGGCCCCTTAGCTCATAGCCCTGCGCGCAATGAACTTGTTTGCTGGCTAGTTTATTGGCTAGAAATGTTTCCGATACAACTATTTTCACTAATTATGTCTTTACTTGTGCGTTAGCATAGGTTGGTGATAGGAATCAGAATAAACTACAAAATTAGGTTATGTTGTCGCCATAGAACGGAATTACGTCATAAACCAAGGACAGTGGAAAAGTAGGCTTACACCAGTAGGTATGGATTTTACAGAGCTAAAACATTTTATTACATTAATATGTATTAGTTAATATTACATTTTTTTAAGCATAATTTAGTCTCATAAGTGCTCAAGATGTGCTTCATGAACAACGCAACATTCCTCAAACCGCTCCAGAACAGTATGACACAAAGTACGACACAATTCTCGATCTGCATCAGTCTACATTTGGCCCGCCCTGTATATCATTTTTAGTAATATTTTTATAGAACGAGTTCATTTCATAATCAGGACACTAAAGAAAAGGGCGTGACACTCGGTTACTGCCGTGCTTATTGTTTTTAATTGGAATGTTTTATATCTATGGCCTACGAGTGCTTTCCATACAAATATTTACTGTAATTATGACATCACTACTGCCTTAGCATAGGTTAGTGATTGGCTACGATGCCTTCTTACTTAGTTTTTTATCATATTTTTACACAAGCAGTTCCATTTTGCTATTCCTCCAGATTATCTGACATCAGTGCAGGACTACACTCAAATAAAACAGCTTCATTAAAAAAAAAAAAAAAAGCATTTCATAAGCAGAAACAAATAAAAAGGACATGAAGCAATAGCATTACACTGTCCTCAAATAATAGACATACAGTAGTCATACTATTAACAATCTACTGGTTGGACAGTCTATGAAATTCTTTTCGTCTAAATGTATTCAAAATAAACATTTTCGGGAGTATTTATACTTAGTTCTATAATATGTACATAAGTGCAAACGAGGTGAAGGTTACACATTCGTAGAGGCTGGACATTTGTCAGCAGCTGGACTTCCCCCCCAAAAAAGGAGACTTGTGGACTGTCTGTTAGAACTCTTGTATGAGCTTAAAAAAAAAAAAAACATGAAAAACTCAGTCCAAAAGCCCCATTATCTCCCTTATAGACCATCACTTTAGACACACAAATCAGTTGGTTAATATGGAAATATAGCTGTGCCATCAGAGTTAGAATTTCAATTTACAACACTGAATTTTACCATGACATTTCTAACCCAGGATTGTTTTTTACCGTCAAAAAAATGTAGTGTAAGCATTTCAGTTTAAAAGATAACCCTCAATTAAAAAAAAAAAAAATCTTGACATTAAATATTTTTGATGGTTAAAAAAAAAAATTAATTTTTGGATGGTAAAAATTCTGTAAGAAATTTGATGATAAAAAAACAACAACAATGTTAGAAATTTTAAATTAGTGTTACATATTTAGTTTTAGAAAATGACATATAATTTGACACAGAATTTTCTTCCCTAAATTTAGAATTTTTGACACTGAATTTTGAATGTTTGACACTGAATTTTAACATTTTGCCACTGAATTTTGAATTGTTTTTAACTAAACTGCCACAGATTTTTAAAAATGGTAAAGCAAGTCAGATAATTTCTTTGTGGTAAAAAAAAAAAATAAATCTGTTAGAAATTTGTTGGAAAGAAAAATCAGTGCTTGACAGTCAGTTTAAAAAAGACTGAAGTTTCAACACTGACATTTCCATTTTTGACAGAATTTTGAATTCTCGAAACTAAATTTTTGACACAGAATTTTTTTTTACTAAAAACAAAATTGTGTTAGAAATTTGATGGTTAAAACAAAGAAATTCCATTTAAGAATTTTGGACAACGAATTAAAAAATGTTTTGACACTGAATTTAAACTCTGATGGCACAGCTATACTTCCATAGTTTTAATCCCAAAACACCATGTACAGTACAAGGATTTTTAAAAATAACATAAGGTGGACTAAATAAACACCTGATCTTTCCAAAGGACCTTTGGATATTTTCATAATTCGGTATGAATATTCCCCTTTTTTTTTTTTTAAATAAATTAATGATGTGTCACACTCGCTTTATAATGAGGATACTAGAAACGTAGTCATGTTGTCATTTGTTGCCATAGCAACTATTAGCATCAACAATGACTCCACCATTGTGTAAAAATGTCAAATATTTGATATACACATTTCTTGTTGCTATCTATGTATAAAGATGTTTGTATTTCCATGCTGTCTTTTCCCTCTCAAATAAAACAAAATGATTAATTCATCTTTATACCTACAGTATGTTTTTACAGTGAAGAAGAGATAAGGTCCTTTTTGTTTGAGACAGAAGGACTAAAGCGGGGTACACACATACCGATAATCGGGCCTAATTTGATCATTTTCTGATCAAAGTCAGCCAATGCCCAATTATCTGATTTCTCTCAAAGATTATCCAAAGCGATTATCCCAGTGGTGTGGGGTATGTTCCCATCCCATCATAATCACAATCGTAAATGTTAAACCTGTTCAATATTTACGATCACAAATCCTAATGTGAATCACGCAAATCCACTGATTCTTTTCCTTGTCGCGTTTAAACAAATTGGTTAAGATGTGAAAAATTGGTATGTGTGTACCCCGCTTTAGTTCTGCAAACAGCACCTATCAGTTTTCACACCTCAGAATGACACATAAGCTTTTTCACTGTTGGCTGATTTAAAAAAAAAAAAAACGAGGAAAGGTTTTAATGTTTGAGCATTTATTTAATATCCTTCCATGTACTAGTACACTCTTTATTCTCACAAGTAGGATCACTTCGGCGTACTAGTAGGACAATTACATGTTATTAGTGAGGCCAAACTACGAGTGGACACTCCAGGTTACGAGTGGGTGACACTTGCCTATTCGTTAGGCCTAGTAGTGTTACTAGTGCAGCACAGAAGTTTACTAGTAAGGTTTAATTGCACACTAGTAGGCCAAAAGTAGCCCACTATGTCACAGTCTGCCATGACAGACAGCCAATCTGTTAGTCAATCACAGTGTGATGCCACAGTCAGCTACAACTCCCTATTTAAGGCCTTGTTGATGATCCAATTAGTGTCAGAGTGTCCGACGGTCATTCGTACAAGATGCGACAGCGCTACCCCGTGAATCTACTCGCTTCCCGTCCACGACGGAGTTCCACCAGATCAAGTTTCTCTGTTCCTGTTGGCTGTTTGTCCAGCCTTCTGCTTTCCGAACTCGAACGAGAATTCTGCCGGCTCAAGGTTGCTTGTTTCTGTGGCTGTTGGATCAGCCTTCTGTTTTTGACTTTTACCCCTACTAGTTTTTTTCCGGGTGCCTGTGGCGGCTGGGGATTCTGTTGCACGATAAACCAAGTGTGAGTTTTCCGTTTGCCCCGTTCTGCTCTTTGCAAATCATGGATTAAGAATAATGACGTTTGAGGATTCCTGACCTGCTATCTGTGGATTATGAAGCATTGCATCATTTTGTCAATCTTCAAAGCCACATCATTGAGTGTGAGGTTGACTGCTCTGTACTTTGGCTTTGAAGTGATCTGTCACAATTGATCTTAAAGTAATTATTAAAATAATTTTCCATTTATTCCGATGGTTTGGTGTGCTGTACTTGAGTTTTACACCACACTCGTCCCGTGTTACACTAGTAGTGGAAAAAACTTTTACTCGTAAGTAAATTGTCCTACTAGTGTGCCCTAGTTGTACGAGTGTGTTGATTTGTCTCACTAGTGAGGACAGAGACCGTACTAGTACATGGAACTTAAAATAGCAAGGATATGGAATAAATACTCAGATTTTCATAGACAGCAGTAAAAAAAAATAAAAATAAATATAAATCCAAAAAGCATTATGAGGAAACTAAGGCTGGACTAATGGGACGTGTGTTTCTCTTCTTCGGTGGACAAAACTCATGTTTAAGAGGGAAGGTTCAACAAAATAACACTTGTCTGCACATTCTAAGTATTCATCATATTAACTGAGAGAATAACACCTCGTGGCTTAGATTCCTTGAAGTAGCCGACCTTAGAATTGCAGTACAACAGGCAAACAATGTATTTGTTTTAATTTGTGCTAAAGATGATACAGTCACATTTTAAGTGGTTCAAATAAAAAGTGATAACACGCTGATATGTACTTTTCATTTTTTGGGGCACTTTGGGATACATATAAATTTTTTTTTTTTTAATTCAACACATTTTTATATGTCTAAAAATAGTATGACAGAATTTTAGGCAACCACACTGAAAAGAAAAAAAAAATTACACTGAAATTTGAGTTATATATTTTCAAGATCAAAAGTAATATTTTTTAGATTTAAGTCATAATATTTTGAGAATTAAGTTGTATATTTTAGAGAGAGAAATTGTATATTTTCAAGATTAAACTGGTAGTACTCTATTATGAGAATAAAGTTGTAGATTTTTCCAAGAAGGAAGTTGTATATTTATATGTAGATAAAAAGTTGTAATTTTGCAATTAAGTTGTTTCTATTTTCGAGAACAATGTCAAATGTTTTCAAGATTAAAATTGTAATATGTTTGAGGGAAAGTTATATGTTGCAGAGATTAAAGTTGTATTATTGCAAAAATAAAGGTGTATCTTTTTCTGGGAATTTTTTTTATGTTTTCAAGATGAAAAGTCGTAATGTTACAACAAATTAGTTGTATATATTTACAAAAAAACTTACATTATTTTGATTAAAGTGGTAATATTACCGGAATAAGCTCATACATGTTTTCGGGAAAGAAGTTGTATATTTTTTTTTAGATTAAAGTCGTAATATTATGAAGTGGATAGGTAGAATATCTTTGGAGAAAAAGATTAATATATTTTTGAGATAAAAGTAATATTACAAGAATAAAGTTGTACATTCTTTAGAGAAAAGTCGGAATTATACGTGAATTAAGAAAAAAACATCCTTTTGAGAAAAAAATAAATGTACTTTTGGACTAAATTTGTAGTTTTATGAGAATAAAGCCCACTATTTTCTAGAAAAAAAAGTCATCTTTGGGCCCCTAATACTCCTTTGTAGAGTATGCTAGCTAAGAGAGTTCATGTTAAATTAATCCATCACGATAAATGAATCCATGACGCCGTAGTTATATTTTATATGGTCACATTTAGCATCTGAGCATTGTATAATTGACAAAACCGTGACGTGATTTATTAAAATGACTCATGTTCAGAGTGTAAAATCTTCAGCACCAACTAAGCAAATACCGGTACTTATTTCACACAATTCACTGTGGCTACCACACTGACAAATAAGACAGCACAGCTGCCTCAGAGAGTAAGTCACAACACCAGCAATGTGTTCACAACTATAATCATTAATACGCAAAATTAAACAAAGTGTAAGGACATTGAGGGAATTTGAAATAGGCACATTTGAATTTCTATAGAAGGGATTCGCAACACACGATTTACACAGCAAACAACCAAAAACCTAAAACAATTCCCTTGTTAACTTCTGACTATCTGCGGCTGGCATATTTACAGTCTGCCAACTTTGGACTGTCACAAAACAATCGGAACATTTAAAGTTTAGACTGCCCTTCAAGAGCCGTAAAACAGGAATTTTATAGTGTCAAACATTCAACCTAAAAGGCTTCAAAACATAAAATGACACAAATGATGTTTAAAAAGTCCATGTGTACATTATAATCCAGCATTGCGTAAAATGGTGCAGCTCCTTTGCATATAACAGCAGACTTTGGCCCGAATGAAATGTCTTCAATCATTGTGACACTCTAACGTCATCATCATCATCATCATGTCACTTGTGGCTTGAGACCAAAATGAAGCTTCTAGAAGCTAACACCATGTTTTTTTTTTTTTTTTTTCCACAATCAAGAAACAAATTAAACACAGTGACTCAAATGAAAATAACTGTCAGAATTCCACCCGTCTATTCAGTTAATTATGGTTACATTATTCCTAAATCCTTCCGGAAACATTATTTTACTTCTACCGTTGCGTATATAGTAAATATACTCTTAATTAAACACATTAACATGTTTCTGTAAATGGCTTTTTTATTAGTATTATTTTCTTTTACTGTACTGTACATAACTACAGTGGAAGTTTTTTTAAATGTAGTTTTCCCATAGGAATCATGGAAATTGAGTTCATCCACTCAAACTGGTCAGACTGTCCAGGCAATGTTTGACGTAACATTTGAACATTCTTAACTGGTGTTCAAGTGTAAAAAGAAGAACAGTAAAAACATTATTTGTGCACCTGCCCTCATTTTGATGACGACGATGAGTGAATGAAACTACTGTAGTTATTTCTATAACGAAAACTGTTCTGTTGATATCATCCTCTAATTATTCTCTGTTCTGTATTTTTATACAGCAGTGGTTTGAGAACCACTGCATACAGGATAAACATTTTTATTTGTGATTTATTCATTTTTATATGGTCTCTCCATATTATGAATTTTCACCTATCGGATGTACTTTTGGAGTTTTTTTAAACAATATGGCAGTTGACTGTATGTTCCTTATTGGACTTTTGTGTTTGTCTCCGCTGCAGCTGAGCAGCTCAAACAGAAATCACAACCAACTCAACACAGTAAGACCAACCAAATGTCACACAAGTTAAAAGTGAAAGGTTTTACATGAAAGGCCATCTGTAAACACGTCGTGACCACAAAGCACGTCTGCCACAAGTCTGTCTTTCGACTGGTCTTCATTTCATTGCTTCTGAACAGTCAAACAGTTGGGCTGCACTCTAAGATGAGTCCAACTCATAAAGGGGGGTTAGTTTTCTGTTTGTGCATGTCTTACATTTTACAAGTCGAGCCACTGAGAACCAGAATGGGCTAACTCCATTTGTGTCATGAATACTGGATCCAAATCAAGGTTAAGTTCCAATTTCGAAACAGTCCCTTATTGCTCAAAACAGACCCTTATTGCTCTCAGCACTTTTCCAGATTCATCAGTGCAACACTGGCAAACTCCAATTTCTGAGATGGATGCACCCATTACACCAGGCTTCACCCACATATAGAAGGTCAGTCCATTATTGCACCCGGCGCTTTTCCGGACACATCAGTGTAACACTGCGGCAACTCCCATTTCCACATCTCGAAAAAAGTGAGGTTCATAGATTGTTAGAAAGTAAGTAGTTCTGTAGCTTGTGTCATTGTATCTGCATGTTAGTGTATGTGAATTTTATTTACCATCTTTCATGAAATATTGGCAGATTTGATGGATGTTTGGACTTAGATCACTATTGCACATTTCTTTTTTTCTAATCCTAGTTTGTTTGTTTGTCTTTTAGGCAACCTAAATGATTCTGATTGGGATCCAATCTATAAAACTGAAGAGGAGGACAGTACTTCAATTGTGCATAAAAGTGCAAGCAATATGAATATCCAATATGATCCAAGTCCAAATTTATTATATTTGGCAAAATGACAAAATCTGAGGAAAACAAACATTTCTGTAAAAAAGATAAATAAACATATATATATATATATATATATATATATATATATATATATATATATATATATATATATATCGCAGCCATAAAACTTTAAATCACTCTCCTACCAAACGACAAAAAATGGGGTTAGCCCACTCTAGTTCTCATTGGCTCAGCATGAACGTATGCTGCACTTTTAAGGTGTTGGTATGTACTGTATGGCTGAGAAGAAGGTGGCGTCTCTTAAGCACAGCCTTCAAACTTGGCGTGCAGTTGGTGAGGCACACGTTTGTCTTTTATTTTTTTTAGTTTATTTTTTTTATTTTTTAGTTATTATTATTATTTTTTAAGGGATCTTAAGTGACGTTTGGAGAAAGGCTTACTGACTCGAGGGCCAAGGGAGCCACCATCAGCAGTTTGGGCACGGGACACAGGTGAGCCTCCATGTCCATGGGGACACATGGGAGCGCCAAGGGATCGGAAGTCACCAGCTCAGAAGGGTCTACTGGGAGACACAAGAGAAAATGGGGGCTGGTTCATCATTGTTTTATTTGGTTATTTGTCGGTTTAAAGTACAAATAAAAAAAAAAAAATTACAGGTGAAAAGTATTATTTCTTGACTGCAAATAATGTGGGCGGCACGGTGACCGACTGGTTAGAGCGTCAGCCTCACAGTTCTGAGGACCTGGGTTCAATCCCCGGCCCCGCCTGTGTGGAGTTTGCATGTTCTCCCCGTGCCTGCGTGGGTTTTCTCCGGGCACTCCGGTTTCCTCCCACATCCCAAAAACATGCATTAATTGGAGACTCTAAATTGCCCGTAGGCATGACTGGGAGTGCGAATTGTTGTTTGTTTCTATGTGCCCTGCGATTGGCTGGCAACCAGTTCAGGGTGTACCCCGCCTCCTGCCCGATGACAGCTGGGATAGGCTCCAGCACGCCCGCGACCCTAGTGAGGAGAAGCGGGCTCAGAAAATGGATGGATGGATGGATGCAAATAATGTATCTTTGTTCGCCTATTGATGCCTGCAACGGATAGTGACAGAGAGAAGAATGAAATGCTCTTCCACTAGATTGAAGAAGGTACAATCAACCTGTGTATCCACTTGTTTCCATTCATACAAAACAATAACAGCTATACAGGCCCACATTTCACAATCAGAAAGTTAATTTGCATGTAAATTAAGATGAGATCATCATTATTTCAATATACATTTTGTGACATTTCTGTTTGGTTTTGTTCTAT
Source organism: Phyllopteryx taeniolatus (assembly GCF_024500385.1). Taxonomy (NCBI): domain Eukaryota; kingdom Metazoa; phylum Chordata; class Actinopteri; order Syngnathiformes; family Syngnathidae; genus Phyllopteryx; species Phyllopteryx taeniolatus. Next base: position 22,393,853 of record NC_084511.1, on the reverse strand, counting down.
GATTTTTTTTCTCATGTAAAATATGTGCCATGGCTCAATAACAGATGGGCAACACTGCCTTAATGAACAACCATACAAATTGAAGACTTAATTTGTAACTGAGCAAAAATAAATTCTGCAAGACATCAATTAACGTTTGAGCTCATTTGCTCGTATGCAAAATGCACCGACAGGTGTAGAAAGATGAAATGTGACCACAACACACACCTGCACGCACTCACACACACATACATACACACACACACAGAAACACACAAAATAACAATGTCGATGACAACGGTGAGTGAATGGAAAGCTGTTTCAGGATTTATTTGATATCCTTGATATCCAGCTCGATGTCCATGTACTACTTTTGGTATACTAGTGGGACAACTACATGTGTGTGACTAGTGAGGCCAAACAGTGCATGAGTTGACATTTGCGTGCTACAAGTACGACAGGTGAGGTGCCAGATGTTAATAAGAATAATTTAATAATGGGACTAGTTGTACTGGTAGCACACAGTTTTTAATTAGCCAACGGTTTTGACGCACTAGTAGCATCTAGTTGTCCTACGAGTATGGCCAAGTTGTCCTACAGGTGGGGGCAAAGACAGTACTAGTACCTGGACCTTAAATTGGATATCAAGTACAGTGGAACCTTGATAAAACTGACACCGATATCACAGATATCGGATCAAACAGACCATCGAGACTGAACAATGTGTCCAAAAATAGTTTCCATTTGTCACTTAAAATGCCGTTGACAAAGTCTGGTAGTTCTAGAATTGCCCGTTGCTGTTTACTGGTGCCGTGGCACAATGCAGACAGAGAATGGGACTGACGTATTGCCGGGTCAGAGATATACAATATAACTAGATCCAATTCCAAAAGACGTGCCTCCCGTGGCTACATGGCGGCCCTGTTGAATGTGGGTCATTGACGTAGCGGCCATGTGATGATGGTTATATCTATTGTCCATTGTACATAGAGCAGAGAGAGAGTGGCATGCTGGGGTGCTGAATTGTCTTACTAGAGAGGGTAAAGAGTGTACTAGTACACGAACCTTAAGCTGGATATCAAGGATATGGAATAATGCTCCAAGGGCTTTCCATACCAGACAGCTTGGTTAAAAGACAAGATGAGGGCAAACCTGATCGGAGGCGGCGGATTCAGCGAAAGGAACATTGGCGACTGCGCTGGAGGCCGAAGAAACAGTGGAGGAGGAGGCGGGCGCGCCGTGCATCATGGGAACTTTTATTCAGGCGGGTCAGACAACAGTCAAGAGGACGAGGATGGGAGGGGGGGGGGGACAGGAATGATATGGTTACCATGGCAACAGGTCAAGCCACGTCGGCAGGATGAAATCGGACAAGTATCGCCAAACACGCAAACGAAATAAAAAACGCAATTGTCAAGTTTCCCAACAAATAGCCAAAGGAGTCATACAATGTGATCAGAGTGCGATATCTGTCAATTGTATTCAAAATGGACATGAACATGGAGAGAGCAAATGATCACTAAACAACAGGCCTACAGTAAGTTTTACATTAAACAAATTTAATGAAACATTAATAGATTTCGAAACTAAATCATAATATTGGTTACATGAAATTGTGCTCATTTATTGTTTTGATCTAGTTGCATTTCACTGGGCTTCACTGCTTCTTCCAGTGTGTGTATAAATGGATGTTAATGTTTTTTTTTTTTTTGTCCTATCAGAATTTAGCCTCTGTGTGTTGCCATGTCAATCTAATCTGCCCAGGGACTTCAGAATCAGTCATACATTCTTCTCTCATTTCACCTGGACATAATATGTCTTAGTTCTTGGAAAAAAATTTATCCTAAAAAAAACAAAAAAAAAAAACAATCAATCAGAATTTGTTGTTGTAAAATTAAGAACTATTTTCTCGAAAATAGGTAACTTTTTAATTGCTATGGCATTTACAACTTTTTCAAGAATATAGTTTTGTTTTGTTTTTGCCAATAAAGACATATTTTGCCAGGAATGAAAGATGGACAGTAAACCAACGAGAATAAAATTTCATTTTTGAAATTCACGTGATAAAATATGACTCTCTTCTTTAATGTCATAATATAACGACTTTCTAAAAAAAAAAGACTATTCTCGTAAGACACCACCTTTTATTCCTGGCAAAATCATTTCTCTTGTGAATATTACAACTTTTTTCCTTGAAGAAAAATACAATTTTAGTCTCATAACATTCCAACTTTTCTCAATAAACCCCTGACTATTCTCATAACATTACATCTTTTTTCTCTGTAAAAACATGAATTTGTTCTTGTAAAATTATAACTTTTGTTTTGGAAAAATACAACTTTAATTTAATGTCATAATAACTAGTCCCGAAAGATAATGATGTTTTATCCAGACAAAATGTCACTGTTCTTGTACAGATGACTTTTTTCCCTTGGGAAAAAAAAAAGAATCTTGAAAAAACTTCGTCCTCATAAAATATTTCTCCCAAAAAAAAAAAAAAGAATTTGTTATATTAACTTTACGACTTTGTTTCTCTAAAACCTTTTAATTACTAGGGCACTTCAGGGTACACATAGCAGTTATGTTTAATTGGTGCTAGGATTTGAGGGGGTCTTTTGAAAATTGTCTTGTTTGAGAAGCCTCTGCTGTTGTACCTGCTTACTCACCAGTGGAGATGAAGGCAGGCTGTTGTAGCTGCATGCTGGCCAGGGCCTGCTGGTAGTGGAACACATTGGGGTTGAAGACGGGGCTGCCGTTGCTCTTCTCCAACATCTGCCGCTTTGGCAGTAACTGCACGCCCGCCGCGGAATGACCCTGACCATGGAACATATAACAGCATAAAGCAAACAGACTTTCATGAGATAAAATTAAATGGTTTGGTTGAACATTTTTGCTGTTTAAATATACAATGTTTAAACGTTTTTTTTTTTTTATGCTTCAGTTTTACAGTAAACGTCAATTCGGAGTGACAAACAGCTTGAATGTTGTCAATGTAAAATATGCACATTGGCTCGATAAACATTGAGAAACACTGCCTGGTTATGATTATGTTTTAAAAAATAGAGCCTACTAATAATAATTTCATGTCTTTATAATGGTTTTAGTGAGTCATGGATGCAAATGTATGATGATAAAGATACCTGTAATTTGACTTACATATGTTTGTTTCTCGCCACCAGAGGGCGTTGCGGTATATAATAAGAGCTCAAATTTACTAGCAGTTAAGCTAGGATCAAAAAAATAAATAAAAAATCACCTCTTCTTAGGATGTTTTTTAAATGAGTTTATTAACAATTTTTTGTCTATATATTTTTGCAGTTATATTTTTTAGGGCAGCACAGTTTACTTGTGGTTGTGGGTGTTTGTCTGTATGTGCGACTGCTCGATTGGCTGGCGACCAGTGGTTAGTTTGACAGTAAATTCCAACAGGTAGTGGTAATCATTATCAACAGCTTGAAGCTTCATTTTGAAGAATATTCACTAATTATATCAGCCAAACTGCTGCTTGTTGTTAAGTGAGCGGAGCCACCTGCCGCCATATAGCACTTGTATCTCAAGTTTAGGGTCGCAAATCGAAGTAAAAACTCGGCCGAGCGACGGCTTGTATCTCGAAAAATTCGTAAGTCGGGTCACTCGTATCTCGAGGCACAACTATAATTGTTTGTGTGGTATTAGTTTAGGCAGACTGTTTTTTAGGCAGACTGTTTTTTTCGTCTTGTGATTTAGATGAGCATCATTTTTGTACTAATTGATACAGAAATTTTGGAAATTACAAAGGGTACACATAATTACTCCTCCCACCGTACCTACAGTGGGTACGGAAAGTTTTCACACCTACTTCAATTTTTCACTCTTTGTTATATTGCAGCCATTTGTTAAAATAATTTAAGTTCATTTTTTTCCTCATTAATGAACATACAGCACCTATATTGACAGAAAAAAAAATTATTTTTGAAATTTTTGATGATTTATTAAAAAAGAAACACTGAAATATCACACAGCCATAAGTAATCAGACCCTTTGCTGTCACACTCATATATTTAACTCGGGTGCTGTCCATTTCTTCTGATCATCCTTGAGATGGTGCTACACCTTGATTGGAGTCCAGCTGTGTTTGATTATATTGATTGGACTTGATTAGGAAAGCCACACACCTGTCTATATAAGACCTTACAGCTCACAGTGCATCTCAGAGCAAATGAGAATCACAAGGTCAAAGGAACTGCCTGAAGAGCTCAGAGACAGAATTGTGGCAAGGAGCAGATCTGGCCAAGGTTACAAAAAAAATTCTGCTGCACTTAAGGTTCCTAAGAGCACAGTAGCCTCCATAATCCTGAAAAGGAAGATGTTTGGGACGATCAGAACCCTTCCTAGAGCTGGCCGTCCGGCCAAACTGAGCAATTGGGGGAGAAGAGCCTTGGTGAGAGAGGTAAAGAAGAACCCAAATATCACTGTGGCTGAGCTCCAGAGATGCAGTCGGGAAATGGAAGAAAGTTCGAGAAGTTCACTGCAGCCCTCCACCAGTGCGCGCTTTTTGGCAGAGTAGCTTGACGGAAGCCTCTTCTCAGTGCAAGACACATGAAAGCCTGCATGGAGTTTGCTAAGAAACACCCGAAGGACTCCAAGATGGTGAGAAATAGGATTCTCTGGTGTGATGAGACCAAGATAGAAATTGTTGGCCTGAATTCTAAGTGGCATGTGTGGAGAAAACCAGACACTGCTCATCACCTGTCCAATACAGTTCCAACAGTGAAGCATGGTGGTGGCAGCATCATGCTGTGGGGGTGCTTTTCAGCTGCAGGGACAGGGAGACTGGTTGCAATTGAAGAAAAGATGAATGCGGCCAAGTACAGGGATTTCTTGGACGAAAACCTCCAGAGTGCTCAGAACCTCAGATTGGGCCGAAGGATCACCTTCAAAAAAGACAATGACCCTAAGCACAAAGCTAAAATACCGAAGGAGTGGCTTCAGAACAACTCCGTGACTGTTTTTGAATGGCCCAGACAAAGCCCTGACTTGACCTGAAAATGGCTGCCCAACAACGTTCACCATCCAACCTGACAGAACTGGAGAGGATCTGCAAGGAGGAATGGTAGATGATCCCCCAAATCCAGGTGTGACGAACTTGTTGCATCATTCCCAGAAAGACTCATGGCTGTATTAGCTCAAAAGGGTGCTTCTACTCAGTACTGAGCAAATGGTCTGAATACTTATGGCTGTGTGACATTTCTGTTTTTCGTTTTTAATAAATCAGCAAAAATTTCAACAATTACGTTTTTTTCCTGTCAATATGGGGTGCTATGTGTACATTAATGAGGGAAAAAATTAACTTAAATGATTTTAACAAATGGCTGCAATATAACAAAGAGTGAAAGATTTAAGGGGGTCTGAAAACCCTCCGTACCCACTGTACCTACCTACGTAGGATTTACCTCCCTACCTGTGTAACTCACCAAGGCCGCAGAAGCTGTGTTGTGTCCAGCTTTGATCCTGGCCTGCAGGTGGGTAGGAGGGTGGAAGTACTTGCACTTGTCCCGGCCGCAGCGCCCCTTCACGTAGTCCATGCAAACGATCACTGAGTTCTCGTTGCAGTCTACCATGCCGGCCTCCAGGGGGTGCGCGTAGCGACAGTCGCTCTCCCCGCGCGTGCAATTCCCACGCTGGAATTCCCGACAAACCTGCGGGAGCCATGATCTGCGTTTACCTTTCGACGTACACAAAAGGTACACAAAAGATGTACGTGCCGTACCTCCAGCTTGTCTGTGCGTGCGTGCTTTGGCGTGGTCGTGCCGTTGCCTGTGGCTGCCAGGCCGGTGGGACTTCCAGGGACTAGTAAGGGAGTACTGGGGAGCAGGTCAGGCATTAAGCCCATGCCCGGGCCCATGTGGCTCAGGTATGGACTGAACGGCATACTGGGACTGGTTGCAAGGGAGGGCGTCATGGGGAATGTTGTCTATGGATTTCAGAAAATGCTGTTAATCAGATCAGTGTTTCCAAACATTTACTGAGCCCACGCACATATTTTAAATTAGAACAATCTCATGGCACAAGACCAAACAACAAATGTCACCAAAAGGACACACTGTTCATTGGTACTTTGACTACCTAGGGCCACAATGTAAATGCTGCTCCCTGTGTGTGTTAAAGTAGCAGTTATTTGAAGGTTGAGAAGTACTGTAATATCTTCGATAATTTCTATCAGCCCGTTTATGGGATTTTCCATTGCATGTTAGCATTAAGCTTGAAGACGTTTAAAAAATATATATATATAACATAAAAAAAGACGTTTACATGAAAACAAAATTTGAATGAAAAGGAGCAGCGAGAAGTATAAATTTTATATTTTCTACTTTTTTTTACTAGATAATATTGCCAAATTTCCCTTTTAGACTCTATTCAAATAAATCCACCAAAATCTTCTGAATGATTTTCAACCTATTTTGGAGACCACTTTCTTAATTAACAATTTCATCATTATTTAAAACCTTTTATTTATTGAGCTTTTTAAATATATTGAGCTTGACTCTTTTGTGTCTTTGTTGAGGTTGTTCCACATCTTCACATACTTTTGTTATTACTGTATAATGTTTGGTTGAACATTTTGGTGGTTTAATATACCATGTTTAGCTCTATTTTCGTTTATGTCAGTTTTATAGTAAACTTCAAATGGGATTCACAAATAAACCTTATTTGGAGAACTGTGCGATCGCTCGTCTTCTTGCCCTGTCTTCAAAGTGATGTTAGACAATAGGAAATGAGTGAGAACAGGTGCTCAGGAATCTTTTATAAAGTGTGGGTTTTTTTTTAAGTTTAAATGTGTTGAAACCGTCTGGGAGGGGTAAAACTATAAAAAATATATAGTCTCTCTAAATTTAAAATTTTTACTTAATCGCAGGTGGGTCTGGAATGTAATCCCATGTCAAAAACGGGGGTTCACTGTACCGCTGAATTTTAAGAATTGAGAATGTAGCACATTGGTCCACTCACGATGGGCTGCAGCTGCGCTCCAGGCAGCATGAACTGCATCTGTTGAGCCAACATGGCGGCAGCAGCCTTCTGCTGGATCAGGTTGTTCCTGCCGTTAATCTCCAGCTGGGTTTTGAGGTGCGGAGGAGGGTGCAGGTATTTGCAGTTCTCTCGCGCACAGCGGCCCTGACGAAAAGAAGAAAGGTGACACACTGCAGCGACTGACCATATATTCACTTATGAAACAATATGATGTTATCAGGCTACCACAAAAGATGAAGTTTAGTCAGAGGAGGAAATTTTATTTCAAGCATCACATTGCTCAGATCACCTTGAAACAAAGGTGCACTTGTATTGTCAGAGTAAAATCTCAACATAATTATTTGAAGGGTTGTAAAGTGAACCCCCATCTATCATAGGCCTCCTCTGTCATAGGTGAAAATCTGCAATAGACCATATAAAAATAAAAAAATAGTTTTACCCCCCCAACACACACACACACACACACACTTTTAACACATTTAAACTTATCAAAACACACAGACTTATTAAAAGACTTAACAGTTGTTCCCACGCTTGCTGTCAAGAAATGTGTGACTATCGTATAACAAACAAAAAGGAGACGTGCTCGCACAGCTCTCCTAATAAGACCCAAAGTGTAAGTGTTTTTTACTGTAAAACCGACATAAATGAGAATCAAACATTTAAACACCAAAATGTTCAACCAAACCATATCATTTCATCGAATGAAAGCCTGCTAGATTAATGCTAACATATAATGGACCGGCTAATGAAATTTGCTAGGTTACGGTAACTCAATGCAATTCATTTTATTTTTTGTTTTTAGAGCACTTTAAAACAACCCCAGCTGCACACAAAGTGCTGCAAATTATCTAAAAACTAAAGCTGTAAAAACAATTAAACAAATTAAAACAATACATTATTAGTGACATTAAAAACAGTAAAACACTAAAACAGTGCAGTCTCATGCTGAGTTGAAAGCCAAAGAATAAAAATGGGTTTCAAGACCAGTTTTAAATAGGGACAGTGAGGGGGCTTGCCTAATAATTAGGGGCGTTTATTCCACAGAGATGGACCGGCAACGAAAAAAGCTCCATCCCCACTGAGCCTCCGTTTAGTCCTCAAGGAGCGTCTGGTTGGCTGACCTGAAGCAACATACAGGAGTGTAGGGATGGAGCCGCTCAGAGAGGTAAGGTGGGGTGATACCATTTAAAGATTTAAATACAATTACAAGAATCTTAAAAAGGACTCTAAAATGCACAGGAAGCCAGTGAATATAGGCCAGAATTGGGGTGATGTGCTCCCTCCTACATGCTCCAGTTTGGAAGCGAGCAGCAACGTTCGGAGCCAACTGGAGACATCTGAGGGAGGACTGGTTGACTCCAAAATAAAATAATTCTAAATCTTCAAGCAACTGCTACATTAACACACACGGAGCAGCAACACATACAAACAGAACATACAGTACAACAATACTCACAGGCTTTTACCGTGTTTTTCTGCTCTGTGGGAACAATAACCATTACTGCAGCTTTGTAGGGGACCTTTTTTGCCTTTTACCCTTGCTCTTAATTACATCCAGTAGAGCTCCGTGCTGCCCGGCATATTGTGGCATAACGTGGTATGACACTGAAGGCGTGCAACTCTAAATTGGGACGTGCCTGTATACTCTAAAAACCCATTAAAAAAACCAATCACTTAAAAATCTGCGAAATAGAGGAAGAACTATGCTTTCATTAACAAATCATCTTCAAGCATGACAATGCACCATCTCAAAGAAATTCTAACAGAAAAGCTCCAAAAACTCACAAGTTTAAGGGATCGATGAATTGTGAAGCTATTATCAAATCAGGGTCCTATGTCAAAATGAAACTTGACTTATGATGTTTTTGATTGAAATTGATTTTGATTTCAGTAAATATGACCTCTGAATGTTCCAAATTCGATAAATGACTATTTCTGTTGTTTAGAACTTGTCAAATGTCTTGAAACTGATGTGCATAATAATTTGGAACGGGTGCATTTTTATTTTTCAAAAAAATAATGTTATCATTGGAAGGTTTGTTCAAAATTGAATTCTATTCTGACAATTGATGACTTGAAAATTATGCCGACTGTCATTTGTATCAACTATGTAGGAAAATCAGAGAAAGATATATCATTTGCATAATAATTTGGAAAGCAGTGTAAGTGTCAGGCCATCTAAGATTCTTTGAGTTAAATTTAGGGCCAGACAAAAGTAATAATTAACATTTTTTTACTCTTCCTTTCCAATCATGGAAAGTGTTGATACAAAAGTTATTGTGGATTTGCACAACATCATTTTCTATTGGACTTTCTACTTTCATAAAAGGAACAAAACAAAAAATAATAATCAGATATACATCTAATAATTACAAAACTTGCCATTTTTTACATTATCATTGCAAAATAGCACAATTTGTTAGCTAGGCGTCGAGTGGGTTTTAAATACACGGCGGCATTTTGGAAGTTCTGCTGAAATAAAGTACTAATGAGGCCTCTGAGGAGCTTGTGCTGGATAATTTATGAGTAATGCGCCAGCCGTCTCTAAAACTGTAAATGGTCAGACACGCAGTTGGCAATGTTCTGTCTGAGCAAAACATCTACATGTAACTGCAATACAATTGTGCAATAAAAAGTCCATCCATCCATTTTCTCTTGCACTTAGCGTCACAGGTAAGCTGGAGCCTATCTCAGCTAATTTGAGGGTGAGATGTGGGGTACACCTGGACTGGTCGCCAGCCAATCCCAGGGCACATATAGACAAGTATTCACACTCATATTCGCACCAATGGGAACTCGTAAACCGAGGGCCCGGTATGTGCATGATGCAATGCTGTTTTACCGAATTAAAACTGATATGACTTAGATGAGAGGACTTAGATAGATCTTGAAAGGCGCTTATAAATAAAATTTATTTTCCTTACTACAGTATATACAATGGTGCCTTGCGATCAGTGCCTTGACTTTTCCAAATACGAGCTGTCATTTGACCAATGTTTTTGTCTTGAGGCAAAATTTGAGATATGAGTGTTTCAGACCCCCACCACTAGATGGCGACAGCAAACGTTTCCCCACAGAAGAAGAACAAGGAAGGACAATGTTTTAAGTTAGTTCATTCGTGTTTTCCGTGTTTGCAGGTTATGCGGAGAGCAAACCTTATTACTGTGTGTTTTTATACATTAAATAGAGTAAAATAGTGCAGTAAAAAGTCTTTAATAAAATACAACTGTTATGTATAACTCATGCAAAATATTTGCAGCGTTTTTGGAATTTTTGCCAGTGGCAAAAAACAAGTTGACCAAACAAGAGTGACAAGAGATAAAGCTGGTGTGTAGAAACAGATGGTCAAGTCTCACCACCTCAAGTTCAGTATGTGCAACACACTCATAAATTGAGGAACTGGTAAATCAACGTACCACTGTTCTTGCATGAAATCTAAATATATTTTCTCCAACTGTATTTAAGTTCTCGACTGAGAGCCAACCTTCAGTTTTGTAAATTCCTCATTCATTCCCATTAATGCCCATGGAAAGTTTGCAACCCTACCGATCATGAACATAGAATATTCTGTTCTTGATACTGTAATCCGTATACAGTAGAGCCTCACAAATTCAATTTGTTCCATGACCAGGCTCATAACTCAAAACACTCATATCTCAAATCATCTATCCCCATTGAAATGAATTGAAATCCCATTAAATGGTTTCAGCAAAAAAACAAAAACAAACTAAATAATTTATAATGTGCTCTTCAATTTAAAAAAATCCCAGCATTCCATCATATTGTACTTTATAAAAACAATACAATTATGACAATTAAACAGAGTCACTGATGGTGTAGTGGTACATTTGCCTAACTTGGGTGCAGGTTCAGTTCCCACTCAGTGACGGTCGGTGTGTGTGTGAGTGCGAATGGTTGCCCGTGTCTATATGTGCCCTACGACTGACTGGCGACCAGTTCAGGATGTAGTCGGCCTTTTGCCTGAAGTCAGCTGGGATAGGCTCCAGCACCCCACAACCCTAAACAGGATAAGTGGTATTGAGAATGGTTGGATGGATGGACAATTAAATAGTGTGTCAAAGAAATTACAGTTTTTGCCACCTTTTTTTTTTTTTGCTTCAATTCAATGGACGTTGCAGTGCTCCTTTTGGTGTTTGCACCTTGGCCACCTGGGGCCAGTATAATACAGACATACAAATACACAATTCATGGAGATGGTTACAAATTATGCCTCTGTAAGCCGCAAATATTAGTCCTTCTTTGCAGAGGAAAAAAATAGTTGCCTTTGAGTATTGTTATATCTGTCTACGTGTTAATCCACCTTTTGTGTTCATATATATCTGTTGCTAAAGGTTTATGACGCAGCGACACCAATGCTATTCGTTAGCGTGTCTGTGGCATTTTGAATCGTTTGTTAGCATTAAGCTACCGGAATTTAAGGCATTATTTTAGGCATTAGTTATGTTTTTTTTTCATATAAAAACTGTAATTATCTTTGTTTTATGTTTAGTTTGACAGTAAACCTACACTGGGCGTGGCATAAAGCAACTTGAAACCTCTTTTTTAAAATAATTTATCACTGTCTGTCAAACTGCTGCTTGTTGTGACATGAATGGAGTTCACTGCCACCATATAGCACTCGTATCTTAAATTTTTACTCACAAGTCAAAGCAAAAATTTGTCCAAACGACGACTCGTATCTCATAAAATTCGTAAGCCTGGTCACTCGTATCTCACGGCACCACTGTACAGCCAAAGCAATTCTACAGATCTGAATCGATTAGTATTAATAGCTAAACATGGACGGCGGAGTCTAAAAAAATGATTTTACTTGTGCAATAATGGCCTAAAAGGAGTGTTCTGGCTCCTTGTTGGTGCAGGAGCACCGCAGGTCAACGGGGAGGGCGGGGGGGGGGGCTGCAGAAGGGCTGTTAAAAATTACCTCTGCGTAGCTTCCACCAGCCCCATGCTTTGTCATTAAGCCACACCCACACTCACGCACGTCATCTCTTCACCAAAACATCCACAGAGAAAAACGGGGAGTAAAAAACAAAGACAAAGATAAGCTGACGTCACCATGCAAAAACTGTAATGGATGATGTGCTATCTTGTGTTAAAAAAAAAAAAAAAAAAAAAGCAGAGGAGCTATACCAGGGATTCCCAAAGCTCAAGCGCAGTGTTACCCCATTATATTGTTATCCTACTTGCAAACATTCATCTTACATACATTTTGAACATACACTTCTGTGTTAGTAATTGCAGTACCACATAGCACCACAAAATGCCGGGCAGCATTGTGGTCTACTGGAAGACTGGCAGTGTAATTAAGAGCAAGAAGAAAAGGCAGAGAAGGTCCCCTACTCAGTGCAGTAACAGTTTCTACATGCTGCTTCATGTGTGTAAATTAGCAGTGGTTTGAAGGCGTATAAAGTAATTACCGTAACAGCTATGCTAATCTATGTTAGCCTGTATATGGCGTTTCCCATTATATGTTAGCATTAAGCTAGATGCCGTATGTTCTTAAGCTAGATGACGTATGTTATTAAATGAAATTTTATGGTTTGAATGTTTGAATCTCTTTTGTTTTACGTGTCAGTTTTACAGTATACTTCAACCTTGGAGTAACAAACATCTTGGAGAACTGTGCAGGCGAGTCTTTTTTTTCCTTCTCAAAGTGATGCTATACGATAGTCTTGACAGCGAGATAGTGAGACCAAGAAAAGAATACTTAAAAAAGTATATTTTAATAAGTTGCGATGTGCTTTAATAAATTAAAGTATGTTTGAAGTGTGTAAGAGGGGTAAAACTATATAAACATTTATTTTTACATATGGTTTCTTAATAACACAGATCTTCACCTATTGCGGGTGGTTCTGGAACATATCCCACACTATGACACTATCTACTATCTATCTATCTTGAAAAACTCATAAATCGAGTCACCCTTATCTCAAGGCACCACTGTACATTGTGGGCGTGACCTTCCTCAGGCACCAACTTGAAATCTCTCTCTCGACCTAACCATCATGACCTAGGGGCTTGAGACAATCACATGTGACCTCGATGCGTCCTCCTGGCCTTTGGCATAAAACAGCAGCAGGCCTCTTCCTACCCTTGATGCCACCAACACCGAGGCAGACTGTTGCTCGGTGCTAAAAACAGCCGTGCCACTCAGGAAGATCAAACTATCCAATGGCTACGCACTCCTGTGCTGTTGCTAGGCCCCCCTCTACTCTCCCTTCTCCATCTCCCTGCTGCTCTGGAGGACATAATGCAGAAAAATGGACCAATAATAAATTCAAACTCAATAAGCAGGGAGACGGTGGCCGCTGAATTAGCTGCTACACAAAGCATATTGTCTGACTCGCACTTTCCTTCTGCAGCAGGAAACCTAACGTCTCGCAAAGACACAATTATAATGGCTGAATGCAGCCTCTCCGTAGGTTTTTGTTGTAGTTTTGGGAATAAGTAAAAGGCTGGTGCCAGAGGACCTCAGGACCTGTGAGGGTCGATATGAGAAATCAATCAACCTAATATCGCTGTGAGTATTGTTGTATGCTGTTTGTATGTGTTGCTGCTCAGTTTAAAGGTTTATAATCACTGCACCATCTATGCTAATTTCCGTTAGGCCGTCTATGGCGTTTAAATGTTAGCATTAAGCTAGAAGACTAACTAGCTAATGTTTTATTTTGATTTTGTATTCATTTATCTCATTCAAATTTTTTTAAATTAAGCTGCACAATTTTACATATATTTAGTAAATTTAATTTTATCAAATATTGGTTAATAAAGTTAGAGTTTAGAAGTTTTCTTTACACAAAAGTAGTGGTATACCACCATTTTCTGGCATCTTGGTCCCATGTAACTACCCTGAAAAATGTCCTTTGAATATACTTAATTTGAACTTGTACATCAGTTGCACATAATTAAAATGTCATAATTACACCCTCTTCTCAATTAAATTTATTATAACTAATGTACAGTAATTGAAAATGAGCATTAGTTATCTTTAATTACTACTAGCATTCTATTAAAACATTATTTTGTTGCACTAATTTAGCCGCTTTCACCTAAAATTGGTTAATAAAAATACATTTATTCATTTTTGATTAATTCATCTCACACATTAAATAATGGATATATTGATTTATTGTAAAATAATATTAGTACAAAAATACATGTAAACAAATTGCAAAATGATTCATAAAATTAATAAATTATCAACACATTTTAAAATGATAATGATCTATTTTATTATGAAAATTAACAATTTTACATACACATTTTCAGTTTTTTAAATTATTATTTAATTATTATTATTTTTTTTACCTCATCTATAAATTACCTGGCCCATCTGTACATTCAAATCAAATGTGGCCCTGGAGCACAAATGTTTGCACACCCATGCACCAAGGTAATATGCATGTGGTGAACCTTAAACTTTGATGCAACCATTACATCAAATGTGTACTGGGACTTGTGGCACAAAGGTTTATTCAAAGTTTGAAGGCAGTAAAGCAACATTTTCCGATGGTTAGGGTTGTGGTTGCGCAGAAAAGGCGTGTGAGTCAGAAGCGCTGCTGCGGTGATGTTGAGGACACACCAGTGACCAGCACACATCAGTAGCCGAAAGGACGTAACTCTTTGGGAAATTCACTTACTATTTCTATTCATGGGGGATTGAGACCGACCTTGCCAAGAATAGTGGAAAACCGGAAGTAATTGACACCACCCCAAAATGTTTATAATTGCCTATGGTGTTTCTTGATCAGAACCTGAGCACCTTATCGTCGACAAGGGGGGCTAGGTTTGCTGATGGAATTACACGATTGGAAACTGATTGTCGACAGATGTACTGTCTGGGCCTTCCAGCATGAGAGAAATTTCTCAAGCCCTGGCTCCAGGTCTCATTATTTAAAAAATGTTTTTTTTTTGTTCGGCCCGGTACCAGTCTGCAGCCTTGTGGTTGGGGACCTCTGCCTCTAAGATGCCAAAGATCGAAGTTTTCTGATGACAAAAAAAATACCTGATGCTGGGATCTATGTGGCTGACTGGTGTGTGGGGTGGCCAGGAAAAGTATAGGGGTGCCCCTGGCCACCCCCTGATAGCAGCCCTGGCTACCACGCTGCACACGGCAGAGACACTGTAGCCTAAATAATATAAAACACTTAAGGGAAGAAGTATTTTTTCAGGTTGTGGGCCTAGCTTGATGGCCAACTCCACACTGTAGTGGTAGAAATGGGCCAAGTTATTATCAAGGAAGTGGCAAATTGCCCCAAATAGCCACTGCATGGAATAAGGGTGCTTTGTACTAATAGAGTTGGGCAGGGCCGACTCATGCTTGGCATCCCGCTTGCGTCACCTGGTCACCGTTTTAGCCACGCCCCAAAAAATCTGGACAACTGAGATGGTGAAAACGAGTTTAATGCTGCAGTATATCACAACAAATTAGTACTAACTTGTTCTCATTCTTTGCACATTTTTTCAGCCCTTACCTTCAAACATATTTAATGCATTTAGAAAAAAAAAAAAAAAACCCGAAAATTATTTTCCTGGGTATTTAAGGAGGTTCTCCTCGGATCACATGGCATACCTCCAACGAATTCATCAGCCAGACGGCAACAAGTCGACGTGCGAACAAAAAGACACCCGAAGGTGCCACATCTTTGGAGGAGATCCATATTTAAGTTGTCACGTTTGTCTGGAACATTTCCAGGGGAACCTGTTTTATTGTGCTGCTCATGAATGCACAAGGAGTGGTTTATTATACTAATTAGCGGGTTGAAGGTACATTGGTACCTTGACTTACAAGTGCCCTAACTTGGGACTTTTTCGAGTAACGAGCTGTTGCTTGATCCATTTTTTTGCGTTGTGTTGTGAACCAAAATTTTAGTTACGGGTGAAAATGAAACTCCTCAACTCGCTTCAGTGTAGTTCCCTGGCACCAAGGTGCTACAAGATGGTGGTAAAGCACTACTTTTGTGTAAATAAAGCTCCACATCTCACTTCAACATAGTTCATTGACACTATGATGTCACATGTTGGCAGCAAAGCACTACGTTTGTTTCACTGAAGATCCTTAACTCACTTCAATATAGTTCCCTGGCACCAAGATGGCGCCAAAGTAGTACTCAAAGTAGTACTTTTACTGCTTTGGACTTAGCACAAGAACAGCAAAAAAGGGGATTTATTCAATGAATAACAGAGCATACGTAGCAAAAAAAATGTGACTTGGTGAATCCGTGAATGCTGAAGCGCAAATACCGCGGGGGTTCAATGTATTGCAGGCTGCTCAAATATTTTGCTGGCCTGCGGGTCAGTGAACTCGACACGGCGGCGCGACGTGTCCAAATAAACAAGAGCTAGACAGCTACTGGTTACCTTAAGGGAGTCGAAGCAGGCGATGACTCTGCCGTTGTCCACATGGCAGCTGCGCGAGGGGTGCGCAAACTTGCAGTCGGCATCTGAGCGTGAGCAGGTACCTCTTTGGAACTCGCGGCACACTTCCAGGGTCAGCCATTTGGTGTCTCTTCCCATGCTCATGCTGACCGCCATGACTGAGTAGAAGCACTGGAGCAATAACAGCAACGGCTGGAAAATTGTCGTCAGGGTGACTAATGGTGATGCACGTGTGGGATACGTCCAGCAGAAGATTTCCGAGTCGGTCCTTTTCTGTTGCTGTGCTTTATTTGCTCTTCCCAGGAAAAGTAGCAGCTGAAGTTTGACTGGGGTGAGATAGCAGGGTTGAATGTCCATAAAAAAAAAAAAAAAAACTACTGTGAGGACATCAGTGGGGCATGGTGGGGAGAGGAGGAGGAGGGGGCTTGGGGGGGGGGGGGGTACCAGTGCCAGGCCCACCCTGCGTCGCTGTACCATTCACGTCAACATGCTGGAGGCAGTCACTGCAGCGCACGCTTATCCCAAGAAGAAGTGACTTAGCTGGTCAGCGTCCTTGAAACGTCCAAGACAAAAAGGTGGAGCTTACAAAAATGTAGTCTGCATTCCAGGCCAGCGGGCACCGTGCCGCCCTCATCCAGCAAAAAAAAAAAAAAAAAACAGCATCAGATGATGACTCCTCCTCACTTCCGAGTTCCACTTCCTCCTCTTACTTTAGCCTCTTTTCCATCCGTTCCCTCCACATCCTCCTCTGCTTGGCTGGAAAAAAAGCTGGAAACACACAATGGTTTGCATAAAAGAAATGTAGCACTACCAGCAAAATTGTGTGGAGCTGAAGGCGTAGGAGGAGGAAGAGGAGGAGGGTGCTGATGAGGACCACGAGGCAGGAAGGGAAGGAAAGAAACAAGCGACGACAAACAAACAGGGGAGGGGAGCGGCCGGAGCATTGGCGAAGGAGGGAGGGAGGCAGCAATGAACAGGAAAGGGCAAGCTACTGTATGCCTTGATTAAATGATACAGCAGAGAGAGAGGAGAGAGAGAGAGAGAGAGAGAGACGGAGCGAGGGAGGGAGGAAAAGAGAGAGGGAGGATGGACGAGACGTCATTTCAACTTCCCCACGAAGCGGAAAGTCATTGGCTGTGTTTCGAATCAATCCCTAGCCACTACTGTATATGGTGCTTTGTACAGTATACGCCAGTGCAGTGATTCTCAACCGGAGGGTCGGGGAGCCATTTTGGGTGGGTCGTGGACAGGTTTTCGATTTACGACAGCAGTAACATACAAACTTTTGAGGTTACAGAATACGTTTTCCAGCGATACAGGAAGGCAACATGACTTAGTGCAGTTTGTGTTTCTCATACAAATATTTACTGTAATTATGGCTTCCATGCTACATTAGCATTGGTAAGTGATAGACTATGGTGTGTTCTGACTTGCGTACAAATTTGTGTTACATCGCTGCCACTACATCCCAGGTCAGACTTTGCTGGGTTTTTTTGGGGAAAATAACCAATTTAACAGGCATGAGTCAAAAATGCAATTGCTTGGGGCATTTAAACCTTTTAAGAATGCCATTGGTGTTTTCATAGCATAATTCAGACTGTTAAAACTGTTACAGTTTGGTCTGCATCCTTCATTTCCTAAAAAGAGATCAGTGAGAGATATTGATATTTGTACATGCATACTGCAAAAACTCATAATTTTACCAAGAATATCTGTCTTATTTGTAGTCAAAACGAACCTGTTTAAATGAAAAATAGGACTCATCACCTAAAACGTTCCTTTTTTTTTTAGACAATTTTCAATTATTTCAAGCTAATTTATACTTAAAATCAATGGATTTTTTTTCTTTCTCCTATGGTATTTTTTCTACTTATTTCAATTACATGTTGTGTATGGATAGTTGGGATAGTATCCCGCACTCCCGCGACCCTTGTGAGGATAAGCGGCTCAGAAAATGGATGGATGGATGGATGGATGTTGTGCATGTAAAACAACCACACCACTTTGCCTTCTGCTAGCTTAATGCTAACACATGAAGCAAAGCTCCATAGACAGACTAGCATAAATGTAGCAGCAGTTATAACCCTTTAAAGCAATGGATATTTTAACACAAATGGTGCAGCAACAGATGTAGATAGAGAATATAACAATACCAAGGCATATAGACTTTGTCTTCTGCGAAAAGCGACTAATATTACTGCATCTGAGTCAGTTATATATATATATATAAATATTTTATTATGAATGTCTGTATTTTACTCCCCCCTGGTGAACAAGGTGCAAACACCAGAAGAAGCACAATGTCAAAGGGTATTATATCATGTACTCATGATGCAAAAACTTCTTAATTCTTTACATTCTATTGAACTATGTTAGGTGCCACAGTGGTCGACTGGTTAGCATATCTGCCTCACAGTTCTGAGGACCTGTGTTCAAATCCCGGCCCCGCCTGTGTGGAATTTGCATGTTCTCCCCATGCCTGCGTGGGTTTTCTCGGGGCAATCTGGTTTCACCCCACATCTGAAAAACATGCATGGTAGGTTGATTGAGGACTATAAATTGCCCTTAGGTGTGAATGTTTGCGCAAATGGTTGTTTGCTTATGTGTGCCCTGCAATTGGCTGGCGACCAGTTCAGGGTCTACCCCGCCTCTCGCCCGAAGTTAGCTGGGAAAGGTTCTAGCACGCCCGCGACCCTTGTGAGGATAAAGCGGTACAGAAGATGGATGGTTGAATTACGAATGTTATTACTGTATGTTTTTAGAAAGTACAATACAATGGATCCCCACTATTCCGCGGTGATAGGGACTGAGCCCGAGCACGAATAATGAAAATCCAAGAGTAAGTGACACTTCCATATACAATAATTGCAGTGAAAAAAGAATTCCCCCAAAAAATGCGATTAAGTGGGGAATTCCATGGATGACAGGGGATAGGTTCCCCCCCAAAATATGTGAATAGCTGAATTTGCCAATGCCAAACCGTGAATATGCGGGGGTAAAGTTAAATTTTTTTTTATTGGTGTTTACTGTGAGGCTGGAATGGATTAATGGAATGTTCATTAATTCCAATGGGGAAAGATGTGAATGTTTTAAGTTACAAGCGTGGTCACAAAACACACACATGACTCATATCTGAAGGCACCACTGTACTCCACTAAAAAGTCCACTAAAATCCTTATATAGTGATTAGAGTGTATGGAATTAGTGAATGATTCTGAACGCAGCGGGTGCATTGGAAATCATTCATCATTCCCTACTCCCCAATTTCTCCAAAGAGATTGTTTTGTGGACTGTTTAGTCAACTATATAAAAAACAACATAAAAATGTAAATACAACTGAACAAATCTGAGGTGTTTATTCTTTCATTCGCTGTGTTGGGAATCTTTCACTCATTCGCAACACAGCCACGGACTAACTGGACATGAATCACACACAGCAAGACAGGCAGCGTCCTTGAAAAGAGGCAGTGCCGATGATTAACACCCAAGAGGCCAGGCAGACACTTACTACGAGGATGGAAAAAGGGCGGAATGATGGAAGAAGGCAGGAAGACTACTGACCACCTGCCAGTCTGCAGCCAATTGGACGCCTCAACGAGCCGGAAATAGCGATTGAGCGGCCAATGGCACGGAAGCTCATCGCTCCACACTGAAAGCACTTTTTTGCCCCCACTGACACAGCACAGACATGGCCAAGCCACATGCTAATTTTTCAATTGTATATAAGGACTCCACAAGGAAGTTAATAGCTATAACATGACTAGTGAGAAGATG
Source organism: Phyllopteryx taeniolatus (assembly GCF_024500385.1). Classification (NCBI taxonomy): domain Eukaryota; kingdom Metazoa; phylum Chordata; class Actinopteri; order Syngnathiformes; family Syngnathidae; genus Phyllopteryx; species Phyllopteryx taeniolatus. The sequence continues at coordinate 22,373,690 of NC_084511.1, read as the reverse complement.
ATACTGGAATTCTTGTGTGAAGTGTTCATTCTGAACTTTATGTACAAATTGATTATGCGTACAGTTAACCCCCGTTTATTGCAGGAGATACGTTCTCTACCTGATAGGTGTAAATTTCCGACACCACTCCTACACACGTATTAAAAAACACTTAAACCTATTAAAACACACATTTTTAAGTATTCCTCAGCACCTGTTCTCACTGTCTTACTATCAAGAAATGCGTGGCTGTTGTATAACATCACGTTGAGGAAATGAAGAGGCCTCTCACTCACACGCTTCTCAAAATAAGAGGTGAAACATGCTTGCTTCAAGCTGTTTGTCACTCCCAGTTGAAGTTTACTGTAAAACTGACACATAAAATGTATTTATTATTATATATGTTTATTAAACTATAAAAAGATAGATTAATACATCAGGAAGAAGAGTACTTGGGCGAGAATAAAAACTAGCGCGTTAGTCTCGCTCTGACACCATTTGTTTGAATGTGCGCTGGGTACAGAAGCTTTGCTTTTTCATTCACAGGCACATTATAGATTGTGAGTAGCTCGTTATGAATAGAGTTAAGTATTGATGTGAAACACAATATCTGATGCCTTATATACTACTTATATGGATTGAGTCCATGCGGCAACACAATTAAAACCCGGAAATGTATTTTTAACGTGAGGGAAAGTTTCTGTGCATTTAGCTGTCAGCTGTTGCTAGGTGTGCGGCAGCCTATTACTCGGGAGAGGGCAGTAACATTTGTTTTTCACTTTATTGCAATGATGAAAGTTTACAATACAAGTGTGCAATACAAGTTTAAACATTTAATATATGTAAGATGAGAGAGGGCAGCAATGTACGGCGGCAAACAGATATCATTAAACGTTATCAATCCCAGAATGCTTTACACACGCAAAAAGGGCAGTAACAAACCAAAAATATTTTCTAATTTAAAAGAATAATTTATAAATACTGTATGTAACACTGTATTTCAAAAGTAAAGGTCAGTGGTTGTATTTTAAAAAGTATTTGTCATTACAATCAGGGTTCCCTTTAATACTAATATATAATGCAAAATGCCATAGACAGGCTAATGGAAATTATCATCCATCCATCCATTTTCGGAGCCGCTTATCCTCACAAGGGTCGCGGGAGTCCTGGAGACTATCCCAGCTATCATCGGGCAGGAGGCGGTGTACACCGTGAACTGGTTGCCAGCCAATCGCAGGGCACATATAAACAAACAACCTTTCGCACTCACATTCACACCTATGGGAAATTTAGAGTCTTCAATTAACCTACCATGCATGTTTTTGGGATGTGGGAGGAAACCGGAGTGCCTGGAGAAAACCCACACAGGCACGGGGAGAACATGCAAACTTCACACAGGCGGGGCCGGGGATTGAACCCCAGTCCTCAGAACTGTGAGGCAGACACTCTAACCAGTCGGTCACCGTGCCGTGGGAAATTATCATACATACGGTAATTATAAACAGTCAAACAACTGCTTCTTTAACACAAGGAGCAGCAACACGTACAAACACATGCACATACAAATAGAGCATACAACAATATTCACAGGTATATATGCTCTGTGGGAACAACAATTTGTACTGCAGCTTGGTTGGGGACATCTCTGCCTCTTTTTCTTCCTCTTAATTACACCGAAATCTCATCTTGTAGAGCTCAGTGCTGTCCGACATGGTGTGGAACAACATGGAACTACACTGAAGTCGCAAAATTCAGAATTTGGATTTGCATGATACTGTAAAAACCCGTTTAAAAAAACTTGTTTAAAAACCTGCGATTATAACGGGCCACGGACGATCAACTGTGACTTAGAGGGGGTTCACTGCAATATATTAGACATTTCTGATGAGGGCGTTTCTCATGATGTACAACGTATACATTCTGTGTGTAAACAAAAGGAGATTGCAGGAGGAGGGCTACAGTGTTTTGGAGGAGATATCGTCATGTCTGTGTGTCTGAGGATGGCAGACACAGACGGAGGAAGCCGCAGGGGGGAATGTTAGGCAATGTGTTTGTGTGTGTGTGAAAGCTAGAGAGCATGCAGATAAGACAACATAGAAGGAGAACACTGCAGTGGAGATGGAGAAGGGGGAGGAGGAGGAAATTGAATTTGAACATCCACCTCCAGAGGCAAGAACAAAGGCACATTGTATTAAAAAAAAATACAAAAATAACAGTGAGTATGACCTCCAGTTTTTCTTTCATCTCATCCTCCCTTCGGATCGCTACAAACTTGACTCGGGGGGGGGGTGGAGTGACCACATGCGGGTCCATTTTAGGGTCTACACGTGACATCATGAAAATGTTCCCCAGTTGCTGCCGTCACTCCCTCCACACCAAGTCTGTGTTTCAAATCACTCCGTAGTATCCGCTGATAGTGCAGATACCATATAGTGAGTTGGCCATTTTATAGTGCTGTTTCAATCTGTAGTGAGCCTAAGTTAATTCATAATTACTTCGTAAATATCTCATGCTATCTTTGTCCTCACTAGTAAGACAATTCAGTACACGGGTAGAATGAATGTGTCGTACTAGTAACGTTTTTCCACTCAAGTACCACATTTGGCCAACTTCTACGCCATTAAACCTTACTAGTAAACTACTTTAGTGAATTTCCCCAGCTAGCTATCTTAGCAAATGTGCTATTATATTGGCTAGCTTTACCCTTGTTTTTTTACTTACTTTTTTCCTAGCTAGCTAACCTTCAACAGTAGTTACCTACCCATCTTTAAATATACCTTTATTTTTTTATTTGCATTATTGGTCACCTTATAATTTTCTAGTTAGGTGTCTTTCTTTCGAGCAGGCTTGCTACCTTAGCTAACTTTCTCCTACTATATTGGCTGTCTTATCTACCTGTCTGTCTGTCTATCTATCTAGACATCTATCCAGAGATCCACCTATGTATAGCTTTTAAAAAGACTTTTCAAAGACATTTTATAGGGCCTCTTTGGTCAAATTCAACAACTCACCTTGGTTTGGGTGACACAAGTCAAAAACAGTAACAACCATATTTGTGGTATTAAATAACTCTGTCGGTTGTTGTCGTCCACATTTGTATGTCATAATTGTATTGGTTGTTTATCTTATCTATGTCAGTTGTTTGCTTTCAGAGAGAGTCTGAAATCTTAGCTCTCCTCTCACACAACAGGTGACCAATTGTTACAAATGTATAAATCTATCTGGCTATAAAAGGAGTGTGCAATTGTGTATCCTGTAGATGACAAAAGATGACATCTAGTATGTGTAAAATCATGAACCCATGTGACATAAACGTCTGTTAACATTTATTCAACACAACCATCTTCACATGAGGCTCATCAACAGTGCTAGCTAGCATACTAGTACAGCTGGGAACTATTGGAATTGAATTTGCCTGATAACCCAAATGACAGGTAATTGATTAAAAGGCACATGGCGAATGATCCATGAATCATAAGTGAGATTGAAAGTCAGGCAGGGAGGGAGGGAGGAAAGTAATTAGGTTAAGTATCAGTAATCCTCCATGGTCGTTAAAGCAGCAGGTTTTGTTTTGCTCACCTGACCCGTCGCATTAAACACAGACAACAAAGTATGAAACTACAATTCAGCTGCACTTGGCGGATCAACAGAGGAGAGACTAATAAATGGCCGGTCGCATTGTTTTCACTGATTACACTTGAAGAGCTTGAATGCAAAAGCAGACCACTACATTTTTGGGGAAGTGGGTACAATTTGTTTTTTCTCCCCATTATCCATCCATCCATCAATTTTCTGAGCCGCTTCTCCTCACTCGGGTCGCAGGCGTTCTGGAGCCCATCCCAGCTATCATCGGGCAGGAGGCAGGGTACACCCTGAACTGGTTGCCAGCCAATCGCAGGGCACATACAAACAAACCATTCGCACTCACATTCACACCTACGGGCAATTTAGAGTTGTCAATTAACCTACCATGCATGTTTTTGGGATGTGGGAGGAAACCGGAGTGCCCGGAGAAAACCCACGCAGGTACGGGGAGAACATGCAAACTCCACACAGGCGGGGCCGGGGATTGGACCCCGGTCCTCAGAACTGTGAGGCAGACACTCTAACCAGTCGTTCACCGTGCCGCCTCCCCCATTATCATTATTAATTATTGTTCCAGGTTAAAGCTAATAATTTTCATTTCAGAAAACGGATGTTTGGTTGGATGGATATAATTGGTTGTTTTTAAACTTTTATTTTGATAGATTTTTAAATAACTTTTATGTGCTATACATTTTAATTGTATCGCTATTTAAGTACTACTAGTATTCATATTCAAACTGTCCAAAATGTTATTGTCGCTTGAAAAGAATATTGAATACACTTCGTAGGAATAGAGCCTCGTTTTTGAAGAAAACTTGGGCCTATATGCTACTGTATTTTATTGTTTGCCATGATTGTAGTACTTGAAGAGCTAAGTATTTTTTATGTGATACTTGGTGTAAAACGTTTGAAAAACCACTGTATTAGGTAATTAAAACCATGCTAATTTCTGATAGCCCGTTTATGGTGTTTCTCTTTGTATGTTAGCATTAGGCTATCGGAAGGTGAGCTTTGGTGCTCATCCAAATTGAAATGAATCAGATTATCACTGCCAGTAAATGTTAATGAAAGGCTTTTGTGTGTGTGTGTGTGTGTGTGTGTGTGCTTGCCTGATCATCTGTGTCGATGAAATAAATAAAGACGGACTAGATAGACTGGTGCAAAGTCCACAGCCTTCGGGGGGTAAGCATGAGCTTGCCGTGACTGGTTTTATTGTTAAGTGAGCCAAGAGCACTGCAATACTGTGCGTCCTTTGGGAATGTGTGCATGTGTATCTGTGTGGAGGCAAGTTGTGGCAACACAGTGTGCAATGGTGGTGGAGTGTGTGACCCTTTGAAACAAGGACAAGAATGAATTAATCAATGCAAATGGAAAGCTCTAATAATCTGGAAATTTAGCACAGGGGTTCTCAAACGTTTTGGACGCCCTCATAAGTACCATGATTACCCCGAAATGCCATAGTAATTAACATCTTGCTTATTGTCCAGAAAACTTGTAAATGTTAGGGTAACAAATTTATATTTTTTATAGACCTAAAAAATTGGAATGTTATGATAATAAAGCTGTATTCGAAAAAAATGTTTAATCCTTACAAGAACAAAGATGTATTTTGTTGGTATAAAAAAATCAATCTTATGAGAATAAAGTTATAATTTTCCACTATAAAGTTGTAATACAGTGGTGCCTAAGATAGTTTTTCAAGATACGAGCCGTCATTCGGACGATAGTTGTGGTTTTATAACTCTTTACAATGACTATTCAAACACAAATGGACCAACGACATGTACACAAATAAGGTAACAATCCTCACAGGAGCACATTGTTTATCCCCTACGAAAAAAGGCTAATATTACAGCAATTTACTGAGTAGGAGTAGAGGAAGAAGTCTATTCTTCTTTGCTTGTGTCTGCATGACTGTAATATGCAACACTACCTCCTGGTGGCCAATGCAGCTACACCAGAAGGATCAGCACACTGTAATTGGATTGCAGCATTAAATCATCATGCACAATCTGTTTAGTGTTTAATACTTTACATTGTATTTATGTATGTTATCAATATTATGTTTTTTTTATAAAGTACAATATTAGAGAGTGCCATTAATTTTCATTATGATCAAACAGATTTTTTTTGGTGGCGGGCTGGGACGGATTATGCCATTTGCATTGATTTCAATGGGGAAAGATGATTTAAAATATGCGTGGAGTTACGAGCGTGGTCACGTAACGAATTTAACTCGTATTTCAAGGCACCACTGCATACATAAAAGAACACAGTATACACAAAATTAAACATGAAATAACATGATACAATTACAAACAGAGCAACAAAGTTATTGTGCAAACCAAAGTGCAACACGGCAGAGCTGCTATCAAGAAAATCTGCAACTTTTCACTTAAAACTATGCAAACAGACCAATGACACTCTTTAATGTGCTCTCTTCTGGCACATACCTGTTTGTATTGCAGTCAAATCCACAAATTAACGTTACTGAAGAATTAGTCATAAGTATTCCATCCAGATTAAATCTCCTCAACAGCAGTGAGTGGTCACGAACGTGCAAAAACAAACATAAAAAAGACGGGGGAAAAAACGGCTTGGAAGCCGCAATTTTACAATCCGTATGACGACGGCATTTCCCACCCCCCCGTGCGCAGCAATGAATGATAGCAAGGAAAGCGAACAGATCTGGAAAATAATACGTGGGAGGGGATAGTGCTGAGGGAGGAGCTGGAAGAGAGAGAGAGTAAACGTCAATTAAAGAAAATCACGACTGCCCCTGAACGCCTCACAGGTGGGACGTAGTAAAAAGTAAAAAAATATTTTTAAAATTTAAATAAATAAAAAAAAATTGAAAAAAATCTAATAAAAAGGAGGAGCTGGAATATTCCACTTTGCTGTATTGACAAGGAAAAACATACTTCGAGCAGTAATTCTCAAAGTGTGCTACGCGGGCACCCTCTAGTGGTTGGCGTAAGAATCACATTTTTAAAAAAATTTTTTCAAGACAGTTTGTACATAGAAATAAAACACGTCTTTAAAAAAACACGAAACACATTCAAACTTATCAGAATGAATGAAAATATATTATCAACCGATGACAGGAAAATGAAGGGACATACAAAGTAAAGACGTTTAGTTAAATGTTCGTAGCATTTAAACCTTACATATAGTTGGGGTCAAATTTGACCCATCTTGACATCTGACACCAATACAAACTGCTTTAATATCATTCATTCACCTGAATTTGGCTAACTTTTCAAAAATTGACGTAAAATGCAGAAAAATGAAACACTTAAAAAATGTCATTCTTTTCATTCATATATATTTTATTTCAATCAACAAAAAGAAAAATGGCACAATTAAAAAATATGTACAAGTTAATAATGAAAGGGCAGAAGCAAATTAATTAAATTAAGCTTTTCCACGATGCATAATAAAACAAACACACTTTTATTTGATGAAGGACTGAATAAACAACTGAATATTTGATAAGTTCTGGTGAGGTTCATGCAAATTTTTATCATTCACTTACATGTATAGACCTTTAACTTTCACACCAAGAAAAAAGGCAATTGAAAAAATATTTATTTGCATTTCTTTCGCCCTTGGGTGAGTCATAAGCTTATTCAATTTATTTATTTTATTTTTTGGCAACAGACCCGATAATTTTAAAAATGTTAATCTCAACCGAATAGTTGAGATGTAAGTTAATGGTTAATGTACAGAACTGCATTTGAATACAAGAAACAGTGAATAACTTCAAATAAAACACCAATTTACATATTTCAGGCTCCATGCAATTGTTGGAAAAGAAGTTTAAATTAAATTTTTATTAAAGACCTCAAACAACAGTAGTAATATTAATACACTCTTTCATTTATATAAAAGGTAATTATTTGTGAAAATTACAATTTCCTGACATTTCTTTTAGATTTTTAGCTTATTTAATAATATCAACTCACAAAATGACATAAATTAAATAGTCAAATTAATTCAGCATAATCATGATGTAATAAAATTTGATGTTTTATATTAACAGCAGTGGATAAAAAGAAGTAAAGATTTTACAGCAGACAGTACATTTGAATTTCCTTAGCTTAATTTAGAAGAAGAAGAAGAATCACCTTTTATTGTCATGAACCTGCATGCATGCACATGAAATTTGTTCTCTGCATTTAACCCATCACAGTGACCACATACACATGTTAGTGGAACACACGGGAGCAGGGGGCAGCTGAAGCGCCCGGGGAGCATTTCAGGGTATCAGTGTCTTGCTCAAGGACACCACAGCCGTGAGTCCGGGGGATGTTGCCGGATGGTCCAGTTGGGCTCTTGAACCTAGGTCCCCCACAGTGGCAGGCGATGAGCTTAACCACTGGGTCATGGCTAGGACTCTTACCATAGAGCAATTGGTTGAGCACATTTTCACAAAATTATTAGAAATGGATTTTGTGTGTGTGTGTGTGTGTGTGTGTGTGTGTGTGTGTGTGTGTGTGTGTGTGTGTGTGTGTGTGTGTGTGGGGAAAAGTTAATAAATTCAGTTTGGTAAGCTCTAACACTTGCATGGATCAAAGATCTGTTCCTAACCTTCAAAGTTTCACCATAAACAGTCCAGATGTCAGGCAATAAGATTGGTGGTAGCACACGCCGTCTGTTTCCAGACTGGAAAAAGAAGTATGTGACTTCACTGTGGCGGTTTTAATTTTGTATAAATGAGATTTATATTTGGAATGGTTATTTCGTTACATCTGGTAGCCTGCATTTCCCGCGGAGAAGGACGAAGGAGCCAATCACGTTGCAGCGGGCAGTTTCCTGCCTAGAACACAAGTGGTAAATATAAAAAGGCAGCAACATGCCTACGTGGTGGGGGAAAAGTTCTCATTAAAATAATATTTTTACAAATGAAACGTAATTGAAACGTAATTCCAGGTGTTCCCTTATTGTGATTGTATGGTGTGCAGGTAACCTTGTTATTTTGGTTTTGTGCCGTCCACAAACATGGAGTGCGCCGACACTTTGCCCCCACTAGTTTAGCGTCCCGTACGCACGTAGCCCAAAGGAGCGTGTTGTATTTCCATCCATCCATCCATTTTCTGAGCTGCTTCTCCTCACTCGGGTCGCGGGCGTGCTGGAGCCTATCCCAGCTGTCATCGGGCAGGAGGCGGGGTACACCCTGAACTGGTTGCCAGCCAATCGCAGGGCACATCGAAACAAACAACCATTCGCACTCACAGTCATGCCTACGGGCAATTTAGAGTCTCCAATTAATGCATGTTTTTGGGATGTGGGAGGAAACCGGAGTGCCCGGAGAAAACCCACGCAGGTACGGGGAGAACATGCAAACTCCACACAGGCGGGGCCGGGGATTGGACCCCGGTCCTCAGAACTGTGAGGCAGACACTCTAACCAGTCGTTCACCGTGCCGCCCGTTAGCCGTCAAGTTAGCTTCAATACCATCTTGCAACAACAGGAAGTAGAAAAGCCAATAAAACAAAACATTACATTGATATACAGTATGATTGTTTTAACAGTGAAATATATGTTTTTACATAGACACATGTGCACATATACCTGTTTTAGTTCGTATTTTGTTTTTAATTGGATCAGGTATTCAAATACGCAACACTTAAAACCGGAACTGCTTCTCCCATACCAATCGAATGTTAGTTTGACCGTAAAACCTGAGTTAGGGGGTGGATACAGTTTTTTTTTTCTTTTCCTCCCCGTAATTCCGTGGTAAAAGTTCATCTTTGGAGAGACACCACATCATCATAAACATGCCCGTGAGTTCTCTTTATATGTGCAAACCGTAATAGCATCTTAATATGATTTTTTTTCATTAGAACGTCACTGGGTTTAGTCCTTCGGTGGCGTCGCTGCTAAGCTAGCTATCGAACCAGCTCATTATTGTTTTCACGAGTAACACTTGCTAAATTTTCTCTTCAAGAAGGTAAATGTCACGTGTCAGTTGTATGCATTAGGTTAGCCACAAGTGGGGTGGTTCAGCTAAAAAAAAAAAAAAAAAGTGCTGGTCAAGTTGTTTGTTTTCGACACGCAAAATAGCCAAGTCACCACAAGTCAGCTGTATTGTGTTTGGGTCCTTCCAAAATTGGAGGACCATTTGATTTAGGGACCAACATAAAACAAAAAAAAACTCAACAACATCAACACTACAGTACACTTTTGAGCTGTTTTATTTGTCATATCTTATATTTTGCGATATTTGCAAGTTCGTGTTTTTTTGTGCATGGATTATTTGAAATTTCATTTCCTCTCATTCTGAAATGACGTATTTATTAAATGCGCCAGTGCAAGAAGTCGAAAGTGAGAAAATGATTGTCACCGATCAGAGCAAAAAATCCAATTAAACGAACAGTGTGTGTGTTGTTTAATGAACCGGAGTTCTTGTATAACTTAACAGAAACACGAGTTTGCGGTGGTCATGACGTGTGAAGGATGTTCAGGTGCTGTTAGCCGGATCCTCAGCAGGTTGGAAGGTGAGACTAAAGCCTGGTACACGCACAGCGATATTTAACATCTTAACTGATTTGTTTTAAATGTGAGTGAGCCCACACGTACGAAGAAAGAAATTAATATGTGTGTGCTAAAGTGGAGTTAGTAATATGTCGCGAGGCTTCCTCTCCAATCTGCTTGGAAAAAATGGTTGGGCTGATATTCGTAAATGTTAAACCTGTTCAATAATTACGATGGTAAATTTGATTCACATTACATTGTTACATTATTATTACATTGCCGATACAAAGTCTGCAATACCCCTGTTCGAATGCAAGGTTTTTTTGATGTAAAAATTAAGTAAATCGTTTCAAAACTTTTCACAGCATTAATGTGCCCAACAACCTGCACAATTTAATTGAGGAAAAAAATCGACAGGGGAAGTAAAAAAAAAAAAACTGAAATAATGTGGTTGCAAAAGTGCACACACCCGTCTCCGTTTTAAGTACCTCCGATTAACCCCCAAAAAACTCAAGTTGTTTTAGTATTTGGTCAACACTGAGTGTGGCTGAGCCACGTACTCTGTGATTGTTGGCCGATTTCCGATCATATCGCTGAGGAAAAATCCCTCTTAACTTACTCCACAATCACTGATCATCTTTTTGAGCAGTTATTCTCAAAGTCCTGTACCGATTTCAGTTGTATTTAACCTTTAAGTAAAATACATTTGCATTTAATATTTAAGAACTGTGTTTTTTGTATTTAAGTGCAAGTTGTTTTTTTAACCTTCATGTGCAATACACTAATGAAATTATAAAGTACAGTCCTTTTTTTTTAAGCGCAGTAACAATGTAACAACTGTGCAAAATATTACAGTGGCTTACAACAATATTAAATATACTTTTTAGAAAAAGAAAATCATATTTTTGATGAAAACTTGGCCACATTACACTACTATATTTTAATGTAGGTCATTGTGGTGGTACATGGAGAGACAAGTATTTTTTAAAGTGGTACTTGGTGTAAAAATGAGAACCACTGTTCTAGAAACATCCAAGAATTAGGCGTTCGCTGACTTTAATCAGAAAATAGGGAAAAAAATAATGAAATACGCCCCGATTGCCAATATGTGTGTACCTCACTTACTTACTTCACTGTTCCCAATATAATTATCCACGGTACACACACACACAATCAAGCGTTGTCAGAATGAAAAATGAGCTCCAGTGTTGTTTGTGCTTCACAAATTGTTCAGCGGTTGTTGTTTTTTTAGACATCAAATTTGAAATCGACCTTCCGAATCAACTGGTCTGGATCGAGTCGGACAAGGACGCGGACGTTCTACTGGAGACGCTAAAGAAGTGCGGCAAACAGGTCACGTACAAGGGCACCAAATAAACACAGGTAACGTGGCTATCATTTGATTAGAGAAAGAATTTCAAGAACTTCAACTTCTGTTATACTGTGGAGTGAGCCCCCATTTATTGCATTCCAAACTCACCAGTGATAGGTGAAAATATGAACTATCGAGACGATATGATAAAAAAAAAAAAAGTTTTGCCCCTCCCACACAGTTTAATTACCGATTTGAAACAAAATTAAACTTATTAAAACACTTTTAAAAGTATAGCTTAGTGCCCGTTCTCACGCTGTCGTTGTCAAGTAATGGATTACATCACTTGGAAGAAAGGAAAAGAAGACTCTGGCTCACATAAATAAGAGGCGAAGGGTGCTAGCTTCAAGCTGTTTATTTGTCACTCCCAGTTGAAGTAAACTGTAAAACTGACACATAAAACAAAAGAAAATCAAACGCTATTTTTTAATAACTTGGCAACACTTGTTTCATGCTCACATACAATAGACGTGCTAATGGCAATAAGCGTAGATATTATGGTAATTATAAACCTTTCAACAACAGCTACTATAACACATGGAGCAGCAACACAAAGATATCTATGCTTTGTATATATTTAAATTAAACACCAAAATGTTCATCCAAACCATATAATTTTGTGTAACGAAACTATGCTTGCTTAATGCTAACATTTTACGAGATGCCATATAAGGGCTAATGGAAATTGGCATCGATGTTACAGTAATTATAAACCTTCAAACAACTGCTACTTTAACACACATGGAACTGCAACACATACAAACAGCACACATCAATACCCACAGACTTAGACTGTAGTCTCTCTGCTCTGTGGGAACGACGACTATTACTGGAGTTCAGTTGGGGACCTTCTCTGCCTCTCGTTGCTCTCAATTGCGCTGCATGTCTTCCAGTAGCGCCTAGTGCTGCTTGGCAAATTGTGGCACAACGTGGTACAAAGACTGAAGATGTGCAACTCTAAATTCAGACTTGCCTGTGCACTGAAAAAAAATGGTCGCTTAAAAATCTGCGAAATTACTAAACATTTTTTGCATGAAGTCACACAAAAAACAATTACAAAAATAACAAAATCTATAATAAACCACACAAACTACTGTTAACACAAAATTTCACGCGACAGTGCATGTCACTAACTGTTTGCTCTTTCGTTTGTGTGTTATTTCTTTCTCAAGGATGAGGAGTTTTTGTGGTGCCAAAGGAAGTAATGAGCTTCAATCGTGGACGTCAGTGGAATGACTGAAGTTTCTTTGACGACGTTCTTTAATTTGAATATCACGTACAATCATTACTTCCTGCACACCTTCATGCATTCCACGCTTAAGCCGTCAAATGAAGAGCTATGAAGATGTAACAATAAAAAATAAAATACACATTTATTCATTTTTGTAGCAAGAAAAAAACATGAATTCTGCGTCCTGTGTATTGTAGGTTATCAATGCAATAAAGTTACAAACATCTGTTTTTATGTTTTCAGCCGCCCTTAGCATGGAGGTGCTCGTCCGTTACCCATCTTTCAGTCAGCAAGGCCGCGACTCGCGTCTGTTTGTACACGTTTGTGTGCGCGGTAGCACAAATTAGCTGCTCCCTGTTTTTAGGTGGGATGGGCAAGTACCAATACCAGGAATTGGTATCAGGCTGACATCGGCCTTATTTCAAGGTATCGGGTTCTCATGAAGGCTGCAGATACCAGCCACGACAAGACAAATTTGGTCTTTCCCGATTGCACTGCCAGACTAGTGGTATAAAATCTTGCCGTATCTCGGTCAGACAGCGGCAACACTACACGACATGTATTCCGACACCACCGCATCCCGTCTTTTACGATCACTGGGCTTTGTCTTGTCAAATCAAATACTGTCGGAGAGGCAGAACCAGAAAACGTGATGCCGATCAATGTGACCGGATACACTCGTTACCATGGCGACTACAACAACGCGGCGCGCCAATGTATTGTGTGGGTGTAAAAAAAAGAACAAAATGAGGAAAAACAAAATCTAGGCATAAAGCAAAAAAATCTAACATGGAGTAAGTACTCCTTGTCTGTAGTTGGCGCTGGACTGTGGCAGTTTGACGCATCAGCGAACCATCATGTACGTCAGAAAAAATGAAAGGTCTTTGTTCTCAATTATCTTGTCATCGTCTTAATTGAAAATTTATCTTGCAAAGGTAGTAGTTGTATCGGTACTCTATCGGTGAGTACTCAAGAATGACTACTTGTTCGGGTGTTGGTCTGAAAAAAAGTATCAAACATCCCTTGTTTTTAGGGACACTGCAATTTGAAACAAATATACTTTTATTTGTAATTGTAATTTTTTTAAGTTAAGTAATTTTAATTATAACTTGAAATGTAATTTTGAACAATTTTACATTAAATTTCTGATGTCATTTTTGGTCAATTTTACTTTCAAATTGATTTTATTTTTAGATTAGTTTTTTTAAAAACTAACTTAATTTAGATTCTAATTAAACATTTCTGGGGTATGAAAATTTCTCCTGAAAACAAACATTGAAAAAAACTTTGAAATTGAAAGTTTATATTTTACAGCATTAACCTCCACAGAAATAAGAGAAACAAAATTTGTTCTCACGGATATTGCAAAAATAAGTAAATTCTGTTGGGGGGGTGATCTCTTATCAAAACACGATACTTAATAAATGTATTACTAGTTTTGTAAGGATTGTGACATCAAACAACAACAAAAACCGATTTCGCCCCACCCAAAAATAGTCCTCCGAATTTATCACTTTTTAATAATACACATTTTTTTTTAGTACTCCAAGGTAAATATTACACGTCATTTGTAAATTAAGTGATTCTCAACTCAACTTTATTTACTAACAAAACACTTTACACAAAACATAAAATTATAATAATGCAGCCATCAATAAGCAAACAAAATCTTCTCCAATCAAAATACACCATAGCACCCTTCACATCGCACATACGAGCTATGCAGGCTCTGGATAATGCTATGCGGTTCGCACTTCACATAGCCAGTTGAAAATAAACCTTTTGTCTCCTCCAAGGTACAATACCGAATAATTCTATCCTGTATTTGGCTGAAAAATGCTGAAATAATGTTATGCGACTAATGTGAGGCCTAGTTACTGTCCGAAATATCCAAGGACACAATATTAAAATACCACCATACCAAATTATGAATAAGAAATAACTAAAATATTTTACGAGCAATATTTGGGCTCCAGTTGCAGTTGCATTCATACGCCGGGAGATGGCAGCAAAGCTCTATCAAGGATTTGCTTGAAATAATCTAAAGTTAGTTTCGAAAATTACAGTATAGTGCTGCGAAAATTGTATTTAAAAAAAAAAGGTTTTAAACAAAAAAAACAGCTTGAAAATATTAATATTTTAATATAGATTTAATCATTTCTGACCATATTAAAATTATTGTTATTAACATGAATAATACTCATTATTATGCTTGAATGATAATGATGATTGTTACTTTTCCTAATCTGACTGTTGACTTATTTTTTGAATCACTTCAGGGATCATAATGAATAATATTATATTATATTTCACTTTCCAAAACTAAAACTTATATTTTAACATTTCTTCCCAATTTATTATTATTATTATTTTTTTAAATTTCCTTTCAGTAATCATAATGAATCAGTTTGAGTTTCCAAAACTGAAATGGAATTTATTATTCTTTAAACTCCCTCCGGAGGATCATAGTGTATCCTTGTTAGTGTCCAAATCTGATATGTAAGTTTAACCGTATTTTTCAAATTTTTTTATTAGTCTTTTAAGGGATCAAAATTAATATTTTCTATTTTCCCAAAACAGAAATATGAATTTTAATCAATTATTACCACCAATACTACTAATAAATCCTTTAAATTTTAATTCCCTTGAGGGATCAAAATAAGTAAGATTTACATTAAAAACTGAGATTGTATCGATTAAAAACATTTAAAATCATAATAAATAATTAGATCTGACCAAAACTGATTTACAAATAATTTAATTAATTCTTTGTCTTTAATTAATTTAATTAATGTCTTTAATTTTGATTGATTTCTTTTTTAGAATTTAGGACTTTTTAAAATTCCCAATGAATATCTATTAATCTCCAAAAGTTAAGTTTTTATTCAGTGTTATTTTAAAATTATGTCATTTTATTATTTCCCGTCGGGGATCATAAATAATACAACAGATAAAATGTAATTAAAAAAAATAAACCTTCTCATTTTTTTTTTTTTTTTTAAAAGCAGTAAAAGTAAGGACTTAAATTATTCAGCACAATTTCAAGGTGCAAAACATTTGGTGCTGCGATACATTTGCATTAATTACTCATAATCTAAATTGCTTTTGTGAGAAACAAATCAAATGGCGGGCACAGAGGAGGTGACCAATCAGGAGCCTGAGGTGCATTTGGCGAGCACCTTGTGGGCGGGTCTTATCAGGGGCCTGATGGATGTCTGTCTAGGACGTCCTCTGACAGAATGCAGAAAATTATGATTTAAGAGGCCCTGCGTTTATTCACGCCGCGTCCCCAGATGAACGAGGATCAAATTAGAGCTTTATGAGCTTGCCCGTCCACGCTGACATTTATATGAGCGCTGTGATTTATGTTTACAGCCCCGGCGCTGCAATACATAACAAATAATAATAAACAAAGTAGCCTGGAATCCGATTTGAAGGAAGAGCCACGGTGGCCGTTGCGGTTCGGAGGTGAAAAGTGTGTGGAACATTCTGGGCACAAGCCGATATAACAATGATACATGGAGGAATAAATCATTAATTAATTCCTGCTAGCAGGAGACAGCTGTTCATTTCCTGTTTGCAGCTGTTGTCATTTGCAGAAATTTTTTTATTTAGTGTCTTTTTCCCCCTCCCTCCAGTTTGAAAGTTTTGTCCAACGTGAATAACTTTTTCGGTATTTTGAGCTAAGATTGCTTGTAAGATTGTGTGCATATCTTTGGCATTTGGCTAAATTTGCCTGAGTTAGCCTCCTTCAGTTAGCCTGTGTCAGCCATCTTTCAGTAGCTGAGACCTATGTTTATTTTTTTTTTTTGCTACTTCTGCGTGTTTTGTTAGCCTTTTTGAGCCTCCGTTAGCTTTTTGTGTGGGCTTTTATTAGTAAAAAAATTAGCCTCCACTCTCCTCACTTAACCTAGCGAGGCTCCTCTTTCAGACACTGTGACCTCTTCTCGCGTCTGTTAGCTGTTTGTGTGCTTTTGTTAGCATAAATTAGCCTCTATTAGCGCCACTCAGCCTAGAGATAGATTTCTTTTCACCTTTTTTGCAGGTCTGGGTGTATCTGCCGCTGACTAGCTGTCGCAGGTGGTCACTCAACGAGCACCACTCTTGATAGCGCAATTGGACTAGCGATGGAGCCGCTGTTTTTCTGTGTTTGACTGCATTCATTCTTCTTCATCGCCATCTCGCTTGCTACTTCCCATCATTCCTTCCATTCATCCATCCTCTCACTCCCTTCCATCCTTACATCCTCCCTCGCTCCCTCCCATCCTTCTTTTCATCTGTCAGTTTCCTTCCAGCCTCAATCCCTTCTTTAAATCCTTGTTTCCTTCCTTGCTTCCTCCGTTCTTTCTTTCCTTGCTGACTTCCCTCCCTTCCTTCTATCTATCTTTCCTATCATACCATCCTTGCTTGCTTTTTTCCTTTTCTATCATAAAACCCTTGTTTCCTTCCTTCCTACCTTCCTTCCTTTCATACATCCTTATTTGCGTCCTTTTTTTCATATCACCCTTGATTCCGCCTTCACTTCCTTCCCTCCTTCCAGCTTTCCTTCCCTTCTCCCATCTTGTCTTCCATACATTCTCCCTTCCATCCTTCTATCCTTCCTACCTTCCATCCTCTTCTACTTTATTTACGAACTGTTCCCTTTAATAATGCCGCACAGATATACACCAGCCACTTGATGGTAGCAAAGTATCACATTTTAAGCCGAGAGAGGGAGATCACGCTGAGGAAAAGCGAGGACAATTGTCATAAGAAGCTGGAGGATGGGGAAGAATGAGGATGAGGAGCATCCATAATGCATGCAGGAAGATGCATACTCAGGCTAATGATGACATGGATGCTGGGAAAAAAACCAAAAAAAAAAAATCAAAAAACCACACACAAAACTTACTGTCCATCATGACCACTCCTAAAGATGTTACAATAAATCAAAACGGCCATTTAGTTAAAACAAAAAAAATGTTGATTAATCAAAAGTTGATGGCTAGGAATTCACTAGTCACACCATTAGGTACACCCGCACAAATGAGGGCATATCTATTATGAGGCGACTCACAAAAAAGTCTCGAGAAGCCATACCCAAAAGACAGAAAGTCTGCCATTTTGATCTAAAGAGGCTGTTTTAGAACTCACTGGCCATTTCTAGGGGTCCTTCAAAGACAAACTCCGAATGATTTTGTCCGATTTCTATCAAATTAAGCCTCATATACAAGACATAGTGCCGTGAAATAGTATTGGCGCCCCTTCTCAAATTCCTTGTTTTATTATTATATTTTTTTGCATAGTTTCCCCCATTTTATGCTTAAGATGATAAAAAAAAAATGTAATACCAGATGAAAATAATCAAATTAAACATAAAATGCAGTTTTTAAATGGTTATTTTATTGATTAAGGAAAAAAACAAACAATTCAATGCTACTTGGCCCAGTGTGGAAAAAGTTATGGCACCCTCTCAGCAGCAACAACTGAAATTTTAAGCATTTTCAGTAACTTTTGCATCTATGTAGCAATATTTTGGCCCATGCTTCCCTGCAGAATTGTTTTAATTCAGCAACAATGGAGGTTTTTCAAGCATCAACGGCCATTTTAACTGATGGCCAAACTTTCTCCTTCAGGACTTTCTGGTAAAGAACAGAATTCGTGGTTCCATCAGTCACAGTAAGTCGTTGACGTACCATGCCATCACACTGCCACCACCATGTTTGACAGTTTGTATGATGTTCTTTCACTGAAATGCTGTTACATTTACGCCAGATGTAATGATACACACACCTTCCAAAAAGTTCAACTTTCATCTCATCAGTCCAAAGAATATCCTCCCAAAAGTCTTTCAGATTTGTTTTCCATTTGTTTTTTGCAAAAGTAAGATGAGCCTTTATGTTCTTTTTGGTCAGCAATGGTTTTCAACTTAGAATTCTGCTATGGATGCAATTTTTGCCCAGTCTCTTGCTTATTGTTGAGTCCTTGTTGAGACCTTAACCGAGGCGAGGGATGTCTGCCGTTCTCTAGCTGTTGTCCTGGGTTCCTTTGTGACCTCCTGGATGAGTAATTGCTGTTCTCCTGGGATAATTTCTGTAGATTGACCACTCCTGGGAAGGTTACCCAATGTTCCATATTTTCTCCATTTTGTGGATAATGGCTTTCACTGTGGTTCACTGGAATCCTAAAGCCTTAGAAATGGCTTTGTAACCTTTTTTTCCAGACTGATAGATGTCCATAACTTAATTTCTTCTCTGTTCTTGAATTTCTTTGGCTCGTGGCATTTTGTTGCAGCTTTTGAGATCTTTTGGCTGACTTCATTTTGTCTAATAGGTTCTATTAAAGTGATTTTTTTATTTTTTTATCGAACACCGCTGGAGCTAATCGGACTTGGGTGTGGTCAGTGAAAATGAACCAAAAAATGTGAGTAACCACCCACAGTTAATTCATTATCTAACAAGGGAGACCATTTTTCACACAGGGCCAGTTAGCTTTGAATAGGGTCTTTCCCACTGCAGGAACCTTTGCAGGAACTTCCCTTGCTACTCTGGTAGCTTGAGTTTCCTCTGTGTCCCCATCAAAAAAACTCTCAGGCTACAGAAGGCTCCCCCTGGATTATTTTTGTTCCTCCTGGCGAGTAGGGTCTTCCTACAGCTACCAGGAACTCTTTGAGGCGGCGGGCTGTGTCGACGAATGCTGAATGTTTGACAGACCTCTGTATGCGTTTACGTTTTCATTTACAGAGCCGCCATTATGCGGCGTTACACAAGGCTAGAAATAAGGGGATTAAAATACATTGCAGAGCAGAATTTCCAAACAATGATCTATACATTTTCCTGCTGAGCTGCACTTGGTGGACAAAGAGCAGGCTGCACAAACTCTGTACTCGCCGATCTTATATCGGCGGGCCGAAGCGGGGCTCACATGCCTTTTATGGACCTTATATTCACCATGTACTATGATGTAATGTAATATTTAACTTGTTACTGTACAGTTTGTATATGTATTTGCTTCTTTTTTCAGTGGGAACAGAGGGAGAACTCAAGCTACCAGTGTAGTTCCTGCGGTGGGGAAAGCCTCTCATGTTCTTGGGCTGGTTGGTGGTAAAGCCCCTAATAGTTAAAAAAAATAAAATAAATTCCATCACCATTTAAAAATCACCATTTAAAAATGTTTAATTGGGTTATCTTTGTGGCGGCATGGTGACCGACTGGTTAGAGCGTCAGCCTCACAGTTCTGAGGACCCGGGTTCAATCCCCGGCCCCGCCTGTGTGGAGTTTGCATTTTCTCCCCGTGCCTGCGTGGGTTTTCTCCGGGCACTCCGGTTTCCTCCCACATCCCAAAAACATGCATTAATTGGAGACTCTAAATTGCCCGTAGGCATGACTGTGAGTGCGAATGGTTGTTTGTTCCTATGTGCCCTGCGATTGGCTGGCAACCAGTTCAGGGTGTACCCTGCCTCCTGCCCGATGACAGCTGGGATAGGCTCCAGCACGCCCGCGACCCTAGTGAGGAGAAGCTGCTCAGAAAATGGATGGATGGAGGGTTATCTTTGTCTGATGTTTACATTTGTTTGAAGATCTTAAACATGAACATGTATAACCTATGGAAAAATCTAAGAATTTGAGAATGGGGCCAGTATTTTTTTCACGGTATTGTAGATGGACGACACTAAATTGCAAAGTTTTTGTCATTGCGTGTGTGAGGAGCCTGGCATCTCCTTTGCTTAAATGGACTCCCTGTTTCCTGTATGGTATTACACATTCAAACTATACTTTCTCTTCAGATTCTTTGAAGGATGACTTTTTTTATTATTCTTTTTTTTTTAAGTGCCTCAGATCTCTTTGTCTTTGGCCCCAGTTTATAGTTTGATCTCAATTCTCCGCTTTAGGAACCTCCAAAGTTTTGGGCCTTATTAAAAAACTTTACGTCTTTTTTACAGTGTAGAGACGACATCGTCTTAAAGATGGAGGCGACAAAGGCAGCGGGATTAAAAGCACCTGAGCGAGGCGAGGAAAGCGAGCGCTAACTGGCTGCTAATGCCTTCCTGTTTAATCACGGCAGCCTCTCACCTTTATAGAGAATAATATATAGCAGACACTTGTCAGCCAGACTCCAGCGTAAGGATTGCGATTCATCGAGCCGCGTTGTAATTTTTATAAATTGGTGTTAAAACAAAAAGAAAAATGTCATTTATTGTCACTGGGGAAGGTTTGTTTCCGCCGTCTGTCGCATCCGCGCTGATTAAAGAGCGTCATGATAGCCTGATTTATTATCGTAAGGAAACAGGCGACATGTTAATAATGAAAAAGGTTGCGTCCTAACATTCGTGAAAACAAAGAGATTAATTTGAGAGACTTGGTGATGATAACAATTATCCTCCCATGAAAGCAATGCAAACGTGTTACTCATGTTGGATCGCATAAAGCATACAATTCACTATATGTTACTTATATGTTACTTGTTCTCTTAACAGCCCATATTGAAGGGGCTAATTTTTTGGAGTAAGTGGCCTACAATAGCCACTTAAATCAAAATGGCAGACTTGCTCTTTTTGTCTACTAAATGTCATGTGGCTTAGTATAACTGAATTTTAGGGCTGAATTTAAAACCCCCAAAAATGTGTATAGGCGCAATTGAGTTAACTGTGCCTAAAATGGCCACTTCCAACCAAAATGGCAGAGTTCCTGTGTCGTTTCGGACACGGCTTCTTGAAACTGTTTTGTGGGTCTCCTCATGATAGGCATGCCTCACAAGTTTAATGTTGCTAAGTCATACCTGCTTTGGAGTCTGCATTTAAAATAAAAAAATCTGGTTGGGCGCAAGTTAGTCAATGCGGAGGGGGGCGCTACTGAGTCATGTTCTTGGGGTACAGGCCCGTGACCCAAAGATACTTTACCGCAACTCTTGCTGTAGTTGGAAGAGAACACATGAGATAACAAAAACTAAGCAAAGTCACACTCATATCCCACAGTCCCTGAACGCATCGTGTCCTGACCCTGCAGGAAGAAAGTTCCCGCTGTAGAAAGTGCGCGCCGGCCCTTTAAAGGCGCTCACATGAATAATACAAGACAGCGCTGAATTATTCATGCAGATTTTTGCACACAATCTGCGGCGGCCATTCGGCGGACGTGTGACGAATCTCATTTAATTTGGCCAGATTAGATGGATGGGCCCACCTGCAGGGATTATTACACTCAGATTAATCAGTGTTTAAATACATACTGGAGATCAGGAGTTCTCAAACTGGGATCCAGGGACCACCGGGGGTCTGCGAGCCATACCTTGGGGATCCACAAATGAATTAGCAATAAATTAAAGTAGTATCTTTTAAAGAAGCGCATGCCTACTGTTCATATGCGGCCAGTAAAACTAACATAATAAAGCAAAACTTTTTAATGGATGACTAGCAAGATATAGTGCACAATATAGACTTTCCTGAATAAATAGTTTTAGTGGCAATATATACAGTAAAATGTTCATGCCTTTTTGTCAGCAGATATAATGTTTTAATGGCAAAAAGTTGAATTTAAATGAAAACTCTGGACTTGTTGAAACAAAAACAATCTGGTATTCTAGTATGGCTTTTAAGCGAGCTATAATTCCTAATATAGGATTCACCTGAACAAAAAGAGCAAATACATTGTGTATTTACATAGCGGAACGTTAAATTTAAATGGAATAATTTAAATCATTTTAATCCCAACATGACCATGCCAGATGTAGACTTTTTGTGAGGAAATGGTAGTGTTTTAATGGCAATATATTGCTTTTCAATGGTAAATTTGGCCTTTATAGGTGAAAGTTATGGCATGTTTAGCATTTAAGGCAAAACATGATGCTTAATATAACTTTTTCTTGCACATACAGCGTTTTAGGAGTAAAACATTTTTACACCTACTGTATAATTTTTGTGAGTAAATTTAATGTTTTATCTGTAAAATATTACATATAAATGGCAAACTAGCCTATCTAAGGAAAACTAGGCAAACTATAATGTATATAACAGCCTTTTCAGGAACAAAATTGTTTCAATAGCAATATTGTGTCATTTTCCATCACTTTTCCAGTCAAATATATCAGTTTTATGACAATATATATTCTGAGATAAATTTGGTGACAGAGAAAAAAAATGTAAGTAGCTAGATGAAGAATTAAGATTCCTATTGCGCACAATCATATCAGGCAACAATTGATAGGAGGGCTCACAGTCGCACATGAATAAATCTTTGTCTTCATAGGCTGTGACATGAATCACATTGTAATGATTTCATGGCACTGCTTCACTCAGAAAACTTTTTGATGCTTTATTAGTTCAGAAAGTACATCCCCAAAACAAAACTCAAGATCAAAAGTATCATGCAAGATTAAGATTTTACTATTTAGTTGTATTTAAACCCATCTGGGCGGCACTGTGGTTGACTGGTTAGCACATCTGGCTCACAGTTCTGAGGACCGGGGTTCAAATCCCGGCCCCGCCGGTGTGGAGTTTGCATGTTTTCCCCGTGCCTGCGTGGGTTTTCTCTGGGTACTCAGGTTTCCTCGACACATCCCAAAAACATGCATGGTAGGGTAATTAAAAACTCTAAATAGCCCGTAGGTGTGAATGTGAGTGCAAATGGTTGTTTGTTTATGTGCCCTGTGATTGGCTGGCCACCGGTTCAGGGTGTCCCCCGCCTCTCGCCCGAAGATAGCTGGGATAGGCTCCAGCACGTTAAAAGTATGAACAGATGTAAAAAGAATTGAATGTATCCAACTTTGTTTCCCCACCCCCAAAAAGCGTGCTATATTTTAATTTAGATATACTTAGTTTACCAGGATCTCAATGAAAATCAGAGGCACTGTTTCTAGAACATAAGGACCTTAATAAAAAGCATTCAATTCAAATTAAAAGAGATAATATTCTGCTATTATAATTCAGATATGGTCCATTTACAAGAAGCTCAATGCAAATCATAAGCAGCTACGCTAGTAAATACACTAATTAGTAAGAAATATTATCACACTTATCACCTTTGTCAATAATTAATTTAAATAGTATTGTTATATTTAAATTTAGCTATATTCAGTTTACAAGGACCTCAATGCGAATAATACGATTTATTCTAGAACATTTGAGTAGTAGGAGTAGTAGTAATAATAATAATAAAAATAATGATAATAATAGTGGTGCCACGGTGGAGACTGATTAGAGCGTCTACCTCAAAGTTCTGAGGACCGGGGTTTAATCCCCGCCTATGTGGAGTTTGCATGTTCTCCCCGTGCCTGCGTGGGTTTTCTCCGGGCACTCCGTTTTCCTCCCACATCCCAAAACATGCATTAATTGGAGACTTTAAATTGCCCGTAAGTGTGACTGTGAGTGCGACTGGTTGTTTGTTTGTATGTGCCCTGCGATTGGCTGCCAACCAGTTCAGGGTGTACCCCGCCTCTTGCCCAATGACAGCTGGGATAGGCTCCAGCACTCCCTTGTGAGGATAAGCGGCTCAGAAAATGGATGGATAATAATAGTCACTGATGGTGTAGTGGAACACTCCCCTGGCAACGTGGGTTCAGTTCCCACTCAGTGACAGTGTGAATGTGAGTGCGAATGGTTGTCTGTCTGTATGTGCCCTGCGACTGACTGGCGACCAGTTCATGGTGTAGTCCGCCTTTCGCCCGAAGTCATCTTGGATAGGCTCCAGTGCCCTGTGACCCTGAACAGGATAAGTGGTGTTGAGATGGATGGATGGATAAAAAATATAATAATAAATCCACTATGTCTAAGAAAAACATTCTCATAATGAAAGAAATAATAATTATATATATATATATATATATATATATTCCAAACATTAACATCTGATTCTGGAACACATGTATTAATAGATTAATTTAAAAAAAATAGCTGCTCATTTTGATTTTAAAATTCAATAAAAAATGTAAATTTAGAATTTAAATTGTTCAAAAAAGATTTTTTTTACTAAAAATATGTTGGAAATTTATAAAAAATCAAATAATGCATTTTAAAATAATTGAATTCATTTAACATTTGTTTTGTGTAATTAAACAATTAGTAGAAGAAAACGTAGTAATAATGAAAAGCAAAATGAACCATTGTTTGGCGCCAAAAAGTTAAAAAATGACTTTTTGATGTTCCAGGAGGAGAAATAGGAGGTGCTTCTCCCCTTTTAACCTGAATGTCTCTTTCTGATGATTTCATCCTCATCATCTTAAAGTAGCTCTGATCACAGAAGCGCCACACAAATCACAGTGAGGAGGAGGAGGAGGAGGAGTAGTAGGAGGAAGCTCCCTGGAGAGCAGCGAGATGAAAAAAAAAATGTCTGCAAAGCATCAATTAACATGTCAACTGTTCTCCCCAAACATCCCCTGTGGAGGATGTGAGGAGGAAGAAAAAAAAACCCAAAAAAAAACATCTGCGATACGTCTCCAAAGGCGAAAGGATCGGCTCGTAATGGGTGTCACCCGTCACCGAAAGAGTGTGCAGGTGAAATATATACACTGAAAAACGGAATAAATAAAGCCACCAAAAGCCTGCTGGAGAGCTTCAACTCAATATTTGATGTTTTGAGGACAAACTTCACCTTAAATTGAACCGGTTACAATCTACACTCACGGGAGACTTCATTAGGTACACCTACTTTGACCAAATCTTACAAGGGAATTTGCTGAAATGAGTTTCCAAACATTAATTGTGTGGACTTTTTTTTTTTTGTCCACACCATCTAATGTGACAACCCGCCCTCAACAACTGTTTCACCGATCGACACAGAATTGGGTTGTATGCTTATATATTATTATTTACCATAACAGAACACACAAAAAAGTCTCAAGGACCCATGCCCCATATTGAGCAGAAAGTCGACCATTTTAGATTGAAGCCGTCTAATATTCCTCATTGAAACGAAATGATATGCTATCAATCTGTTCCATACGCCACAAAAACGCTTTTTAAACGTTTTTAATGGGAAAAAAAATATCTGTGAATTGTAAAAAAAAAAAAAAAAAAAAATAAAATAAGTAAAGAGACGGTAAAGAAATATTTTTTTATATAAAGTGTAATTACTCTATGTACTGTAGGATTTGTGTGCTTTTAAGGGGCGTGGTCTAGTGAGTCACGCCAGGAGCTGGAGTCGGGTTGGCCGGTTAGTATGCATGTGAGCGTCTGGGTGTGAGTTGCGGCCCACAGCAGCTCCTCGCGAGTGGTTTCTTTTTGTATTTGTGTTTGACTGTCGCGTCCACTAAATGTCTGAAAATGCATCAGTGACCGTGGCTCTCCTTGCCCACATGAGAGGGCATGACAATATTTTCACTCAAGTGGTGTTGTATCTGAACTTCACTTGTAGCAAAGATTTTGGCTCATAATACAAAGGCAAAAAATATGATCAAGTGATGGCTTGTAACTCGAAAAACTTCTAAGTTGTAGTGTGGACCCCTGCTTCTAAACAACACCCCTAGAAAGCCCAGAACATTCCGACAGTGCAGCGTAAAGCGAGGAGGCTTTAGAGTAAACAAAAGCAGCGGGTCGTATTGCGCGTACGTTCCGCTCCAGGCATACATGTAGGATGAAAGCGTCGCTTCTAAAGGTTAAACAAATGCGCTCCGCCAGTGTTCCTCTTGACACGCGCTGCCGCAGCCATTTCATCGGTAGATCAGTCGGAAACGCAAAAGCCGCCACGGCCGCCACAGCCGCTCGCTCGGCTCTATCACAGGAAATCATCGGGCTGTAATAGTTTTTTAATGAGTTTGCGGAATGCACTCTGGCGACAGGCCGTGCACACACCGAGCCAGGCTGAATAATGTATAAGGGCAGAGGTAGCGCTAATGAAAAGATGATGAGAGGCATTCCTGAGAGACAGAATGAGCGGTCGGCAGGACGGCACACGCTAAAAGTTGAAAGAAAGCACCAATTAATCTTTGTGTGCTTAAAGGAGAAATTAAACAAAAGGCTGGGGGGGGGGGGTGAAAATGCAGGGGGAGATGCGCAGGTTGAAGGAAAGAGTAAAAAGCGACCGTTCAGGTGAACAAAGAGATTCTGCAATAGCTTTTAATGATTGCACTTTGCTTTCAAAAGTTTGGCAAAGAAAGCGGAGAAAAAAGTTAACGCTAAACTAAATTTGGAACCTTCAGAAATTTCAGATCTTTCGAAAGCAGGTTCACGCTTCCCGAAAGATGCAAAGGAACCACATGAAAGTAGGAACCATTTAGAAAATACATGTCAATAAGAGGTGGCACGTTGGAGACTGGTTAGCACATCTGCCTCACAGTTCTGAGGACCGTGGTTCAAATCCCGGCCCCGCCTGTGTGGAGTTTGCATGTTCTCCCCGTGCCTGCGTGGGTTTTCTCCGGGTACTCCGGTTTCCTCCCACATCTCAAAAACATGCACGGTAGGTTAAGTGAAGACTCTAAATTGCCCGTCGGTGTAAATGTGAGTGCGAATGGTTGTTTGTGCCCTGCGATTGGCTGGCGACCGGTTCAGGGTGTACCCCGCCTCTCGCCCGAAGAATATCATTCAGGTGGGAATGTCCCACAATGTTAACAGTAAAGCTTTCTTTCTTTTAACAGTTAATGCCCTGAAGGGCATGTTAATGTGAAGGAATAGACTAGGATGTCACTCTTTCCCACAATACAAAAAGTAATGGTTTCATTAAAAAAAAAAACAGTGCAAAATAAATCAACAATAAATGTGACAGTGTTAATTACATTTAAAAATTGAAATTAAAAAATTATCTGGGCTTCCAGTTCATTACAGGATGGTTTAGGCAGTGTAGCGTTCTCAAGAATCAATCTTATATTTCTTTTTTGATTCACTTATTGCACACAGCTAGAATCTATTCGACATGAAGCTACATTGTTCTTCGCCTCTTTTTGACGTAACACAGTATTTTCACGTAGTGCCACTTTGTGTTCTGACTGAGTTACCACCATTGGATAAAATTGTGCCTTTATAACAAAATGACAAACTTGTGTGCCTGTTTTTTAAAATTAATGTCTAATGTTTTTGATACTCACAAGAAATGGCAAGTTTAAACTGAAATCTATTTATATTTGTGTTTATTTTTTTTATTTGTGTTTGAAATTGCCTCACTATAAATGTTTGTAGACAAGGAAACGCAGTTCCCTGCTAAATGCACAATGTGAATTTAGGAAAAATAGTTGATTATCTAAAAGAGGAAACCAATTGGTCATTCATTAAGTGAAATGTCTCATTTTCTCGTGTATTCATATTTGCTCTTTAACCAAACAAAAATATACTGTATCCGAATACAGTGTACTTGATTATTCGTTAGAAATGTCATTAGGATACGCGATTACTAATTGCAGCACTACTGAATGCAAATTCTCATTTGTGACAGGTCTTTTTAATCTCACCTTTGAAATAAAGTGAGAAAAAGTCAGTAAAAGCGTAGCAGTTTCATAGAATAATTGAAACCGTATCAATCGGTTTTGACGGGGCAAAAACTAAGCCCCGCCAATGATCCGCTTTGAAGGTACAAAAATTAGGACCAGCCCTCTCGTTTTCTTATAAAGGTTCAATGAACTTGTTTATCAAATATGTTTTGATAGATGAATAGGAATTTTAAAATATTAAATATATACATATATATTAAGTGTAATTATATAAGAAATATTAATTAAATATATAAATATTAAAATATATTATTTGTTGTTAAAATGACTCAAAAGGACTCAAAACTCAAAGTGTAGGACTTGAGACTTGACTCTGGACACTTGACTCGGGACTTGCCTGTCTCGACTTGAGACTTGACTCGGGACATGAGGGCAATGACTTGGTCCCACCTCTGCTAGGAACTATCTGGCATTAGGAATGTTTTAGTTAATCTGAGCCATTTGACAAGAGAAACCTTTAAGCTACCAGAAAGATTGTCAACAAGTCAAGAGAAAAGAAAATTATGGCACACTATAAAGAAACTTAAGGTGGCTGACTGAATGGCACAGCCTCCTCACAGTTCTGAGGTTGCGGGTTCAAATCTGGCCTTCCTGTGTAGTTTGTGTGAGACATTTAAGATTTTGTGGAAGCAGTTTCATGCTTCAAAAAGATGCAAAGGAATAACACGAAAATAGAAACCATTAAGTAAATAAACACCATACCATAAGCCACTAGGAAGACTTTGGCTCTCGGAACCATTTAAGATTAGAAATTGTCTGGCTTTTGAAACTTTTAAGACAGTAGGAACAATTGAGCATAAGAAACCTTTTAGACACCAGGAGCCATGGAAACACAGGAAACTTTGGCAACTGTGTGTGTGTGTGTGTGCGTCCGTGTTCGTGTAATTTACCCGCTGCTCGGAACACAGCAATGATCAGGGAGGGGAGGGTTGCATGACAACGTGAGAATGTCGCAAATAAATTAATGTGTGGGAAACACTGCGGTGGATGCGACACATTACCAAAACTCTCGGTACTCCAGATTGCTAATCAGCTCATTTTTACTGGGTCACGTGCCGCAGTAAAAGGGGTCTAGTGACGCCCCTGACCATAAGCCACAAGGAACCATTAGTTGCTATTTGTTCCTATATCATGTGCAATACCAGGAACAATGAAATCAGGCCCTAGAAAAACATGAATCTTCTGGTATGAGGAACCTTTAAAACACCAGGAACCATTGGGCTGAAGCAACTTTTAAGGCTCTGGGGATCATAATGATGCTAGAACATTTGAGAACAAAGAAACTCAAACCTCCCGGGACCAGGAGACATTTCAGAAGCAAGTTCACACTTCCAAAAGATGCAAAGATACTAGGAACAATCAGGCCATAGGAGTCCTTAAACACCAGGAATTATCTGGCATTAGGACCTATTCGGACACTAGGAAGCTGTAAGAGACTTTGAATTATCTGGTACAAGAATCAACTTGGAAAATAAGAAGCGCAAACCTTTATGATATGAGGGCAGCCACTTTGAGCCATTAGGTACTAGGAACCACACGAAACCAATCACACTAGAAATCATCAAGACACTATGAATCACCAGGAAACTAGAACGCATCTGGCACTGAGGGTTGTTTAGGCTCTTGGAACTGTCAGGCACATCAAGCAATTCAGACACATGGAACTACTCTGCAAGGCAAGACAACTTCTGTTGTGATTTGGCCTTATATAAAGTCAATGGAATTGAATTAAATTGTATGAACAAACAAACGAACAAGACCGACGGCCCGACCGACCGACTAACCAACCAACCAACAAAGCGACCAACCGAGAACTAGGAAGTTGTAAGACACTTGGCATCATCAGACACTTTCTGACACTAGGAAGCACCAGGAAATGAGGGGAGTAGTACCACACCACGAACAAACGCTAAGTCCCCTCAGACATGAAAAATCTGTGACGTTCAGTCATGAGTTGATTCCTGGTTGTTTTGACCCGTCCCGGCGTTCAAACAATTATCTCCACTCGTTTTAAATCCATCCTAAAAATCCTCTGTTTCATACAGAGATTTTATTCGTTTTATAAGTGTCTCCCCCCCAAAATCCCAGCAGGTCAGGGCTGGTGTTTGCATCATTCCGGCTGAGTATAATATGTTTAATACGAGAAAAATGAAACTTCTTAGTCTCTGTCTTTGAGAGAGAAACTGTGACGGAAAACCTTCCCGTCTAGTCTGGTGGCAGCCAGATTAGCCTCATGCTAATTTCCACTCGAATCCTGAGCTGATTTAACATCTGTGCAGACGGCACAGGTGGAGCGTCGGCAGACTCTGGATAAATCCAGCTGGCTTAGTGTTAATATTGTTCTCCGGCACTTATCCTCCATCACTCGGGCTCGCTGCTCAGATGAGGCGGCTGCCGTGGCCCCGGCGGCCCGGCAGGCAACGCTACTGCTGCCGCCATCTTTTATTATTTATGAATCTGATTAATAATCTGCCATCCTGCTGCAGGAGAGAATAAGATCCATAACTGCACCCAGAAGGAAAGCAGCAGCTGGTAATTCCAACCTCTGTGTGCAGGAGAGAAAAGGGGGGAGACAAAAAAAAACAATACGAGGCTCCATATTCCCGGAGTCAGCTTGTTAAAGTTCACTTTTCATGGGAGTTAAATTGCAAGAGCCACGGGTTAAACACTGGTGGGCAAGAGGTGGACCAACACGCTGCTTTGGTGGCTAAAGACAAAGAAACAACGCAGCAGCAACGAGAGTCCATGAATTTGTTTACCTGGAAAGAGATGGACATCATCTGGACCATTTTGACCGTGATTCCTTCATTCAGAACAAAGTCAGCAAACCATAAACCCCTAAACCCTGACCCTTAACACGTAACCCTCATACCAAAGTACAAAGTCTGTACCAAAATCAGCAGAACCTTAAATGTAACTCTAATCATAATCCACAACCTTTGTATCAAAACCAGCAAAACCCTAACCCTGAACTGTGAATTTTCAACCTTTAACTTGGGAAAGTGTAATTGGAACGCAACTTAAATTCAGAGGTAGATAGATATACGTAAACGCTAACCATAAACCTGAACCCTAACCACTTGCTCATTAACCCTAAACCCAAACCCCTACCCCCGAACTCTCTGAAGCTTTTTGAGAGTCTTTTGTGATTAAGGGCTATTCAAATACACTTGACTATATGAAGCTTTTCTAATTACCCAAAGACTAAAATAATAATACAAATTTCTCTTCAAAACAGTGAAAAAAGATAAGACCCTTTCAAATGCAGAAATGGTAGTCAAATTCCGATTTGTAAACATATCACAAAAATGATCCACAAGTAACTGCTTTAAAATTTCTCATCTTAACACAGATTGATTTTATTGGTTCTAAATGTGGAAATGGGATTCGGCTGCGGCACGGTGCTGGGCCGGATCTATCCTCGTGGGATATAGGGCTCTGGGCCACCCCAAAATCCTGAAAAATCCTTTTGCCTTCTATTTTATCACCCCTAACAGAAAGCTGTTACGTAGCAGTTTTAAAATAATTATCATACTGTATATAGCTAAGCAATATATAATTGATTGATGGATTGTTTTAATAGTGAATTTAATAGTGGCTCTTACATCCTTTCATTTTCTAAATGCGGCCAAATGAAAATGTTTGAGCACCCCGACTAGTTTTATTGTTTTTACCTTTTACTATGGACCCATGCTTAACTTCTTTTTGTACTTTGCAGAGTAGAATGCTAATGTATGCTAATCCCGAGAGTGTGTAAATGTATGGACGTTTTATGCTAATTATACAAATCAATCTCTGAATGCCGGTTGAACTTTGAAGCGGCGCAGACTGAACCTTCTCAACAGTACGCTGGGTCAACATTTTAAAGCAAACTATGTGTTTGCGGCCCACCTATCAGCGAGGCTGTGCCCTCTGACCGCGTGGAAGACCGGCGGCTGTTCTGATAAGAGTGGCTGCTGTTCAGGGGGCAAAGGTGGCATGTGGCAGGCCATGCAAATGAGCGCTGCTTTTTGGGCCTGCCGTCTGATAAGCGTGACGCTAATCCTTCACCTCCACTCTGCCGCTTCCTCTTTTTTTTTTTTGAAAGGTTGAGCGATATAACAACGCTAAACCTTTCATGCTTTCTCCCTTTGTACCTTTGGCGCCTTTGTCGCTTCATTTGCTTCCCACCTCGTAGCGTACGTTCTTCCTGACGCGCTCCCATTTTACTCCTAGTTCTACTAAAACGCTGAACACATTTATTACATATTGAAAGGTGTGGTTTTAGCCTTGTAAAGTACCCAAAGACAATTTCTGCTGTGATTTGGTGCTATATACAGTAAATAAAATGAAATTGAAATTTAATTGCATCAACCCATGCTTGAAACTTTAATTTGGATCCCGAACCCTTGTTTGAAACCTTAACCCTGACTTGAAATGCTACTTTGAGACACTAACGCTAACTTCAAACCCTCATTTCAAACCCTACCATTGGCTTGTAACCCTACTTTGAAATCTTAACCCTTGTTTGAAACCTTAACCCAAGCTTAAAACCCTACTTGAACCCATAAACCTTGTTTGAAACTTTGACCCTGGCTCGACACCCTAATTTCAACCTCTAACCCTCGTTTGAAACCATATTTAGAAATCCTTATCTTGGCTTGAAAACCCAATTGGAATCACTAACACTTTTTGAAGCCCTAACACTGGCTTGAAACTCTATTTTGAGCCCTTTATCCAGACGACAAACCCTACTTCACTGTAAAAAATGATTTTGGAGAGTTGTAAATATAATCCATGAAAATCATCTAAAATTTATATTACTATTTTAGATAGGAAAAGTACCCTAAAAATTAGGGTAAATTTTACCTACACTACCTATTTGATTACAGTAAAAAGTGTTACCAAGAAAAGTTGAGTAAAATCCATGTACAAGCCATTGGTACTACAATATGCATCATGTGACTCATTCATGCCGCACTAATTGGCTGACGTGCTGTCGGCTCATCAGCAAAAAACGGCCTCGCCCATCGGTGACAACTGATTACTCTGATTGGTTGTTAGCTAGCGAATCAGCGCAAAAGCAAACAAAACGACAAAGAAAAATGCACTATATGGTACAATAAGGTTAGCTAAACGTTGCTCATTACTTAGATTTGTTCTTGCTTATATTACGAGTGTGTCAGGTAAGGTTAGCAGACTATATGTACATTTCATTTCATAAAACCATGTTTGATGATTGTATGGAAAACAATGATTTCTCGGCCATGCTCATGTTCATGTAAACGTGGACGATATCAGTGTCGGCATCTTACTGAGTCGCCAGGTGAGTCTTTCTATAAGTCAGTTGGCACCATACCTGCATTAGTGAAATAAATATACTAAGAGAACACGGATGTTGAGGAACACAAAGTATACTAACCCCCACCAATTTGAATCACTAACCCTTTTTTAAGTTCCTCACACTGGCTTGAAACACTACTTTGAAACATTAACTCTTGTTTGAAGCCTTAATCCCAGTCTGAAGCCCTATTTTGAACCCTTTATCTAGACTTGTGTTTTGGTCCCATGTTTCCTGTGGACTGCCTTGCAGGAGGTAATAGCCGAGCATCTCCGTGTGTCCGCTTTGACTTTTCGCGTCCTGCACCATGGTTTGTTTGCATTGCGACTCTCTGTTGCCTCATTTGACACTTTGGAGCTTTTCCCTCTCGTCTGGTCTCGTGCATCCCGCCTGCCCGTGCGGCTTCCTGCCGCCTGCTGATTTACGGGCCGACTGCCAGTCAGGCTGATCAATGTTTTTGTTTCCACGCTGCTGCGGATATGTGAGTCAGATGGGCACTATCGCCGTGCATCTTGACTTAGCGTGATGAGCTCCCAAACGTGCGCTTGCAACCTAGCTGCTCACACGAGATTCAGCCTGACTTGCGAAGTGTAAACAATTACATTGTAACCTTGCCGTGAAAGCTTAGTTCGAAGGCCTAACTCAGGCTTAAAGCCCTGATTTAAAACCCAAACCCTTGCTTGAAACCTCAATTTTAAAGTTAAACAAATTTGAGCCATTAGGAGCTAGTACTAGATCATTTCAGAGATCGATTTAAAAAAAAAAAAACATTCCTTCTAAAATGTTTTACACTGACTATTTTCACTTGTTGTTGTCTAAATAAAACATGCATACTTTTAATATAGGCAAAAACTAAACCGCAGAATGCCTAGCAGTTCAAAGAGGAAATGTCCTCACCTTGTGCACTTGACGTGTCATGCTGTGACAGGCTTTCTTGACCAAAATGTGGACGGGCCAAAATCGGTCTTAAAATCAAAGATTTAATCAGAAAACGAGGCTAAAACTACTACCCAGTCTATTTTTTTTATTCATTTATAAATCCAGAACTATGGAATAAGTGTCAATGTTCACAGCATTAGAGGTCTTGGATCCTAACCCTGGCTTGAAACCCCACTTACAAACAAACCTTAATCCTTGTTTAAACTCAAACTTCGGCCAGAAACGCTACTTCTTTTTTTCTAATACAACAAAAAAATATGATGACAAAGAGTCTTGAAATACCGAGCTCAGAGTGGTCACATTGAGTGAAAGCGAGGTGTTAAATCTTGCTTCCTGCAAATAAGGGCGTAACTGCGCATACACTTTACAGTCTATGAGCAAAGAAATTAACGCAAGCCATTTTGTCCATTCTTCCTCCTTTTTTTCTTTTCTTCCTGCTGCTGCATGTGAATCACACTCATGAATCTCAAACAGCACGTTTGCGTCGCACCTCCTGCGTCGGAATCACTTTGGACAATTTGGCCTTTGATGACATTAATATTGGCTTGGACCTGAATCCTTTTTGGACCCTGGTCAGGTAGATGACACACTTTCTGTTCTTCCTGCCATCAATTACCTGCTGCTGGAAAATAATAAACAAAAGGCGGACAATTACTACTGGCGGCCAGGGATTTGGCCGAAAATGGCTATTTCAAAGCAAATTGGACTTTTTTCTGTTCCATTTTAGGCATGGGTCTTTGAGACTTTTTCGTCCACCTTGTTATGAGAGCTATTGCCACCCAATTTTGTGTCGCTCGATAGGTGAAACTGGTGTCGGTGGCTAATTTTTCAAATTTTCCGAAACGGCCAAATCGACCCAATATGAATGTTTCAAACTATAATGGCTGATTTCCTGTTAAATTGTACGTACAAGTGCTTGAGACCTTATAATGCATCCGCCCGCTTATGATAGATGTGTCCACCTAATTTTGCGTCAATCTGAAAACGGAGTTGGTGGCTAATTTTTCCAATTTGCATGAATGGCCAAATTGTCCCCAAAAACGCTACTTAAAAGCAAAATGGATGACTTCCTGTTCAATTTTGTGTATAACTTCTTGAGACTTTTTCATGCATCCTGTTATGATAGTCATGTCCACCCATCTTTTTGTCGATTGATGCAACTAGTGTCAAAGCTATTTTTTTCAAATGGATGGGAATGACCAAATTGACCCAACATGTCGGTTTCAAACAAAATGACTGACTTTCTGCTCAATTTATGGCCTGAGTACTTGAGACTTTTTGGTGAATCCTGTTATGAGAGCCATCTCCACATAATTTTGTGTCGATCGGAGAAACTGGTGTCTCATGAAAGGCCAAATTGACCCATAAATGTCAGTTTAAACCAAAATGGTCGACTTCCTGTTCAAATTCAAGCATGGGTTTTCTAGACTTTTGTGTGTGTCCTGTTATGCTAGACATGTCCACCCAATTTCACGCAGTTTGGTGACACTGGTGTTGGGGAATTTTTTTAAATGCAAGTGAAAGACCAAATACACCTATGAACACCAAAATGGCTGACTTCCTTTTCAATTTCAAGCACAGATCCTTGAGACTTTTTCATGCATCCTGTTGCAAAACTCATGTCTTGTGCTGAAAACTGTCTTGGGGGCGCTACTGTGTGAGTTTTTGTTGGTTGTGTTGGGGACCCCTTAAAGTCCATAAATTTTCGCCGGCTGAAATTGGTGAGTTTTCGAGCAATGTAATTTCCAGCTTGTTGAGAACCCAACATGCAACATCCAAAAGGTAGAATAAAAATGACCAACAGCAATTCCAAGCAGGCCTGTTGCTAACAATAACAATAATCACAATAATAATAATAATAACAGCAATAGGGGGCTGTGTGTGGGTATGGCATGACTGACAGCCAATAAATAACCTGTTTGAATTTGCAAGGCAGCGGTGGTGATAAACTCCAGGAGAGCGGCTCACCTCCACTGATGCATTGCATGACAAAGTGGCTGTTTAATCACAAATCTGTCGCCATTTTACAGCGGCGAGGGCGAAAAAGGCGGGGGAGGAGGCGTGTTATAAAGACCGCACGAGCCAAGCGTTTCGCACATAAATCACACACCTGTGTCAGAGCATTATTCATGGAAATGGGGGGGAAAAAAATCCTGGCCTTTTATTGGACTCCTCGCAAAGCATGGTTACTCATAAAGTCATATACTAGTAGTTATGGTAATAGTCATTTACTAGCAAATGAACTGTGTTCACAAAACCTACTGTGCCAAATTAGATTAAACTTGCAACCATTCTTTGAAACCCTAATGTGGTTAGACTGGAATCCCCGTCGACCATGATGTTCGCAGAAACCTAATCCAGGTTTGAAACCCTAATTTGAATCCCTAACTCTGTTTTAAAATAAAAGTCTGGAGTGGCAGAGAAGTATTGTATGTTAGAATAATATGGCATGTATGAGGGCAGAAGAACAGGTGAGGTGTGCTGTAGGTGTGACAGAGGAGTTTAAGGTGGAGGTGGGACTTTCCTGTTTGCAGTGGTGATGGATAGGCTGACAGATGAGGTTAGGCTGGAATCCCCGTGGACCATGATGTTCGCAGAAACCTAATCCAGGTTTGAAACCTTAATTTGAATCCCTAACTCTGTTTTAAAATAAAAAATTGTAACCTTAATCCAGATCTAAACCTTTAATTTGAAACGCTAATATTAGTTTGAAACCCTACCCTTCATTTGAAACCCTAGCCCAGGTTTGAAACCCTATTTTGAAACCCTTACAATTGTTTGAAGCCCAGACCCTGGTTTGAAACCCCTGTTTGAAACGTAAATCCAGATTTGGACCCCTAATTTGAAACCCTCACTGTTGTTTAAATCCATACCCCAGCCTTGATACCCTAATTTCAAAACCTGGCCCAGATTTTAAACCTGAATTTAAAACCTTAACGCTGTCTTGAAACATTAATTGGAGACCGTAACCCTGTCTTGAAACTCTATTTTGAAACCTGTAACATTGCTTGAAATCTTCATTTAAAACCCACAAAATTATTTCAAATCCTAATACAGAATCGAACCCCTAATTTTCAACCCTAACCCAGGTTTGAAACCCAAATTTGAAACCCTAAGAATGGTGTGAAAACCTAATCCAGACTTGAACCCCTAAATTCCAACCTTAACCCAGGTTTGAAACCCTAATTTGAAACCATAACAATCGTTTAAAACTCGTATCCAGACTTGGACCCCTAATTTGAAACACTAACCCTTGTTTGACACCCTAACCCTATCTTGGTACCCTAATTTGAATCGCTACCTCTGTTGTGAAACTCTAATTTGAAACCTTAACTCTGTCTCGAACCTCTAATCCTTTGTTGAAACCCTAACTGACGTTTGAAACTGTTGTTTAAAACCCTAATCCAAATTTAACCCCCTATTTTGAATCCTTAACCCTTCTTCGAAACACTAACCATGTCTTGAAACCCTAACTTCAATTTCTAACACTCTTGAAACTCAAATTTGAAACCTTAACTCTGGCTTGCCATTGCGTGATGCTTAAGTGGTTGTTGAATCACAAACCTGTCGCCATTTTACTGTGTTGCATTTACTCATGGAAATGGAAACGGGGGTCGTTTTACAAAAACTCACGTCTGTCCTTTTATTGGAATCCTCACAAAGCACGCTTACCCACCTAACTCAAGTCAATATACTAGCAAATGAACTGCGCTCATAAAAGCCACTGTGTCAAATTAGATTAAACATGCGAGGCATTAGCAGGCCTACCTGCTGAGGCATTTTCATTTTCACACCATTACGTGGCAATTATGAGTTATTATTTGTTAATTTTACCCTGTGGATAAAGCAACAAAGCCAGCAAGACTAACAAACAAGAAAAAAATCCCCAAAAAACACACACAAATGAGGCACAGGTGGGGAGGACAGCAGAGTAGGCAGGAGGCTAATTGGGCAGTTGGAAAAAGGTCGAAAAGAAGAGAGGACACAGCTGTGTAGCACAGGAGGGCAAGCAAGGAGGTGATTGGCAGCCATGGACAACAAATTTTGAAAGCGTGTTCACCTTGGTGAAAACTTATGTTGTGTATGAGTTGCACCAATTGGCTCAGCAGCGCCCCACGGAATATTTTGAAAATTAAGCCTCCTATCCCAATTTTACGTAGCAACATGGAATTTGGTAGACTTGTCTATCATGAGTAGACCCACAGAAAACTCTCAAGAAGCCATGCCAGCAAATACACAGGAAGGCTAAAAGTTTGGTTTGAAGTGGACATTTTAAATTGAGCTCCTGAGAGCAACTTCACCTATCAATATGCAATTTGGTACCCATCTATGTTTTGATCAGCGTCTTCAACAGAATTCTATCAGGTGAGAAGATGCCTGAGGAATGGAGGAAAAGTGTGCTGGTGCCCATTTTTACCAACAAGGGTGATGTGGAGAGCTGTAGGAACTATAGAGGAATAAATTTGACGAGGCACACAATGAAGTTATGGGAAAGAGTTGTGGGGCTCGACTCAGGACTGAAGTGAGTATTTGCGAGCAACAGTATGGTTTCATGCCGAGAAAGAGTACCACAGATGCATTATTTGCCTTGAGGGTGTTAATGGAAAAGTACAGAGGAGGTCAGAAGAATTTAGATTGTGTCTTTGTAGATCTAGAGAAAGCCTATGACAGAGTACCCAGAGAGGAACTGTCGTACTGCATGCGGAAAAGTCTGGAGTGGCAGAGAAGTACTGTATGTTAGAATAATACAGAACATGTATGAGGGCAGCAGAACAGCGGTGAGGTGTGCTGTAGGTGTGACAGAGGAGTTTAAGTGGAGGTGGGACTGCATCAGCGATCAGCCCTAAGCCCATTCCTGTTTGCAGTGGTGATGGATAGGCTGACAGGTGAGGTTAGACCGGAGTCCCCGTTGACCATGATGTTCGCAGATGACATTGTGATCTGCCGTGAAAGTAGGGAGCAGTTGGAGGAACAGTTAGAAAGGTGGAGGCATGCACTGGAAGGGAGAGGAATGAAGATTAGCCGAAGTAACACAGAATATATGTGCATAAATTAGATGGGTGAAAGGGGAAGAGTGAGGCTACAGGTAGAATAGATAGCAAGGGTGGAGGACTTTAAATACTTGGGGTCAACCGTCCAGAGCAATGGTGAGTGTGGTAAGGAAGTGAAGAAATGGGTCCAAGCAGGTTGGAACGGGTGGAGGAAGGTGTCAGGTGTGGTATGCGACAGAAGAGTCTCTGCATATAGTACCCTTGGGTCAAATTCTTCAGAATTAAAATTTTGACTATCATAGCTATGCAGATGACACACAGTTACATCTAGCAGTGTCTCCAGATGACTGAAGTACAATTGAGGTGTTGTGTCACTGGCTAAAACAGATCAATAACTGGATGAGCCAAAATTTTCTTCAATTAAACCACAACAAAACTGAGGTAATTGTTTTTGGCAATAAAGAAACAGAACATATTCAGAGTGAAGGTTTGCATGTGTCAAGCAGACCAGGAGAAGCTCATCCATGCTTTTATCTCAAGTAGACTTGACTATTGTAATGGTCTTCTGAGTGGACTCCCCAAAAACCGCATTAAACAGCTGCAACTCATTCAGAATGCTGCAGCTCGGGTTCTGACCAGAACAAAGAGGTCAGAGCATATTACTCCAATTCTAAAGTCTTTACACTGACTCCCAGTCAGCTTTAGAATAGATTTTAAAGTTCTGGTACTGGTCAATATAACACTAAACGGCTTAGGTCCTGAATACATGAATGAAATGCTCATGGAATATAAACCCAGTAGGGCTCTGAGATTGACAGACTCAGGTCAAATAGTGGAGCACAGAGTCCAAAGCAAACATGGTGAAGCAGCATTTAGCTATTATGCTGCACACAAATGGAATAAGTTGCCAACAGAAGTAATGTCAACCCCAAATGTGAATGTTTTTAAGTCCAGGTTAAAAACTCTTCTTTTCCCCCATGCTTTTTAGAGAATTTCCACTTTTAAATGATATTTCTTGCACTGTAAGCTGTTTTAATTGTACTCACTCCTCTCTTTGTTTTAAATGTTTATAAGCTCCCCCCCCCTTTATTTTTAAATAAATAAATACATTTTACATTTTAAATAAATAAATATATTATAATCATGTAGAGCACTTTGAGTTACCTTGTGTATGAAATGCGCTATACAAATAAATTTGCTTTGCTTTGCTCGGATGAAGGGCAAAGTTTATAAGACAGTGGTGAGGCCAGCCATTGATGTACGGATGAGAGACAGTGGAACTGAAGAGACAATAGTAGACATGGTAGGTTAATTGACAACTCTAAATTGCCCGTAGGTGTGAATGTGAGTGCGAATGGTTGTTTGTTTGTTTGTTTGTATGTGCCCTGCGATTGGCTGGCAACCAGTTCAGGGTGTACCCCGCCTCCTGCCCGATGATAGCTGGGATAGGCTCCAGCACGTCCGCGACCCTAGTGTGGACCCTTTGAAAATGGATGGATGGATGGATGGTTTTATGAAGTGTAATCAAGCCAAAAGTCTCACACACGCGTGCACACACACACACACACACACCTACACACACGCACACACACACACACACACACTGGTTTCATTTGCCTGCCTGTACCTGTAAATGCACCGTGTGTGTCGCTCTCTCTCTCTCTCTCTCTCTCTCTGTCTCTCTCTCGCTGTCTCTCTCTCTCTCTAATTAGATAATTGTAGGCGCGTTTCCTAATTAATACAAGATGTACTAGCGGATCAGTTCTTGTCGCCAATGTTACGTGTGCTTCGCGGTTCCGCTGGGACCGCAACCAGGGCCACGACCCACAGCACCTCAGTGCGAGAATACAAAAGACCAGTGCAACAAATACGACACGGGCTGATCTGATGAGCAAAAATGTAGCAATAGACGATGTCCGCTCCGGAGGTGGGTAGCCGCCTCCTGCTGCCATACAGCACTCACTTCTCAAGTTTGGGCTCGCAAGTCAAAGCAAAAACTCGGCCAATCGACAGCTCCTATCTCTAAAATACTCATAAGTCAGGTCACTTGTATCTCGAGAGACCTCTGTACATAAAACCAGTTTCATGCCGCAACATGAAATTTGGTAGACTGGTCTTTCATGAAGCGACCCACAAAAAAGTCTCATAAAGCCATGCTTAAAAAGACATGGGAAGTCTGCCACCTTGGTGTAAAATAGCAATTTTGGTATACTTTAGGCCATTTTTAGTCTTTCAAAGTCTTTCAAAAGCGAACTTGCCAAGAAGCCATGCCAGAAAAACAACACAGAAAGGCTGCCATTTTGGTTTGAACTGGCCATTTTGGGGTTATTTGTAATTTACCGGGGGTCTTTAAAAGACATACTTGCTTAAGATATTTTGTTCGAAACTTGAACCTCGTATACTAGACAAATGGGAAAGGCTAAATTGTGAAACATTTGCATTTTTGTCATTGCATGTAGGGGCAAACGTTTGAGTACTTGCAATGAAACCCAAAACTCTAATAGGTCAAGTCCACAAGGTCTGACTATATCACTTAACGACACATGACATTCCACCTGCAACTCTGACTTCCTTCAAACATATGCCACATTGAATGATCCAGTGGGCCGGATCGGGCCCACGGGCCTCCAATTTCATACCTGTGCTTTAGCTGAAGGGCACTGAAAAAAACAAACACAAGAGCGCCTCGATAATTGGCTGTCTTTAATTAGCCAGCTGAGGTCTTCCATCCCTGCGGTCCGAGCGCAGTCGAAGACTTGTCGGAGCGAGACTTTTCCCGCGGCTCATCGCTGGGACCTCCTGATTGGGCCCTCAGCTTTTCTCACCGACGTTGCAGAGAGTTGTTTGGGTTACCTGAAAAAGCAAGCGGTGTTTTGTTGTGTGTGTGTGTGTGTGTGCATGTGTCTGTGTTGTTACCAGGTAACAAAGCGCCTCTCAGCCATTTCGACAGCTTGTTGTTTGTTTTCTTTCGGCGTCGCCTCTCGCTCTCAGAGGGCCGATAAAATGAGCACTCTCTAATTTAACTTATTTGATTTAGCAGGCAAATTAAATGGGCTCGT
Organism: Phyllopteryx taeniolatus; assembly: GCF_024500385.1. NCBI lineage: Eukaryota > Metazoa > Chordata > Actinopteri > Syngnathiformes > Syngnathidae > Phyllopteryx > Phyllopteryx taeniolatus. The sequence goes on along the minus strand of NC_084511.1, from coordinate 22,331,350 downwards.
CGTGGAGCGCTCCTCGACATGGCGGAAGCATTAGTGCCCTTTGTTTGCTTTGATTCTTTGCTGAAAAGCAATAATTTCTCCCAAAGTGCATCTCTGTAACTGCATTTGCTCTGATTAGTTTTGTAAAAAGACGACACGGTGATTGGGCTTCCCGAGAAATAGCCGAGCGACACGCGAGTGCACTTGGGTCAATCGTGGCGGGTGTTTCGCCGTCATGATGAGAAACAGCTTCTCATTTTACAGAGGTGAAAACGAACACTCGGCCTCCAGCATGATTATATTTGTTTTCATGTGAGAATCGACAATGCTGCTCACGTTTATGGCCAACGTGCATCTTCAGACTTCAATAGAGCATTATTGCATTCGATACATATCTGGTAGGAGAGGGGAATTGACCTTCATCCCACACACAATGTTTGTTCATGTTTTAGTGTCTTCCGTTTGTCTAGTATTCAAGGTTTAAATTTCTAACGATTGTCGATCTGGGATGTGTTTGTCTTTGAAGGAAATGGTAAAAACTTATTTAATGTAGCTACTACTTCTTTGCAGTTCAGGGTTCTTGAGACTTTCTTATGGGTCTCCTCATGTTTGAAATGACTACCAAATTTTATGTTGGTAAGTGAAACTGGCTTTGGGGGCGGAATTGTTTTACATTCAACTTATTAGAGGTGTGTGTTACTGGACTTTGTCCCCTTACTACGCCCAAACACAGTTAGTGTCAGGCTGCACGTTGGCCGACTGGTTAGCGCGTCTGCCTCACAGTTCTGAGGACCGGGGTTCAATCCCCGGCCCCGCCTGTGTGGAGTGTGCATGTTCTCCCCGTGCCTGCGTGGGTTTTCTCCGGGCACTCCGGTTTCCTCCCACATCCCAAAAACATGCATGGTCGGTTAATTGACAACTCTAACTTGCCCGTAGGTGTGAATGTGAGTGCAAATGGTTGTTTGTTTATATGTGCCCTGCAATGTTTAAATTTGGTATCAATTGGACAAAATTGTCTTTAAAGCCTGAAATGGTCTTTTCAGACTTGGCTTCTCAAGACTTTTTTTGTGGGTCTACTCATGATAGACATTTCTACCAATTTTCATGGTGTTAAGTCAAAATTCCATGGACCAAGGATCCTTGGGAATGACCTGAAAAATGGCTGCTTCAAACGAAAATGGTAGATTTTCTCTGTATTTTTTGGCATATCTTTTTTTGTAGGCCTATCCATGATAAACATACATACCAAATTCAATGTAAAAACTGGCTTCGGGGGCTGAATTTCAAACCGAAATGGCAGTCTTCTTGTGTTTTTTCAGGCCTGGCTTCTTGAGACATTTTTTTTTGCGGGTGTAGACATGATAGGTATGCCAACTAAATTTCATGTTGCTCAGTGCAACTGGCTTTGGGGGTTGTTACATTTAATGTTATTCCACCGTCATCAGTGCTACTATTCCAAAAATGTGTTTGAATGTTAATGAAGCCTCCTCCATCTCCTCTGCCATTAGAGGCTCCAGGGGGCGCTGATGCATGCTGGGAGAGGCGAGCGGGTGTGACGCGGCCCTGGCAGGCCTTAATGTAGCTGTCAGGCATCCTCCTACACCCCCCAAGTGCCCCCCTACTCTGTCACAGGCAGGATTAAATGAGTTTTAAATGAAGAGGCCCATCGCCGCCGGAGCATCAGCCACAAATCACATGATATGTGACTGTCTGCGTCCAGATGACCTGGCCACGCCCACAAGGTCATCAGCCAATCAGGAGCCGAGAGGCAATCATGCAGACTTCCTCGGACGCAAAAGCATGTCAGATTTTGTGATTTTTATTTTTGATTTTTTCAAGCTTGAATATGCGCGTGTAAAAATTCAGCCCCTGAAGCTAGTTTCACTAAGCAACATGAAATTTAAGCGGCATGTCAATTACAAGTAGAACCACAAAAAAAGTCTCAAGAAGCCATACCCGAAAAGACACAGGAATGCTGCCATTCTGGTTTGAAGCAGCCATTTTAGGCTCAACTGAGTCACATGCGACCAACCAAATTTTTCTTTTAAATTGAGCCCCCAAAGCTAGTGTCACTTTGCAACGTTAAATTGTCTACCTTGAGTAGACCAATGAAAAAGCCTCAAGAACCCATACAGGGTCTGCCATTTTGGTTTGAAGTTATGACTTTAGGCTGCATTGGCTCATGTGAGGTCAACCAGACAAAAAAAACAGCAAAAAAGAAAAAGAAATCAGCCCCTGAAGCCAATTTCACCTAGCAGGGTCCAATGTTAAGCCTGTCCGGCCACCATGAGCCAAGTTGTGGTGGCCCTCTCAGAACCTGTACTGGTCCCGTATATTCATGATATTATACGTTAAGTTTTAGAGTTTAATTCACATTTACAGTCTTTATACTGTATGATTCAAGCCACTTTAAGAAATTATTAGTACAACTGCATTCATGGCAATGACTGTACTAAGCTCACTAAAATCAAGGCATTGCAATTGCACAAATGAGTAACAATGCTTAGAAGAATAAAACAAGCACAAAATTATGACGATATTTACTTAGCATTGACATTCCAACAACGCTTTATCTTGTGTCTTGATGTTGTGCACACTATGTATGATTAGGGCTGCTCCGATCGGTGTTCTATGCTGCCGATTCCAGTACTGATAGTCCACAAGTAAATTGTGCTGATACCGATCATATATATTAGCTGTAAAATTTTCAACTTTTTTATGGTGAGTGCCATTGGCTATATGTTCTGACATGTTTGTTTGGGTTTGCTTCGCAGCTCTTACTCGCCTGCACAGTGTGAAGGGCGGAGGGGACGCTACACTAGGGCTGCGTGATTATGTAAAAAAAATTAAAAAAACAATCACGATCGTTTTGATTTATATTTAAATCATGATTAATAAACACTTTACAACACACTTAGGAATCAGAATCAGAATCAGAATCATCTTTATTTGCCAAGTATGTCCAAAACACACAAGGAATTTGTCTCCGGTAGTTGGAGCCGCTCTAGTACAACAGACAGTCAATTTACAGAACACTTTGGAGACATAAAGACATTGACAAAAAACAACAACAAACAACAATTGTGCAAAAAGATGCAGAGTCCTCAGTTCGAATGGCTAATATCGCAATAGTCCGGTGCAATGACCATTGTGCAAAGGGCACTGAGACTTCAAGGAGTGTATGCGGTTTAAAGTGACGAGTAGTGCGATAATCTGGGACAATGGTTGTACAAATGTTGCAGATACTCCTCAATCAGTGTGCAAATGGAGCAGATGCTACTCTGGCATGAGTGGCCACTATATGCAAATAGTGCAGCACGGCGAGACAACTACAGTGAGTGCACGAGTAATACATAATTGGCCCCACAGAAATGTGACAACGAACTCAAGTCAAAAAATTGCCAGCTTGTTGTAATGGAATTGTAAGTTAGCTGTTTAAGAAGTTGATTGCAAGAGGGAAGAAGCTGTTTGAATGTCTACTAGTTCTAGTTTGCATTGATTGGTAGCGCCTACCTGAGGGAAGGAGCTGGAAGAGCTGGTGACCGGGGTGGGGAGGGTCAGAGAGGATTTTGCACGCCCTTGTCTTAGTTCTGGCAGCGTGCAAGTCCTCAAGGGTGGGTAGGGGGGTACCGACAATCCTTTCAGCAGTTTTGATTGTCCGTTGCAGTCGGAGTTTGTCCTTTTTTGTAGCAGCACCAAACCAGACTGTGATGGAAGAACACAGGACTGATTCGATGACCGCTGTGTAGAACTGTCTCAGCAGCTCCGGTGGCAGGCCATGCTTTCTCAGAAGCCGCAGGAAGTACATCCTCTGCTGGGCCTTTTTGAGGACGGAGTTGATGTTGGTCGCCCACTTCAGGTCCTGGGAGATTGTAATTCCCAGGAACTTGAAGGTCTTGACGGTTGACACAAGGCAGCTGGACAACGTGAGGGGCAGCTGTGGCGAAGGATGCCTCCTGAAGTCCACGATCATCTCTACAGTCTTGAGCGTGTTCAGCTCCAGGTTGTGTCGGCCGCACCACAGCTCCAGCCGCTCCGCTTCCTGTCGATATGCAGACTCGTCACCGTCCTTGATGAGGCCGATGACAGTGGTGTCATCTGCAAACTTCAGGAGTTTGACAGTCGGGTTCGCTGAGGTGCAGTCGTTCGTGTAGAGAGAGAAGAGCAGCGGAGAGAGGACACAACCTTGGGGCGCCCCGGTGCTGATGCTGCGTGTGGATGAGGTGGCCTCCCCCAGCCTGACCTGCTGTGTCCTGCCCGTCAGAAAGCTGTAAATCCACTGGCAGATGGCAGGTGAGACGCTGAGCTGGAGAAGCTTGGATGAAAGGAGTTCAGGGATGATGGTGTTGAACGCTGAGCTGAAGTCCACGAACAGGATCCTCGCGTAGGTCCCTGCACTGTCGAGGTGTTCTAGGATGAAGTGCAGTCCCATGTTGACTGCATCATCCGCAGATCTGTTCGCTTGGTAGGCAAACTGCAGGGGGTCCAGCAGGGGACCTGTGACACTCTTGAGGTGGTCCAGCACAAGACGTTCAAAGGACTTCATGACCACAGATGTCAAAGCGACAGGCCTGTAGTCATTCAGACCCGAGATTGCAGGTTTCTTGGGGACTGGGATGATGGTGGAGCGTTTGAAACAGGATGGAACTTCGCACATTTCCAGTGATCTGTTGAAGATCTGAGTGAAGACTGGCGCGAGCTGGTCCGCGCAGACTTTGAGGCAGGATGGGGACACGTGGTCCGGGCCTGCCGCTTTGTTAATCTTTTGTTGTTTGAAGATGCGTCTCACATCCTGTTCATGGATGGTTAACGCAGAGGTCAGAGGTGTGATTGTGGTCGCGGGTGCGGCCGGGTTGGTGTGTGGTGTGAAACTGTCCTTTTCAAATCTGCAGTAGAAGGTATTCAAGTCGTTGGCTAGTGTGCTATTGTTCTCAGCTTGGGGGGATCGTCGCTTGTAATTAGTCAGCGACTGGAATGCATGCCAGACTGATTTAGAGTCGTTTGCACTAAACTGTTTTTCCAACTTTGCTGTATAGATTCTCTTTGCAATGTTAATTTCTTTGGTCAGCTGGTTTCTAGCTCGATTATACAGGGCCCTGTCCCCGCTCTGATATGCGTCCTCCTTAGCTTGGCGAAGCTGCTTCAGTTTAGCAGTGAACCACGGCTTATTGTTGTTGAATGTGCGAAATGATTTTGTTGGTACACAGACCTCTTCACAGAAACTGATATAGGATGTGACAGTGTCCGTATATTCATCCAGGCTGCCAGCTGAATTTTCAAAGACACTCCAGTCTGTGCAGTCTAAGCAGCTTTGAAGTTCCATCTTGGCTTCATTTGTCCACTTTTTGACTGTTTTCACTGTAGGCTTCGCACATTTAAGTTCTTGCCTGTACGTCGGTATTAACATTCCACAGGCTTCAAAGTACAAGCTGCTGTACGTAGCTAGCAGCGTTAGCTTCGGCTATTCGTCTTGAGGCTAACCCAAAGAATACAAAAAAATAAAGTCACAAAAAGCCAAATACACAAAAAGACTGCCATGTGCAAGCTCAACTAGGGAAAAGAGTTGAAAACTAGCATTAATGATAAACCTTCTGTATAGCGCATCACATGCAAACTTCACTCTGTAACTATGTTAAACAGTATTGTCCCTATTCAAATAAGGTCTATTTATTCATTTGAGTTTAAAACTATCATTTTATGGGTTATTTCCAGGGATCCTTGCTCTGTGAAATTAATTTGGAAAATTCAGCCCTGCAGCCAGTTTGACCGAGCACCATGAAATTTGGTAGGCATCTCCATCATGGGTAGAGCCACGAGAAACACAAAAGAAGCTATGGCCCAAAATTACACAGAAAGTCTGCCATTTTGGTTTGAAGAGGCCATTTTAGACATCCTTTCCAGGGATCCTTCCTCTCTGGAATTATTTTTTTAAATTCAGCCCCCAAAGCTAGTTTCATCTAGCAACATGGAATCTGGTACGCCTGTTTATCATGAGTAGACACACGAAAAGGTCTCAAGAATATATGCCCGAAAATATCCAGAGAGTCTGGCATTTTGATTGGAAGCAGCTATTTTACAGGTAATTTCCAGGGATCCTTGCCCTGTGGATTTAATTGAGTAAATTCAGCCCCTGCAGCCAGTCTTGGCCAACCAACCTGACATTTGGTTGGCGTGCATGAGTAGAGTTTTAAGAAGCTAATTCCCAAAATACAAAGAACGTCTTCTTTTTGAAAATACAGTCCTAGCAACATGTAATCTGGTTAGCATATTTATCATGATTGGTTAAAGAAAAAAGTCCAAAGAAACCATGCCCAAAAAGACACAGAAAATTTGGTTCCTTGCGCCCTGGAATTATTTTTGTAAACTCAGCCCCGGAAGCCAGTTTCACTTAGCAACATGCAAGAAACCATACCCAAAAAGACACATAAAGTTTGGGATTTGGATTTGAAGCGTCAATTTTAAAGTACGTTTTTATCGTTTCCACTTGTCCTTAAAAAGACAAACTTATTTTAAAGATTTGATCTGATTGCTACCAAATTTTAACCACGTATAGAGGACAGACGGGCAACATAAAATTCAGAAAAAAACAAAACTGTTATTGTCATTACGTTTGGGCTGAGCATGGGGGTGAAGTTTGATGATTCGCCCATAAAACACAAACCTAAGTTTTAGGAACATGAATCCACTCTATAAAGAAAGATATCCACAGTAAACAGAGGCGTCAAGTGGCTCTCCGAGCCACAACAAAGTAATTCCGGGGCATTTCTTTCCAGGAAAAGTTTTTCCTCCCTCGCTTGCGAGCACGTGTCGTCATCCCTTGCGTCTGATTTTCTGTCTTCTTTCCGCAGCGAGGAAGTAAATTTAGAACGTTGTAGTCGGGATTGGATTTGTGAAGAGAAAAAAGCCAAAGATGCTTTTATAGGACAAACGCTCCATGACGCTCCCACAGGCAAAGAAGCCAGCCTGCAGGCTTTGACTTATGAGGCGGCTGCGGCGGCCTCCTCCCATGATGCTTTGCCGCTCTGCAGAGGGGGGGGCGGATGGGAGGGTCCGGAGAGACCAGTTAGAGCAGCCAAGCGACCCATACCTCGGCCCATTAAAAGTTTGCCTCGCAGCTTGTGGCTCAACAACAACAACAACAACAACAACAAAAACAACGAGCACACCACGGACAAGGAGGGCTGCTGGCCGGCTGCCTGAAGGCCATCCTAAGAGGCCACATTGGGGAAAACAAAACGGAGCCACTGGAGTCCCTCTGGAGTCCATCTGCAGTCCCTCTGGGGGCCGAGAACAAGAAAACTGCAAAGATCAAACATAACTACACAAAAATAACATAAGAACAAGTACAAACATCTGCTCTCTATCTCAATAGCTACTTACCTAGCCTGTCTACCACCTGCCTAATTACCTACCTACCTACCTACCAAACTAACAGGTAGGTAGCGAGGTAAATAACTATCTACAGTCAGCTACTTTACCTAGTAACCTGGCCTACCCACTGAGAAACAATTATTCCATTTTCTCATTTTACTTTTCGTGATGGACCTTTTTTTTTGGTTTACTCCTGTGAAGATTGACCGAACGTTTTCTTGTTTTTCCGCTTTACTTTAGTGACGGCGGACAGGTACGAAATTCATTAATTTACATTTTAGCAGTTACATTTTGTCAATTTCCCAGTTTGCTTCTGTGATGATGGACAGTTCTGACATTTTCTTGCTTTATTTCTTGCCATTTTTCTTTGTCTTAGTTCTTTAAACAAAGACAATTTTGTTATTTTCAAATTTTTTCGTACTACCTCTTGAGGTTAGGGTTAGTTGCAATGTTGCAATGGACAGTTGCAACATTTTCTTGTTTTTTTCATTTTACTTGACAGAAAATGGACAGTTACAGTTTGACTGATCGATTGATAATTCCTTTTGACGAGCCTCGTGCAAATTTAACAAGACAAAGAGCAAAATATTAACAATGATTACAAAAACATTTGAAAAGGAGTAAGATTCTTCTATAATAGAAGAAAAAACTACTACTGTTTCTACTACTACTACTTTCTCATCTTCTTCGTTGTCTTCCCCAAAAATGCTTCTGATTCTAAAGCGCATGGTTGTCAGAGTCTATTTTGACGCTGTTGGTGAGCTAGCGCAAATCCTCCTAGCGCTCCGCCCGCCATCCCCGCTGCGCTGTCTTCCAGACGGACTTAATTAAGGCCAAAGTCGTGCGGCAGAGGTGGTAAAGCCGCGGTTCTGCGCCGCTGATCTGAAAGGTGCGTTGCAGGTATTTGCTCCAGCTGGGTGGCAGGCGGGGCAAAGCGCTAACTTGGTAATGCCGGATTAGTGGCGGGGCCCTGTCAGCTCGTTTTCTCGGGTGCCGTGTTGGGAGCTAGCGCGTCAACGGTGCTTTTAGGGATTTTTTTTAACTTCCCAGGTGGGCTACAGAAGCATCTCCGCATTTACAGGTGCATGCAGAATGATTCTACCTCAGTCGAAAATGTTTATTTTTTTCATGGTGGACAGTTACAGTATGAGGTTATTTAGGTCTTAGTTTTACTTCTGTGTTAATGGACAGTAACATCGTTTTGTGGTTTTTACTCCTGTAATGATGCACGATTCTGACATTTTCTCAGTTTACTTCAGTGATGATGGAAACTTACGACAGGCTTACTCATTTTTATCATTTTCATTCTGTGCTGACGGACAGTTTTGACGTTTTCTGGTTTTTACTGCTGTGATGACTCACAGCTCTACGTTTTCTCGTTTTACTTCAGTGAGGATGGACAGTTCTGGCATTTACTTGTTTTGTCATTTTTACTTCTGTAATGATGGACATTTATGGTAATGACACAATTTTTCACATTTTCTAGTTTTCCTTCAGTCATCATGCAGGTACAAAATTTTTCTCATTTTACTTCAACTTTTATTTCAGCGTTAATGGGTAAAGAAAATGGATGGATGGATGGACAGTTATGTTTCTCATGAGGATAAGGAAGAGGAGGATGATGATGATGGTGATGATGATGATGATGATGATGATGGACGGTTACAACTTTTTAGGTTTTAGTATTACTTCTGTGTTTATGGCCACTCTTGCCATTTTGTCATTATACGTCAGTGTTAATGGACAGTCATGGCATTTTCTTGTTTTTGTGTTTTTACTTCAGTGATGATGTACGTTCGCGATATAATTACAACATTTTCTAATGTTCTTATTTTACTCTGTGATTATGGACAGTTATGCCATTTCTCGTTTTACTTTAGTGATGATGCACAGTTGGGAAATTGATTTTCTTGTTTTTAATTCTGTCAGATATTTACTGTATAACAATTACAAAACGTTTTAATTTTCGTATTCATGCGATTATAGACAATTACGCAATTTTCTCGTTTTACTTCAGTGATGATGGACATTTATGATAATTACATATTCATTCTCATTTTATTACTGCGATAATGGACAATAACGCTGTTTTCTCATTTTACTTCAGTGATGATGGACAGTTTGGAATTTTCTCGTTTTCTAATGCTAATGTAATGATAGACATTTATGATATATTCTGATACACATTGTAAAAATTCACATTTTGTAATATCCTTCTAAGATTATGGACACTTACGATATTGTCTCATTTATACGTTTTACTTCTGTGTTGGACACAAAGTTTTTCTAGTTTTATTTCAGTGATGATGAACAGTTACATTTTCTCTTTTTCTCTTCTTTGATGGCCATTTGGATATTCTCATTTTAGTTCACACTGAAGTCAGGTTTGTTTCTTTAGCACCAATTGACAACATATGTAAAAAGTCCAAAGTAAAATGAGAAAACGCTAAACTGTTGGAGCTGTCCATGATCACTGAAGTAAAATGAGAAACCATTGTAAGTATCATGCAGCAACACAGAAATACAACAAGACATTAACAAGAAAATGCAACTGTTCATCATCACAGAAGTAAAATAAAGAAAATTCACATTAAAACACATCTCATTTGCAATCACTGCTCTACATTCGTGTGAGCATGTTGTCAGTACAGCACAGCCAAGAAATTGAAGCTTTTCCGACAAGTCTGCTGGTCACAATCCTCTCTCGTATTTTAACCAAAAAGGAGAAGACATATTAGTTATAGTTCCGATAGAGCGCTCACATCGCTTTAGTTTTGCATGTTTGTGCGTCTCAAAGTGTCCGTCGAGGGCTTTTCGCCAAGGATTTTCTTAAGTCGTATGGACGCTGATGAAGCTAAACGGAATCTTCGGCTTTAGTGGAGATGCGCCGAGGAAGATGAAGAGTAAGAGGAGGATGAAGAGTGGCCTGAAGATTGTCTTAATCCACGTGGAAGATTTGCAGGCACAAAGAGACGAAGATGATGATGACTTTAGCCAAGATCTTTACAAAGACTTCTGACATGTCATCAAATCATCATGTCCTTGTTTTTTGACTTGGTGAAGCAGCATGTGGCCCTTCCCCCATTGCTATTTTGCGTTTGTGTCAACAATATTGTGATTACGAGGTGGCTTGATGTTTAATAAAATTGTGCCATAAGCTGCTGTGTTAGTTCTAAGACTACTACTAGTATACTGCGTAGCAAAATAAGCATGGTACATGGCATTATTAATTCTTAAATCATGGCGAATATATTTATAGAATTCTATAATTCTTGCTCTCTTGCTTTATTGTCATAAATATACAATTTATCTTTGTCTGAAAAATCCTGCATTTTTGTTGCCTTTTTATTGCCTTCACAAAGGAAAGTTTTCACTGATCTTCCCTTTGTGTGTTACTTTATATTCGTAATAAATGACAAATGACGAAATACATGGATTACAATTATATTAAAAAAACAAAATGCCCATTTGTTTTTATGAACAATATTTGTGTGTTGTGTTTGAAGTTAAGTGCTGAAAACATGTGCAGACTGAGAATAATATAGTACTGAATTGTTGAGGTATACAGTATCTTAAAACTCTTCACCATCTCAGCTGGCCGGATTGTTCGGCATATACTTTATGGCGCAAGTTCCCTCCCCCACTATAAACAGTAAACACCCAGTGCTCTAATTCCAATCAGTGGCCATTTGGCAGAATTAACATTTCCGTATTCATCAGCGTGCAATTGGCCATCAAACTATGCCTACAACTCGAAGAAATAATCTTCCCTGAAGTGTTATGTGTTTTGTATTATTTGGGCTACAGTTTACCTGCATCTGTCCCCATGCATGTGCAAGGCCCATTGCTGGGAATTCTCCCCCCCGCTTAGGAGTCGTGAGAGTAGGCACGTACTTGATTGACAGCTCGTAGTGCAGAGGAGGCGGGGTCTTCAGAGCATTCAGTGACACGCCCACAGCATCTGCAAGCTGAAAGAACGTCTCAGTTGTTGACCATTTTGAAGCCTGATTTCACATTCTTTGCAGTTTTTTTATTCATTCAAATGTGTCCATCTTGTTAACAATACACTTCTCGGTGGTGTGTCAAATTTACAAAACATTGTTTTGTGTCTTTGGGAAACTTTAATATTTTTTTTAATCTTAATGTAATATCTATAAATGTATGTGATTTTTTTTTTTTTTACTCATTATTCAAATTAGTCCAATAAATAAAATATAATAAAAACAAAGGCTCAAATTTATGTATGTAGATGAATTTAGTTCTTATTAAATTTGTATTGATTTAGTATAATTCAAATTTGATCCAGCTTGTGTTAAAATATAGAAAGAAAAATTATTTAAGGGAAGTGGTTCTATTTATCAATTTAGTACTCATTCAATTTGTATTTATTCATTAGAATTCCAATTTGATCCAGCCTGTTTAATACAATACTATGAAATGAATATCGAAAAAAACTTTGTTTCATCATTTTAGACTGTACTTTAATGTACATATTTATGTAAAAATATTAAAATGCATACCCCTCTGACAGAGTCAATAAAAGTAAATCTTATTACCTAACGGCACAATGTTTGTATTATCTATAAACTTGTATATGTAGTTAAGTTAATCATCTCATGAAATAGAATAAGGTGCTCTCTGTGACTATATTCTGCTCACATCTTATTTATGAATATATTTCTCCAGATGATATTATTAAAAAAAGAGGAGCTATTCTGATGATTTGGCCGGGGAATAAATTACATCCATTGAATTATAAAAATATTCATGTTTCTTCGTAGACACTCGTCCGCCTTTTTCACGATTAATATGACGACTTGGAAATAGTAACCACAGTCTTACTTTCTTCCTTTTTTCCCCTATATATTTCCACCAGTCCACGTTCGATGTCACAGACTCCATTTTGGGTTGGTGGTGAAATACGAGCGTGCTAATCACCGTGAGCGACGAGCCGGGCTGCAGAGTTCACGCCGTCTTAATTAGTTTGCGCCGTATGTGTAATTATTCTTGCATTTTTAAATTCACTTAAGGCACCACTAGCCGGCTGGCTTCATTTGTGAGGATCTGGTTCAAGGATGTCCCGCAGTTACGAATCAATCCCGCATTAGCCCCTCAAAGCTCCGTGTAATTACACTGTTGTCTTTTTTTTTTACCGTGGAGAAATGAACCAACAGCGTTTAAAAGTGGCGACCTGCTGTTGAGTTACGCTCGGAAATAATTCAGGCATCGCAAAAACTGACCTTTTTGAGCATCAGGCCAACTTTAGGCAACAAAAAAAAAAAAATCAAGAAAAGACACTTTTATCGTATTATTATTTAACTCTGATAATTAAAATATATATAAAATCTGGAAAAAATGAAAATCAAACAAAATTAATACATAAATATTACATATAAAACAGCAAAATAACCAAAAAACAACGAATAAAATAAAAAAATATAAAGAAATAAAAGCAGTTGAAATGTAAAGCACAGACAGCTGCTTAGTGCAGTGGTGCCATGAGGTAAGAGTTTAATTTGTCCCATAACCATGCTCGTAACTCAAAACACTCCTATCTCAAATCACCTTTTTCCATTGCAATGAATGGAAATGCCATAAATCTGTTCCAGCCTTACCCCCCAAAAAAACAGTGTTAAAATGTTCAATTTAATGAGGAAAAATAGCAGTACTTGCCTCTTTGCAGCAGCCAGTCATATTACAGTGGGGCATATCCTGTCTAGAACTCAAAGCGGGATTCATAATAAAGTTTCAATTCCTCTGAGCTTATCAGTGCAAGCCTAATATTTGTTGTTCTACGCAGAGGATAAAGAGCAGAGGACTGGGGGAACATATGTCTCCCTACATGTTGTTGCTGAACCATTTGTGTTCAGTCAGTTGCTTAAAGGGTTAACGCACGGCAACATAGATGCTAATTTGCGTTAGCATTTTGGATTCTGCCCTTGTTGGATTTTGTTTGTGGTCTTTGTTTCACACATTAAGTTGCAGCATCTTTACTGGTAACCCTCCCTGCTTCACTCCTTGCTCCACAATGATTTGCAAATCCTTTTCAACGTATATTCAATTGAATAGACAACAAAGAAAATATATTTAGTTTTCGAACTGATGAATGTTTTTTTTGGCCAATATTCTCTCATTTTGTATTTGATGCCTGCTGCATGTTCCAAAAAAGCTGGGACAGGGGTAACAAAAGAGTGGGAAAGTTGAGGAATGCTCAAAAACACCTGTTTGGAACATTCCACAGGTGAACAGGTTAACTGGAAACAGGTGAGTGTCATGATTGGGTATAAAAGGAGCATCCCCAAAAGGCTCAGTTGTTCACAACTCAGGATGGGAGGTTCACCACTTTGTGAACAACTGTGTGAGCATGTAGTCCAACAGTTTAAGAACATACCTAACCCGTTTCTCAACGCAAAAGTATGCTGTGGTCTGACGAGTCCTACCTTGTCGTTCTCTTGTGTCAAAAAAGACTTGCTTTGGAAAATAGTTTTTGCCGTCTGGTGAACCCACTTATACAAAATACGACATCGGGTAGAACACGTTTGTTTTCATTTACGGCCGCTTCCTTTGTCCTGAGTCAGGGCGCTTCTTGACTGGCTGAATTCATTTCATTTTCACATTTCACGTCACAATTCACGGAGTCATGACTTGGAAGTTGTCCGTTTTCCCCAAACACATGAAGATTTTTGGTCGTAAATATTGACCTCTATTTTCGGGATAAAGTCACAACAACACGCTTTAGACCACAGGATAACGTTTAGGATAATCTTAGAAGACATAAAATCGTCTGGTTCTTGTCGAACTGGGTCGGGAAGGGGCAAAATCGGCCAGGTGAACTTTATGCGTGTACCTAATCCCGTCTCTTTAACATCAACCCTAATTCTTAACCCAAACTCGCAACCCGAACCTCCAAACACTAAACCCCAACCTGAATCCAAAACTCCAACCTTGCCTCCTAACCCGTTCGCAGTAACAATCTCAGCTGAATGATCAAGCCTTGTCTTCTTTTTAACTGTAGCGAGGCGTCCTACTGTGATCAACATTATAAACATAAGCATATTTTTAGTTTTGTTTTATTCCAAAGAGGGAGATGGCAAAACTAATTTAAATATGAAAACAACATGCCATCGACTTCCTGTGGTGGCAAATTGAACAAAAAAAAATAAAGGAAAAAGTCATAAAAAGTCTGTACGGAGCAACTAATTGCCAGAGTGCTTTGATGGAGCTTCATCATCAAGCATCACTTTTCAAACTCGGCGAGCGTGCGTTCACTTCGCTCCAAGGTCTCGTCTGTAAAAACAGCTGAACCTTTGGCGTCTTTTGTCTCGTCTAATGTTGCTAACGAGGCTGCCATTCATTCGCCGCTGAAAAAAACAAACAAGCGGCACAGAGCTGCGAGGGCGACACATTCAGCAGCAGCCTTCGCGTCTGTAGGAAGTCGCTCTTCGAAGAACGCCGTTGAAGGTCTTACAAACAGCCAATCGCTTCACTTTGTGCTGAAATATGGATGAAAATATCAAGAATATTTGGATAATAAACTATGTTTTTAATTATTGATTCACTTGAACCGGAGGAAGAATTCTGTAATAATTTTCAGGACTTAGTAGCAACACACAAGGTTACTTGGGAGGTTGCAAAGGATAATTACGACATATCAGTAAAAAAAAAACCTATGACATGATGTGCCTTTCAATTGGTTTCCAAATGCAGCATTTTTGACAAAATTAACTAATAATTGGACTTTATGTAAAAAACAAACAAACAAACAAACAAACAAACAAAAAACAGGAAGAAGTCTGCATTTGCAGAAGCTTTGGAATTGGCCCAGCCTTATTTCATCTGCCTCCAAATCCAGCAGAATCAACATAGATTGACTTATTATATATTGGGACTTTATATTACATATTCTTAAAAAAACATTGAAGAGAAGGCCACATTTGAAGGAGTCTTTAAATCGAGACACTGTTATGACAAATATAGATTGTCATGTTTACCTTACATACATGTAATATTAGTATTTTTCAGGACGGAACGGTGGTATGCCTAAAAAAAAAAACAAAAAAAAACAAAAAAAATCACAAATGACAATAGTGATTTTGAATGTGAAAACGAGGCTGTATTTGAAGGGAAACTTCAAATTGGAACATCCTCATGGCGGCATAGACCATGGACTTAAATATCTTGACATACTACTTGAATGCTCTCATGAAAAACATGAAAAGAAGGCCACATTTGAAGGATACTTTAAACTTTTAGTGTTATGACCTTACCTTCCTTTACGTTGGCCTCCAAATGCAGGAGAATGGACCAAGATTGACTTATATTTTAATGGTTTCTCCCACCCACAAAAAAATAAAAACAAAAAAGAGCCGCTTTTGAAGGAATCTTCAAATTGGGACCACATTCTGAGGTCATCTACCTTCAGGATAGCCTGAGTGCAGCAAAGTTGCCCCACTGAAAGTTTGGTTCCATCCAATATTCTTGTCTCCATTTGGCCTTCCGATTTCATCAACTACGACACAGGCAGCTGTCACTGTTCGAATGATCACCTGAAAGTAAGCAGGTGGTAAATGAAGTCAGTCCATTTTTTTATTTTTTTTGTAAGACTCAAATCTTCATGCCGTCTTTCCCACCAGAATCGACACAGGTGGACTGTTTGAACTTTATATTATGTATCCTCTAAAAAATATGAAAATAAAGCTAAATTTGATGGAGTCTTCAAACTGGAGCAACATGAGGAAGAAATTATTAAGAGTTTTCAAGGCACTCAAAGATTTTTATGATATGCGAGGCCGCCAATGATAGTAGAGATGTATCCTCGGAAGAAAAGAAACATGCAAAGAAGGAAGTATTTGAAGGAGTCTTTGAATTGGGTCATTGTTAAGGCAAAGGCAGCCGTGGCCCAATGGTCTTGATCATCGCCTGTCACCGTGGGGGACCTAGGTTCAAGACCCCAACTGGGCCATCCGCCAACATCCCCCAGACTCACGGCTGTGGTGTCCTTGAGCAAGACACTGATACTGATGGGTGACTATACCATGTATCCTCTTAAAAAAACATGACAAGAAGTCCGTATTTGAAGTCCTTTGGATTGGGACAGCATTTTGACTTCATCTGTCCATACATCTGCCTCCAAATGCAGCAAAATTCACACAGATGGACTTAATATGTATTGTTGAAGAAATGTGAAAAGAAGGCCACATTTGAAGGCTTCTTAAAATTGGGACATCATTTTGACATTGTCTGCCTTCAATTGACAGGTGAACTTATATTTGGATTTTTTCCGATGCAGCACTTTAAAAATTTTGAAAACAAGTCTACATTTGAAGGAGCCTTCAAATTGGGCCATGGTAACGACGTCATTTGCCTTCAAAATAGTCTTCCAAGTACAGCAGAATTGACCCTGTTGGACAATTTAGACTTGATATTATGTATCCTCAAAGAAACTACTAATAGTGCCTTGACTTACTAGTTACTGTTTGTGTTCACGTAGCCGTCGCTTTAAGTGTTATAACTTCCGCAACATTCTGCTAGTTTTGTTAGCCTGTCTATGGCAATTTCCATTATGTGTAGCATTATGCTAGCGGATGTTGAGGCAAAGCCACGTGGTTGTTTTAAATTCACAACGCGTAAATGTTGCCTTCACCGCTACTATACAGCGCTCTCATCTCAAATTTTTGCTCGCAAGACAAAGCAAAAAATCGGTCAAACGACAGCTCGTATTTTGAAAAACCCGTAAATTGGGTCACTTGTATCTCAAGCCACCACTATATGCCTGTTAGTATTGTTACATTGTCTGTCTACATGTGTTGCTGCAATGTTTGTGTTTGAATATCTGTCGCTTTAAGTGTTATAACTACTGCGACTTTGATGCTAGTTTCATTAGCCCGTCTATGGTGTTTTCAGCTGTGCGTTAGCATTAAGCTGTGGTTTGGTTAAATCCACAAAGTGTCAGTGCCATTTCTTTTTTACAGTAAAGTTCAACTGGGAGTTGCAATAAACAGCTAGTCGGCCTTTGGAATTCATCAATGAGAGCACAGGCGGTCGTCGCTGTTTTTGACAATTACCTGGAAGGAAGCAGGTGGTATATGACGTCAGTCCATTTCCTGTCTGACTGTCAAATCTTTCCACTCGTTTGCAGTTCAAATGAAAACATCTAGCGGCGTCCGTATGGGAGTTTGATATCCTGCTGGGGCGCCGGCGAGACGGTGGACTTTATCCGCCGCCTCCATCGCACACAAATAACACCCCGGGCGAGCCCGCCGAAATCTCATTAAGTCACAAACCACGGGCCAGGCTGCAATTGTTTTTTATGTTTTTCTATGTACGCACACATCAAAATAAATAATAATAATAAAAAAAAGCGATCCAGCTCGCGGCGACGATGTCAAATCATTACTTTTATTAACGGTCAGATGGCATTTTAATAGAATCACTTTAGCAACAGGCTCCGACTCTGGGAAAATTCATCCCCCCCACTTTTTTGTTGTTTTTCATATTTGCGCCGCTTGGTTGCCCGCCGCTGCGCCGCCACAGCCGCCGCCGGCCCTTGCTTCTCACGACGTCCTGATGATTTGCTCGCAGGTGGCATGGCGTTTTCACAAGGAATTGCATCTATTAAACGCGAGGAGGAGGCAGGCGACGGAGGGGAGAGAAAAAAAAAAGATCAAACTGAAAATAAATAAACAGCTTGAAGGGGAAAGCGAAAATATGGAGACGACGTGAGCACTTGAAACTCAGATGGCACCTGAAGGCACCGCGCCTCGTCGGACCGAAACCTGATGAATTGTTAAATATTTTATTCATTTTACATTCATTCATTTAGCACACATTCTTACTAATACTATTCATAATTTGTAATCTTAATATTTAATAATACAGTCTATTGATCATAATGATTATTATTTAACAGCCTACAGTTTTAATATTAAATAAACCAAACAAAATTGAAATAATTACAAATCATTTTACTATTAGAATAAAGTCATAATCTCAAGAGAATGTTGCAAAAAGTCCTAATATTTAAATAGATTAAAACACAAATTTATCAAGGAAAATGAATCATTTTAAATAGTCTTCCTTTATTTCCCCTTGTAAAATTACAGCTTTATTTTTCTAATATTATATATCGTAATTTGTAAAGTCAGCCATCAGAGCCACTTCAACTTAGCAACATGGAATTTTGTAGACATTTCTATCATGAGTAGACCCACATAAGGGTCTCAAGAATCCATGCCCAAAAAGACAGGAAGTGTGCTATTTTGGTTTAAAGACAGCATTTTAGGGTCATTTTTGCCTTTGATGAAAATTCTGCCCTTGAAGCCAAGTCTGCCATTTTTGGGGCGGAGCGTGCCGGCAAAGTTTGATGACTTGCCATAAAGCAGGAAAAGAATAAGTTGACGTCCCCAAGGACGTCAACTTATACAGCGGGTACTCAGATCCCCTTAAATTGTTCACTCTTTTTTATATTGCAGCCATTTGCTAAAATCATTTAAGTTATTTTTTTCCCCACAGTAATGTACACACAGCACCCCATTTTGACAGAAAAAAAACCAGAATTGTTGAATTTTTTGCACGTTTATTAGAAAGGAAAAACTGAAATATCACACAGTCATAAGTATTCAGACCCTTTGCTCAGTATTTCGTAGAAGGACCCTTTTGATCTAATACAGCCATGAGTCTTTTTGGGAATGATGCAACAAGTTTTTCACACCTGGATTTAGGGATCATCTGCCATTCCTCCTTGCAGATCCTCTCCAGTTCTGTCAGGTTGGATGGTGAATGTTGGTGGGCAGCCATTTTCAGGTCTTTCCAGAGATGCTCAATTGGGTTTAAGTCAGGGCTCTGTCTGGGCCATTCAAAAACAGTCACGGAGTTGTTCTGAAGCCACTCCTTCGGTATTTTAGCTGTGTGCTGAGAGTCATTGTCTTTTTTTAACGTGAACCTTCGGCTCAGTCTGAGGTCCTGAACACTCTGGAGAAGGTTTTCGTCCAGGATATCCCCGTACTTGGCCGCATTCATCTTTTCTTCAATTTCAACCAGTCTCCCTGTCCCTGCAGCTGAAAAACACCCCCACAGCATGATGCTGCCACCACCATGTTTCACTGTTGGGACTGTATTGGACAGGTGATGAGCAGTGCCTGGTTTTCTCCACACATGCCACTTAGAATTAAGGCCATCAAATTCTATCTTGGTCTCATCAGACCAGAGAATCTTATTTCTCACCATCTTGGAGTCCTTCAGGTGTATTTTTTGCAAACTCCATACGGGCTTTCATGTGTCTTGCACTGAGGAGAGGCTTCCGTCGGGCCACTCTGCCATAAAGCCCCGACTGGTGGAGGGCTGCAGTGATGGTTGACTTTCTAGAACTTTTTCCCATTTCCCGACTGCATCTCCGGAGCTCAGCCACAGTGATGTTTGGGTTCTTCTTTACCTCTCTCACCAAGGCTCTTCTCCCCCAATTGCTCAGTTCGGCCGAACGGCCAGCTCTGGGAAGGGTTCTGATCGTCCCAAACGTCTTCCATTTCAGGGTTATGGAGGCCACTGTGCTTTAAGGAACCTTAAGTGCAGCAGAAATGTTTTTGTAACCTTGGCCAGATCTGTGCCTATCCACAATTCTGTCTCTGAGCTCTTCAGGCGGTTCCTTTGACCACATGATTCTCATTTGCTCTGACATGCACTGTGAGCTTTAAGATCTTATATAGACAGGTGTGTGGCTTTCCTAATCAAGTCCAATCAGTGTAATCAAACACAGCTGGACTCCAATGAAGGTGTAGAACCATCTCAAGAAAAATCAGAAGAACTGGACAGCACCTGAGTTAAATATATGAGTGTCACAGCAAAAGGTCTGAATACTTATGGCTGTGTGATATTTCAGTTTTTCTTTTTTAATAAATCAGCAAAAATTTCAACAATTCCGTTTTTTCTGTCAAAATGGGGTGCTGTGTATACATTAATGAGGAAAAAAATGAACTTAAATTATTTTAACAAATGGCTGTGATATAACAAAGAGTGAAAACTTTAAGGGGGTCTGAAAACTTTACGTACCCACTGTATATTGCTATGGTAATATTCCAAATATTCAATGTGGATAACGACCCCGTGTAGTGACTGACTATCTGGAAGTAAAACAGCAATTATCAAGCCAAAGCGCGAGAGTGTGATGTGCTAAAGGAGTCAAATAATTGGATTTGGAGTATTAAACGTTTAGGGAGAAAGCACCTTGTGGAGAAAGTTTATTTGGCACTAACCTTTGATTAGCGCGAAGCAGGCTTGGGCGAAAGGAGCTAATTATTGTCAAGATCAAGCTTTGAGCTGTCTCATTATCTGCTTGTCATCGCGCCTCACTTCCCGACGGTGGATGTGCTCGCCTCGCCTTCGGTAACACCATCAAGTCTGTTTGGGGGCGTCAATTAGACCCCGACGCCAATGCCTCCGCCACGTCACCTCATCGCCATAATGGCAATAACAATGCATCTCATTGCTGCCACAAAAGTCACACCTCACTCGACTTTTAGCGAAGATCAGTCGCATGCCAACCTGGTGATCAAAGATAGAGCACAAAAGGCCAAGACGGATTCGCCTTTGTCTTATATTGTTATATGTTTTCATGCTGGTTTTTTTTGTTTTGCTATTTGTAGGTTAAAAAAAAAAGGTTTTTTGTTGTTCTTTTGTTGTAAAGATTTAGAATTTTGAAACTCATAAAAGCCTAGAAAAATATTTTATTAAAAACTGACACTTTCTAAAAAAAGTTCTTTTTTTTTCAAGAAAAGGTTTGGGAAATGGTTAATGTTATTTTTTCTCGAATAAAGTATTATTTTCTTAAAAAAATAAATATTATAGTAATATTTTCCAATGAAAATTACATTTTGTTGTAAAAATTCAAAAGGTGTGTCAAAAATATGTTTGTCATAATTTTAATGGATGGAAAAAAGTACTTATTTAAAATTACTAAAGTTTCTTGAATTTTCTTTGAATTTGAGACATTTTCATCAAAAAATTCTAAAACAAATTGAGAAAAATACGATCTAAAAAAAATGACATTCTTGTAAAAATGTATTACTTTTTAGTTGACTATTTTCCTCCAAATATAAAAAAAATGATTCTTTTTTCAGAAATTGTTATTTTCTAAAAAATAAAAAGTATAAATTTTTTAAAAGATATATTTCCATACATCCATCCATTTTCCGAACCCCATGCGGGTGTGCTGGAGATATGATTGCTTGCGAGAGGCAGGCTACACCCTGAACTGGTCGCCAGCCAATCGCAGGGTACATATAAACAAACAACAATTCACAGTCAGATTTACACCTACGGACAATTTAGAGTCTTCACTCAACCTACCCTTCATGTTTTTGGCAGGAAACCGGAGTACCCGGAGTAAACCCACGCAGGCACAGGGAGAACATGCAAACTCCACACAGGCGGGGCTGGGATTTGAACCCCGGTCCTCAGAACTGTGAGGCAGATGTGCTAAGCAGTCGTCCATAAATATTTCTTTCCTCTAAAAAAAATTAACTCTTAAAAAAGAGCTTCCGATACGACCTCAGACTGTCAAATTTGTGGTTGACTTCAACACCTCGTTTGGAGTGAGTACCTTTCACAAAGGACAATGAGAGAGGAGAAAGCTGACTTGATTCAGCGAGACAGAGGCTAGCGACGACGCTTCAGTGCGGTCCATCAAACTCCCCACACACCTCCCGCTCCCCCTTCCCCTCCAGCTGTGTGAATATTTGATAGATAGCGATATGACGCCTCACCTGCAGCTGTGTGAAGAAAAAAAAAAAAAAAGAGACTTTTATTATTCTTTGATTTGAGCTGGCTCACTCTGCCACTTTCCCACTGTGAATTATAAACTCAGTCGCAGGGAGGTGGCAACGTCCCATTCGTGACGTTCCATCGACACGTTTGCACATCGGTCAAGTTCTTCAAAGTCCGTCGGCGTAATGCAAAATATGTTGCAGTGAGCTAACGAGTGTTCCAGTGCGGGCAAGCCTCGTTTGTCTGGCTGAAAGGAGAAGACAAAGACTTCAAAGTACTCTTATGGCCTCCACTGCAACATTTTAAATGAAGTTGGACATACTATTTTGTACTGCAGGAAACAGTTATTTGGTTTACTTTTGTCTAAGGACATTTGAGGGTTTCTGTTCTAAATTTTATTTCCGCGGGAATCAATACTACTATCGAAATGGAACATATGCGAGTATTACAGTATGATTTTGTCCAAAGTAAAGCTCGGGTGTCTGAGTATTGATATTTCAGTATCAATTTGCCTAAAACTAACTAACTAACTAACTAACTAACTCAATCATTGACCAAACTACCAATTGTCTGGCCCTGTGGCTCTTCGAATAATCACATAACCAAACTGTCAGCCGGCCAACTGACTAACTAACTAACAGACTGACTGACTTACTGACAGATAAACAACCAACCAATCAACAAATTGAACCACTGACCATCCAACCAAATGGCTGACTGACTGACCAACAGACCAACTGGGTCTTCGAATAATCAAACAACCAAACTATCAGCCAACCGACTAACTGACTAACTAATTAACAGACTGATCAATTTACTAACAACTAAACAACCAACAAATTGAACCACTGATCATCCAACCATATGGCTGACTGACCAACCGACTCTTCAAATAATCAGCTAACCAATCTGTCAGCCAACTGACCGACTGACTGACTGACTAACAAATTGAATGCCTGACCAACCTACCAATTGGCTGAGTAACCAACGGACCAATTGGTTCTTCGAATAATCAACTAACCAACCTGTCAGCCGACCTACCGACCGACTGACCAACCAACCATCAACAGAACTTACTAATCATCCAAACAAGACACTGACCAACCAATTGCCTGACAGACAAACTGGTTGACTGACCAACACACTAACCATCCAATGCATACCTTACTGACAACCACCCGACTGGTTGCTGATTAAGTGAGCATATTTTAAGACAAAGCTCGGTTTTTATTTATTTATTTTCGTTTTTTTTTTTACATATACACCTGGTGGCTAACCTGTAAAAATCAATACAACGCAGGCTGCACAAGACTTCTATTTCAAGCTTTAATGCGCTTTAATAGTTTTGAGGCCGCAACTTTTACTTTCCACGTTTTTATTTGTTTCCTCTGTATTTATTTATTTTTTTTCCTTCCACGTAACGAGCTCGGCACGGCGACCTTCTGGCCGGGCGAACATTTGCTTTAAATCAGTCGATAACGCGGCGGCTTTCAGCGAAGGCGGTGATTATTTTGCTCTTTGCTCCGAGGCCTCACTCCGACGGTGAAAACAACATTGATGTGGCACAAAAGACGAGCGAGAGGGGGAGGCGTAGCGGACAAAAGGTCAGCGTCTCTTTGTGCAGGGAGACCGCACCGTGCTCGTCCTCGTGCCGGCTTTATTGATATCAGCCGACATCGTGCGACGCCCCTGCAGCGCCGACATTAGCGCTAAATACCTCGCCTTCGTTTTCCAGTTTGCTCCCACAGCAGCAACAACATTTAATGCACACAACCATATACCTACAGTATACACACAAGAAATACTGCATGATTGTCGTTGTGGAAGTTTAGTCAAAATAATTTTCACTCGTGAAGAGGCACCTGTTTTCACCTGTTACTTTATGCTCTGAATACAATTTGGAAATTATACTTACTGTATTGTATAGTATAACATTTCTATGTTCTCAGTGGGGAAAAAAAGAACAGAAAATGCTATTTGTAGTACAGTGAATGAATTAAAAAAATGTTTAATACTGATTGACCGACTTTTTAACCAACCAACATATTTTTGTTCCTGGTTTTAACTTTTCTCTGCCGAGGACTTTTCTATTCGTCAACTGGAATAAAACTGTTTACTGCCACCGATGTATATATTTATGTCAAGTTTATTTTGATAGCCCTTAATAATAAGAGTCTCAAAGGGCTTTACAGGCCCATAGTTGTAATGAAAATAAAGTTGTACCTAATATGCATATCAGAAAACTACATTGTATATACTGTAATACATGACAAGGAGACAGCATGTGTCTATTAGATTTTTCATCTTTATATTATAAATTAACATGAAATTATTTCAAATTCGATTGCATATTCTAACTTGGGTGATTTTATCTTACCATTTAAAGACAATAGTAAAAACAATGCTATTCTTTTGTAAGCTTATAATAATCACCGATGGACTAACCAACCAACCAACCAACCAACCAACCAACCAACCAATTAACCGACCGGTTCAGGGTGCACCCCGCCTTCCGCCCGAAGATAGCTGGGATAGGTTCCAGCAGCCCGCGACCCTAGTGAGGAGAAGCGGTACAGAAAATAGATGGATGGATATACGACTAAGTTGCGTTACGAGCTCGGTCACACAGCAGACTCAATGTCCCACTGTACTATAATTCGTTGCCGTACCTAATGAAGCGACCTTGGGGGTGTACTCGCCCATCAAAGCTTGTCACGTCTCCCAGGGATGACATCACATCTTTCACGCCTCCACTCGCTGGCCCTCAAGTCACGTTTGCATGCACACAATTAGATTGGGATGTTTTGTGGCCCCCCCTCATCACCCGCCCCTGGCCGACGGGGGGACACTGATGAAAACTAATGCTCTAATTTGGTTGCCATATTGCCACCTGACTATTAGATTTTTGCCCTTTGTCCCACTCGCCAGCCACTGCGCTGCTCGGCTAACGCAATTAGCCGCCGCTGCTGTGTTATTGCTTCATGTTTGCACCCAGAGGACACTTTTCATTATAAGATGAGGAAGACGAGGAGGAGGAGGAAGATGGTGGAGTCGTTGGGCGGGGGGGGGACACACACACACAAAAATGGCAGATTCCAGTCACCCTTAAAGTCATGATTTTTCCTCCAAAAAAGTACAAACAATAGCCAACTTAGACAGTAGTAGTTAGACACTAGTGCAAAGGACTTAAAATAAAATGAATACTAATTTGAATCAAAACGGAGCACAAATCACAATTACCAATGTTTGTTAAAGGATTTAGCGATGGATTTACCGGATTTTCACTTGCATTTAAAGGTTCATAATGGTGGTGAATGTTGTATATTCTGTTTTCATTGTTTATTGGGAATATTAATCATTTTAATATTTTGGAAAAGTCAAAATTGTAGCAGGTAACGATATGGGCATGGATTATATTTTACTTTAGCAACTTTTTTTAAAGCTTTTCATCAGTATATTATATTTATTTGAAAAAAACACGTTTATTTGAACATGAAAACAACCAACACAAAACAACAACAACAAAAAAGAATAGACAACAAAACGCAACACTAGTTTTTCATCTTCAGTCAAGACGTAAAAAAAAAATATATTTACATTTCTATATATATATATTTCTATTTGATTATATTTAGGTGTAGATGCCTTTTTATATAAAAACGATTAGAAATAAAAAAATCATCATTATCATTTTATGTTTATATATATATATATATATATATATATATATTTTAAATGAAATACATTTTAAAAATTCATTTAGAAATAGGTTTTATTTTAAATTATTTATTGAAATAATGTCTAGCATGTGTTATTTTTTTACATTATGTGCGTATGTGAATGGATAGACATATTTTCATGATATGTGGATGGACAGATAATTTTTTTAGATTATGTGTGAATGGACGAACTGTTTATATTCAATTATTTGTATGTTATGTAATATTATTTACTTAATATGATTTTAAATTACGGCACGGTGGACGACTGGTTCGCACATCTGCCTCACAGTTCTGAGGACCGGGGTTCAAATTCTCCCTGTGCCTGTGTGGGTACACATCCCACATCCCCAAAACATGCATGATAGGTTGATTGAAGACTCTAAATTGCCCTTAGGTGTAAATGTGAGTGCGAATGGTTGTTTGTTTCTATGTGGCCTGCGATTGGCCGGCATCCGGTTCAGGGTGTACCCCCGCCTCTCGCCCAAAGATAGCTGGGATAGGCTCCAGCACCCCCACGACCCTAGTGAGGATAAGCGGTGCAGAAAATTGATGGATGGATGATTTTAAATTATTAGTTCATATTTTTTATTTTAAATATTTGTACTACTATGTTTATTAATATTATTATTTATTTTTCATTGTATTATTTTGTAATCTAAATTTTGGCTCTTATTGAGCTCCCATACTTCCAAGCATTATACCCTTGAACCTCTCTACACTTCATTTCATTGTACAATATTATTTTTTTAAATTATTATTATTACCAGTCAGTACAACTCACATATAAAGTGTAGCCCAGTGATGAGATCAGAAGCCAACATGCAATCGTTACAAATAGCATTGAGAATGTGTAAACTTTTGTGTTCTTCCCTGCCGGAATGAACATAAAATGTCAATAAAGTGCAACAAAAGCTACTTTTGGTTAAATCTAACCTTTTGTTGCTCCTGCGGGGCATTAATATCAACACCAGCCTTTGCCAATAAACACACACACACACACACAAGCACGCACGCACACGCATATGCTTACCCAGGTTCGCTGTCCGCCTTAAGGTGCATCTCTGTTCAATACGTTTTGAATACTTGATGCCATTGTGCATTATTCAAGAGTCATGATGATGTAAGTCAAGATGATGTTTTTTTTTTTTATAATGTTTTTTAGAGGAAAAGGCCCCACCCCTCCTTGAAATTCACCCACAAATGACCAGTTAGGGAAATGTTGGCTATGCATAAAAAAAAGGTTAGGAATTCAGAAAAATAAAAACAGAAGTTTACAAATAATGCCACTTAACTTGACGTAAAATTGGTGGCATTATTAAAGTATGTCACTAGTAACAGTTAATTCAGGCCCAAATCGTTTTTTAAAATGGAAATTAAACAGCAATCCAGACTTATTTAACTAGGATAATTTTAAACTAAAAAATAAAATAAAAAAAATGTTTTGGTACTGAGCTATGCCTCGCAACAAGCAGCCAGAAAAATGTGAGCAATAATTTAAATTAATGTTACATAAAGGTCAAAAGTGTATATATATATATATATATATATATATATATGTATATACAGTGGGTACGGAAAATATTCAGACCGCCTTAAATTTTTCACTCTTTGTTATATTGCAGCCATTTGCTAAAATCATTTAAGTTAATTTTTTTCCACATTAATGTACACACAGCACCCCAAATTGGCATAATTGTTGAAATTTTTGCAGATTTAATAAAAAAGAAAAACTGAAATATCACACAGTCATAAGTATTCAGACCCTTTGCTCAGTATTTCGTAGAAGGATCCTTTTGATCTAATACAGCCATGAGTCTTTTTGGGAATGATGCAACAAGTTTTTCACACCTGGATTTGGGGGATCATCTGCCATTCCTCCTTGCAGATCCTCTGCAGTTCTGTCAGGTTGGATGGTGAACGTTGGTGCGCAGCCATTTTCAGGTCTTTCCAGAGATGCTCAATTGGGTTTAAGACAGGGCTCTGGCTGGGCCATTCAAAAACAGTCATGGAGTTGTTCTGAAGCCACTCCTTCGGTATTTTAGCTGTGTGCTCAGGGTCATTGTCTTTTTTTTAAGTGAACCTTCGGCCCTGTCTGAGGTTCTGAGCACTCTGCAGAAGATTTTCATCCAGGATATCCCTGTACTTGGCCGCATTAATCTTTTCTTCGATTGCAGCCCGTCTCCCTGTCCCTGCAGCTGAATAACACCCCCACAGCATGATGCTGCCACCACCATGTTTCACTGTTGGGACTGTATTGGACAGGTGATGAGCAGTGCCTGGTTTTCTCCACACATGCCACTTAGAATTAAGGCCATCAAATTCTATCTTGGTCTCATCAGACCAGAGAATCTTATTTCTCACCATCTTGGAGTCCTTCAGGTGTTATTATTATTATTTGTTTTTTAGCAAACTCCATGCGGGCTTTCATGTGTCTTGCACTGAGGAGAGGCTCCCGTCGGGCCACTCTGCCATAAAGCCCCGACAGTTTGGCTGGACGGCCAGCTCTAGGAAGGGTTCTGGTCATCCTAAAACGTCTTCCATTTCAGGATTATGGAGGCCACTTAGGAACCTTAAGTGCAGCAGAATTAGTTTTGTAACCTTGGCCAGATCTGCGCCTTGCCACAATTCTGTCTCTGAGCTCTTCAGGCAGTTCCTTTGACCTCATGATTTTCATTTCTCTGACATGCACTGTGAGCTGTAAGGTCTTATATAGACAGGTGTGTGGCTTTCCTAATCAAGTCCAATCAGTATAATCAAACACAGCTGGACTCCAATGAAGGTGTGGAACCATCTCAAGGATGATCAGAAGAAATGGACAGCACCCGAGTTAAATATATGAGTGTCACAGCAACGGGTCTGAATACTTATGGCTGTGTGATATTTCAGTTTTTCTTTTTTAATAAATCATCCAAAATTTCAACAATGACATTTTTTTTCTGTCAATATGGGGTGCTGTGTGTACATTAATGAGGAAAAAAATGAACTTAAATTGTTTTAACAAATGGCTGTGATATAACAAAGTAAAAAACTTAAGGGGGTCTGAAAACTTTCCGTACCCACTATATATATATATATATATATATATATATATATATATATTAAAGGAATACAAAAATAATTTCCTTATTTTTGGTTTCATTCATAAAACGACTTAAAAGTATTTCAAAGGGAAATGACAAACACTAGCAGAAAGTGCTTCATTTTTCCTGGAATGTAGCCTACTGCCTAAGTGGGTTGTTTTCCCAAATAAAAATCACTGTGGCGAAAGGTTACGAAACCAAAGATTTTCCATGAAACCAATTGAGTAAACCAAATACATGCTTTCAGGATGTCACAAACACATTAGCACTTTTGTTCGAAGGGAAATACATACTTTCTGCCTTGATGACAGATGCAACGTTGCGCACTGCAGATTTGTTGACCACCACGCTGCCCGCTCCTGACGCTGTTCGCACCGCGCTCATTAGCAGGCGGGATTCTAATGACGGCACGAACCGCACTCAAGTTGAACTGAGACTCGGTGTGAGGCTGCCTCGTGCGTCCCACAGAGGACTGGCAAAATCACGGGTACTTAATATTCCGTAAACAAACCACTGCTAGCGAAGGCGATGATGTCTGGAGACCAACATGAACCGGGCTATCGCTCTGTGACAGGTCTTAATTGCACGGATGAACTTTTGATGACGAGTTTATCAATGGTGCAGTTGTTTGATTTCACAGAAAGAGAAACTTCCAGAAGGATGCTAAGTGCAGCCGTTATGTCGTGACTTCCGATGAATTAATCATCTTTTTCACGACCTTGGAAGTTAGGGTTACGGATGCCCGAAAACTGTGTACGTTGCGATAACTAGCAGAACTACGGATTTGATTATATGATGGTTTGAACCCACATTTGTTAGCTCTTAAAATTTTTTGGTGTATTTTCTGCCACATTCTATAACTTAGCTTGGAATGAATTAAAAATGATTAACATTATTATTAGGCTACGTTTTTTTTGGGTCTCTGTCTCGAAAGCTTTCCGATGATGATAACTATTTGAAAATAGGATAAATATGAAAAAGTTCTTTCAGTTTTGTATCAGCCATCGCTTGTGACTTCAACTGCGCATTCGCTGAGATGCGTCAGGCAGACGACCTTTTACAGGGGAACAGGGACGCGGTTTATGCAGATTGCAGCTCGCGGCCGTGAGCTCGTCGTTTAGAATAAATTCGGATTCACTAACATAACACACGGTGGTGTGACGAAAACTGGCCCCTAAGCATGTTTCATGAATCTGACGGTGATTTTATATACGCTCAACTTGTGCGCAGAGTGAGAATATTTCTACGCATTTATTAGTCAATGAGACCCAGTGCGTCACTCCGCATTCTTTATTCCAAACTAGGCATCTGCCACTTCCCGCCCCGCAGCCTGAGCCTCCATTTCGGCGTCGACAGTCTGAGCAGCCGTCAAGTGTGGAAAAAGAAAAGCACAACATGAACTGACAGACTTCCACCTCTTCTGATTGGACTCTCGTCTGGTGAAGAGACCTTTTTGTTCATCCTTCTTCAGAGCACATCAACATTTTTAATCTTGCTGTTCACTGCGCAAAAAAAAACCTCGGAGCACATTTTCACTTTCGCTTTGTGTTTGGGAAATTATCAAGCAGCCTTGGCCCGATTTCCACCCGCGCCGCTCGCATTTTCGCGCCAGGACAAAATTTAATTCTAAAACCTCACAAAGGAACTAAAATACTATCAAGGAGACATTGTCACCTGTTGCCAGGCAGCCTTCCTCGAGCTCAAACCAAGCCGCCCCATTGGCCAATACAAAAGTTTCCTATGCTCTCCAACCCTAGTTTGAAGTCTTGTTTGAAACCTTAACCCAAGTTTGAAACCCTAAACCTGACTCAAAACCCTAATTTGAGACCCTTACCGAGGTTTGAAACCCTATTTATAAACCTGAACTTGAAACACTAACTATGTCTTGAAACTACTTTGAAATAATTTTTAATTTGAAGCCCTAATTTATAACCCCAAGCCTTGTTTGAAACCCTGAATCTAGGTTTTAAAGCTTGATTTGAAACATGAACCCCTTTTGAAACCCTAATCCTGTCTTGATACCCCACTTTAAAATTCTAGCCCTGGCCTGAAATCTTAATGTGAGACCCTAAACCCGATTTGAAACGTTCCTTTGAAACCCCCACTTGAAAATAAATGTAGCTAGGTTTAAAGCCCTAATTTAAAACCCTAACCCCCTGTTTGGAAGCTCTAATCCGGTTTGAAACACTAATCATTAAACCTACTTTAAAACCCTAACTGTAACTTGAAACCCTTATTTGAAACCCTAATTCGGGCCGAAAACCCTAATTTGAAACACTAACCGTTTTTTTCAAACCCTACTTTGTATTCCTAACCCAAACTTGAACTTTTACAAACAAACCTATTTGAAAGCCTTATCCTGTCTTAAAACCTGACTTTGAAACCCTAACCCTCACTTAAAACCCTTCTTTGAAACTGTAACTTGAAACCGTTATTTAAAACCCTAATCCTGACCTGAAACTCAAATTTGATATCGTAATCCTTGTTTGAAACCCTAAACGCCGCTTTGAAATCCTTCACCTAGCTTCAAACGCTAAACCAAATTTAAAACTCTAACACAGGTTTGAAACCCCAATTTGAAACACTAGCCCTTGTTTAAAACCCTAAACCTGTCTTCAAACCCTACTTTAAAATCCTTAACGTGACTTGAAAACCTCATTCGAACCCTAATTTGAAACTAAATCTGATTTTAACCCTAATTTGAAACCCTAATAAGAAACCGTAATCCTGGCCAAACTGTTGTTTTTATCAATCACCAGTCACCACTAGGTTGAAAAGTCGCACTCTATTTGTGACTTGATGTTTTTGTACAGAAGAAATTAGGAGAAGTGGAGGCCCGTGTGTATATCTTGAGTTTTTTATAATTCAAGTTGAAGTACTTGCAGTGCATTGTTGTCCTATTATTTCACTTTGTGTGGTCATGTGATAATGTACAAAGCGGAGTGGACGTTTCTTTGTCTTCTTCTTTGTTATGTGGCAGAATTTTAATTAGCCCGGCATGCTTGAAGATGCCCAATTTAATGAACAAAACGTCTGTGGCGTGTGTCAGCGTGGTTTGGCCATATCACCGGCCGCGATCGCGCGGCAGAAAAGGAAAGTTAATTAAAAAGATATGACAAAAGGCTGTCGGTGCTCCAGCCACCTTTTCAATTACGCCTTCATTGTGGCTTTAAAGCTCTCAATCAGCAAACATCCTTCTTCGTCTTCTTCTTCTACTTGTTCTTCTTCACAGACGGGGCGGAACAAACCCCCCGCTAGTGGAAGACCTTGTACAAGCCGCCTCTATTCATGATAGACATTCCTACCAAATTTCCTGTTACTTATTGAAACCGTGTTCGGGGCCTACATTTTTTAAAATCATGTGAATGGACAAAATGTACCTAAAATGCATCCTTCAAACCAAAATGTCCGACTTCCTATGTCCTTTCAAGCATGGGTTATTGAGACTTTTTGTGGGTCTTCTCATGGTAGATATGCCTTCACTGAGCTGCTTGGGCTCAATTTTCAAAATTACATGAATGACGAAAATGTACCTAAAACGGACTCTTTAAACCAAAATGGCCGACTTTCTTTGAGTCTTGTTATATTTTTTTGTGTTCAGGTATCGCTTGTTTAAAGGGTAACAACAACGCCACATATATGCTAATTGTTAGCCCGTGTGGCTATGGAGTTTCCCATTGTATGTTAGCATTTAGGTAGCAGAGGCTATGTGGTTACTTTAAATAAACTAGGTGTATTTATCTTTGTTTTATAATTATTTTGACTGTAACCTTCAGCTAAGAGTGGCAGCTTGAAGCCTCTTTTTTTTGAAGAATATTTACTAATTATATCTGTCACTTGCCACCGTATAGTGTTCGTATCTCAAATTTGTGCTTGCAAGTCAAAGTGAAATATCGGCCGATCGACGACTTCTATCTAAAAAAAACAACAACAGTGTTTCAGCCAACTTGTAGACAGGGGCTTTGTGCTGGCACAGCTGCTTTAGAGCGCCTCGTCGTGCTGTGGAAAAGCCCCGCGACGACTCATTTGGATATACTTTTCAGCCACCTGAGGCTTTAAGCGGGTATATTTTCATGTCTCAAACGTACTCATGTCCAGGCAGAAGAAAGATGGTAGACTTAGTGGTGTTTGATTGACAGTTGAGCAGATTCAGTAGAGACGCCCACATCGGAGAGAACTTGATTTTGATTTTTCACAATTTTGAAGCGTCATCTTATATATATCTTATATACTTTCTGGTTTTTTTTAATCATTCAAATTTGGCAGTGTTGCTAACAACACTTCTCTGACATCTTTTTTATTTTATTTTATTTTTAACTGTTTTTCTAATGATCAAATTCTGAACCCTTATTTTAAACTTGACTTTGAAACTATAACCCTGACTTGAAACCCTACTTTACGCAAGGCAAGTTTATTTGTATCGCATAATTCATACACTAGATAAATTCAAAGTTCTTTACAAGGGCAAAAAAATGCGTTCCACACTGAACTTTAAAATGAATTATAAAGATGAATTAAAGGTAGACAATTAAAATCAGACATTAAAATCATAAAAATAAAACAGACTAAGCGTTAAAAGTGAATTAAAAGTCAAGAAAAAAGAGTGAGCATCTAAGAGAAACTTAGAGGAAACAATCTGGTTTCCAGGCCTGATTTAAAAGAGCTGAAAGTTTGAGCAGACCTCATCTACATTCTACACGAACGACTGCACCTCAGCGAACCCGACTGTCAAACTCCTGAAGTTTGCAGATGACACCACTGTCATCGGCCTCATCAAGGACGGTGACGAGTCTGCATATCGACAGGAAGCGGAGCGGCTGGAGCTGTGGTGCGGCCGACACAACCTGGAGCTGAACACGCTCAAAACTGTAGAGATGATCGTGGACTTCAGGAGGCATCCTTCGCCACAGCTGCCCCTCACGTTGTCCAGCTGCCTTGTGTCAACCGTCGAGACCTTCAAGTTCCTGGGAATTACAATCTCCCAGGACCTGAAGTGGGCGACCAACATCAACTCCGTCCTCAAAAAGGCCCAGCAGAGGATGTACTTCCTGCGGCTTCTGAGAAAGCACGGCCTGCCACCGGAGCTGCTGAGACAGTTCTACACAGCGGTCATCGAATCAGTCCTGTGCTCTTCCATCACAGTCTGATTTGGTGCTGCTACAAAAAAGGACAAACTCCGACTGCAACGGACAATCAAAACTGCTGAAAGGATTGTCGGTACCCCCCTACCCACCCTTGAGGACTTGCACGCTGCCAGAACTAAGACAAGGGCGTGCAAAATCCTCTCGGACCCTCCCCACCCCGGTCACCGGCTCTTCCAGCTCCTTCCCTCAGGTAGGCGCTACCGATCATTGCAAACTAGAACTAGTAGACATTCCAACAGCTTCTTCCCTCTTGCAATCAACTTCTTAAACAGCTAACTTACAATTACATTACAACAAGCTGGCAATTTTTTTTGACTTGAGTTCGTTGTCACATTTCTGTGGGGCCAATTATGTATTATGTATTACTCGTGCACTCACTGTAGTTGTCTCGCCGTGCTGCACTATTTGCATATAGTGGCCACTCATGCCAGAGTAGCATCTGCTCCATTTGCACACTGATTGAGGAGTATCTGTAACATTTGCACAACCATTGTCCCAGATTATCGCACTACTCGTCACTTTAAACCGCATACACTCCTTGAAGTCTCAGTGCCCTTTGCACAATGGTCATTGCACCGGACTATTGCGATATTAGCCATTCGAACTGAGGACTCTGCATCTTTTTGCACAATTGTTGTTTTTTGTCAATGTCTTTATGTCTCCAAAGTGTTCTGTAAATTGACTGTCTGTTGTACTAGAGTGGCTCCAACTACCGGAGACAAATTCCTTGTGTGTTTTGGACATACTTGGCAAATAAAGATGATTCTGATTCTGATTCTGATTCTGATCTGTTCGGGAAATTTGTTCCACAGGTGAGGAGCATAATAGTTTAATGCTTCTTCACTATTTTTTGTTCTAATTTTGGGAACACACAATAAACGTGTCCCTGATCATTACTTTAAACACCTAATCCTTCTTAACCCTAGCTTGAAACCCTAACCCTGGCTTTGAATTCTATTTAAAAACCCTAACCCTTGTTTAAAACTGTAACTGAGGTCTGAAACCTTATTTTAACCCTGTCTTAAAATGTAATTTGCGATACTAAGCCTTGTCTGAAATCCTAAGCAAGGTTTCGTCCCTACTTCAAAAACCCTCACCCTTGTTTGAAAACCCTTCTGTTCTGAAACCTTATTTTGACCGCCTTGAAGTTTGAACGACCCAAACGTCATCATTTCAGCCATCCTGCGAGGATTAGCTATTTTGCTCATTTTATTATTAAAATTGTTTTGCGACACTTATTCTGAATGGTGGTACGAAGAATATCCACTGAAATTTGTACATAAAACCAACTCAACAGATTTGTTCTATTTGGAAACAAGTGCAACCAGTTAAGAGCTGAGGGTTAAATAGGATTAATTTTTCAAGGGATTTGGGTGAATTACAAACTCAAGAGAGTGCAGACCTCCGTTAAGATTAAATATTTGTCAGTGGTGAACTATGATATTATTAGTGTCGAAAAAGAAGGAAAAATTAATCGCTAAAAGGAGGTCACATTTCATCCAGATATGTCCTGCCTTCTGGATCTACAGAAGGATAAGCATGAGATTTCTGTGAGATATACTGTACTTGAAGCTCTCGACATGCCAAATGGGATTGTTCATATTAAGTTTTAAATCGGGATCAGATCTGGATTAAATTTGGTGTAGCAGTATAATTATAGACCCTTATTAGAGTTATCTTGTTTTATGGCTAGTTATCAAATTTTGCCACCACGCGCCACCGACATACCGTACAATGACAAAAACTGAAATCTTTTGCAATTTAGCGTTGCCCATCTATCCATTATGCTTCAAAGTTCGTAGCAATCAGACAAAATCTCAATGAGTCAAAGGAACATGGAAAGGGCAAAAATGAACCTAATGACACTGCTTCAAACCAAATTGGCAGACTTCTTGTGTCTTTTCAGGCACGGCTTATTGAGAGTATTTTGTGACAGACATTCCTCCCAAATTCTTTGTTGCTAAGTCAAACTGTCTTCCTAGGCAAAATGTTTAAATTCACATGGTTGGCCAAAATTTCCCTAAAATGCAAACGAAAATGCACGACTTCCTGTGTTTTTTTCAGGCATGGCTTATTGAGAATTTTTTGTTGGTGTACTAATGACAGACATGCCTGCCAAATTTCATGTTGTTGAGTGAAACTGTTTTTGGGGGGCTGAATTAAAAAAAAAAAAAAAATCATGTTGGGTGCAACTGAATCAAAAAATGGCAACTTTGAATCAAAATGGCTGACTTTCTGTGTCTTTTCAGGCATGGCTTCTTGAGACTTTTTGTGTGGGTCTATTAATGACACACATGCTTACCATATTTCATGTTGCTAAGTCAAAATGACTTGCAGGAGCGACATTTTCCAAAATCACATGATTGGCCAAGACGTAGCTAAAAGGATCCTTCATACCAAACTGACTGTGTATTTTCTGGCATGATTCATGAGACTTTCTTTTGGGTCTACTCATGATAGACATTCCTACCAAAACTTCACGTTGCTCAGTCAAACGGACTGCGGAAGTTGTATTTTCAAACTCATGTAAAATGTACCGTTACCTAAAATGCATCCTTCAAATCAAAATGGCTGACTTCCTGTGTCTTTTCAGGCATGGTTTATTGAGACTTTTCATGGGTTTACTCATAATTGACATTGCTACCAAATTTCATGTTGCTCAGTCAAACTGACTGTAAGGGCTGAATTTGAAATCATGTGAATAGCCAAAATGTACCTAAAATGGATCAAACCAAAATGACAAACTTCCTGTGTTTTTTTGGGGGGCATGGTTTATTGAAACTTGTTTTGTGGATCTACTCATGATACACAGTTCTACCTTTTTTTTTTTTCCTGTTCGGCTGTTAGGTCAAGCAGAATGAAAAATCTGTATCCCTTTTATGCCGAAACAGTTTTACTGTGTCACAGTGGAGTTTTTAAGCTCTGTAGTGCTACACCCTGTGAGGGAAGGACAGGACAGGATAGAACAGGACAAGGACAGGAGAAGAAGCATGCAGGACCAGGGTCGTGAACCCGGCTGTACACCTGAAGTGTGGTGGTATTAATTATGTAAATTATTATTATGTAAATTATAGTGTACAGGATGAGAGTATAAGTGAGGGGATACACGAGCGATTTGCATATTCATGAGTTATTTGTTACAGTAAGGGGTGTGTGCCTGCGGATACATGCAATTGAATTGATACCGTTTTACACGCACAAAGACTGACAGAAGTGTCCTGTAATTGCTGTGGCTGCACCGCGGTGGCTGAGGACCCCACCCAATCAATCGAGGGGCGGGATCAGGCCCAGGGGTCCACCCGAGAGCAGCCAGGCGGACAGGACACGTCCTACACCAAGGGACCCAGGGCGGTCTGCCGGCCCCACTGAGGCGCCCCGACAACCGGCCACCCAGCGGGGGACGCAGGGACCCAATGCCACCCACCCCAGCGAAGAACTCCACCCCCCCATCGCCCCACACGCCCCGCCACCCCATCCCCCTCCACCCCCAGGAGAGCCAGACCCTTCACATACACATTTTTACCAAATAAAATGATGCTAAGTGAAACCGCCTTTGGGGGCTGAATTAATTTTTAAAAATCCAGGGAGCGCTTATGAGCCACTTTTGGGGGTTTACAGCAGTTTCTGCTCCCAAATATAAATAATCATCATTATGAACACAGCTGCAAAATTTGGTGAGGTTAGGAGTATGGCAAAGCCGTCAAAACGGTGATGAAGTTTGCCTCAAGTTGCTCTAATATAAAGATCCAGGCAATATTACCACAACTTGACTGTTTTGTGCTTTAAACATCAAAGTGATCCGTGATATTTTGAAAGTTTCTTTTCCTTTTCAACTCACGTTGCAGGTGTTGTCTTTGAAGCAATAAATGACAGGACACCGACAGTCAAGAATAATCGGAAGAGGAAGAGGAGGAAGTGAAGGGTAAAAACAGATTTGTTGCTCTTGTCTCTTCCTCTTCTTCCTTCTCCACAGCAAGTCAGTTGATTTTTTTTTTTTCACGTGCAGGCAGAGTGGAGACAAGAAGTTCATTTCAGGGCTGACTAATTCCTCCATTACAGGTGCAGCGTGATGCGGCTGAGAACACAGATAGGAAGGACGGCGCGGCTGAGACAGTCCAGGAGGGAAGAGGTGGAGGGAGGGAGGGAGGGAGGGAGGGAGGGAGGAAGGAAGGAAGGAAGGAAGGAAGGAAGGAAGGAAGGAAGGAAGGAAGGAAGGAAGGATGCTTTGAAATTTGTGACGTTTGAGTCACCCACAATGGAAAATGGTGGACATTTACCTCAGATCTGTCCAGTAGGTGTTGGTAGAGATTCTATTCTAAATGGTTAAAGGGGGGGGGGGGGGGGGGGGGGGGGGATAATCAAGAAGGAGGAGCGTCTCTGGACACAAATTTGAAACCCTAACCATGGCTTGAAACCAGTGGCGCCTTGTTGAGTTTTCCCCAGGCAGACGATTTGGGTGCTATGTGTGTGTGTGTATATCTCACCCTGAGCCATCACCTTATCCTTGTGGATAATGATACCACTGGCAGTCTTACCCATGTCAAACTGGTCCTAGGTGAGGGACCAGACAAAGTACAAATTACCCCCTCTGATAAATAAAATGTTTGGACAACAACACTCCTCAGCTTTCTTGGTAAGGTCTATTCAGGTTTTGGAGAGGAGGGTCCATCGGGAAGACAAATCTGGTTTTCGTCCTGCTGGGGAGCAGTGGACCAGCGCTACACCCTCACCAGGGTCCTTGAGGGTGCATGGGAGTTCGCCCAACCAGTTTACGTATGTTTTGTGGACATGGAGAAGGCGTTTGACCGTGTATGGGGTACCGGACCACCTGATACGGGGTGTCTTCGGTCTCTGTATGAGAGTTTGGTCCGCATTGCTGGCATTGAATCAGATTCTTTGCCAGTGAGGGTCGGACTCCGCCAAGGCAGCCCTTTGTTATCGATTCTGTTCATAACCTTAATGGCCACAATTTCTAGGTACAGCCAAGGCATTGAGGCGAACTGGTTTGGTGACTACAGTATTAAATCTCTGCTTTTTGCAGATGATGTTGTTTTGTTGGCTTCATCAAGCCACAATCTTTAACTCCCACTAGTGGGGTTCGTAGCCGAGTGTGACGCGGCTGGCATGAGACTCAGCACCTCCATATCTGAGCCCATGGTATCAGGGTGGAATGCCTTTTCCAGGTCAGGAACGAGATCCTCCAAGTGGAGGAGTTCAAGTATCTTGGGGTCTTGCTCACGAGTGAGAGAAGACTGGAGTGAGACATTGTCAGGCAGATCCGAGCAGGGTCTGCAGTGTGATGCGGACTCTGTATCGGTCTGTCGTGGTGAAGAAGGAGCTGAGCCAAAAGGCTAAGCCCTTGAGTTACTGGTCGATCAACATTCCCACCCTCACCTATGTTCGCGGGCTGTGGGTTGAACACAATCGCGGATACAAATGACTGAAATAATTTTCCTCCGCAAGGCGTCTGGGGCAAGGGCTCCCTTAAAGATAGCGTGAGACGCACGCTCATCCGGGAGGGGCTCAGAGTCGAGCCACTGCCCCTCAACATCGAGAGAGTAGATAAGGTTCTTCTGGTTAGGATGTCCCCAGTACCAGTCCCTGGTAAGATTTTCCTGGCACGTCCCACCGGAAGGAGGCCCCAGGGACGACCCAGAACATGTTGGAGAGGCTACGTCTCTCAACTAGCCTCAACTAGGCTCGGGAAAAGGAAGTCTTGGCTTCCCTGCTTAAGCTGCTACCTCTGTGACCCGACCTCAGATAAGCAGAAGAAAATGGATGGATGATAACAGCTCCAGATGATGGACATAACACAGTTATTGTCATGGTCTGTGTTTTGGTTTGGGTTGTTTAGTTTTGTTCAATGTTTTCCTGTGTTCCATGTTTGTCGTGTGCTCATTAG
Source organism: Phyllopteryx taeniolatus (assembly GCF_024500385.1). NCBI lineage: Eukaryota > Metazoa > Chordata > Actinopteri > Syngnathiformes > Syngnathidae > Phyllopteryx > Phyllopteryx taeniolatus. Next base: position 22,291,395 of record NC_084511.1, on the reverse strand, counting down.
GTTGTTGTGTCCACCTGTTCTCGTCTACTTTGTCGACCAATCAGCTCTCTCTAGCCACTCGTCTTGTCCAGGTGTTCCTCGTTGTCTCGTCAATTTGTTTGTATTTAGTTCCCTGGTTTCTTTCAGTTCTCGTCGGTTCATTGTCGTTGTCACATGTCTTGCCATGTCATTGTCGCTCAGGTATTTCACCAGTCATGTCTTGTTTCTTGTTTTGGGTTCACTCAAGTGTTTCTTTGTTACTTTGTGTTTAGATTTTGGACTTTGTTAATTTAGCATTTAGACTTTTTCATGATCTTTGTTTTCCTTTGTTTTTGGAATTAAATATTATTATTTTGAGATTCCCGTACTCCTGCCTTGCCTCCCTGCTTCCCTGCAATTGGGTCCACCATGTTCTTGCCTTGCATTCCTCGCCGTCGCCCTAACCATGTTCATGACAGAATGAACCGACCAGAACAGGACCCAGCGGGAAGAACATGGCGTCACCCTGGACGCCACCAAACTGCCTCCCACCGTCCTCAGCCTGCCATCCATACCTACCCTCCTCCAGTAAGCCCTATCATTCAGTCTTTTCTGTCCTTTTCCTCGGGTCCCCCCACTTGTCCTAGTTATTCACCATGCTCTACTATTGTACATCCACATGTTTCTTTAGATTCAGATTTTTCTGATTGTGAAGATGGCCCTGATTTAGTTAACCTCCTGTCGGATTCTGACTCTGACACAGATTTAGATTTTTCTGGTTCCTTCCCTAGTTTATCCCGTCCTCGTCAGTTTTTGTCACGTTTCCACGTTTCCAACCCCAGTGAGTCCAAATCCTTTCCCTCTGACCTTTTCTTGGGCACCCGTTTGGCCATCTACCCGGGACCGCCGCGTGGTGGCCAACGGAGGCGCCCAAGTAAAGGTCAAATTTTGCCCCCTCGTTTTTTCCCCCCTGTTCACAAATCACTTGATTTTTCACCTGTTCCCACACGTTGTTCCACGGCTCCAATTAAGTCACGTCTAGTCAAACCTGCCCCCAAGCCATGTTCAGTACCAGGCATTTTTCCTAGTTCACCTTCCCGAGACCTTGTGCACTCTTCCACTCCCGTACCCTCTACTCCCACACCTCAATGGCGGCAGGCTGAGGAAGCGACTGCAGCTCCCGTTCCGGCTCCTCTGCAGCTGCGCCAGGCTCCCGCACCGGCGGCGCTCGTCCAGCGGCCGCCACCCATCCTTGCTCCGGCGGCGCTCGTCCAGCGGCCGCCACCCGTCCTTGCTCCGGCGGCGCTCGTCCAGCGGCCGCCACCCGTCCTTGCTCCGGCGGCGCTCGTCCAGCGGCCGCCACCCGACCCTGCTCCGGCGGCGCTCGTCCAGCGGCCGCCACCCGACCCTGCTCCGGCGGCGCTCGTCCAGCGGCCGCCACCCGACCCTGCTCCGGCGGCGCTCGTCCAGCGGCCGCCACCCGACCCTGCTCCGGCGGCGCTCGTCCAGCGGCCGCCACCCGTCCTTGCTCCGGCGCCGCTCGTCCAGCGGCCGCCACCTGTCCTTGCTCCGGCGGCGCTCGTCCAGCGGCCGCCACCCGTCCTTGCTCCGGCGGCGCTCGTCCAGCGGCCGCCATCCGACCACGCGCCCGCGGCGCTCGTCCAGCGGCCGCCACCCTACCACGCGCCCGCGCCGCTCGTCCAGCGGCCGCCACCCGACCACGCGCCCGCGCCGCTCGTCCAGCGGCCGCCACCCGTCCTTGTTCCGGCGGCGCTCGTCCAGCGGCCGCCATCCGACCACGTTCCGGCGGCGCTCGTCCAGCGGCCGCCACCCGACCACGCGCCCGCGGCGCTCGTCCAGCGGCCGCCACCCGACCACGCGCCCGCGGCGCTCGTCCAGCGGCCGCCACCCGACCACGCGCCCGCGGCGCTCGTCCAGCGGCCGCCACCCAACCCTATTGCCTGGCCCCTGCATTACCATTGGGTTCGGCACCGTGGCCGTCCGCCTGAATGGCCCTGTAAAGACCCTGGTGCTTGGCGTCCTGGACGACCTCCTGAACCGCTCAGCCAAGCACCTCACCTCGGGTGGCCTGGATGGCCACCAGACTGACCTGAGGGGTGGACTCTGTACCCTCCTCCAGGCCCCCTTCCGCCCACCCTGGGTTGATGTCTTTTTGGTTGTTGTTTGGGGAACGTCTGGGATCCGTTCCTTTAGAGGGGGGGTACTGTCATGGTCTGTGTTTTGGTTTGGGTTGTTTAGTTTTGTTCAATGTTTTCCTGTGTTCCATGTTTGTCGTGTGCTCATTAGGTTGTTGTGTCCACCTGTTCTCGTCTACTTTGTCGACCAATCAGCTCTCTCTAGCCACTCGTCTTGTCCAGGTGTTCCTCGTTGTCTCGTCAATTTGTTTGTATTTAGTTCCCTGGTTTCTTTCAGTTCTCGTCGGTTCATTGTCGTTGTCACATGTCTTGCCATGTCATTGTCGCTCAGGTATTTCACCAGTCATGTCTTGTTTCTTGTTTTGGGTTCACTCAAGTGTTTCTTTGTTACTTTGTGTTTAGATTTTGGACTTTGTTAATTTAGCATTTAGACTTTTTCATGATCTTTTTTTTCCTTTGTTTTTGGAATTAAATATTATTATTTTGAGATTCCCGTACTCCTGCCTTGCCTCCCTGCTTCCCTGCAATTGGGTCCACCATGTTCTTGCCTTGCATTCCTCGCCGTCGCCCTAACCATGTTCATGACAGTTATATGCGGTTAAAGTTATGTATTTGTATCGTATTGATGGTTTCTATAATTGCAAAGTGAAAGCAGTGCCCTGAAGTGGTGGCCTTAATTGCCTAGTGGGGATAAATTAATAGTTTTATGAATCTGAATCAGGATTAAATCTCAATGGAAGGCCCAGGTTAGAGTCAATATCAACTTTCAGGCTTTAAACTTCCTGTTAAGGAAAAAGTGTTTCCTTCTCCCTGGGTTTCACGTGTGCTGTACCTTCTTTTCACCCCATTTTAGCCACTTTTCCACAGCGGAATGTCTGGCTAATGGCGTCAGCGCTGCCTCACGAACTTAGTTGCAGTCAGAACATTGTCGTAGGCGGCGGGCTAATCGATGGCGAGCGCTCGTGATTTATTACATTTGCTGAAGTCAGCAGCGAGGCGAGGCGCGAGGGGGATTCTTGCCGTGAGGAATTCCCCCGCCGGTCGCTCGGCACACGCCACCCTCGCTTGCCTCCTAATTGCATCCGAGAAGTTTTTTAAGACCTCCCAACCTCCCGCCAATAACTTGCATTACTAATGGAGACAAATGCTGCAGTGCATCCTGGGAGGCTTCACTAATTGGACGACAGAACAGGGAAGAAAGGCATTGTGGGAAACCAAAGTGGCGTTCAGGCGTTTTGTTCTTTGTCGTCAGAAAGTTAGCTTTAAAGCTACAAACAGATACTACAGTATATATCCAGAAGTGAACGTGATCAGCAGCATGAATAGTTAGTAGGGTTGTATGTCGTAAAAACACTATAGCTGTCAGGGCTGCTGTTTCAGCACCCTGAGTCCAGCCCTTGTGTGTGTGTGTGTGTGTGTGTGTCATGAGTGCTTTGCAGGGTTGACATGTTGGAGTCTCGCAGCTGCATCTTATCATCCGAATTACACCTGACTACTCTTAAGACTCTGTAGGACTCCAACTCGTCGCCAGACTATCAACGCTCTATGTCGAGTTCGTAGCATAGCCGCCTTGTCCACCTTTTGCTTCACGAAGACCTCGTAATTTTATCTCTAACCCATTCTTGCTCTTTGTCCCCAGTCTGCCGTCAGCCCTTGGTCCCCGCAAACCAGCGCTCACCTCTTGTGGCTCACCGACAACCCGGACTCATATGCTGCCAGACTGGTCTTCCTTAGAACCCTGCTAATCCCGGATCTAGTTCTCGCAGCCCCTTTTGTTTGCTTCCATTCTACAATAAACATTTGTTCACAAACTGCCTTCCCTCTCCTCTCTGCATCTGGGTCCAACTCCCAACCCGACTCCTGACAATAGCCAGCATTATATTCACCTAAAGCACTGTGGTTGATAATTAATAAAAAATATCTTCAAAAATGAGACTTAATAAGCCTAATAATTCTGCACACGGTGTCAACAGATTTTAATGTAAACAAAAGCAGCAAGAATAGTTCTCGGCGTTGTACGTTATGTGACGACTATTCTGTTGTCCTCTGTGAGTTCTGTATTTATGATAACTCAACAAAAAAAAGAGCGTTTTGATCTCCTTTCATCTTGTCTTTCCTCAAGTGTTTTCCCATGAAGAAATAATTGGAGCGCCCCCACTTGCACCCCCAACCTCCCTCCCTTCCTCACTCCCATCCCTATTCCCATCATCAGTCTCATCCTGTGGGAACAAGCTCATTTCAATTCCCGCACATAAACGCTCTCTTACTCGGGCCCTTCAAAAAGCTCCCGAAACATTCTCCTCTGAGAACTTCCCCTTCGCCCTCGCCACCAGCGGATGACCACCGACTGAACACATCTTTTCCCACAACTCCCCCCAACCAAGTGTGTTGAGAGAACGGTCCCAGGAGGCCCCCGGAGGCTCCTCATGAATCACTTTTTTTGTTCTTCGCTGCAAAAAATGTCCTCCCAGAAGAGTCACTTGGTTTAAAGGATGTGATTAAGCTGCAAATATGGGTTCTTTTTGCACCCCACTCCCACTGTGAACGTACAGTGGGTACGGAGAGTTTTCACACCCCCTTAAATCTTTCACTCTTTGTTATATTGCAGCCATTTTTTAAAATCATTTAAGTTAAGTTTCCTCATTAATGTACACACAGCACCCCATATTGACAGAAAAAAACGTAATTGTTGAAATTTTTGCTGATTTAATAAAAAAGAAAAACAGAAATATCACACAGCCATAAGTATTCGGACCCTTTGCTGTGACACTCATATATTTAACTCGGGTGCTGTCCATTTCTTCTGATCATTCTTAAGATGGTTCTACACCTTCACTGGAGTCCAGCTGTGTTTGATTATACTGATTGACTTGAAGGCGGCACGGTGGACGACTGGTTAGAGCGACAGCCTCACAGTTCTGAGGACTTGGGTTCAATCCCCGGCCCCGCCTGTGTGGAGTTTGCATGTTCTCCCCGTGCCTGCGTGGGTTTTCTCCGGGCACTCCGGTTTCCTCCCACATCCCAAAAACATGGATTCATTGGAGACTCTAAATTGCTCGTAGGTGTGAATGTGAGTGCGGATGGTTGTTTGTTTGTATGTGCCCTGCGATTGGCTGGCAACCAGTTCAGCGTGTACCCCGCCTCCTTCCCGATGACAGCTGGGATAGGCTCCAGCACGCCCGTGACCCTAGTGAGGAGAAGCGGCTCAGAAAATGGATGGATGGATGATTGACTTGATTAGGAAAGCCACACCCCTGTCTATATAAAACCTTACAGCTCACAGTGCCTGTCAGAGCAAATGAGAATCATGAGGTCAAAGGAACTGCCTGAAGAGCTCAGAGAAAGAATTGTGGCAAGGCACAGATCTGGCCAAGGTTACAAAAACATTTCTGCTGCACTTAAGGTTCCTAAGAGCACAGTGGCCTCCATAATCCTGAAATGGAAGACGTTTGGGACGACCAGAACCCTTCCTAGAGCTGGCCGTCCGGCCAAACTGAGAAATCGGGGGAGAAGAGCCTTGGTGAGAGAGGTCAACAAGAACCCAAAGATCACTGTGGCTGAGCTCCAGAGATGCAGTCGGGAGATGGGAGAAAGTTCTAGAAAGTATTTCTTTTTTTTTTTACGTGAAAATCCATTCCGAGACCGTTCATGCAGTATATGAGGCATGACCTGAGCTGAGCTTGAGGTATCCTGATTTGGACACAGTATTCTTTTAGTTGACAATTTAATTATTTATTTATTATTAATAATGATTATTTAATAAATAAGAATTCTGCAGAGCATCCACTAATGTTAATCTGCCTCAAAAGACTAATTTTATTATTCTGCCCACTTTTTTATGTCCTTCCACATTTCTCAACTGATTCAAACTATTCAAACGTTGAAATATTCACAAAATTAAGACATTCAGGCTTGTATTTTCATCTTCCAAAAATTCATAGTTTTCCCACAATTCCACATTTAAAAAAAGAAACAAAATCAAGTGACTGAGACCTTCAACATGAAAGTTTTTCCAATTAAAATTTCAAACTGTTCAGGTCATTAAGGGAACTATTTTCCACATTCCCAAAATTCCTACATTTTTATTATTCCACATTTTCCGTTTCAAAATTCCTAAATTATCGCAGACATTTTACACTGCTTCCTTTCACATTTCTTGACCGATTTAAACCATTCTAACCCAAAAATGTTCAGCTCATTAAGGACTGTATGTCCTGTATGGCTTTATTTATCAAATTTCCAAAATGTCCACATTTTCACATTCAAATTCTGAAACCAGGGGATTTTACAGATCTCCTCCTTCCACATTTCATTCCCAATTCAAATCATTCCAACTTTAAAGTTTTCAGTCTTTTCTTCCATTTGGCCTTTCCCAGCATTTCAATCCAACATCAGCTCTTCAGCATTCACATGGAATTTCTACAGAAATTACACTTTCTAGTTTATTGTCAATAAATCATTAAAATGCATCGCAGTAATGTCTAGCTACTGTGTAATTCCAAGTTATGTAATATAAAGACATTTCTTATTATATCAAATGTACAACATATCCAACAAGTTGTTTAGACTATTGCAATGCCCTGCTCTTTGGTCTTCCCAAAAAAGACCATCTAACCTACAATTGCTGCAGAATTTAGATGTTTGTGTGCTGAAGAAGACCAGAGGGGAGGAACATATTACACCGGTTTTAAGATCACTGCATTGTCTCCCCCATATGTTTTGTGATTGATTTGAAGGTTCTTATACTATTTTGGTAAAAAATATCTTAACAGTCTTGGGCTAGCTTATATATCTGATATGCTTTCATCAAATATCAACCCTTCCGGATCCTGAGGTACTCTGGCACCGGCCTTTTAATTATTCCAACGGCTACAAAAAAAACTAGCGGAGAGGCGGCATTCAGCCACTATGGTCCGCACCTTTGGAACAGCCTGCCAGAGGCCATCAGGACCGCAGAGACTGTTGATGTTTGTAAAACGAGGCTCAAGACTGATTTCTTCATCATTTATTTGGACACTTACTGTATTTACTACTTACTTATTCATTTATGTATTCATTATTTTTTTATCCTATTTTATTGCATTTATTATGGTCCTTCAGTTTTTTTTTTTCCTGTGCTTTTTAACTCCAGCGCCGCCTCACGGGAGCTTCCACGCTGGAAGGTGTGTTCCGGGTCTGCCTGCTGGGATGTCTCCTGCAGTTTCCCCGGGCCCGGAGGACTGTCCATCCTGGTCTACACGGGTCTTGGTGGTCTCTGTGACGGCATCCTCTCTGGCTGCGGACTGTGGCACCTCTTGGTGTAGCTGGTCAGTGTACTCAACTGTTTGTGTGTTTTATTTCTTCCCGGTCGAGGATGGACACGCATGAAATGTGACCATTGGCCGTGTTCTGCCGGATGTGGCGCATTAGGCCTCGGCTAACTTCTTGATACGCACGTGGCCGTGAGGGACTCATCATTGTCATCATCATCGTCATACGTGTTTGCACAACAGGAAGCATACAAGCTTGTGACTCCCTATTAAAAATAACAAATGAGAAAACCTGGGAAAGCTGACATAATTAACCACAGATTTGTAATGAAAGACACAAAAACTACACTTGGGTTTAGATACATATTGGTCCCACGAGGATATTTCCCGCACTTACACCTGTATCATTGGACACCTTAATTATGACACTTGCACACTGAATGCCTGTAGCATTTGGAGCCCGTATTTGTTGTCAGACATCAGTCTCAGTAGATGCTTGTACACTGGACACCCGTATCTGTATGTGGACACCATAGGGCATCAATGTCCCTGCTTTTATCAATGGACACCTGCACACTTGACACCTGTAGCATTGTACATACCGAATGTGTTATTAGATACAGTACATGTCTCTTGTGTACATGTATTGTATGTTTTGTATTGACACCTACTGTATATGATCGGACACCTATACCACTTGATAATGCTATTCCTCGACATCTGTATCACTAGAAACATACTGTATGTACTATTGGGCACCTATATCATTGGACACCTGTATCACTTGATACTGGTATCACCACACACCTGTATCACTGCAAACCAGTTTGATTAAACACCTGTAATGCTCGACACCTGTATCTTTGTACATGTGTATTATTGGACACATAAATCGTCAGACACTTACAGGTATATCCTTGGAAATCTGCATCATTGCACACCTGTAACCCTACTACTTGAGATGAGAACCCTATCAATGACTTTCTGGCTTCCACTGGAGACTTGTACCATTCGATGACTGTATCACTGGACACCTTTATTAATGGACTCCTGTATCATTAGAGACCTGTATTACTGGACACTTGTATCATCTTGTATCATAAACGATAGGACATCTGCATCTTCGGACACCTTGATCACCACGGGATCATTAGACATCTGTTTCACTGAATTCCTGTATCGTTGGACATCTGCATTATCAGGCATGGTTAGACAACTAAATCCTTAGAAACCTGTATCACTGGACACCTGTCTCTCTGTATGCTTGTATCATTGGACACCTGTATCACCAAATTTCTATATCACTGAACAATTGTACAGTATCCCTCGACAGTTACAGTATATCATTAGACACCTGTAAGTTTGGACATGTACCATTTGACACCTCTATCACTGGACGCCTGTGTCATTGGACACCTTTATCCCGGGATACTTGTATTATTGGACACATGTATCACTGCACAAACTGTATCCTCAGAGACTTACTGTTTATCATTAGACAACTGTATGATTAGACACCAGTGTCATTTGACATCTGTCTTTTCACTTGCACTGTCCGACAACTGAAATAGATATCGGACGACGGTACTATCAGGCGCGGCACGGTGGACAACTGGTTAGCACATTTGCTTCACAGTTCTGAGGTCCCGGGTTCATATCCGGCCTTGCCTGTTTGGAGTATGCATGTTCTCCCCATGCCTGTGTGGGTTTTCTCCGTTTACTCCGGTTTCCTCCCACATTCAGAAAACAGCCATGGTAGGTTGATTGAAGACTCTAAATTGCCCGTAGGTGTGTGTGTGAGTGTGACTGGTTGTTTGTTTATATATGCCCTGCGATTGGCTGGTGACCAGTTCAGGGTGTACCCTCGCCCGAAGATAGCTGGGATAGGCTCCAGCACGCCCATGACCCTAGTGAGGATAAGTGGTACGGAAAATGGATAGATGGATGGTATTATCAGGCGCCTGCATCGTTAGACACATGCATCCCTAGACACCTGTATGACTGGACACCTGTATATCTGAACACTTATGCCTTTGTGAACTGTTATCATTAGAAAACAGTACATGCTGTGCTCCTTGTTGACAGGACAAGCACGTGTCCTGCAGTTGCTGAAGCGTCGCCGTCAAACCTTTTACCTTTCATGGGTCTTCAGGGCTGGTGGATTAAAGTGCACTTTGGCTCTCAGGTGTCGAGGAAAAAAATATGTTATTGACACAAATTGTTGGTGAGTCTGCGGCGTGTTCTTGAAATCTTTCATTTGAATGTGGCTGAACATCAGCAGCGGCTCTTTTGTGTCCGGGCCAACCTCACACTGAACTTTGATAATGAGTCATTGAAGGGACTTCAGTCGGCTTGTGTTTGCCATGAAAAGAGGAGCCACTTCATCTTCTAATTATTCACATACACAGACACACACACACACACACACACACACACACACACAGCTCATTTTGGCAAATTACGTGGTAGGAGTCCTTGAATTGACCTAAAATAGCTGCTTCAAACCAAAATGGACTACTTCCTGTCCAATTCCGTGCATTAGTCCCTGAGACTTTTTTTTGCAACCTCTTGTGATAGACGTGTCCACCAAATTTTGTGTTGATTGGTGAAACTGGTGTTGGGGCTATTTAAATATTATTATTTTTTTTTAAAGACCGTAAACGTTTGACACCATGCTCCACATATACTGCATGGTAGGGACAAAAAAAGCATCACCGAGTATTTCATTTGTCTATTTGCTTCTGACTGGGACTTAGAGTTTGTCAAACTACAAGCTCTGGAAATTTCCCAAAATGACTGTTTAAAAACAAAATGGCCAGCTTCCTCTTCTATTTTCATATCCTGTTAGGATAGGTACGGTATATCCACCCAATTTCGTGGCAATTGGTTGAACTGGTTTTGGGGGCGAATGTGTCGAATTTGCCTGAATGACCAAAATGACCCAAAACTTCAAACCAAAACGCACAACTTACTGTTCTATTTCGTGCATGAGTTGTTCAGACTTTTCCATTCATCCTAATCTGATAGACATGTCCACCCAATTTCATGTCGATCTGTGAAACTGGTGTGGGGGGCTAATTTGATTTTTTTTTAACTTTCTGAGAATCCTCAGAAAGATCATGAAGATTCGACACCATGCTCAGAGTAGGCAAAGTTGGCGGACAGTTCTTGACTTGGTTTTAACTGTATTTGACTTGGTTTCTGACCGTTTTCTGACAGTACTTGACATGGTTTTACTGTAACAGTTTTTTAAATTAGATTTTTGACTGTTATCTGACAGTACTTGATTTCTTACTGTTTTCTGACAGTTTTTGACTTGCTTTTTGACTCTTTTTTTTTTTTTACATTGTTTTTGTATGTTTTCTGACAGTTCACGACTCTGATACTAATGCTCCCTTTTGATTGACACCAGCAAAGAGGCCTAAGGCCTGTACAATTTACTGTTACTACGACTGTATATATAATATGGCATCCACACATGAATTGAATGAAAAAACAAACAAACAAACAAAAAAAAAACGAAGATTGTGTCAGCTCCATGTCAAACACAGGAGGCCCTAGTAAAGGTCCATGGGGAACTCCAAACTAGTTTTTGTGCTTTGTTTTTGGGTCTTGTTAAAGAATGAAGCAGACACGTGTAATCATTTTCATCTGACAGAAGAAGAAAGTTATTCTTCACATACCGCCTGTTTTGTTTTTCAACTTCTCGTTGCTGCCCCCCGAGGAGAACACGCCGGTTTAACCGCGTCTCCTGCTTTGAAGCCGAAAATGTTACAAACAAGGGTGAAGTTGATGCGCAAGTATTTCACCTCCAGGACATTCATCTTCTCTCTGAGACGTGAAGAGCAAAACAAGCTCTGATTGTGTCAGTCTGACATAACGTCACAGCACAACTAAAGCACTGTACACTGCATGAGGGCTCGTGTTTTACAATTAAAAAAAAAAGCGAACCTTTAATTGACAATGATAAGACTTTAAAGCACACCTGTATCACTGGACACGTCATTGAAAACATATAACACTGTAAACCTGTATCATTAGAAACGTGTATCCCGAAACACCTGTATCATTGGAGACGTTTGTCATTGAAGAGCTGTATCATTGGGCACCAGTATTAGTGGACACCTATATCATTTATCACCTTTATTGTTGGCCAGGAGCACCTTTTTTGAAGGACACGTGAATGACCAAAACTGTATACACAGAACACCTGTAGTAGTGGACATCTATATCTTGATAAACATGTAACTCAGCTAACATGTATTGAACACCTGTATTATTGTACACCTGTGTTACTGAACAGGTGCACCTGTAGCAAAAGATACCTGCATCACTAAACTCCTGTACCATTGGACACCTGTTTCATTGGAAACCTGTATCAAAGGACACTTGTATCCTTAGAAATGTGTATGGACACCTGTATCATTAGACAGGTGCAGCTGTATCAAATGACTTTTGTATGGAGGGACTTGTGCACCTGTTTTATTGAAAGGTACACCTGTTTCAAAGGGAACCTGTATCACTGGACACCAGTATCATTGGACTAATGTATAATTAAATACCTGTATCACTGGACACCTGTATGAATGGACCCTTCTATCACTGAACATTTGTATCACTGTACATCTGTATCATTGAACAGCTGTATCATTGCACACCTGCACCATTGGACACCTGTATGACTGGACAATTGTACCACTGAACATATGTATTACTGGAATGCAGTACTCCTGGACACCTGCACCAGTGCTGTACTCCTGGACACCTGCAACAGTGAACACCTGGAAAGGTACACCCGAATCGTTTGTGATTTACACCAATTGACATCTGTATCACTGGACACCTGCATCTTAGAATCATTTGTCAGTGGCAACGTATCACTGCATACCTGTATCATTGGACACCTGTATCTTAAATACTTGTCAGTGTTAACGTATTACTCTACACCTGTATCACTGTACAAAAAAAGAATAGTTATTAACCTGGAGTTAAAAACATTCACAGTTGGGACTGACTACACTTCTGCTCACTCACTCTCAGACACCTGTACCAATAGACACCTGTATCATTGGACTTGGACACCCACATCTTAGAAACGTGTAAGTAGTAACTTTTCATTGAAAACATGTACCAATGGTAATATAAATATCACTAAACAGCTTTATCATTGGACAGATACACCTTTATCACTGGACAGCTGCATCATTTTAAACCTGTATCACTGGAAAGGTGCACCCACATCTGTATTATTGAAAACTGGACTCTTGTATCAAAAGACACCTATTGTATATCATTGGACACCTATGTCACTGGATATGTGTATCACTGGATACCTGTATCCTTAGAAACATTTATCAGTGGTAGTACTCTTTCTTTTATTATTCCTTTTTTGCATCAAGACATCTCTCTAGTTATGGTTTAAAATTAGGTTTTCAAGCCTGGTTTGGGTTTCAAACACAGGTAAGGATTCAAATGCTGGGGTTCAAGCCAGGTTTAGGGTGTCAAATTAGGGTATGAAGACACAGGGTTTTAAAGTTTGGGTTTCAAGTGGGGGTAAGGGTTTTAGGTAGCGCTGCAACTAACGATTATTTTAATAATTGTATAATCTGTTGAATATTTTTTCACTTAATCGAAGAATCCATTTTTTTAATAATTTACATCCCTTTAATCAAAAACAGGACAATATTTCCATTGACATTGCAGAAAATGCACAAACATTAAGTGATTATGATTCAGTTACTGATTTTGTCTGTAAAATGTCACAAATAGAAATTTCGATCATTGTTTTCCAAAGTAAAAGCGGATGTTTGTAAAAGTCTTATTTTGATTCAACACAAAAACAATCAGTCTGTTTTCTTAGAGGACTGCAGAAATCATAATGAATATTTATTCTTGAGAGACTGAAATTCAGAGGATTTGGACAATTTTAAGTTAAACATAGTCTATAAACGATTAATCGATTATCAAAATAGTTGTAGATTAATTTGAAAATCCATTAGTTGTCGATTAACCAATTAATTGTTGCACCTCTAGTTTTAAGATGGGGTTAGGGTTTTGAATTAAGGTTTCAAACAAGGGTTAAGGTTTGAAATGAGTGTTTCAAACAAGGGTTGTGGTTTCCATTTAGTCATTCAAGGCAGGGTTAGGTTGTCAAGTTAAGGTTTCAAACTTGTTTAGGCTTCAAATAAAGGTTAGGGTTTCGAATTAGGGTTTCAAACCCGGGTTAGTGTTTCAAACATGGGTTAGGGTTTCAAAGTAGGGTTTCAAATCAGGGTTGGTATTTCAAGTTAGGTTTTCAAGCCAGGGTTATTGTTACAAAACGATTTTTTTCCCACATTTTGTTTTGTCCAATCGTTTTTTGTTGTGTCAGCGCATCACTGTGTTTGTATACAACCCATTGTTGCTCCTTATTTGCTCTTTCCTAGCTTTACTGTGTTGCGTTTTTTTTCTGCGACACAGGCGACAACATTTCCCTCAAGCTTGACTTTGCAAAACAGACTCTCGTCTCCCCAGGTGACCTCCACCTGTCATATTTACCCACAATGCATCCATGGAGCACAATAATGAAAAGCAATCTCAGCCCAAATGTCACACGGGCGGTGAGAGCTTTGCTTTAAAAAAAAAAAAAAAAAAACGAAAAACGAAAAGAAAGGCTTGTCGGAAGTGAGCTGTCACGCCTCACCTTTAATGAAACGACGAGGCGGCGGCTTTTAACCTCGAGCGGCCACATTTCCAGTGTTCATTTGTTCGGAGGCGGCGGCCGGCGCAGCCTATTGCAGCGGGGTTTAAAGTTCAAATGAGAGGAGAGGAATGTGAACGTGACGCTAACGCAACATGGCGATATCACGTTTGGAAGAGCGCAAGTAGGATGATGGTCAGCCAACAGGAAAAATTAGGGGAACGGTGAGAGTTTCAAATAAGGGTTTCTCTGGGTGAGAGTTTTAAACAAGGCTTAGGGTTTCAAAGTAGTGGTGCAAGCCAGTGTTAGGGTTTCAAATTATAGTTTTAGGTCAGGGTGAGGGTTTAAAGTTAGTTCAGTAAGTTAAGTAAATTGCAGTTAAGTAAGTGGCCTAAGTAAGTTAGTTTTAGAGAAGGGTCAGAGTTTCAAAATATGGTTTCAAGCCAGGGTGAGGGTTTCAAAGTAGGGATTTAGGTTTGTTTTTTGGTTTCAAATTGGTGCTTCAAACAAGGGTTGGGCTTTTAAAATAGATTTTTAAAAACCAAAACAGGGGTAAGGGTTTAAGGTAGGGACAAGCTTTATGTTTCAAAGCAGGATTTCAAGCCTTGGAGTTCCAAAACATGACATGACAGTTAGCCAATGTTTTGGTTTCAAATTAAGGTTTTAAAGACATTACGTATGTGAACGCCTCACCCCATTAAATGCCTAATGTCAGTTAACGCCTCACTCAGTCCATAACGCAGGCAGGTTTGTGTGGCACTAAATGATTTTTTTTTTTGCATCTTTTCCGTTCCGCTGCTTGTCCTGACTGCAGAGTCAAAGAGGCATCAAGAGGAAGGAGGAGGAGGAGGAGGAGGAGGAGGAAGAGGAGTACGAGGCATCAAGAGGAGAGAGATTTTTTTTCCCCTCGACACGGCAGCACTTTGACTTCGCCTCGCCTCGGCAAATACCAGCCGCCAATCATCCACCTGGTAACCTTTTCGGGGTTCTTCAGCTGCGAGGGGGTAAACTCTCACAAAGAGTCTCTCGCCTCTTTTGTTCTGACGCCAACATCGGGGACAACACCGAAAATTTGACGCCACCTCTTTAGTATTTCAACATGTTAAAAGATTTCAAGCTTGTCTTGTTTTCACACAGGGATCTCAAAGAAACTCACCAGGATGACAAAAAAAACAGCGACATTCGCCATGCAGTTCCACTGAATGCCTCCCAGCAGTGAACGCCTCCCATCAGTTAACACCACATTCCAGTGAATGCCTTACACTAGTGAATGCTTCATACAAGAGCACCAACACCATCCATAATTAATTCTGCAAGCCAATGAACACTTTTCATCAATAAATGCCTCATGTCATCCAATGTTTAATAGCAGTGAAGGCCTCGTGACAATGAAAAGTGCCTCACGCCAATGCATACCCAATCCTCTTGAATGCCTCATGCCAGTAAACACCTCATTCCAGCAATCGCTTCATGCCACTGAATGCCTCATTCCAGTAAATGCCTCATGGTAATGAAATGCCTTATGCCAATGAATGCCTCATCCTATTGAATGTCTCGTGCCGGTAAACACCTCATTCCAGTAAATGCGTTCTTCTCCTCCTGCGACACCATCATCAGCACCTCAGCGCGCATCCAAGCTTGTCTCTTCGGGGAGCACAACATAAATAATAAAATAAATACGCCCTTGGCCCCTCTTGAATGAACAACCTTTGAGAAAACACTCGACAGCAACCGGTTGCCGTGCAACTTCCTCTCTTCATCTGTTTACATTCTGACCCAAAAAATACACAGAACACTGCACACAAGGTCGTTTGACACACTCGACAAATGCTCTCACGCTTTTGCGAACCATAGAGCCACAATGAGATCATAAGCATACAATTATGAACAATAACTCGACCATGAGTTGGATCGTATCTTACAAAAAAGAGGACAAATAATTTTTGCTGAGCAAAGATGTCTTTTGACACACATGGCAGGTACTAAACATTGAGGCGCCTCGAGATCACAAACATTACAATTGTTCACAGTTACTTGACCAAGTATTGTGTCTTATGTTGCAACCAATAGAAGAACTTGCACAGGGCATGGAACGCAGTATACAAGGACTTCTGACGAACACGGCAGGTGCTGTCAGACATACCCTACACACTGAGCCACCTTGCGATTACAAATATACAATTGTTGACAATTACGTCACTCGCAAGTGAAATAAAAGAAATTGTACAGAGCATGGGATGCTGTATATACAAGGTCTTCTGGCTTACACGGCAGCTGCTGTCAGACTTATACTAAACACTGAGGCACATTCAGATCGCAAACATACAACTGTTGACAGTTACTCGGACAATTTTTGTCTTTTATCTTGCAAGGGAGGGAGGACAAAATTGTCGAGAGCAAACACACAAATCCAGTATACAAGGTCTTTTGACACACACTTCAGCTACTAAACATCCAGCTGCCTCGACATCACAAACATACAATTGTTAACACTTATTTGACTTAAAAAAGGAGAAATTGCACAGCAGACATGCACAAAATGCACTATACAAGGTCTTCTGAGTAAGAAAGCAGCTGCTGTCACATTTAGGTGAAACATCGAGACGCCTCGTGATCACAAATGTGCAATTGTTAACAGTTACATAATTGACCAAGAATTGTCTTTTGTCATGTAAGAAAGAGGAGAAATTGTACAGCGCATGGAATGCAGTACACAAGGTCTTCTGACTAACACGGCCGCTCCTGTTAGACTTCCTCTAAGCAGCGAGACACCTGAAGATCACAAACATAAAATTGTTGACAGGCTCCCGACAGACTCCATTGTGTGCGGCGGCAGCTCATTGTTTGCCGCGACAATATGGCAGTGAATGATGAAATGTGTTAGTGATAGCGGCGGACTGATAAACAGCAGACGGCATAACAATAGCTGCCCGGGTTTAATGAAAACACGCACGCACACGCACGAACACACATGCGCACGCACACACACGCAAATAATGTAGAAATTAGCAGTCAGAGCGCAACATCCTAATTAACAAACAAACAATTGCTGTATTATTTTGCGTTTTAATGAAGTGTTGGGGCTTTCCTGAGAGTGTCAAAAGTTTTTTAATCCCTTCACTAAATCCTGTATCAATTCATCTGAAGGTGATTTACACTCTGGATTTATTGATTATTTCTAGTCGTGATTATTTTTATTGTGCAAGGAGAGAGTTGTTGTGAAAACTGGCGAGAGGCTTATTAACTACACGCAAGTGCCTGTGGGTCACCGAGAGTGTCGGGGATTTTATTTTTTGACTCTGTGGATTCTTTCTAGAGCCTCGGTTAAAATATGGATTATTTCGCGAGGTTGCACTGAAAAAAAAACTAAAACGAAGCCGTCATTTATTTAATCACGTGACTCACAGCACTTCCGCTTCTATTGTAGTTGTGTCAAAATAAAAGTATGAGTTTCAAAATAAGAGTATATACATAGAAATGAACTAAAACTTGAGTGATGGGCAGAACAGCGCCCGTACAGGCCGTACGTTTGACACACCTGCTCTAACGTTTCAGTAAACATTGGGTTGTGCGTGCAAATAAATGTTGACAATGGCAAGAAAGGCTAAAAGTAGTTACTTTCAGCCCCAAAAAAGGGACTTGTGATATGTTAGACAAGTATTGCAACATATTACAAGTCACTACCTTCCACTTTCAGCCGATATCCATGCTAGTCTCAGCACTATTTCATTTTTCAGTTTTTTTACTCTGTGGCTTATTTCTGGTCTTTATGTTGACCGAGAATGACATTTTAATTTTGGTGAAAATACTAAAAAGCGCAACCAGTTCAGGGTGTACCCCGCCTCCTGCCCGATGATAGCTGGGATAGGCTCCAGCACGCCCGCGACCCTACTGAGGAGAAGCGGCTCAGAAAATGGATGGATGCTAAAAAGTAACACAGCAGGAATGTAATGTAATATCATTGTAATATATTACAAGTCACTACTTTCCACATTCAGCCAGTATCATGCGCATCACATCAGTATAGTATAAGAGTAACATATTCCATGTCACTACATTCCACCTTGAGCCGACGTCCACAGTGACGTTTCAACACTTCAGTACTCGCTGATTTAAATATATTTTTTTAACATTTTTATATGTGCGGCGTTTCCGCGCCCCCCGCAGCTATTTCCTGTCAGGCATCAGATGAGCTGCCTGCATCATCGTTAGCGACGTCGTTATCTGATTCCCTCAGAAGACTGCAGGTAGTGATGAAATAAATAAAAATCCCAGGATGAATCCTTCACAAGCCTCAAACGCACGTGTGATGATGAGAATGATGATGATGATGATGATGAGGAGGAGGATGAGAAGGATGCGATTGATGACAATTCGAAATGATTTTTGATCAGGAAAATGAAATAAGGCAGGCTAATACATGGGGGGTAAAAAGTCTTCAGAGGACTTTTGAGCTTGTCATGTTTAGTTTGTGTGCACTGAAGGTGTGTCTTTGAATGCAATTTCTTAAATGTACACCACCTCTTACGAGAGGACACAAACTACATTTTATATGATGTGAATAGAGGTTTATAGACATGAAACATTTTAATTATGGTACATTATACATTAATATAATGTAAATATAGTCAATTAGATCTATATACATTATAAATAGTCTATTAATATGCTACATTAGATATTATACAGGGTGTAAATATCAGAATCAGACTCAGAATCATCTTTATTTGCCAAATATGTCCAAAAAACACACAAGGAATTTGTCTCTCTAGTAAGAAAACAGACAGTCAATTGGCAGAGAACACTTTTGAGACATAAAGACATTGACAAAAAAACAGTCACTGAGCAATAAAGGGTTGCTAGTTATCTGGTAATGCCGGTACAAGTTTTTATTTTTTATTTTTTTGACAATTGTGCAAAAAGATGCAGAGTCCTCTAGCACTTAGAGCAGTTTGAATGACTAATATAGCAATAGTCCGGTGCAAAGACCATTGTGCAAAGGGCGCCGAGACCTCAAGGAGTGTATGCAGTTTAAAGTGACTAGTAGCGCGATAATCTGGGACAATGTTGATGGTGCAAATGTTGCAAACACTCCTCAGTCTTTGTGCAAGTGGGGCAGATGCTACTCTGGCATGAGTGGCCAGTATTGGTCAACAGCAGATATGCAAATAGTGCAGTGTGGCGAGACTACTACAGTGACTGCACGAGTAATATAGAATTGGCCTGACAGAAATGTAACAACAAACTCAAGAAAAAAAAATTGCCAGCATGTTGCAATGGAATTGTAGATTAGGTGTTTAAGAAGTTGATTGCAAGAGGGAAGAAGCTGTTGGAATGTCTGCTAGTTCAAGTTTGCATTGATCGGTAGCGCCTACCTGAGGGGAGGAGCCGGAAGAGCCGGTGACCGGGATGTGGAGGGTCCGAGAGGATTTTGCACGCTCTTTTCTTAGTTCTGGCAGCGTGCAAGTCCTCAAGGGTGGGTAGGGGGGTACCGACAATCTTTTCAGCAGTTTTGACTGTCCGTTGCATTCGGAGTTTGTCCTTTTTTGTAGCAGCACCAAACCAGACTGTGATGGAAGAACACAGGAATGATTCGGACTGATTTAAATGTTTTGGTATATTAGAGGTGAAAACATGAAATGTTGTCACTCTGCGCACAAGTTGAGAGCATATGCAAAATCAGCTTCATGACACACGTGTACCGGCCAGTTTTCTTCACACCACGTGCGTATGTTAGTGAATCAGAATTCATTCTAAATGACTCTCGTGATAGTTAAACCGCGCCCCTATTTCACCATGAAAGGGCGTTCGTTTGACTCATCTCAGCCAATGTGCCGAGGTTTAGTCACAATTGTGCCTGCAAAACTTTAATAACTTTCTTAATCTTTATCCTATTTTGAAAAAGTTAGTATCATCTAAAAGCTTGCTAAACACAGAAACCGACAACACATCATAACACGAGGGAACACAATTTTTGTTGGGTTAGGTATGACAGCTGTTTTTAAGTAATTCTTGGGTGTGGAATCCAAAACTGATCTCAGTTTTTCTCTATCACATGGAGTTTTTGAACTATTGGATCCCCGTTTTCTTAAAAAATATGAAAAATGTATGTATCTATGTAAATAAAACACTAAAATGGAATATTTACAAGCTTTGAAAACTAAAAAAAACAGCATAACGGAACGAAATGGAACTTACAATGGTATGCCCATGGTTACAAGGTTAAGAGAAAAGCCAGCATAAATCCTTTTAATTCTGTCTATGCTAGCTTTCTGTATGCAGATATTGATAGTACTGACCTATTGGGAGCTGCACACACCTCTCACTGCACTGTCTCAATTGTGACTGCACAAACAAGATGCCACGTTGCTTTAGATGAGTCCAATCGTAATCAGCTGGAAAGTCTTACTACAGCTAATCAGTGGAAGTTTTCTGATCTGGAGGGTAAACTTCATGTGCTAGAAAAAAACCTGACTGCAATTTTGGAATCAGCATGCCAATTTTAGTCTTAATCAGCATAAATATCTAACGTAACAGATTTATTTTTTTTAAATTGTTCCCCAGTGTAATCATTGTTAATAATTTGTAATGAATTCTGAAGTTAAAGAATGTGGCACAAAACATTATACAAAAAAATAAAAATAAAACTTAAGAGGTGAGAAACAACAAACAGTCCATCCATCCATTTTCTGAGCCGCTTCTCCTCACTAGGGTCGCGGGCATGCTGTAGCCTATCCCAGTTATCATCGGGCAGGAGGCGGGGTACACCCTGAACTGGTTGCCAGCCATTTGCAGGGCACATATAAACAAACAACAATTTGCACTCACATTCCCACCTACAGGCAATTTAGAGTCTGCAATTAACCTACCACGCATGTTTTTGGGATGTGGGAGAAAACCGGAGTGACCGGAGAAAACCCACGCAGGCACGGGGAGAACATGCAAACTCCACACGGGCGGGGCCAGATTTGAACCCGGGTCCTCAGAACTGTGAGGCAGATGTGCTAACCAGTCGTCACCGTTCCACCCAATCAGTGTACCGTATTTTCACGACCATAAGGCGCACTTAAAAGTCTTAAATATTCTCCAAAATGGACGTTGCGCCTTATAATGTGGCGCACCTTATGTGTGCACCGAGTTCCAACATCTATAAATGTTGTTGTGTGAGGAGCGCTCCGCTTTGAGTTTTATTTCCTACTTTTTTTGACCGCTTGACTGACTGGGAGCATTTCCTGCCGACACGCTGCTTATACAGAGGAAAAGCGGACGTGGCTGAGGACAGCATGCGGACATAAAAGGGGGAAGTGTGCGTGAAGGAGGATGCTAAAGCCACGCCCCAAGTAGGTATATAGCACCGGGGTGTGCATTGTGCAAAACAACATCGGTTAGGCTAAGGACTCCCGAAAATGGCACCTACGAAGAGACACTCTTACGAAGCACAGTTTAAACTGCAAGCTATCAGTTACGCGGAGGAACATGGGAATCGAGCAGCCGCGAGAGAATTCAAGATCAACGAATCCATGGTTCGCAAGCGGAGGAAGCAGGAAAACGAGCTTTGCCAAGTCAAGAAGACGAAGCTGAGTTTCCACGGAAACAAGGCGAGGTGGCCTGAGTTGGAAGACCAACTCGAGCAATGGATTAATGAGCAAAGAACAGCCGGGAGAAGCGTCTCAACAGTCACCATTCGACTGAGTGCAATATCTCTGCCTTGTGCAGCATGTGAGGAAGCTTGACGAACCGCTGGACATCCTTGTAAACAGGGCGTTCAAAGTGAAGAGCCATGGATGACAGATGGCGAACACAGCTTTACTAAGACTAGGAGGCAGCGCCGGGCGAGTTACGCCACAATTTGTGAATGGATTGTGGATGCTTGGGCTAACGTGTCGGCTTGGACTGTTGTTCGAGCTTTCGTAAAAGCCGCCATCATTTCTGAGGAGCCGCACGCCAACGAGACTGACTCCGACGAGTACGAGAGGGAACCTGGCGTGTTTGATGGAGAACTTGCCCAGCTGTTCATTTCGGATACAGAAGATGAGGACTTTGATGGATTTGTGGATGAGGATTGATCAAAAAATAACGTGAGTACTTTGTTAAATACTTCAATAAAGTACAACCAAACTCAGTTTTGCTCCCGCTGCCTTTTTAAAAACATTGTTTTAGCGTGCATGCATGCTACCGTATGTTTTAAGCTAGCGTATGTTTTACCATGCCTGCGCCCAATAATTCGGTGCGCCTTATGTATGTGTTAAATACAGAAATAGACCCCGTAACTGAGACTGCACCTTTTAATACGGTGCGCCTTATGGTCGTGAAAATACGGTATATGTTTTTCAAGTACATAGTAAGGAATAAATACAGCACAGCACAGCAAAGAGACATTTGTTGTTGATTCATGAAATTAGCATTGGAAAAAACTGAAAATATATGAGACATACTGTATATGCAAGTCAGAGTTACGTCACAATTCGACTATGGGGGCGGTGGTGTGTGTGCTAATCGATCAATTTACACCACATTTGCGCATGCAGAATCCCAGAAAAATACCATACATTATATGTTAATATGATACAATTCTTACATTGCAGACATACAGGTATATACAGTAAATGTGATTAAAATTTGTAAATATGCTGCATTAGCGATATTAAGGGCATTAAGTACAATATAAATATGGGACTGGTATATTATACATTAATATGATGCAAATAAGGTACATTAGAGGTGCAAACCTTGAATGCGACATCAATGCGGTGCATTAGACATTAAATATGATGTAAATATCATACATTATACATTAATATGATGTAAATATGCTACATTAGCATTGTATAGGGCATTAAATATGACGTATATTTGGTACATTTCAAGGTTGCAGACATTAAATATGATGTAAAATTTGTCAATATGTTACTTTAGCGTTGTATAGGGGCAGGGCATTAAATATGATGTAAATATGGAACATTACAGTTGTATATACACTCAATATGATGACCAATTTTGCACATTAGAGGTGGAAATGTAACGTATGCCATAAATATGGCCCATAAGGCATTATTTAGGATTTAAATATGGTACATTAGAGGTGAATATACATGAAATATGATGTACAGATTATATTATATTTAGAGGAGTACACTATAGGTCATTTTATGTAAATCTGGTACATTAGAGGTACAAACATTAACTACAACAATAAATATGGTACATTATACATTAAATATGCTGCAATTGTAGTCAGGACATTGGAGGTATAGATAAATAAATAAATTAATAAATAATAATAATAATAATTATTAATTAATTATTATTATTAATTAATTATGATGTACTGTAAATAAGATAGATTGGAGGTATGTAGAAAGAAATATAATGTAGATATTGTACATTGGCGGTGTACACACATCCAAATAAGATATACATTCAATATGATGTAAATATGCTACATTCGACATTACATTTTGTTGCTGTTGGGTGCAAACACTGTTTATTCAAATAGGGTCAATTTCATATTTTTCAAGAAAAAAAAAAAATAAAAGCTTGAAAATAAATCTATTACCTGTCTTGAAAATCTGTTTAGTTAAAAATGGATCGCTGTAATGCTTCGGTGCAGAAGGAAGTGGTCAGCCCCGAAGGTAACTGCGTGCAGATTCCTTCCTGCTAATGGCATTGGTTAGTCATCTCTGTTTTATTTATATTTACATTAAATATGAGATAAATATGCTACATTACAGGTACATAAGCAGACATTTGCCCAATAAACATGATTCCTATTCAGTGTACCGTCGGGCGCAGTTTGCCATTTTAGTCAATCGTGAAGTGACATTACTCAGTAACTTTGAGCCCTATTTGGTGTACTTGAACAATTCGAGGACTGATGTGTGTGCGTGTGTGTGCGCGTGTGTGTTAGTATCAATGTCGTAGAGAAAAAAACAGGACATTTGCAGGACTTCTTTTTGCTGTGTTTGAATCCCACAAACAAGAAAATAAAAGCTTATATTGTGTGTGTGTGCGCGCGTGTGTGTGTTTTTGCTTCCGTTAGGAATACCAAGGACACACACATGCACAATATCTTATTGACGTCTCAAAGACACTGACATGCTGCTAATGGGGGGAAGCAGCGGTTTGAAGATGCCTGAATGGAAGCAGGGTGATTTTTAGAAGAAGAACAAACAAAACAGTCTATTGGCAGATACATCTTTTCAGGGGTTTATTTCATCCTCGCCTTTATCTTCATCATCTCCATCTTCATCATCATCATCATCATCATCATCGTCGTCGTCATTATCGTCACATTCACAGCACGTGCCAAATGAAAAAGTGTAATTACTGTTAAAAGCAGAGGCAGATAAAGAGACATCGTGCATGATAAAAAAAAACACTCGATGCATTCACGCGTGCACACACACACACACACACACACACACAGACACACACACAAACTGCAAAAAGGCAAATTAAAGCTTTCTCCTATCAATTGAGAAAATAGATTTGGCCTGTGATGTCTACTTTTGCATTGAGATATCATTTATATATATATAAGGATATTTAAACAATTGCTGTCAAGCCAACATTTGAGGTCCCACAAGCTGCGGCGGTCGTCACGCACGGACGGAGGCCCGTATGAAGACGTTAGCCCGGCCTCGGCTTCATTTGCAGCGTCATGGCGAGCGCCCGGCACTCCCCCTTCCAGCTCTTATATCGACACTTTTTATATAACTATATATATAATTGTTTTTTTTGTTTTTTTGTTTTAATGGCGCTGAGCCCGACGGGAGGCGCCAAGCCTCCTGGGCAAAACGCCTCCGACAGACAGATGGATTTCCAGCTCGGAAAGAGAAAATACGGGGAATCAGTATTCTAACCCAAAGCAAAGAGTCTGATTAATTGGATCATTGAGCTACTAATGTGTGCGCGCATGTAATCCGTGTGTGTGTACTTGTAATGTGTGTGTGCGCGTGTTGTTCCAATGCATGTAGTCGAATGAGGAAATTAGAAACATACACGGAATAAAACAAGTCAGGATACCAAACGTGCACAGTCCCTTGACTTTTGAGTTTAATTTGTTCCATGACCACGCTCATAGCTCAAATCAACTTTCCCCACTGAAATGAAAGGAAATACTGTACCATGATACGATTACAATGCATTTATGCTCCTAAAAAGAAAATTGGCCGAGAGATGGTTTGTAATGTCTATCATAACAAGACATGCGAAAAAGTCTCAATGACCCATGCACGGAATTGAACAGGAAGTCAGCCATCAGGGTTTGAAGCAGGCATTTTCAGGTCAATTTGACCTTTCGTGCAAATGAAAAAAACAACAGTTTCAGTAATCAACACAAAATTGGGTGGACAGTTTTATCATATCATGACACAAAAAAAGTCTCAAGACCCCATGCATGCAAGTGAACAGGAAGTTGGCTATTTTGGTTTGAAGGAACCATTTTTAGGTTCAACTTAGTCATTGATACAAATTCCAAAAATTAGCCAACCACACCAGTTGCACAGACCGACACGAAATTGGGTGGACATTTTTATCATAACAGGACACATAAAAAAGGCTCAAAAACCCGCACACAAAATTGACATTTTGGTTTGAAGCAGCCGGTTTATTTTGGGCTTTGACAAACTCCTCCGTGCAAATTCGCCCAAATCCGCCTAAATCAGAAGCAGGTATCCTATACAGACAAGCAATGCGAAATTACAAAGCGTTTTTGCCTCCACTATTTAATCAATGTGGGCACAGCATAAATGTCAAAGTTTGACAATCATTTTGAGAATTCAACATTAGTAAGGGGATGTGAGGACCTGTTAGTGGCTGATTGCAGCTTTCATTTAATTTAAGTTGACAAAAAAAAAAATGTTTACTTAGTGATTGATTGGACATTTATCATCCACACACACACACACACACACACACACACTTTCCATTCCAACGTGTGTGTTTGTGTGTGCGGCCTTATCTGCCACCACCATGTTATTAGTTGCTCTTCCATCGCCATGGAAACAAAGCGCTGCCTCCCGCCTCACCATGTGCTCCATCATGTCGCTGAGCCCCCGACACACTCCACCACGTACGCCGTGCGCTCGCTAAGATCACGCTAACAGCGTGTGTGCGTGTGTGTGTTTGAGTGTGTGTGTGTATTTCAAAGAGTGACACACAGACAGAGTACCTAATCCTTCGTTTATCGCAAGGGGTTAGGTTCTGGACCATTCCCGCAATAGGTGAAATCCACGAAGTAGCAAAATTTTGTCTTGTGTATTTATACATATTTTGAAGCTGAATGAACCTCCCTAGACTTACTAAACTTCCCCACACTCCTATGAACCTCATACTCTTATGAACACTGTGTATACTCTTAAACACCTTTTAAACTCTTAAACATACACAGTAATCTACTATGTACATTTCATTCCTTGTACTGCAATATGCATTTAAAGATTCTTTTTAAAATTTGTTTTACGCTAACCTACCATAAAAAAATTACAGCCTACAGTCAAAATCTTGCGATATGGAGAATTATGCACAATGTGAATATGAAAAAAATATATAAAAGTTGCAACGTGATATAGCGAGGGTACACCGTATACTGTATTTTTGTACGTAGTATTAAACATTTATACATAACTGGTATATAAATATATATATTGACAGTATTAATACAAAGTTGAAGACCTGTAAAGATACACAAACAGTCGCGTGCACACACACAGACACAAACACCCACACAAAATGATGCAAAAAACACACACAAACACAAACAGATACGCAGACACTCAAAATCATGCACAACACACACACATGCATTAACTCACATGCACACAGTAACAATGCACACAAACACAGACACACAAACACACACACGTTCACAGTGCACATACTCCCACACTCCCACGCACACAAATGATGCAAAAATAAACACACACATTATCATTACACGCACACACACACACAAACACACAAATAATGCACAAACATAACAGCGCACATACACTTATGAATAATGCACAAACACACATATTAGCAGTGTACAATGCACACAAATATTGAGTACAAAATACACACTCGTGCATAGACACACGCACACATGAAAAACACTAACAAAGGTTATTAATATTATTATGAGCATTGTTTAATTTAAAAAAAAAAAAACAGCATCTTTACTTTGTGCGGTTATATGTTCATTAAAAAAAGTTTGGATTCACCATTTATTTTCATTGCAAAAGCACCAACATTAAAAGTGTCATTTTCAACGTCAAATTCACCTTCATATATATATATATATATATATATATATATATATATATATATATATATATATATATATATATATATTTTGTTTCACTCATTAATACTTAAATCCAAATCATAATCTATCAACACCATCGAGGCGGGCAAACATGCGCACCATTGCCCTCCTCTTGCGCAAAAAAAAAAATAAAAAAAATATCCATACTACACAATGAGCACGGTCAAACCTGTGAGGAAGAGGAAGCGTGAGGAGAGGAGAAGAGGGGGAGATGAGACAGCCAGCAGGAGAACGCGGGCCGAAGCGAAACGTGTCCGTCAGGAGGAGGACGTGAGCGCAGGAGCGGAGGAGCTACTTAGGGAGCCGAGCTGCGCCACTTAGGCCCAATTAGAATGCATATTTTAAGTGGAGTTAAACCTGATGAAATATGCATGAGGTGCCCCGCTGATGCTGAAGAAGAAGAAGAAGAAGAAGTGGAGGAAGAAAAAGAAGAAGAAGAAGAAGTTGGCCTCCAGGGGGCGCCATGATCCCACCGTGTGCGTCCAGGCTGAGCGCAGGCAGGTGTGACGGAGATGAGAGCCAGATGAGAGCCAGAGGTCACGCCGGTGTGATCCGTGATGGCGAACGGCGCGGCGACCTACACGACCGGAACATAACGAGACCGCAGGACCGACCGCCGGGTAAAATAAATAAAAAAAATGTAAAAAATAAAATACCGTCGTGGGAAGACCTCCTCCTCCCCTTTTTTTTGGGGTAGTCTTTCATGCTCAAACACATCTATGCCAATGCTCATGTGTCTTTTCTTTCACATGCAATCACGGCACTCGAAGGTGTTTGAGGCATTTTTTTTTTTTTAAGCATGGATGAAATATTTGAGCGGCACGGTGGCCGACTGGTTAGAGCGTCAGCCTCACAGTTCTGAGGTGCGGGGTTCAATCCCCGTCCCCACCTGTGTGGAGTTTGCATGTTCTCCCCGTGCCTGCGTGGGTTTTCTCCGGGCACTCCGGTTTCCTCCCACATCCCAAAAACATGCATTAATTGGAGACTCTAAATTGCCCGTAGGCATGACTGTGAGTGCGAATGGTTGTTAGTTTCTATGTGCCCTGCGATTGGCTGGCAACCAGTTCAGGGTGTACCCTGCCTCCTGCCCGATGACAGCTGGGATAGGCTCCAGCACGCCCGCGACCCTAGTGAGGAGAAGCGGCTCAGAAAATGGATGGATGGATGGATGGATGAAATATTTGCCGATAAAAGAGAGCATTTTGACGGATCTATCAATACCCACAAAATATTGTGTTCTGCTACAATATAAGCATCAAACCTACCAAAAAAGAGTAGAATTTCTTCTTTCACCAGTGATTTTTTTATTAATCTGCACCTCAATCACCAAAAATGCCAGTTTCTGACCAAAAAGCAGAGAAAACAAGGTTTTTGTGCAACGGCATGCCAAGCAGAACAAAATCAAGACTAGAAGGGCTTTTGATGGCAAAATAATCATTTTTTTATTTTTATTTTTTTTAGCTCGTTGATTGGTATTTCCACACTACTGGATACTTTAAACTGCTTGAGGACACTGCAGCATTTGCGCAGTTGTCTTTGTATCAGTATTATCGCACTCATGGTCCCCTGACATTGCTTAATGCCTCTCTGTACTTGTGTGTTTTAAGTCCTAAATGTATATTTTGGTATAGTGGCTTGTTTGTTTGCTGTAGTACGAGGGTAGCTATATATATACACACACACACATACACGCTGTTGGAGTGTGAGGTGCCTAAACTTGTCCAGCTTTCAACGTTTCGGCATTTCTCTCCCGTACAATCAAACTGAAATTCCCACTCTAATCTTTTTCTACTGTCATATCAAATCAATTACTAGAACTGCCGTCTACCATCTGAAGAACATATCCAGGTGTGCATGCTTTTAAGTCTAGGTTAAAAACTCTTCTTTTCCCTCCATGGTTTTTAGAGCATTTCCACTTTTAAATGATATTTCTTGCACTGTACGCTGTTTTAATTGTATTTTTTTCCCTCTTTGTTTTAAATGGGTCTTTGTTTTAAAATGCTTCAATCCCCGGCCCCGCCTGTGTGGAGTTTGCATGTTCTCCCCGTGCCTGCGTGGGTTTTCTCCGGGCACTCCGGTTTCCTCCCACATCCCAAAAACATGCATTAATTGAAGACTCTAAATTGCCCGTAGGTGTGACTGTGCGAGCGAATGGTTGTTTGTTTGTATGTGCCCTGCGATTTGTCTGGCGACCAGTTCAGGGTGTACCCCGCCCCCTGCCCGATGACAGCTGGGATAGGCTCCAGCACGCCCGCGACCCTAGTGAGGAGAAGCGGCTCAGAAAATGGATGGATGGTTGGATGCTTTGCTTACTGAGAAGTTGTGCAGATCTCAAATCCAAAGCAATGCAAGACCACCATCTACAGGGATCTGTTTTTCATTACAGTGGTTTACAAACTGGTAGCACGGTGGGCGACTGGTTGGCACAACTGCCTCACAGTTCTGGGGACCCGAGTTCAAATCCGGCCTCGCCTGAGTGGAGTTTGCATGGTCTCCCCGTGCCTGCGTGGGTTTGCTCTGGCTAATCCGGTTTCCTCCCACATCCCAAAAACATGCATGGTAGGTTAATTGAAGACTCTAAATTACCCGTAGGTGTGAATGTGAGTGTGAATGGATGTTTGTCTATATGTGCCCTGCGATTGGCTGGCGACCAGGTCAGGGCGTACCCCGCCTCTCGCCCAAAGATAGCTGGGATAGGCTCCAGCAAGCCCACAATCCTAGTGAGGATAAGTCGGTTCGGAAAATGGATGGATGGGTGGATGGATGGTTTACAAACCTGAATTCCACAGACTAGCTGGACGAGACCCTCTTCCACACGTACCTGTTGAAAAACGCACTTGACGAATATATACATCACTGGCGGTAAACGGTCGGGTTCCAGTTGCCGAATATAAACGTCCACAGCAGTCTAACCCCTAATAACAAACCTTAACCCTAACAACCCTACCTGTCTCTAATCCTGACACCGAACTTCCAAAGCACTAACCATGACTCAAACTAACTCTTACCCTAACATCTAACCCTAATTACCTTCCATTATCCCGACAAATGTGTTTATTTCGCTCATGTCGATTTTGTATGTGGTTTTTCGCAATATTTTTCAGATCTCAGTGTTGTCAATGTCCAGCATGAACGTACCATGAACCCCAAAATGGCAAACACAAAATCCTAACAAAAAAGAAAACACTCCTTTCTGTTTGTAGAATTTCAAGTTGATGACATCATCTCTTAGTAACCACACCCAATTAGGTCTAAAAGGAGTTAGTAATTCTTTCTATGTCACTTTTCCTGAACTCGGACAGAAGGGCAATGCGCCAAAGCCTCGACTTTGCTCCCGCCTCAAGGTTTGATGACTCGAAGGCTCTCCAGGTCGCTGACCTCGCCTTGTCAGGCGGACTCGTGGGCCCGGTCCAGGTCGAGGTCGCGGCCCGGAAGGCAAACGTTTGACGTCCTTCAGGCTTTAGCTTGTCAAGGATTGCTGCTGTAAAATGTTGGCAGCGTGTGTTCTTTCCACACATTCACCTCACTTTTCTATCGCAGAAAGAAGACACTTATGACTTCTTCACACTCGGCTGCATGTCAGTGCCTTTCGTTATTAAGAAGTTTGAATTCACAGCGGAGAGAAGAAACAAGAAACTGAGACTTTTTGACACTTACAGAGTAAACAAAACTCTAACCTCAAAATTAAGCCGCAGGCTCCACTCCTGGTAGTGCCTTTCTGTCTATTCCTTTAAGCTTCAGCTTTGCAACCATACTAACCACCGGAAACCCTGGAACCGAAAGACTTTGGTTTCCCGGACGTTACCCGGCAGATCATGGGAATAACGCCGCCGGATCGCTAGCCGGCATCGTATATGGTCGGAACTACAAAGGTATCTGAATGTCTTCGAACCTCAGAGTTTTGTTCTTGATTAATGAAAACATTCTTGGCAAACACTCCGCCACCGAGTAACGAAGCGGCGGAGTTGCGCTCGTGAGAGTCAGACACACAGGAGCGGATTAATAATCCACATGATGGGAGATCGGCAGCAAAGTTTTTAACGCGGCGGAAGCAGAAAAGTGGAGCGTACTGATTGCTGGAGTCAAAAGCTTTAGAAATGGCTTTGTAACCCTTTCCATACCGATAGATGTCAATTTCTTTATTTCTCACCTCTTCTTGAATTTCTTTGGATCATGGCATTTTGTTGCAGCTTTTTGAGATCTTTTAGCTGTCTTGATTTTGTCAGACAGGTTCTATTCAAGGGATTTCTTGATTGAACAGGTCTGGAGGTAATCAGGCTTGGCTGTGGTCAGTGAAAATGAACCAATAAATCTGATTAGTCATAATTAATTAATTCATGCATTACTTTTTCCACACAGAGCCAGGTAGCTTTGAATAGTTTTTCCACCCATAATAAATAAAATGACCATTTAAAAACTACATTTTAGGTTTACTTGGTTAATCTTTGTCTGATGTTTACATTTGTTTTATGATCTCAAACATTAAAGTGAGGAAATTATACAAAACGTTTGTGAACTGAACTTTGAACTGGTTTGCGTAGAAATTCAACTTTCCCAACACTGACTGTTACACTCTCGTGATAACCCCCTCACCTACCTGAACATTAGCCTTCACCCTCAGATATTTTATAATGGAGCCGTCAAACAATGCAAACCGTCCCAAACTAAACTGTACTGTTTTGTGGAAACAAGGTTAATGTCTGCTAGTCTGCTTCCTGTGCACTGTTTCTATGCCCTTGAGGAAACACTTTGACCTTCGTGTGTTTTATTTGGTTCTTTCAAAGTCCAGATTTTGGGATGAATAGGAGTATAATACAGAAGAAAAGCAGTTTGGGATGTTTGAATCATGAACACAGAGACACAGAGCACATGTTGGCTCCAAGAGGGTCTTTTTCGTCACGTGAAGGGAGCAGTTGGCGGCGTAGCGAGCTGCAGATGCCTCGCCATCCGACGCCCATTAATCCTCCCCCGAGTCTCCGACATCGCCATGGTGATGGCGACACAGATGAGGTGAAGTTGGGGCATGAGCGCCAGGCACGGTCCATCCACCCACTGGGATTTCTCGTCGTTTCTAATGGCGTTTGTTTCATATTACACTATATTTCACTGTTGATGACCAGCTGGGAAGATGACTGAAATCTGCTATGTGTCTGGAAACATACAGACGCTTGCTCGCAAGCTCACTCACTCGCTCACCCACTCACTGAGTAACTCATCAAGTAACTCACTCAAGCACATACTCACACACACACACACTAAGTCACACATTCACTCACTCACCTGTCAAGTAACTAATTCAGCTACTCAGTATCTCACAAAGTAACTCACTCACTCACTCACTCACTCACAACGAAGTAACTAACTCAACCATTTACTGAATGACTGACTGACTGATACTGACTAACTCACCAAGTAACAAAGTCCATCAAAGTTAACTCACTGACTCACAGAAACAAGGAGTGACCGACCCGTGAGTCTACTGGAGATGAAGATGGATTCTATCATTGTCAATGTTTGATGTGTTGTCTTGTTCTGGTCCCTGAATATGGAGCAACATGATGACAAGAAGGCCGTGTCCTCCAATTCCTCCAACTTACAGTGATCACATCAGAAAGCGCAAAAACAACAAATATGTATAAATAAATACACACACAAATACACAAACTCAAAACAAAAACACAAAAAAAAACAGACAAAAAAATGAAAACACATACAAAACCAACACACATTTACAAACAAAACTACAAAGACATACAAACACATACAAGCACCGAAACATGCAAACACAAAGGCACACAAAAACACAACTACACACAAACAGGAATGGCAAACACACACACACACACATACACGATCAGACACACACAAACATAAAACACGCACGAAACAAACACAAAACGAATACATCAATAAGCACGCAGAAACAAAAAAAACAAACACAACACACAAGTTCACAAACACAAACAGTCTATAACACACGGCCTGCCACAGGAGCTGCTGAGGCAGTCCTACACAGCGGTCATCGAATCAGTCCTGTGTTCTTCCATCACAGTCTGGTTTGGTGCCGCTACAAAAAAGGACAAACTCCGACTGCAACGGACAATCAAAACTGCTGAAAGGATTGTCGGTACCCCCCTACCCACCCTTGAGGACTTGCACGCTGCCAGAACTAAAACAAGAGCGTACAAAATCCTCTCGGAGTCTCCACATCCCGGTCACCGGCTCTTCCAGCTCTTTCCTCCAGGTAGGCGCTGCCGATCAATGCAAACTAAAACAAGCAGATATTCCAACAGCTTCTTCCCTCTCAACTTCTTAAACAGCTAATCTACAATTCCATTGCAACATGCTGCCATTTTTTTGTGCCATTTTTTTGTCTTGAGTTTGTTCTCACATTTCTGTCAGGCCAATTATACATACTCGTGCACTCACTGTAGTAGTCCCGCCACGCTGCACTATTTGCATATCTGTTGTTGACCAATACTGGCCACTCATGCCAGAGAAGCATCTGCCCCACTTGCACAAGGACTGAGGAGTATCTGCAACATTTGCACAATCAACATTGTCCCAGATTATCGTGCTACTAGTCACTTTAAACTGCATACATTCCTTGAAGTCTTGGCGCCCTTTGCACAATGGTCTTTGCACCGGACTATTGCAATATTAGTCATTCAAACTGCTCTAAGTGCTAGAGGACTCTGCATCTTTTTGCACAATTGTCAAAAAAAAAATAAAATAAAATTGTACCGGCATTACCAGATAACTAGCAACCCTTTATTGCTCAGTGAGTGTTTTTGTCAATGTCTTTATGTCTCAAAAGTGTTCTCTGCCAATTGACTGTCTGTTGTCGTACTAGAGCGGCTCCAACAACCGGAGACAAATTCCTTGTGTGTTTTTTGGACATACTAGAAATTAATATGATTCTGATTCTGGTATGGAGAAACTAAAAACCCCACATAAACACACAAAACACACATAAACACAGACACATTCACACATACAAAAACAAACACAGAAGAACAAAGAAAGCACATAAAATCGAGCACAAACACATACAGATGCAGGTTATGTAGTGTACGTTTGATGGCAAAGGGCAAGTTGCACCTGGAGAACAAGCTCTCCGGTTTGATACCAGCTAAGTAAAACCAAAAGCAGTCATAGGTGCAGAGGTGACAATGTGGCTCGTCCATCCATATTCATGGGGCCCTCGGTGTTGCAGGACTAATTCACCTGGGCAAAGCAAAGCAGGCCGGGATGTTTTTATGAACTTTTACAACAAACTATGCTGTGTTCATCCATTCTACTCACTTCATTTTGAGCTGGCTGCATCCTGCCAAGAAAACACACATACACACACACACACACGCACACACACACACACACACTTGAAAAGAGAATTGTGGACTTGCACAAGTCTTATTTATCCTTGGGTGCAATTTCGAAAATGCCTGAAGGTGCCACGTTCACCTTTTCAAACAATTACTGTATACACAATTATAAACACCATGGGAATGAGCCATTACTCCAAAAGAAGAATCAAAAAGCCAGATTAAAGTTTGCAAATGAACACAGGGATAAAGACCTTAATTTCTGGAGACATGTCCCGAAACTAAAATTGAACTGTTTGTCCATAATGAACATCGTTACTTTTGGAGAACAAAAGGGGAAGCTTTCGAGCCTGAGAACACCGTCCTAATTTTGAAATACGGGGTTGGTCGCATCATGTTGTGGGGTTGTTTTGTTACAGGAGGGACTGGTGCACTTCGCAAAATAGATGGCATCATGAGGAAAGAACATGATGTGGAAATACTGAAGCAAAATCTCAAAGCATCTGCCAGAAACTTAAAGCTTGGGCATAAATGGGTCTTCCAAATGGACAATGACCCGAAGCATTCTGCCATTCTGGTTACAAAGTGGCTGAGGGATAACAAAGTCATTGATGTGGCCCTGATCACAAAGCCCTGATCTCAATTCTATTGAAAATGTACGGGCAGACCTAAAAAGGCATGTGCGAGAAAGGTGGCCTACAAACTTGGCTCAGTTACACCAGTTCTATTAGGAGGAATTGGCAAAAATTCCTGCCAACTATTGTGCAAAGCATGTTGAAATGTTTGACCAAAGTCATGCATTTTGAAGGCCATGGTACTAAATACTAATGAAATATATGTAAACTTGCGGACTAACTTAGGATTGGTCTCCCTCTCTCTCTCTCTCACTCACTCACTCACTCACTCACTGCTATGGGGATGAGTGTGGTATAAAATAGAACCAGCTGCTATAGCTGCTGTTGTTGTATGAAAACCTGAAGACTCAGTAGCAGCAGCCGTTCAAATGAAACCTCCCGCTAAACTCCAGGTGCTGAGTCCAGCGTGTCGTTAGAGCTCCTCTCGGCACAAAAACAGATTTTGATGCGCATGGGCCTGGTGGCAAACATGCACACCGAAGCGGCGGTGTAATGGAGGAACAGATTGACAATCTGAAAGCCATTCCACCTCTGCCGTCTTCACGTGCGCTTCGTAAAGACTCAATTACGTTTGCGCTGCCCCATTCATCTGCTTCAGGCTCGGTGAAGGGCTCCGGGATCAATACAGAGCCTGGCGAGGGATCGCTCGCCTCCATTGCACTCGGCCAACGATCGTCTGGCGAGCTCCGGAGCTCTGCTTTGTATGAACGCCGCTACCTGCACCACTTGAACAGATCCATAAAGATCCAAACTGCAGTGGAGTGAAATATTACTATTGGAGCGCGCGCTCTGAGAAGTCACTATCTGTCTTCGGTTTCAAAATTAACCTCTGCGAGCTTCACACCTATTGAGTTTCCTAAACTATCACAACAAATCAAATGGATCACATGCATAAATACAATAACGTGCATTTAGAAAGCTTTCGATTGCAGGTGATAAGAATTAACTTAAAGCATACCTTTTCCCACCGCTATTGGAATCAGAGAGAATCACATTGTAATTGCAGTGAATCAAATCAAAATTAGAGTGAATTGTATTGAACTTAAGTGAATGGCACTGTATTGCTTCATAGCTTGTCTTATTTGGAGTAAATTTCTTCTTATCATATCATAATTGGAATGAATCATATTGTAGTGTAATTGGAGGGAATCATTTAAATGTATGAATTGCTTTTTATTGTATCTTACTGCATCGTAGTGTGTGGTATTATCATTGGAATGAATCGTATTGCATGGTGTGATATTGTAGAAGGAGTGAATCAGAATGACTTGCATCATATTGATTAATTAAGAGAACGTATCGTATCTCATTGTATGTTAATTGGAGTGAATTGTATTTGGTGTTAATTGGAGTGAATTGTATTGCACCATATCATATTGTATCGTATTGTAACTGTATTGTAACTGTAGTGAATCATATTGTAATTGGAGTTAATCGTATTGTAATTGGAGTGAATTGCATTGTAACTGGAGTTAATTGTATTGAAATTAAAGTAAATTGTATTGCATTGCTTACTACTGTATTGCAATGAGTGAATAGTATCACAGTTGGAGTAAATCGAACTGTATTTTTTGGGGGAGTGAATCATACTGTTTTGTAAATGGAGTGAATCACATTGTACCATATCGTAATATAATTTGTCTGAAAAACTTTTGTATAATTGAAGTGAAAGATATTTTATCATCTCGTATCGTATGGAATTTGGAATGAATCACTTCATATCGTATCATAATTGGAGTCAATCGCATTGTACAGTATTATGTTGTAATTGAAATGAATCATATTGTACTGGAGTGAATCACTTTGTATCATAATTGCAGAGAGTTGTAAAGTATTTTAATATGGAGTGAATCATATTATATTGTGATTGGAGTAAATTATATAGGTTGTATCGTGTCGAATGTTTTTTGGAAAGACTCGCTTCATATCGCAATTGGGGTGAATCTTATTGTACCATATCATGTTATAATAGGTGTGATGAGATACAGTAGCATCGCATCGTAATTGAGTGAATCGTATCGTTATTGGAGTGAATCGCATCGTGACATAATTGGAGTGAATGGTATCATATTGTAATTGGAGTGAATCACTTGACTTTGAGCCACTCACACGGCAAATTGTGTTGTCATTTCCAGGTTTCCTCCGTCGTCGATAATTGATTGTGAATTTCCTTGATGATCGATCCGGCGGATTTCCTGGAAAGCGCCTCGCTCGAGCACTGTGGACTCGCTTCATCCTCCTCTCTTTTCTGTCCGCGCTTCCGCCTTCCTCCTGTTCGTCCTCCTCGGGCGCACAGAGCGGCCGACTAACCAGCTTACGGGACAATCGGATTATCAATTTGCGGGGCCAAGTTGAACTGTACAGATTGCGGCGGCAAGCGGGAGTGACGGGCTAAGGAGTGCGGCTGTCGGGACAGATGGATGGAGCCTCTCATTCCCGCCGACACCGGGGCCCCATTTAGGAGGCCGTAATTGGAGCTGTTATATCGACACTCTTCCTGCTCCCAGCGTCACCCTCCTCACTCTCCTCATCCTCCTCTTTCTTCCCGTAATGGCTCCTCCTGGTCTGAGCGCAGCGTTTTGCAAATCAAACTGTTGATTTCCCTCCGCCTTATAAGCCAGAGTTCCCTCAACTGCTTGTTAGCGGCGCGCTGATGCTAAAGCATCCAGCTGAGCGCTTCATTGTGCTCAATATTGGATGGAGGCAAGGGGAAAAAAAAAGAGCGTTTTCATCATTTCCTGGTCAATATCTGGACAAGGGGGTCAAAATGGAGGTGGTTTGTTATCTAATGCCTGCATGTTAAAATGCGTGTAAAAATGTCATGGAAAATCACCAGTTCGAGTACATACACTGTATATACAGTACACATACAAAGATAGACATACTGTACATTAACCTGTAGGCATACAGTAGAAATGCATGTACAGTAATCCCTCGTTTATCACAGGGGTTACGTTTCGGATCACCCCCGCAAGCGGTGAAATCCGCAAAGTAGCAACCACATATTTTTGTTATTATTTGGTGTAAATATATCTCAAAGCTGTATGGACCTCCCCAGACTTTTATTAATCTTCCCCACAATGCAAATAACCTCTACCATATGTTCTATACACCTAAACAGTCTTAAACATACAGTAATGCACACTCATACTGTACACTATGTAGATTTTATTTTTTGTAATGTGTTTTAATGAATTTTTATTTATTTTTATTTTTTTTAACAGTGTTAATGTTTTAGGCTTAGAAGATTTTATTCTACCACAAAAAAATTATAGCCTGCACTCAAAATCCGGTGATATGGCGAATTTTGCGCATTATGAATATGAAGAAAAAATCTGCAAAGCACTGAATATGCAATATGTGAACAGAAATATGGCGAAGGAACACTGTACACATTCATATACAAATACAAACATTATGTGTAAACATATATTTATTCACAGACGCACGCACGTACGCACGCACACACACACACACTCACACACACGTATACATGTTTATCCTGTGGTGCTTTGAGATACAAGTCGTCATGTTCCGATTCTCTGTCTGTCTGCTGTTTTGTTTTCTGTGTTCTTTAGTTTCCTGGGTGATTGCTGGTGAGTCCCAATAAAAACTGAAGCTCATTTAAAGATTAGGTGCAGCCATTACATGGAACCACTACTTACCAACCACGTCTGCTTTCAGCACTTCATATGATGGTAAGACACTTAACTTTATATTAACTTGTTTTGCAATATAATATTACGATAGGTGTCACATTGTTCATATTTAACGACGTTTGGCACAAAAGCAATGAGGATAGCAAACTTGCATCTCACTCTTAAATACTTGAAATACTCTTAAATACTGTACGTGTATGCATCATGAGACTTGGCTCTTTTGCCATTCAATGTAATGCGGATGCACAGAAATTACATGACAATGACGTTTCGCAAACGATCCCATTTGTATCACGTCGACCTTTTCTGTACCTTTTACTGTATTCCCTCTTGTGTTACGTGTCCTTTTTGTAGTGTGTCTCTGTAGTGTGTACTTTTTTCAACATAATCTCGAATGGTTCAAGCTCTTTTTGTTGTTATTAATACTGATCTTCCACTATTGTTTTGTCTGCTTCAGGGTCCTAAATTCATTTTGACAGATCTTAACATGAGTGACGTGACTTATGAGTTTTCCGGGTACGCGATGTCATTCGGACGTTTTTTGGGGGCTTTTGACTTGCCAGCAAAAATTTTAGATGTATTTTTTGGAAAGTCTATTGACTTAATGCTTACAAACAATACAAAATCCCATGGAAGGGCTAACGAATAGCATCTATGTGGCGGTGTTAACCCTTTAAGCAACAGCTTTTTGAACAAAAATGGTGGATTAACACATTTAGACAGACAATAGAACAATACTCACAGGAATATATTCTTTATCCTCTACAAAAAACGAATAGTATTATGGCAGTTTACAGAGGAACTGAAGACTGCCTCCATGTACAGTAAATTTGGATGTCTCTATTATATAGCCCCGAGGTGGCCAAGGACCTGGACTATGTCCATTGAATTGAAGCAAAAAAAAAAAACAACTATTTATTTCTTTGGATTGTATTTGATTACATCATTACTGTATATTTTATTCAAGTACAATATCAAAGAGTGCTGTTTTCCTTTTTAAAAAGCACATGAACAACATTTTTTTTTTTTTTAGTGAAGCAGGAATGATTAATAATGTGATTACATAAGTGTGCACACCCTCCTACAAATGGGATGTGGCTGTGTTCAGAATGAACCAATCACATTCAAACTCATGTTAAATGGGAGTCAGTGCACACC
Organism: Phyllopteryx taeniolatus; assembly: GCF_024500385.1. Classification (NCBI taxonomy): domain Eukaryota; kingdom Metazoa; phylum Chordata; class Actinopteri; order Syngnathiformes; family Syngnathidae; genus Phyllopteryx; species Phyllopteryx taeniolatus. The sequence goes on along the minus strand of NC_084511.1, from coordinate 22,251,267 downwards.
TGTCACCATTTAAAGGGCCCCTAAATTTAAATTTCAATTGTTCTAGTAGGCTTTTCCTGTTGTTGTTGTTGTTTTTTTCTTTTAGAATCCTGAAGGTTTTGCGCTACCACTGACTGCTATTTTGAACTACTCATAATTCCTTCCACTTTTCTAAGGCTCCTGTTCAGAGCAGGCTAAATATATATAAAATATATAGATATGTATAAATATATAGACGCAAGTTGTCTTATCTCTTCTCACTGATGCGCACTCCGCCTCTTTCTCTTTTTCTTTCAACTTTGCCAAGATGAGCCAGGCTGCCACTTTTCATCGTCTTCCATTACCCACCGCCATTATTCCCTAATTTCCTTCCCCTCTCTCTTTGCGTACCTTTTGCACAAAGCAATCAGCTTGGCAGTTAATGGCCGAGCGATCGGCAGGACCATCTCAAACTCTCCCGCTGTTTTTTTTTCTTCTCTTTTACCCGGGAAATGAGAGGAGACAAAAGCAGACGCTGCTGGCCGGCTCGCCGGCTTGGCCGCCACTTTGGCCTCCCGTCCTCGAAATGAGGCTGTCAAGTGAGAGACGTCCGCGGGAGTTCTTACTCTCACCTCTGATTGGCAGCCAGACGAGGAAGGACAAAGAAAAAATATTTTGCAATTTCCACTCTGTAAAAATCAATAGGATCTTCCACGGCTTTTAAAAAAAAAAGGTTGGCCATTTGGCTTTGATGCGTTTTAGATTTTTTTCCCACTGTTCTGCAGATATTGAGATGTAGTGGCACTTTTCTACTGTCATAAAAGCTCTGAGTATTTTATCTGGTAAGAAAGAGAAGATATTATAAACAGTAAAAACAAATAGTGTAAACAGTCTTTTGACACACACATGGCAACTTCTGATCACAAGCATACAACTGTTGACATTGACTCGACCAAGAGTTTGTCTTTTATCTTGCAAGAAAGACGAGAAATTGTACAGAATGCACTCGACATGGTGATCGCAAACATACAATTTTTCACAGTTACTTGACCAAATGTTGTCTTTTTGCTTGCTACAGAGGAGAAATTGTACAGAGCAGACATTCACAATGCAGTATACAAGATATTTAGACAAACATGGCAGCTGTTGTCTCACTTGTGGTAAACATTCAGTCACTTCGTGGTCACAAACATAAAATTGTTGACAGTTATTTGAACACGTCTTTCAATAGAGTAATAGAGTAGAACCTTTACAAAGAGGAAGCACAAAATGCAGTGCAAAGGTTCTAACATGGCAGCTGCTGTGAAATACTAAACAGTAAGCTGCTTTGTGATCACAAACAAACAATTATTGACGGTCATAACGAACGTAGGGCCTCCTTGTGATCACAAACAAACAATTGTTGACAGTTACTTGTTAAAGTATTAAAGAACTATTCAGAAATTGCCCAGAATTCGCATTCAAGTGTCCTGTCTCCATGATGAAAATGCAATTGTTGACATTGTAATGCACATTGAATTGCCTCGTGAAAACAAACATTTGTTAACAGTTACTTGACCACCAGCAACGCTTGCTTAACCAAGATTTGTTGTTTATCTTGCAGTAAAGAGTAGAAATGTAGTCTATACGACGGAAATACAATTGTTTACAGATATACTAAACATGGAGCCGTTTCTTGATCACAAACACACAATTGTTGACAGTCACTACCAACAACAACTGGTACTTAACCAATAGTTATATTTTTATTTTTTTATTTTTTGGTAAAAAGAGGAAACAAGGTACAGAGCAAGAACACTGAAATCTACTGGGTGATCACGAACATACAATTGGTGATCACAACTGTACAATTGTACAATTCCTCAGCTGGTTCGAGAATAACCCCGACCAGCCAATTAAAAAAGCTCTTGCCATGACAAAAGTCTGAAATTGACCCCGTTGCTTTGACAAGGAAGCTTCGGGACACTTTTGCCATTCCGGCGGTGACGTTCCTCCCGACAACATCATTCCCGCGGCCAGGTCGACCCGCACTGTCAGCCCCTGTCGGTCCCGCCAGCTGACGGGGGCACGACGCGGGAAATATAGATGTGGCATTCTTCCCCGTGGGCGGATGATAACCGGCGGGGAAGCTGGCGATGCGCCGGACGGCGGGTCAAAAGATTCCTTAAACTGTCAGAAGCACAACCGCGGGAAGTGTCACCTCCTCGGCGGGTGAAGTGTAGCCATTACTAGTGAGACCTCCCAACCCGAGAGAATCTTTGTATCTCATGAAGCCGAAAGATGAAGAAGATGAGACTCCATCTTGTTCACCTTCAGGATGAAGACGTCCTAATAATACACTTCCTCTTTTAGCCTTTGACAGTGCACTGCAAAGGTAGGGGCCGCTCATGTACAAGCGCTTTTAACTGGCTTGACTAGAATGGGAACATTTGTATCCGAGTGACCAGAAGTCCTGTTTCCACAGACGTTTTTTTAAGGGGTTATCGCAGTCAGCATGTGTTCTTCCATTGCACGGCAACTTATGTTTCTTTAAGAAAGTCACCGACACTGACTGCTGTTCTCATGTACTGTCCATAGAGTCATTGGTTGGTCTACCTGTCAATCATTACAGGTAAGACCAATTATTGGTGGGTTGCCATTGGCCAGTTTACATTTCAATCATTCCAAGTGTCACCACTGATATTTTTCATACTGTTATTACCATAAAAGGATACATTTTTGATATAGTGCTGGTAACGGATGGCTGTAGCTTTTGCAGGTGTACCTACTGAAGTGGTTGACGCATGTGGGTGTTTTTCATAAACCACAATGACTCACTTCCCGTGTGGGCTGCGGTCAACGCTTCCCACCAGGGTTAGCCTTTTACTCGCTGGCTAAAAGGGTACCTAGTGATGCACCCATTAAGTGGAATTTATACTGCGTGCCCCCTGGACTATTTGTAAAATCAGCCCCCAAAGCCAGTTACCCTTAGCAACATCAAGTTTGGTGGGCAGATCTATCATGAGTATAACCACCAAAAAGTGCCAAGAAGCCATGCCGGAAAACACATAGGGCATCTGCCATTTTGGCTCCAGGTGCCCATTTTCTAGGGATCCGTACCTCTTGGATTTTATTTAATCCAGCCCCGCAAGGCAGTTTTACTTGGCAACGTGAAATCTGGTACTGTAGACATGCCCATCGTAAACTGACGCACCAGAAAATCTCAAGAAGTCATGCCAGAAAAGTCTCAGGATGTCTGTCATTTTGGTTTAGAGTGGAGTTTAGAGTTTTGGGGAAAAGCCAGTTGTACTTAGCAAGGTAAAGTTTGGTAGGCATGTCAGTCATAAATTGACCTACAAAAAAAGCCATACTTGAAAATACACAGGAAGTCTCCCATTTTGGTCTAAAATGGACATTTTAGGGCTCATTCCTAAGAATCCTTGCCCCCTGGTTTAAAAAAATACAAAAAATAAAAAAGATCACCCCCTCCTCCCCGAATCCAGTTTTACATAGCATCATAAAATTTGGTAGACATGTGTGTCATGAGTAGACCCACAAAAAAGTCTCAAGGATCCATGCCCAAAAACAAATAGGTAGTCTGCCACTTTGGTTTGAAGTGGCCCTTTTAGTGCAAGCTCAAAGACACACTTGTAGCATTAGTGTTTTTTCTTTACACCAAAATGTTAAAATGTTAAATGTATTCTTTATAAGTGTGTCATGAGCATTGTAGCTGTATAGCGGTGATAGATATTCACCTCACATTCCCGGCTGTAAACAAAGCGCCGTGTGGACGTGGAGCAATAAAATAAATCAGCCTGCAGGTGTTCTACTCGCTCGCTCACTCGCTCGAGTTGTTTTTTTTTTTTTTTTTTTTCCCCCGGCAGAATGTACGAGTGTTTGGACCCGCAGACACGCAGCGTCCACATGACACTTTATAGACTTTCTGGATAGATGTGAGCCGCCAGAAACGTCAGCGTGCTCCCCTCAGGTCCTCTTCTGACTCCATCTCAAAACCTTGTTCACAAAGACCCCGCGGCTCCTCTCTCTCTCTCCCTCGCTCTCTCTCTCACACACACACACACACACACACACACGCGCACAAACACACTGTATCACATGCTGTTGATGTGTACTGAATGTGCTTGAACCACTAACCCTGGTATTAAAGCCTAATCTTTGTTTAAAACCTTAATTTGAACCCCTAATCCGTTTGCAACCCTATCCCTGATTTAAAAGCCTAATTTGAAACCCTAATTCTTTCTTGAAATCATAATCTAAAATCATAATCCTGGCTTCAAACACGAATTTGTAACAATAACCCTAATTAAAACTCTGAAACCTGGTTTGAAACATTAATTATGCCTTGAAAGCCCAACTTGAAACCCAAACCCTGTCATAAAAAAATAATTTAAAACCCCAATTCTGGCTTCAAACTCACATTTATAACAATAACCCTAATTTGAAGGCGTAACCCTGCTTTGAAACCCTAATTCTGTCTTGAAACCCCAATTTGTAACCTCAATTCTGGCTTCAAACTTTGATGTATAACAATATTTCTAATATGAAACCCTAACGGCGGACGACTGGTTAGAGCGTCAGCCTCACAGTTCTGAGGACCCGGGTTCAATCCCCGGTCCCGCCTGTGTGGAGTTTGCATGTTCTCCCCGTGCCTGCGTGGGTTTTCTCCGGGCACTCCGGTTTCCGCCCACATCCCAAAAACATGCATTAATTGGAGACTCTAAATTGCCCGTAGGTGTGAATGTGAGTGTGAATGGTTGTTTGTTTGTATGTGCCCTGCGATTGGCTGGCAACCAGTTCAGGGTGTACCCCGCCTCCTGCCCGATGACAGCTGGGATAGGCTCCAGCACGCCCGCGACCCTAGTGAGGAGAAGCAACTCAGAATGGATGGATGGATGAAACCCTAACCATGTTTTACAACCCTAATTTGAACCTCAAATTCTTCTAACTTTTATTTGTAACAACAACTTTAATTTGAAATGCTAATTCTATCTTGATACCATAATTTGATACCAAAATACCTTGGCTTCAAAATACCAAAATACCTTGGCTTCAAACTCAGATTTGTAAAAATAAACCCAATTAGAAACCGTAGGCATGGATTGAAAGTTTAATTTGTAACAACAAACCTAAGTAGAAACACTAACCCTGGATTGAACCTCTAATTTCTAACAGTTGAAACCCTGATTGCATCTTGTAAACAAAATGTAAAACCCGAACTTTGGCGTCAAACTCAAATTTGTAAAAATAACCCTAATTTGAAATCCGAATTCTGTCTTGAAACCATGATTTGAAACCCTAACCTTTGCTTCAAACTCTAATTTGTCACAATCAGAGGTGTGCACTGGGGGCCTTCTCTGTTTACCTATCCATTACCTCCATTTACAATTTACGTAAAATGGTATTAATTTATTTCCAGCAGTCTGTTGTATCCATTTCATAGCGCGTCTTGGCTGAGCAGCCACCAGTCATTTAAGGTGGTTTTTGTTTTTTTCTTTTTTTTTGGTCCAATCAGATTTCATCTTCTATGTGTGTTGCCATATGAATGTAATCTTCCCAGGGCCTTCAGACCCAAGATTGCTGGCCGTTGCCAAATACACTCAATAGAAATGTCAAGTTCTTTTTTAAAAAATAAAATTTCAGATTCAATAAACAGCGGTAGCTAGCGGGCCTCCGGTGACGTTAGAATTCTTCCATCTTCTGATTGGTTTAGAGCTACTCGAGTGGATTTTCCCTATATAACTGTACGTGAAGCCGGCGGCTGAGCAAGATGACGAACATGACGGACGGATAATATGGTTAAAAATAAATTTTTAAGGTGGACTTTTCAAGACAAACTGGACATTGTGACAGAAAGTCACACAACGCTTGTAGCTGGCTAGCATGGTTCAACCCGGTAAGGGATCCTTTAGCCACTTGAACTTGTAGCAGGTCCCAACCACACACAGCTACCAAAAAAGGATGGAGTTTGTCTATAAACAATACACATCTCTAGTGAGTACGATGTGTTTTTTTCAAAGTTTTTAGGTTTTTGTCATGTTATTAGATAAGTAATGATTGTGAACTTCTGTAGTGTAGAGATTTGGCGTCAGAAACACAGTAGCACTTTTGCCTGGGAGAACAACACATTTGACTTGAGTAAGCCTGGTTTATTAAAAATGGATCTGTTGGAACTGCGACAACTGAAAGTGTGCAGATTCGTGTTCGCCTAATTAACCGCCTTTCAAAAGGATTCCGACAGCAGCATCGCAAGTCTACAGGGCACTGCCGCCATTTTATACAATTTTAAATGAGGACATCATCATTAATTAGCCAGGTAGGCTCACGACGGAGTTGAATGTTGTAATGGAAGATAAACAGGGTTTGACATGAACTGTTTAGGTCACCAAATTCTAATTTGTAACAATAACCCTAATTTGAAACCCCAATTTTGTCTTGAAACCTCAGTTTGAAACCCAAAACCTGGCTTCCAACCGAACTTTGAAGCCCTAACTGTTGTTTGAAACTCTAGTTTTCTTTTTAACTGAATGTTGTGATACTGTACCTCATTAAATTTTGCAGGTGATGCGATATTCATGATGCTATATATGCATACTATTTTGCAAAGGTTTTGTTCTTTTATGCACATCCCTGCAGTGGCACTCAAAGGATGACCTGGCGTCATCCACATTATTGCTTATTGCCCTTTAATTACACACATCTAACATTCCAAGCTGTTTTATTCTCCATCCTAAATCGCATTTAAAGGTCCGTGTGGGAGTAAAAAGTGCTAAGCCGTAATCGTGGCTGGGCAGCAATTACCACAACGAGAGCCAGTGACATTTCCTTGATGAGAAGATTTTAGCTTTACAGCAAAACTGCTTGTTTCCAAAACTTTATAAGGATATTTTCCATATTTACACATGTCATTTTCACTCAGTGTAACAACATTTATGACAACTTTTATGAAGAGCCCAGAAGATATAAATTGTTCCTGGTCACAGCTGCGTGTCTCGCCACCTGTTGACGAGTGGGCGGTCTCTGCTTTCAGAACTGCCGCATCCATCTTTATCTCCATCCTAATGTCGTCTGCAGCTGGCGGCCTCCGGCAGGGATGAGCAGGAGCTGCTCCAAGTCTACATATCGGGAATATTAAAAGAAAATACAAGCGAGTCCTGGTCCTAGTCATCATCCATCCATCCATTTTCTGAGTCGCTTCTCCTCACTAGGGTCGCGGGCGTGCTGGAGCCTATCCCAGCTATCATCGGGCAGGAGGCGGGGTACACCCTGAACTGGTTTCCAGCCAATCGCAGGGCACATAGAAACAAACAACCATTTGCACTCACATTCAAACCTACGGGCAATTTAGAGTTGTCAATTAACCTACCAAGCATGTTTTTAGGATGTGGGAGGAAACCAGAGTGCCCGGAGAAAACCGACCCAGGCACGGGGAGAACATGCAAACTCCACACAGGCGGGGCCGGGGATTGAACCCCGCTCCTCAGAACTCTTCCCTTATTGTAGTACTTTACTGTTATAAGATCACAAATGTCTCCAAGGTAACCATTCGGGACAGTTTGGACAGCTGGGAATGGCCATATGGGATGGAAACACCGAGAATGGGGATGAGAGCAGCCAGGATTGAAATTACTAAAATAGATAAAGCCCTGATGGAGACGGGCAAGGGGACAGTTGGGAGGAGGACAACCAGGGTGGAGATGAGTATTGGGATTGGCACAACCTGGATGGGAGCAGCCAGGTTGGAGACTACCAAAATGGGGGCTGTGGTAAAAAGGATAACAAGGATGAGTACAGCTGGAAAGGTAACAGAATGCCACCATAATGTGGACAGGTACCAACGGGACAACATTAAGAAGAGAGAAGAATATGGGAATTCAGATTGGTACCAGTTGGGATAGCCTGAAATAAGTTGGCGCAACAACAACAGTTCTCCCACTCAAACTGAGTTTAATCTTCCAGTGATAAAACCACAGCATTGAAATTTCCGAGACTAATAAACAACAACAATATTTTAATAGACTTCTCCATCATCCTCCATGTTGAACAGAAAGTCCTGTCAAACTAACTTGTGCACTCAGAGGGATTAAAACCATTAACGCAATTTATATCAAACCTCCGCCATGAGGTCAGTCATGCCAGTGCCTTTAATGCTTCCCACCACCACCGTCAACATCATGCCGCCCCCCGCCACCCCACTCCTGCCTCCCCCACGGATAATCTAATTGAGGCCGGGGCTGTGGGCGGCAGATCGTTACGGCTCGGATGCTCCGGAACGCACAAAAATCAAAGCTTCATTAGAATAAGATGGACTGACATTCCGGGTGGAAATAAATAAATGAAAAGAATTAAAAGGAAAGGGGGAGGCGGGAAGGCGGGACGGGGGTGAGGTCGGAAGAAATCAACCTTGATTAAGCGGACGTTCACTGACCAGTCGCTCGGCTTATTGCGTTGACGTGCACGTGAATGGCACATCTCGTTAAAATGAATGCTCTCATTAAAGCTATTTGGAAATTGAAGGAAAGATCAGGACTTAGGTCATGCTATGTGTCATGCTGTTCTGCTATATTTGTCTATAAATTCAAAAGTCTTAACACCCGCTTTGGCGTCTCGGCAACGACATCCACAGGGCATAGCAAGTCTCTCATTTTGTAGGAGGCCCAAAAAAGCAACACAGCAAAAATGTTGCTATGGTAACAGGCTTCACATTGTTAAATTACAGTAAAAATACAGAAAAAAATGGAAAATACATGTCCGCAAGTGATACACAACTTAGACACCAACATTCATACATATAGAAGAAAAGGGCTTTTGAATAGCTGTCCATTGTAGAGACTGATGAGCAATGTTCATATCAAGACTCATTCTTATTGAAGATGTAATTAGCAGAAATGAATCTGCACACAAAGTTATCTTTGTGACAGACAAATTCCTTCTGCACCGACGTATTATAACGATCCATTTTCATAAAAAAGGCTAAAATGTATCTAACTTATTTTCCCTCGTTATTGACCCACAATAAAATCTAGACTTCAAATCGTGAGGTGACATAATGCCGCACGCACGGAGTGAGGGAAGAGGCGTTCAAGAGAGTTAATAGATTAGTTCTCAAGCTATGAATCCATGATGGACCCACCCCTCTTGGACCCTGGTCCCCACTTCTTCCAGCTCCTTCCCTCAGGTAGGTGTTACCGAACAATGCAAACTAAAACAAGCAGATGTTCCAACAGCTTCTTCCCTCTTGCCATTAACTTCTTGAACAGTTAATTTACAATTCCATTGCTACATGCTGCCATTTTTTTTGTCTTGAGTTTCTTGTTACATTTCTGCTGGGCCAATTATACATTAGTCGTGCACTCACTGTAGTAGTCTCGCCAAGTTGCACAATTTGCATATCTGTTGTTGACCAATACTGGCCACTCATGTGCATGAGTAGCATCTGCAACATTTGCACAATCGACATTGTCCCAGATTATCACACTACTATTCACTTTAAACTCCATACATTTCTTGAAGTCTCGGCGCCCTTTGCATACTGGTGATTGCATACTATTGTTCTATTAGTCATTTCAAAATGCTCTGATTGCTAGAGGACTCTGACACTTTTTGCACAATAAAAAAAAAATAAAAAATTATAATAATAATAATACAATTGTACCGGCATTACCTCATTAGTGGCAACCTTTTATTGCTCAGTCTTTTTTTTTATGTTTTTATGTCTCAAAAGTATTCTCTGTCAATAGCCTGTTGTCATACTAGAGCGGCTCCAACTACCTGAGACAAATTCTTTGTGTGTTTTTGACATACTTGGCAAATAAAGATGATTCTGATTCTGATTTTGATTCAACACTTTAAACTGGTTAATAATGCGTCAAAATAACAGACAAGGTAGGGACAGACCCCTTGTCTCGATTTGTGAAAAGAAATATGAAATTGAGCATATATAAACATACAAGGTTTGTGCACGACAGTGAGTATATGCATATAGAAAAGACGAAAACAGCTTTTTAATAGCTCTCCACTGTATGATTGATGACTATTCTTGATATCAAGGGTTATGCGTGTAGAAGAAATCTTTCAATCAGATGACCACTGAAGTGACTGATGCACCCTACTGACGTCAAGAAAATATCCCGTAACTATCTCTCCAATCTGCATGAAAGGGTTCCTACGAGTGTTCCTAATTGTGAGCCGGCGAGGGTCAGTCATCCTCACAAGTACAGAGGAAGTGCGGTTGTAATGAGAAATCCATTTGAGTGCACGGGGTGACAAACAATCCAAAGCCGCAGCCTCCCTCACTTCATATAAACTGGGCCATATTCCTTTTGACGGGGCTTTGTTTGAGTCGCATTAAAGGCTTCCAAGATTATTATTACAAATGTAAAATTGCATCAGCTTGGTCCCCCTGGCTGCCGGCGCTCTGATGTGAGCTCTCCAGAGCATCTTGCCTCCGATTAGAGGTGCCACTGTTCATAAACTCATCAAAGCGCACCGAGAGCGCCGACTCTCGAAGATAATAAAAATGTGCCGACAATAACGCAGAGGATTTAGACGGCGGGGCAATAGGAGGGAGAAATGATAACGGCAAACGCCTGCAGCAACTAGATACTGTACCACGTGTAGCCGTACTCGCAGGTGGCACTTGAAAGAAGCGTGAAGGAAGAGTGGCGAATGATTGACGGGTGCAGCCAAACCCCACTGTTACATAATAAATTATGATTATAGTTAAGTATTGTTGTAAAACACAACATATGTACACTTTATAGACTATATCTAGGCAGCGGCTGAGATTTGCTTGCTTAAAACCCGGAAATGCCGTGAGTGGGTGGGTACCAACCACAAAGTACTTGAATATTAATTGAAAAAACTATGCCACTGTCAGCGATTTCAGATCCACCAGTTTGCCAAGCCTAATATGCCGTTTATTGCCTTTTGCATTCAATCGAGAAACCATATAGACTTAAAGCATGTCACAGACTCAATTTGACCTATGATGTGCATAAAACAGTAGAAAAAAATGGATTCTGATGGAAGGAGAACTTAAAGATACAGTTAGGACTGAGAGTTTAAGGTGTTAAGACCAAGTCTAGACCAAGACTTTATGGGGTTAAGACCAATTCAAGACCACGATCCTAAGGGGTATAGACAAAGTCAAGACCATGACTTCATATAGCCAAGACCAAGCGCAGATCAAGAATTTGAGCTAAGACACAGTCATGGTCAAAACTAATGTATTTTTGGGGAACCTTTAGAACCAAGACTTTGAAGGATTGGTGACCAAGCCAAGAAACAGGGACTTTGAGGAACTTTAAGGAGCCAAGACCAAGTCTTTAAGAGGTTAAGACCTCTCAAAGACCAAGACTTCAAGGAGCTGACAGCTCAAGTCAAGACTGGGACCACGGATTTAACACCAATAAATAAATACCAATACTTTGAAAGGTTGGAGTCTAAGCCGAGAACAAGACTATGAGCTGTTAAGACCAATACTTTAAGGAGCAAATACAAGTATTTAAGTGGTTAAAAACTGGTCAAGACAGAGACTTCAAGGAGCTGAGAACGAGTCAAGACCAAGTCATTGAGCAGTTGCGATCGCATCAAGACCAAGACTAAGGATTAAAGACAAAGACGTTAAGGGTTTAAGAGCAAGGGTAGCTCAAGAGTGCAAAGGGTTTAAAACCACGTCAAGAGATTGTAAGGAGTTAAGACCAAGTCTAAAACAGACACTTTGTGGAGTTGAGACCATGTCAAAACGAAATCTTAAGGGAGCCGTGACCAAGGGCAAATCAAGACTTTAGGCCGAGACCAAATAAAGACCAAGATTTTGAGGGGTATAGACCTAGTCAAGTGCAAAACACTGAGATGTTTTGGCATAGTGAAACCCAGGACTAAATATTCAAGACCAAAGTAAGGCCCAAACTGTAAGGGGTTGAAATGCAGTTAACATTTTAAGTTGACTTGTCTGACATGATTTTGAATGAAACATGAGGACCAAGTCCAATTTGTGAGCATCTCAGGCCTCAAGTAAGTCCTGCTACTGGCGGAGAGAGATAGTGTTCTCATTTGGAATTCCTCCATGCAGGTGGAAACAGCCAACAGCCACAAAAAAAAAGAAAAAAAAGAAACCGTTTACAAAATAGATCCAAAATCCGTAAATCATCTTTCCGCTCGGGATGCTGAACGTCTTATCTGGCCATTTCCATGCACGTGCATTGAGGAGGCCAATCCATTCCCGTACAGTGCTATTGTGTGGCGCTGCAAAATGAATATAAATGGCATCAATTTCCACTGATAAATCCAGACACATTGTGGCGGGGATGCCGGATTAGTGTATAATTGGGAGGAAAATGTCAGGGATATGTTACGTTATTCCACCTCATCTCGGCGAACCATCATAGGCGGAATGCCGCCATGCGGGGCCACGCGCTCTCACTCCCATATAACATTGACGCAATTGGAAACTTAGATGGATGCCCGATGATTGGCAGCTCTCAGATATCTTGCCACTCACCCGGGATCACAAGGTAGAGGGATTTTATTACTCTTAAGGCATGGAAAAAGCAGTTGCCAAAACGCTGCTTTTTAGGTTAAAATAGCTTACTTTAACCAGGATCCCTCACCGTATCGTGGCCGTAGTCTTTTTTGCATCGGTTTCGGTGCCGTAAATGCGTAAATCCATGCTGGCTGGCTGGGAACATCTGCTTCTACTAGCCAGTTAGTTAAACGTTATTTAGCTATAACTGGCTAGCTCTCCTCAATCATCTGCCAGGATGTGTTAAATGACTCTTGCACAACTTTATTCAATTCTTCTGCTGCAGTCGCAGTCTGACATGGACATCCGTGCAGCTGCTTAGGCACGGCCATCGGGCGGCTTGTTCCGCAGAGATTATCAGCTCAGGGGAGATGACTTTGTGATCCATTTGATCAGGACTACAGTAGCTAACTGTACAACTGCGTATGTGCGCATGCGCAGTAAGTCAAAATGGCGGAGGTAAATGCGACGTGGCAGCTCTTGTGAGGATAAAGTAAGTAGCATCTTTTTCTTGTTTTTTCAGGGGGACTAGATAATCAATTTGAATCACCACTGATTCGTTCGTAGCTCTACTGTACAGTGTATGGCACAGACAACAGTACTCTCATCCACTGTCGTGACTGTCGGAAAAAAAGGTAAAAACGTGAAAAGCTGTCCACTGTAGTAACTGATGAGCATCTGTGACATCAAGAAAATAGCTTGTAAATAGCTTCCCACTCTGGTGACTGATGCCTGACTCTGGCAAAGACAAGAGCCTGTGAATAGGTGTGGACTGTCATGACTGATGTTCACCATTTACATGAAGCGACCGCAAATAGAAGTCAACTGTTGTTACTGATGCGCAACTCTGACATAAAAAACCCCAGCTTGGTAATAGAACCCCACTGTGTTTTTCTATCAAGACTCAGGCATGTTGAGGAAAAAAAGCTTTTGAATCATTATCCACTGTAGTGACTGATGTGCAAATGAAGACTCATCCCTATAGAGGTTTATGGACTGACACACTGGCATCCACTGTAGCGACTGATGTACAATGATGTGCAACACACGTAGACTAGTCCATATCGAAGAAAAAAGCTTTTGCAGAGCTCTATACTTCTTTTGTTAGCATTTCAGTCATGCCTGAAGAGTCGTAATAAAAACACTTTGGGGGGTGGGGGGGGGGGGGGGGGTTATCGTAATTTATGCATGAAGGCGTTAATGCAACACTTGTCTTTTGCATGTCACTCTTCTTTTCTTTCGGGCCCCCGCGGCGTCTTACTCATGGCAATAAATAGAAGAAAGCAAATAAACACTTCCTCCAAGCCAACCTGCATAATCAAATGTTTCAGCGCCATAATGATGGAGAAAAAAGGCAGGGAGGCGCCCACTTGGTTTATCTGGCATCGGCGGCGTGCGCTCGCTTGCTCACTCTCATCGCGAGTTCCAGGCAGCCCCCTTGGGGGTGTGCTGGGTGCCCCCGCCCATCCTCACCCCTCGCCTGCTCACCATGTGCTCCTTTTATTACCATCTGGCTTTTGAACATTTTATGCAACGCAAGGGGGGAGTCTGAAATTCACACATCTTCCCGTTTCGTCTTGTCAGCCCGCAATGACAGAACACCTTCTACACGTCTGCTAATGCTGGGATTCTCATCTGGTGGGTCGGGACCCAAAAGTGGGTTAAGGACCCATTATGTGTGGGTTGCCGAGTGGTAGTAAAATATTACAGGAGGCGTGTGAAATATTTAAAGCATATCCCAAGTGAAACTATCTTTTTATTTGGAAAACTATATAATTTTGAAAGGAACCCAATAGAAACATTTCTACATGGGGTTTAACAGTACATGTACAGTGAACCCCCCACCTATCGTGGGTGATACTTCCAGACCCACCCGCGATAGGTGAAAATCCACAAAAGAGAGATACCCCAAAATTCACATACTGTGTATTTCATATATATATATATTTACTAGCAACCTTTTATTGCTCAGTGACTTTTTCTCAATGTCTTCATGTCTCAAAAGTATTCATTCGAATGTCTGTTGTCTTACTAGCGCAGCTCCATCTACCGGAGACAAATACCTTGTGTGTTTTTGATTCTGATATAAGGGTTGTAACTAACAATTATATTACAAATTGATTAATCTGTCAATTTTTTTTCGATTAATCGACGAATCAGATAAAAAAACAAATTTTTTTTTAAAATTTCCATCTCTTTTTTCAGAAAAAGGACATTATTTCAAACTGACAGCGAAGAAAATGCACAAACAAATTATTATGACTCATTTACTGGTTTGGTCTGGAACACAGAAAATAAGCAAAAAACGTTGGCCATTGTTTTCCAAAGTAAAAGTAGATGTTTGAAAATGTCTTATTTTGATTAATTAAACACAAAGATAATCAGTCTGCACTCATGGAGTACTACAGAAATTGGAGAAGATTTACAGTTGAGAGGCTGAAATTCAGAGGACCTGGAAGATTTCAAGTTAAACAGTGTCATCAAAAGATTAATTGATTATCAAAATAGTTGGTGATTAATTTGATAATGGATTAGTTGTCGATTAATTGATTAAATGTTGCACCTTTAAAATATTTAGCTTAAACTTTTACAACCCACACAGACACTATAAACACATTTAAACATGAGTTCAAACGTAAAACCAGAAATCTCACTTTTTTGTGTGAATTTAGTGAAATTAGTTAAATATGGCACTTGTCGATTTCTGAAATGTAACCTTTAGTTTTGATGAGTTATACATCGGAGTTATTTGGTATTGTAGGGTTAGGAAATGCAACATTGAATGATGCTGTTCGTGTGTGTTCGTCAGCCCGCTACTAAGCGTAGTTGTGTCAAGTTTATTTCCCACTCCCACTTGAAGTTTACTATAATACTCAGACATAAAACAAAAGAGAATTAAAAATTGTGTGTTTAAACACCAACATGTTCAACAAAACCATATAGCGTATTTTCACGACCATAAGCCGCACTTAATTTGTTTTTTTAATTTAAATTTTCTCCAAAATGGACGGGGCGCCTTATAATGCGACGTGCCTTGTGTGTGCACCGAGTTCCAAAATCTGTAAATGTTGTTGTGTGATGAGCGCTCCACTTGACTGACTGGGAGCATTTCCTGCCGACAGGCTGCTTATATGGAGGAAAGGCCGACGTGACTGAGAACACCATGCGGACGTTAAAGGGGGAAGGGTGCGCGTGACAGAGGAGGCTAAAGGCACGCCCCCAGTAGGTCTATAGCGCATTGTGCAAAACAACATCGGTTTGGCAAAGGACCCCCGAAAATGGCACCTACGAAGAGACACGCTTACGAAGCACAGTTTAAACTGCAAGCTATCAGTTACGCGGAGGAACATGGGAAACAAGCAGCCGCGAGAGAATTCAAGATCAACGAATCCATGGTTCGCAAGTGGAGGAAGCAGACGCTCTTACAGACACTTTACACATATAAGCATGTGGAGTTATGTTTAAAGATGTGATACACAATACAATTTGAACGATACAATTTCTTTATTGTTCTCAACTTGGATAAAAGTGGGTCGCGACTCGGCAACAATAGGAGAATCCCGGGGTGACTATGGTTGAGAACCACTGTGTAATAATTCACATTTCTACTGTTGGCTGCAGTAATTAAGCAGCAATTAGGCCCCTTCACAAGTGTATCGACTCGGAGGGGGCGGGGGCAGGCGATGAACACCATGTTGTTGATCCTCTCACTAGAGGCAGATTTTCGAGTATTGCTGACCGCATCCTCGTAAACGCACGCTTTGATCATCCAGTTGTTTTTTTGTTGTTTTGCACAGGCATTTTTTTGTGTCCTCCGGCGTGCCGTAATGAGCGCTCTGGATAGCGTGCCGCTGATGCAACGGGTGCAGTGCGGTGGACCGACTTGATGCAACACAGACGGAGGAAAATGAAAACAGTCGCAATGTCGCTACAGCTTTGTTGACTTCATTTTGCAGCCACCATATAAGTGTCGGACAAAGGATTTGATGCAACCATATAGCGTTTGAAGGAAATCAGAACATCAGAAGTGGAGTTATGACATATTTTACATATGTGCCAGCCTTTCTGTGTTTTTTCGGACATGACTTTTTCAAACTTTTTTCCAGGACTCGTCATGATAGATATGTTGACCAAATTTCATATTGCTCAGTGAAACTGGCTTCTGGGGCTTAATTAAAAATAATAATAAAAATCAAGGATATGATATTTTACGTTGCCAAGTTTTTGGCTTCTGGGGCTGAAATTTTAATACAAATCAGGTTCTGTAAAATCGAGTCAATTGAGTCACAAATGGCTGCTTCAAAACAAAAGGGTTGACTTGCTTGCTTCTAAGGACATTTTTGTGGGTCTACGAGATGATAAATAAATAGATAAATAGATGTCTACTAATATTCATGTCACAAAGTAAAAATGGGGTTGAATTTTCCAAAATAATTCCAGCGGTCAAGGATCCTTGGAAATGACTCTAAAAGGACTGCTTCGAAACAAAATGAAACAATTTCTGTGTCATTTGGGGCAGTGCTTCTTTTTGTGTGGGTCTTCTCATGGTAGACATGTCTAGTATAATTCATGTTGCCCAGTGAAAGCAGATTTAGGGGCTGAATAAATCCAGGCAGAACGGATCCTTGGAAATTATCCTGAACTTCAACTCAAAATGGCAGACATCCTGTTTCTTTTGTGCACAACTTTTTGAGAATTTTTTGTTTTATGGGTCTACTTATTATAGACAGGCCTACCAAATTTCAGCCCATCGACGGTACGTGACGGGTCACGAAACACTTTGTGTTTAACTTGATCATACTAAACACAATACGTATACCAATGCATCAATGAAACACAATTGCTTTGGTTTCAGAATAATGCCTAAAGGTTAAAAGGAAACATGAAAAAAAAACAAGAAATTAGGTTATGGTATAGAAGCAATTTTTTTCAATGAATATTGAAAAGATATATATATATATATATAAAACAATTTCTCAATACAAAATCATCCTATCTTCAAAATATATAAAGATATATACCATTTTAATATATAAATATATATAGCATATTTGGTACATATATTTTCATCTCAATATATTTAAAACTACTACTAAAGATTTCAAAATGTTTGAATCAAATATTTTCAATTGTTACATAACTATTATTTTTTTCTTAGTTCAAACATCATTTAAAAAAATACTCTTAAAGATTTCAAAATGTCTATAAATGCAAATCAAATATTCAAAAAAATACTTTAAAATACATTGCTTTATGGACTTTTAATGTGTTTTAAATAATATCAAACATTTTTAATGATCTATATAAGTGCTTAATTTTCCCAATCCAAGCACGTGTTTTAGAAAATAGACTATTTAAAAATATTTTTCAAATAAATCAACTTTTTATGGCACATGAACAGTCACTTAATAAATGGTGTGGAAGTTCCCAAAAATAACCTCTAAACATTGAATATAAGAAAGTAAAATAAGCTTTGAAAAGTCAAATGTATAATTATAAAAGATAACTGCATTGCTTTGAGCTGTTGCCTTTATCCCCAATGTCCGATCTGAGGATCATCTTAGGAGACGACGAGTCAGCGAAAGCTAGCCGCTCACCGTACGCCTTAATGGCCATAATAACACGTGCGTTTTGGGAACTTAATTACGCGTCGGCCCGGCGAGGACATCCGCGATTTATGACGACGACCGCCGCACTTAGCCCCGTCGCCGTCCTCTAAATTGGCCGATTACTCACGCGAGGCGGCCGACATGCGCAATAATTGGCACAAGCGCATTTTACTTTTAGGATGATGTATCGATCGCCACACTGCCAGAGTGGAAATCCATAACGACCGCTTCCTGTTTGTTATCTGCACGCAAAAAAAGGTTACACATGAGGCATGAAGACCCAATGCAAAAAAGCCTGCTGTTCTACTATGGGTCAAATTGACCCGTTTTAAATGTTTAAACCTTCAGTTAAACTGCAAGTTATAAAATGAATAACCCTTCTCCTAGACTTCCTGTCACACTGTGGGTCAAATTGATCTCTTTTTAACGTTAAGCCTCCAGTTACACTGCAAGTTAAACAGACTAGTTGGAAATGTTTACCTCTCCAGTTATATTGTGTGTCAAATTGACCTGTTTTTCACATTGAACCTTTCTGTTATACCGTGGGAAAAATTACTTTTAACTGTACTTTTTTACTGCTGGTCAAATGGACCCGCTTTAAACGTTCAACCCTCCTGTTGTGTTGTGGGTCAAATTGACCTGTTTTTTAAATATTTACCCCGCCTGTTATACTATGGGTCAAATTGATACATTTAAGCAAACATTCAACCTCCCAATGGCGTTATGGGTCGAATTTACTCATTTTTAACGTTGAATCCTCATGTTTTGTAGCGAGTGTCGTGTCTATTACAGTTATACACTGCCAAAATGATGCCGTTTTAATGAGAAATAAGGCCTTGATTCATCCATGAACAACCTGGAAAGCTAGATGAGTAAATTATGCAAAAATGACCTAAAATATTCACCGTCCTTATCCCAGTGGTTTCATCTGTCCAATCCGAGGCCGCCCAAATAAACTATCTGGTCCTCTCGCCGGAGGCCTTTGAAAAATCCACTTCTCGCACATTAACCGTGCTTGTGGAAACACGGCAGCTGTAAATGGCCACCTGATCTGTACCAGCTCTTTTTTTCTCACCAATATTGAATTTTCAATATCCGATCATTGGCGTGAAAATCAGGTTAGGGCCACTTTGCTTCCCTCTGCCTGCCGGTGTGGGTCGTGGTGGGGGTAGGGAGTCCCCCCTTCGGCCCGCCACCTGTGGTCACACAAGATGGCGGTGACACTCTGTCACAGTCGCCCCGGTGCATGGATTTGACACACATTACGGCAACGCCATTAGCATCGCATCGATTGGATCAGGGACAACGAGGCCAAAGAGAGTCGGAGTGCTGGGATAGGCTCCAGCGCCCCGCGACCCTACCCAGGATAAGCTGTGTTGAAAATGGATGGATAGATGTATATATATTGAGATAATATTGTATGGTTTGAACATTTTTTATGTTTAGATGTACAAGCTTAATTCTCTTTTGCTTTATGGGCCAGTTTTACAGTAAACTTCAACTGTGAGTGAAAAATAAACAGAGACACAGGAAGTCAACTACTTTGGTTCAGAGTGGAAATCTTTGGCTCAATTGGCTGCGTTGTGCCCAACAGAATTTAAAATAAAATAAAATAAATTTAGTCCCCGCATTCCGCTCCACTTAGCAACAAGAATTTCGGTAGACCTGCCTATCATGAGTAGACCCACAAAACGAGTTTCAAGAAGCCCTGCCCAAAAAGACACAGGAAGTCAGCCAAACAGGATTAAAAACGCAAAATTCAGCCCCCAAAGCCAGTTTCACTAAGCAACATGAAAATTAGTAGACATGTCTATAATGAGTAGACCATAAAAAAGAAGCCGTGCCTGAAAAGACACAGGAAGTCTGCCATTTTGTTTTGAGATAACCATTTTAGGTTCAGTTGTCTCAGTTGCGTTCATTACGTCGTTCTGGACTTACAAAAAAAGGATGTCTGCTGTATTTATGCACACTTAGACGTCTATAATGAATAGACCTATGAAAAAGTCTCAAGAACACATGTCCCAAAAGACATAGCAAGTCTGCTATTTTGGATTGAAGCAGCCATTTTATGCTTAATTGGCTTAGTTGCGCCCAACGGGTTTCAAAATGAAAAAAAAAATTAATAATCATACTCCGAAGGCAGTCTCACACAGCAACAAGAATTTTGGTAGACTTGTGTATCACGAGTAGCGCCACAAAAAAAGTCTCAAGAACCCATGCCCGAAAAGACCACATTGGTTTGAAGCTGCCATCATGGGGTCAGTTTGCCCATTTCCAGGAGTCCTTCAAATAGGAACTCCCCCTAAAGATTATGTCCAATTGTTACGAGACAGATGGCATTTCATATTTTTGCAAATGATAATTTATTCAATTATTTAGTAGACCTGCTGTATAATTACACTTATGTGGAAACTTTTGCAGAGTGCACTCTTGCCGTGATTAGCTGCTACTTCTTCTGATTCCTCCTCTGCTCCAGATTCTATTCTGCCATTAGTCTGATCATCCATAATTGCATTTTAAAGAGCTGACAGATTATACACTCTGCCAAAACGGCGACCGCAACTACAGTGGCAGCATAAATCTCTGTCCGAGCGAGGCGCGCGTTCACCTCCTGCCGAATTAATTAAAATCAACGAAAGCAGTTCAATTAATCACTCCGGGTAATAAATGTATTAAATGGAGGCACATTGTGTTCCCGCAGATTAGTGGTATTAACCAGCAAAGACGACGTGTTACACAAAAGGTGTGGAGGTGTCCCTCTGTGGGGAACACGGCGTGCACATTAATGAAGCACTTTAATCCTTCTGTTATGATGCGGGTCAAATTGACCATTTGAAAGTGGTGTAGTGGATTCATAATCAACGATAAATAATGAGTGATAGACTTGATATTGAGATATCAACAATGTTAACTCTGATTTTATGTTGTTTTAGAAACTTTGACCCAAAATTGAACAAGGAGGGTTAAAACTTGTGTCAAAAATGGGGTAGTTTGACCTCCAATATAACTGGAAGGTTAAACAACAGCAACGTGTCAAATGGACCCGCTGTATAAATGGAGTGTTAAATGTTAACATGCCAATAAATGGACCCACAGCATAACATGATGATTAAACATTAACAATGGACCAATTTTACCCGCAGCATAGCATGAGTGGTTAAACATTAAAAATGGGTCAATTGGACCTGCGACACGTAAGTTTGAGCCACAGTATAACAGGAGGATAAAGGTTAAAACGGGTCAAAATGACCCGCAACAGTTCAGTTTGATGCCAGCACAACATGAGGGTAAAATATTAAAAACGGGTCAGTTTGATCCGGGGTGTAACAGGATGGTTCAACGTTAAAAGCGAGTCAGTTTGCCCTACAACATGTCAATTTGACCTGAAGTATAAAAGGAGGGTTAATCGTTAAAAAAAACATTGAGATTCATCCAGCAGTCATTTTGAGAAGCAGTACATAAGGAGCCTTAAATGTTAAAAAAAAGGTTCCATTTGACCCAAAACAGGTCAGTTTACATGAGGCTTCATCACTCAAAACGGGTCGGTTTGACCGGCAGTATATCTGAAAGACTGGATTACATCGCTCATGTCGTCTTCACGCTGGTGATGCATCGGCGTTTCTTTTTTTTTGTCTGTTTGTCGGTGGCAGTGTGCTAATCTCTCCTTCTGCGGCGGGATAATCCTGACCGTGCCACGATAACAGAACAGACATCTTGTCCTGCGCTGACCCTCGTCCTCCCTCCGTGCCACTCCAGCGACACTGCGGGCATCAGTGAGGCCGGCGGCGTATCAAACACTAAATCCCCTTGATGCGGAGTCAGGAAACAGGCGGTGCGAAGGGTGAGCATTTAACAAAAAAAGATAGCCGCAAGAGACAACGGCGTTTTAATTGTTTCCTCCGGGATTTAGTGTTAGCTGGGGGAATTTTGCGTGACCAGGGCATCCTCTGCATTTTTCCCCCTCAAAAGAATTTGTGCCACCTGTGAACGTGGGCAAAATGCCGACATCTCTGCCTCCCGACATCTCTGCTCAATGTGCACTAATAGTAGGGTCAAATGTTAAAACAGGTCACTATGACCCAAAGTGTTTTTGAAAAAAAAAACAGGAGTCAATTTAGCCTATGGGTCACATTGACAGGAAATATAACAGGAGGGTTAAATTAAAAAAAGGTTCAATTTGTTTGACCTGAAATATAAAACAAAGAGGGTTAAACATTAAAAAGGTCAGTTTGACCCGCAATATGACAGGAGGGTTGAACATTACAAATGGGTCACTAAGAGCGATTAAAAAACAAAAAAAAACAATTTGAACTACAGGTCCAATTGACCCACAATATAGCAGTAGGGTTTAAGCATAAAAAAATGTTAACGGACCCACAACAGGTCTGTTTGACCTGCAGTGTATAACAAGGAGGGTTAAATGTTAAACAGGCCTGTTTGACCCGCAGTATAAAAGGAGGGTTGTTGAAAAAAAACTGAATATCTATTGTTTCTTTCATTTTCTTTTATTCTTCCATTCTATTCATTTCGCTTTTGTGAAAAATGTGTAAAATTGTAGAGACGTTTTCGACATCCCGTATATCTTAAGGATGAAATGTTAAACGGGTCAATTTGACCCACAATATAAGAGAAGTGAACGTTAAAAACACTTTTAATTTGAACGGCAACCTTTCAAACAGGTCACTATAAGCTGGAGTATAAGAAGAAGGTTTAATTTAAAAACGGGTCAAAGTGACCCGTAATATGACAAGAGAGTTAACAAAATTTTTAGTGTTTGCAGTGAGATTTCGTCTCAGTCTACACCTTCATTATGCTGCATTTTTCCCTCCTTGCAAACAATTTATGTCAGTGGCGTACGTGGGCACAATGGCGCCGTCCATCTCCGTCTGCTTTCTTTTGTCTTCGCCCACCGACTCGTTCGTTCCCTTGTTGGCACAGATGGACCAATCCGGCAGATGTTTTTAGTGGGATCATTTTTATCCCCCCACCGTTATCCAGCCTGGCTGTCTCTTCCCGTCTCCTCATGCTCGCTCGCCGCCGAATGGATTTAGGTTGTGGAGTTAATGGGGTGATTTGCATCTGTCCAAAGCACTTTGCTGCTGATTGTTTGGAGCAGGAAATAAAAACACGAGGGGAAAAAAAAAGGCCAATTTTCTCTTCTCCTCCTGCCTGAAATGTACAACAGGCTCTTTTCATTATCCGTCAGTGTTTCACAGAAGAGCTAGCAGGTAAACAAATTTGAATGACAGGACTCTGACACATAATATGTAGGACAGCTCTGAATGTTACATTGCAGGTCAGATTTACCCGTTTTCAAGTTTAACACTCCAGAAAAGATAATATAAGCCTCTATTGATCCCCAGTACAAAATAAAGCAGCACACATCTGAAATGTCTTCTGGTCTTCTTATATATTTCGTATATATATGGGGACCGGGGTTCAAATCCCAGCGCCGCCTGTGTGGAGTTTCCATGTTCTCCCCGTGCCTGTGCGGGTTTTCTTCGGGCACTCTGGGTTCCTCCCACATCCCAAAAACATGTGTGGTAGGTTGATTGAAGATTTTAAATTGCCCGTCGGTGTGCATGTGAGTCCGAATGGTTGTTTGTTTCTATGTGCCCTGAGATTGGCTGGCGACCGGTTCAGGATGTACCCCGCCTCCCGCCCGAAGATAGCTGGGATAGGCTCCAGCAGCCCGCGACCCTAGTGAGGATAAGCGGTACAGAAAATGGATGGATGGATGGATATATAAACACACACACATCATCTTTTATTCTTACATTATGTAGTATATTAAATGAAGTTTAAAACTCGAGAACACAAAGGACAAATTCAGATGGAATGTTAATGTCACTGGGCAATTTTACTCGTGTAAAGAAATATTAAAATATTTTACAAATAAAAAATTAAAAAGGCAAACACTATTTATCCTGCTGGCCTTTTTATTTGATTTTTATTTTATTTATTTTGACTTATTTTAATTTTTACTACCTACACATAGGGGTCCCTATGTGTAGGAATTAAAAAAACATCCTGGCATGTTGGGGTTCAAATTGACCCATTTTTTTAAGTTTACAAAATATATTATATCCATCCATCCATTTTCTGAGCTGCTTATCCTCACTAGGGTCGCGGGAGTGCTGGAGCCTATCCTAGCTATCAACGGGCAGGAGGCGGGGTACACCCTGAACTGGTTGCCAGCCAATCACAGGGGACATTTAAACAAACAACCATTCGCACTCACATTCACACCGACGGGCAATTTAGAGTCTTCAATCAACCTCCCATGCATGTTTTTGGGATGTGGGAGGAAACCGGAGTGTCTGGAGAAAACCCACGCAGGCACGGGGAGAACATGCAAACTCCACACAGGCGGTGCCGAGGATTGAACCCCAGTCATCAGAGCTGCGAGGCAGACGCTCTAACCAGTACTCCACTGTGCCGCCCTTAATTTTCATCCATCCATCCATTTTCTGAGCCGCTTCTCCTCACTAGGGTCGTGGGCGTGCTGGAGCCTATCCGAGCTGTCATCGGGCAGGAGGCGGAGTACACCCTGAACTGGTTGCCAGCCAATCGCAGGGCACATAGAAACAAACAACCATTCGCACTCCCAGTCATGCCTACGGGCAATTTAGAGTCTCCAATTAATGCATGTTTTTGGGATGTGGGAGGAAACCGGAGTGCCCGGAGAAAACCCACGCAGGCACGGGGAGAATATACAAACTCCACACAGCCGGGGCCGGGGATTGAACCCGGATCCTCAGAACTGTGAGGCTGACGCTCTAACCAGTCGTCCACCGTGCCGCCCCTTAATTTTCATATATAATTTTATTTTTTGTATTAAACTCTGTATTACGTTGCGGCTCAAACTGACAGGAGGCTCTAAGGTGGTGCGTAGCATAAAATGCATAAAAAAGACGATACCGCAGTGTGCAAAATAACGATTAAAAAACATTTCTTCACATTAGCAGGAAGCACCTGCTCTGGTGTGCTGTGATGTTCTGCCTGGGGTGTAATTAATCTGGATGATAGGCGTCCGCCATGCACCTCCATCCACACAGCCAAACAACAGCCTCACTCACTGCGGAAAAATTTAAATGAAATGTAACAAAAAATACAAAATGACTGCCAGGTGTTTTTGTGAAATGAAACGAGCGTTTCCAGCAGCTCTTCCACTCACATCAAACACATTGTGGTCTCCTTGATAAAAGATGAAAGACATATATATACTGTAGAAATTGTTAATATCACTACATTACAATATTACATGTTCTTCACAACCGAGTCAAAACACATCAAAGTACGTATTGTGAATGGAACAAGCTAATAATATTCTAATTCAACAATGTGATCACTCCGTATGCCAGTTATGCAAGATAACCACCACTTTGCACATTAGAAATAAATCACTAGAAATAATCTACAGTTTAAAGAAAAAAAAAAGTACACGAGTACTCGTTCGTTGACTTCAGTGGTTACCTGGCACAATTACGATGTGCCATTAGCAATGCATCTTCCCTTTGGATCGTCTGCTGGCGTGACTGCTTGAGCATGCCTCGTTATTGGCCATGAGTGCGTGCACATCACGGAGAGAGCGTAAGGCAGAATAGGGAGGACAGGCATTTAAAAAAAACAAAAAAAAAACATCTGACTTGACAGCCAGCATGTGTATCGGGGCTTCCAGCTGGCATGGCCGCTTTAAGGCCTTTTCACGCCGCACTTGCTCGATGTGAAAGGTCCACGTGGCAGCATGCAAGGACGAAGGCACCCCGGTGCAACCACGCCCATATTTGGAAGTGTTGACATAGCCAACTACAAGGGAAGAAGGAAGGAAGGACAAGTAGACCGCACGCCGCAAATATGTATTTGTCATTATTGCAAAAGAGAGCCCTGGCTTTGCTTATTTTAAGGAGGAAGAGGAGAGGAGAGGAGCAGCAGCAAAAAAAACTAAAAATAAAAAAGGGAATGAGTGCATCCCATACTAATGTAGATCCTTTTTCATTTGTCCCAAAGCTTTAGATAGTGGGCCACTGCATTTATTATGACTTCCACCATTTCCTCTTGCCATTTACAGTACAAGTCCACCAAAATAGCATTTAAAATCAATCCGTTCTCGCCTATCTTTCTGATGTCACCACAACGCTGCTCTCGAATAGAATTGTTTTTCTATTCGTGGGCCCGTCGCATCAAACGCCCTCTGCACTTGCGGCGCCGCAACACTCACCACGTACACAATGAATGGGAAAGTCGACGGTGCGCTGCGCGTTGCCAAGTGCGGTGTGAAAAGGCCTTTAGAGCGCTTCGTTGTTGGCTGGGAGTGCACGCATGTCAAGGAGAAAAGGACAGAAAGAAAAGGCAAGGCAAAGGCAAGAAGGAGGGATTTGTTCCAGTGTCAAAAACACACTATAAAATACAAATAAACAATGATTAGAAATAATCCATGCAGTTAAAAAAAAAAATCTCTGCTTGCTTGGTCCCTATAAAGTGTGTTACACAAAGTGAGCATGTGATACAGGTGCAGAATACAAGAAATTTCCACACACAGAAGTGATGTACAAGTCCATCAACAGTTTATGGCAGGAGTTAAGTTTGTGTGCGTGTGTGCGAATGTGCGTGTGCATGCATGTGTGCGTTGGGTCAAACTGCGAGCACAGGTGCAGCTGTAAAAATACTTTATTGGCGGAATTAGCGCCGGTGGACATTAGTGGGCAGAGCGATAAAAGACCACCGGAGCGGGGGGGGACCGAGAGGTTTTAGCGGCCCTCCGTGCCCGAGCCTTGCCGCGCTGCTGGCCTTCCCCTGCGAAGGATATAAAGTGGAATCCGGCTTCAAAGCCGACGCGCTAGGTGTTTGATTCACTTTGCGGCATCACTTAAATCCACCTGGCCGGCCGCCTTATCTGCCTGCCTGCCTGCCTGCGTGTTTATTACAGCCCGCTGATCGTGTAGCGTAGCTTTGTGTACATGAAGTTCACGCTCAAATGTGCAAATATTGATCTTTTGGTTGATTTTTTTTGTCACGCAGTCGGACGTGTATGCAGGGAGCACTCGACATGACATGAGGAAAAACAGAAATTGTAGCCCCAATGCACAGATTTGTGGTACAGTGTTCCCTCGCCACTTCGGGCTTCACGTTTTGCGGCTTCAGTGGTTCGCGGGTTTTTCCAAAATATTCATAAAAAAATTAATAAATAAATACAATAAAAAATACAGCCATATCGGCAGCCATATTGCGGAAAGACGCGGTGTTTCATGTTGATGCGCGCGAGAGAAGGTTTCCCTGCATGCCAAACAAAGAGATGAGTTGACTCAGAGGCTTCGTACATGCCTGTACTGTACGGGCACTCATACAAGGCGCGTGATTGGTTCCCGGCACGGCATCGACCAATGAGAGCACGAGTGGATTTATCCCGTGAGCTGATTGGCTGCGCATCATTGCAGTCTCACCCAGCATCTTCCCTTGTTGTGTCTCGCCAGTATCCTCCACGCTGTTGTGTTTGCAATATTTTTTTTTTGTTTAAGCGCTAATTTTTTTGATTAGTTAAGCAAGCAGGCGGCACGGTGCACGACTGGTTAGAGCGTCTGCCTCAGTTCTGAGGACCGGGGTTCAATCTCCGGCCCCGTCTGTGTGGAGTTTGCATGTTCTCCCCGTGCCTGCGTGGGTTTTCTCCGGGCACTCCGGTTTCCTCCCACATCCCAAAAACATGCATGGTAGGTTAATTGACAACTCTAAATTGCCCGTAGGTGTGAATGTGAGCGCGAATGGTAATTTGTTTGTATGTGCTCTGCGATTGGCTGGCAACCAGTTCAGGGTGTACCCCGCCTCCTGCCCGCTGATGGCTGGGAAAGGCTCCAGCGCGCCCGTGACCCTAGTGAGGAGAAGCGGCTCAGAAAATGGATGGATGGATAGTTAAGCAAGCCCTTACAATGCCGCCGAAGCACTGCACCCCTGCGAAAGCTTCCTCCGGGGCGCTCAAGATGAAGAAGATGATGACCAAGAGCGAAAAAGTGAAACTTTTAGATTTGATCATCTGTGGCACGCCATTATGGCGTGAATGAATCTACAGTGGGGTACATCAAGAAAGAGGAAGCAAACATCCGCAAAACTGCTTCAATAACCTTACGAGGATGCCTTCGCGTACATTCCTCTTAAAGGACGAAGTGAAGAGGCCAGGCTTCAAACCCCGCAAGGACCGTGTGACTGTCATCAGGTGTGGCAATGCTGCAGGTTTTATGCTTAAGGTAAGGTAAAAACCCCTACTACACCGTCAGCGCCTCCAGCAGAAGAGTCTCCGAGTCAAGTGAGAACACAAGCCTCTTCGCCTCTCTCAGACGGCAATGTTGATGAATGTTAATTACTGTATAATAAATGTTAATTACTATATACGGTTTTAGAATAAAAGATTTAAGTAAATACGTGTACTGTTGTAATCTTTGTCTCAAATATGTAAAGTATAAATACTGTTTACATATTTTACACATTCTGGTACCCACATACACATCCACGAAAATTCCTGGGGTGGGCAAATCCTGCTTCGCGGTTTTTCACCTTTCGCGGGGGGTTCTGGTCCCCATGAACCGCGAAAAACGAGGGAACACTGTATATGTATGAAATACATATGTGACCATCAAATTGCAAATCTGGGCTACAATGTATTAATTTGTGGCTACATAATAGGCATAATGTGTGCATGAATTACTAACTTGCGACCATGAAATACTATATTTGGTCACATTATACTAATTTGTGGCTACAAAATTCTAAATTCCATCCATCCATCCATTTCCCGGACCGCTTAACTATGAACAAGATGTAACATGCGCGTGAAATACTAATTTAGGGCCACAGAATACTACATTTTGACCAGGATATACTAATTTGTAGCCACAAAATAGTCAACTCTCTCATCCCCTTAGCGTTGACTACAAAAAAATCTTTCAAACCCTAGCGCACGTTATTAATTTATATAAACTACCGCCGTGCACAATAGAAACAAAATTAACGACAAATTTAAAAATAGTTTTTGTTTTTACGGTAAAAACGTAAAATGTACTGTACATGCTTTTTGTTTTGTAGATTTATTTATTTTTTAAAGTACAAAAATTGGAAGCATTGTAGACGCTTTTTGTTTCTTTTGGTTAAAGTGGCAATTTGTAGCGGTTAACGCACATATCTCCACATTTTGGGATGGGGAGTTTTATTCAGCCCCCCAAAAATAAAAAAAAATTTAATTGTTGGTTTGTTTCCGAAGCAACAAAAACAATGTTAATCTATTTGGTGAGTTCTATTTTAACATAAAAAACAACAAAACAAGAATGTTTTCTCTCCAAAATTTGTAGTTAAAATAAATATCCGTGAAACAACAAAGGCATGGGCAAATGCGCAAGATTTTTACATATGATGGCATATGATGAATGCAGTCGCTCCTTTTGCCATTTATTCGTGACAACCACCTCCTTGCACAACACAAATTAATAAAATGACAAGAAAAAAAGATCTATAGTTAAAAAAAATCAAGTCTTGCTAATTCAAACATGAAGCAGAACGCTTAATAAAGTTTGACTCTTTATAATGGAAAAGTGGCATGTTGTTCCTTTCATCGTGTCTGCCAAGAACATCTTTAATCAACAATGTCAAGATGATGTCTTTTTATGTTATTTTAGAGACTTTAAAGGGCTCAATTTGCTCTTGGTGGCAACAGTCCACCAGAATTTGTGTTTTGGCGTCCTTCTTTGACTGACAGTGGCAGCGTTGGCGTCTCCGCTTGACTGCATTAGATTTTCCCAGTAACGAGATGGTTTAATTACCAGGAGGAGCGGAATAATCCTGAAAGCTGATTTTTCAAAAAGGCGTCCGCAAAAGCCACTCGCCGTGAGCGACTGCTCGTGTTGATCTGCCGCCGCCATTAAAATGCACACGAACATAAAATGACTGAATCGTAAAATGACAAAGTGTAATTGTTTGTTGGATTAATGGTAGGAGAGAGTGGCGACGAGAGTGAAATCGTATACAGTATATGAAATGTCACGTTCATGGATGCACGTATGTATGTGTGTAATGTTTTTGATTCCTATTAGTAACCTGAAGTGTGTTATTTGCCACTAGAATGCATCCATTAGCTACCCTCACAGCCATTGTGTAGAAGATACTCACTCATGCTCGCTTTATTAGGTCCATCAGTTTAGTGCAGCAACTGGGTTTTAGCGTGTAATTATTTTCAATGTTGACATAGGAAAGACAAAAAGAAAAGACAAAGTCAGCATGTGAGCAGGGTACTTCATGGTTCATGTACTTCTGGGCCGTACCATTTCTGATTGTACTCACAGTCATGCCTACCGGCAATTTAGGGTCGCCAATTAATGCATGTTTTTGGGATGTGGGAGGAAACCGGAGTGCCCGGAGAAAACCCACGCAGGCACGGGGAGAACATGCAAACTCCACACAGGCGGGGCCGGGGATTGAACCCGGGTCCTCAGAACTGGGAGGCTGATGCTCTAACCAGTCGCCCACCGTGCCGCCGCTGTACAATCAAATGGCGATAATGACTTCCATTGTGACAGACAGAAAAAAATAGAAGCCAAAGAGCCTAACCCAGGCTTGAAACCCTAATTTGAAACTCTAATTCTGATTTGAAACCTAATGTTAAACACTGAAGTCTAATTTGAAACCCAAACCCTGTCTTGAGACCCTAACGGAGTTTTAAAACCCTAATTTGAAACCCTAAGCCTTGTTTGAAACTTTAATTTGAGATGCTAACCGTGGTTTGAAATCCTAATTTAAAATTCTAACCCTGGTTTGAAACCCTAATTTGAGAGGCTAACCCAGGATTGAAATACAAATTTTAAACTCTAAACCCTGGCTTGAAGGCTTACTTTGAAACCCCCAAGCTGTCTTGAAAACCTATTTTAAGACCCTAAACCTGTTATGGAATCTTAATTTAAAAATCCTACTCAGAATTAAAACCCTAATTTGAAACCCTAACCACCACTTCAAACTCTTACAGTATTTTAAACCCTTTGCTTGGTTTGAAATCCTAACTGAAAGCCAAGGTCGTCTAACCAAGGTTCAAAACCCTAATTTGTGACCCTTAACCTGGTTTGAACCTGTAATTAGAAATCTTAACTTCAAACTCTAAATTGAGAGCCAAACCCAGTCTGGATTTTGGCCTGTTTTATTGCCGTTTCTTCCCCCTCAACTCTTTTTTTTTAAACCTTACTATGGGACCTCAACCCAATTTTCAAATCCTAACCCTTCTTTGAAACTTTAATTTTAAACCTTGTCTTGAAAGCCTAACCTTTAAACCCTAACCTTGTCTTAAAACACAACCCCAATTTAAAACCTTAACCCTTGTTTGAAACTTGCTTGAAGGCTTAAACCTGGTTTGAATCTCTAAATCTGCCTTGTAACCCTATACTCAAATGCAGCTGTGACTTCAAACCGGGCTTTGAAATCAGAGCCCTTATTTGAAACCCAAACCTTGTCTTAAGACCCTTCTCTGTCAAATTAACCTTAGCATAAAACCCTAATTTGAAACATTAACCATTATTTGAAACACTAAACCCAGTTTGAAACCCTACTTTGAAACACAGACCTCAGTTTAAAACCCTAATTTGGAACCCTAACCTTGTTTCAAAAAGTTCATTTTAAACCCTAACCTCAATTTGAAACCCTATTTTAAAAATGTATGCAATAATCATTATCTGATCTAAAGTACTGAACAAACCCTATCTGCCAGCAAACATTACAACTTGACACAATATCTTGCCATCGACAGGACTGGATCGGAACATTTTGCAATGAAACGAGGATTGGCAGGCCTTGGTGGAGGTGTGACAAAATGTTTGTAGTGTATGTCTAACAAAAGCTTGCGCTTGTTCATATCCCGCCAGGTTGAGAGTGCCGTTTGGCAGGAGACGCCGCCGACACGTTTGGAGATGTCGGGACGCCGTCCAAACAGTTGAGCGAAACGTTGCGACTGTCAAGCTAAAATTCTTCAAGTGTCAGGCGTCAGACAAGTGAGCCCATCCCGGAAAGACACTGTGAAAGGCAGGAAATGCTGAATTTCACGCTTGTCCGCAGAAGGGAAAAAAACAAAACTTCACACAAGCCAGGAAGTGCTTTTTTTCCCCGGACCGCCTCCATCAAAGTCACTATTCAGCTCCTGACATTTTCTCCCGTCTCTCCTTTGGTGCCGTCACAACCGCTTTGATACCAGGAGGGAGAAAGTTGGCAGAAGAGATGGCACCTTAACACAGCTTGACAAAGGGGAGAAAAGGAGAAAAAGACAGGCTTTTGTCTTCGAAATCCTAATTTTAAAACCTAACCCAGTCTCTAAACCTTGCTTTGAGTCCCCAAACAGAACCTTAATTTAAAACCTTAACCTTGTCTTGACTCCCTAACCATGGAACCAAACTTAAATTTGAAACCCCAACCCAGGCTTGAAACCCTACTTTGAAACCCTAAGCCTGTTTTAAAACTTCAAACTGATGCATTAAACCCCAACTGAAATCCTAACCATGACTTGACACCTTAACTTCGAAACCATACCCTGGCTTGAAACACAAACATTGTCTCATGCTTTTGCACGTTTACCAGGCGGAGAAAAGACAACAGTAAAGCTGACACCTTAAAGTAGTTGTACTTTGTAGAAGGAAAAGAAATAAATCAAACAAACAAAAAAAAGAAGCAAATAATTAAAGCTCCAACCTGACTTGTGCTGAACACTTGAGTCGGGCCCCTGAGGGCAGGCACTGGACAGGAGTGCATGCTGGGAGATGAGCATGCCTCTCCCAGTGCAGGAATGCGGCCGTTAGCATCTACGTATATAGCCACTAGGAGATGGAGAGCCATTAGCATCCAGACACCTGCTAGCAATCTCGATCGCCATTAGCGTTTGGACTGCTGTTAATATCTGGGCAGCCGTTAGCATCTATAAATCCATTAGCATCTCGATAGCCATTATCATCTTAATGGCCGTTAGCATTTGGACATACATTAACATTTCCCATTGACCATTGGCGTCTACATGTCCTTTAGCATCTGGATCACCGTTAGCATCTACATGTCCAGAAGCATTGAATAAAGTTTTCTTTGTAAACACCAAAGACAATTTGGTCATTAATTAAACAAATATAATACATTTTGTGTATATTGTAGACCCGTGAGAGTCTTAAATAAAACCCAAAATATTTTTTTGTAAGGTTCAAAGACAATTTTGGCTTTTAGTAAACATTGAATGTATATTAGTCTTTTTAGAACCTATACAATGTTTCACATCAAAAACTATTTCGCCTTTTCAAAACCCAATGTACATTTTTTGTACCTTTATCCAGGTAAGCTAATTGAGAATAGATTCTCATTTGTAATGTCGACTTGGCTGTAGACAGCAGAGTAAAACAAAGCAAAATAAAAGCAAATACAAACATCCAACCATTATCTGAGCTGCTTATCCCCACTAGGGTTGCGGGCGTGCTGGAGCCTATCCCAGCTATCATCCGGCAGGAGGCGGGGTACACCCTGAACTGGTTTTTGGGATGTAGGAAGAAACCGGAGTGCCCGGAGAAAACCCACACAGGCACGGGGAGAACATGCAAACTCCACACAGGCGGGGCCGGGGATTGAGCCTTGGTCCTCAGAACTGTGAGGCAGACGCTCTAACCAGTACTTCACGGTGCCGCCCAAATACAAACAAATACAATAAAAATAAATAATACATGGACAACTGTATAATTTGATATATTTACATGACAATATGATAATTACAACATAGCATATGATTAATCAAAGGTTCATAACAGGCTAAAAATAGGTGCTGCGATCATGTGCGGTACATTAACTTTTTCAACGATGATATTGGGATGAATGAGGTGAGTTTTATTCTTTGTTGCAGAGTGTTCCAGTCATTTGGGATCAGGAAATTGAAAAGAAGATCGACCAAAAGTAGGGCAGACTTTGGAATGAATTGGTTAATTAAACCGCTGGAGTGGAGAGTGCGGGTGGTGGTATGCATGATGACCAGCGAGCCAGATAGGGTGGGGTCTTGCAAATGAGTCTTCTATAGATAAATTTGCACTAGTGAATTCGTCTGTGGGAGTGAAGAGCGAGCCAATTAACCAGGGAGTACAGTTCACAGTTGTTAACGGGAGCACCGCAAGCATGTTTTGTAAACATAGGAGACAATTTCGCCTTTTTTTTTTTTTCGAATTTAAAATTCATATTTTGTCAACATCAAGAACAATTCAGACTTTGAGTAGCCTAATGTTCATCTTAGAAGACAGTGAAAATCTATTGTAGTCTTACATGAACTTAAGGTATGTTTTCTTTGGAAACATCAAAGACAATTATCTGTCTTTTCAGAAATATCAGAGACAAATTAATCTTTAATTTACTAAATGTAATATTTAGTAAACAATAAGAGTTGTTAATGAAATTCACGTTTCAATAAAAATCAACATAATTTTGTGTTTAATGAACCTAATGCACATTCATTCATTCATTCAGTCATCTTCCGTTCCGCTTGTCCTCACTTTGTAAAATTCAAAGACAACTTACAGTGGTTTTTAATTGACATAATTGTCTTTCTGTAAACATCAAGGACAATTTGTTTCTTGAACGACCCTAATCGATGTGTTTTTAAAACAGAAATTAAAGACAATTTAGTGTTTTCACGTAAAATAGTGTACAATTGTTTGTATACATCAAAGACCCTAACCTGTTTTTGGACTTTGGGAGGCATCTCAATAACGGTCGACATAATCTGAGCAAGGCTGGAAGTGGAAATGAAGCCTTCCTTTATTCAATTTCCATTTGTAAAATGCAGTCTTATGAATAAGGCAATAAAGGGTGTATTCAACGGAAGTTCAGCGCGGAGTAACTATTTGTGCCAGGCCGACAGAACGATCCCCTCCGGTAATGACGCAGTGCGAGCGGGCCAAAACATCAAGGAAATAAAATGAGTGGCGAACAGTGCCTGCCAGAATGTGTGTGAGTGTGAAAGGTTAACCTGGCTGGAAGACTCACTCCCTCACAAACACACGGTGAGTCATGGCCTTTCAAGCAAACATGAGCGTGATATCAGCTGAGCGGCAATACAGCATGACCGGAAGAAACAAAATCCTGAGCCTTAAATTCCAATTCATTAGGTACATGCCCTCATGAGACAAAAAATTGTAATTTCAGTGGTCTTCAGTGAACCTAATGTGTATGTTTTTGCAAAATATGCTTTCTCGCAGAAATGTCAGACAATTTTCAATTAACTTAATGTATGTAATATTTCCTTGTAAAATCCAAGACAATTTACTTCTAAGTGAACCGTACCGTACATTTTTGTAAACATGAATTAATATTTCACATTTTTCTTTATGGACAATGAAGGCAATT
The DNA here is from genome assembly GCF_024500385.1 of Phyllopteryx taeniolatus. Lineage (NCBI taxonomy): Eukaryota > Metazoa > Chordata > Actinopteri > Syngnathiformes > Syngnathidae > Phyllopteryx > Phyllopteryx taeniolatus. The sequence goes on along the minus strand of NC_084511.1, from coordinate 22,215,801 downwards.
TTGTTTTTAATGAACGTCCATCCATCCATTTTCTGTACCGCATATTTTTGTAAATACTGAAGACGTCTTTAATAAATTTTTTCAAAGACAATTTCAAGTCTTCAATGAACCTAACTTACTGTACATGTTTTTTTAAACATCAAAGAAGATTTGGTCTTTAATGAACCTGAAGTACATTTCTGTGTACACAGAAGACAATTTACGATCCTTAGCCTAACCTACATGTCATCAAAGACAATTAAGTCTTTAATGAACTTTACGAAAACATTTTTGTCCACATTCAACAGAATTTACAGTCTTTAAACCTATCGTACGTGTTTTCATGAACATCAAAGACAATTTAGTCTTTAACGAAGTTAACAAGTATTTGATATTTAAGACTTGGATGTTTTGATCACTCTGAGGCTCTGATGCCGCTGTTCTGTCTAATTAGCGTTATGGATGAGTTGCATCATCAGCATAGGCAAGCAGGCTCACTGACAGGCTAGCAGGTTGTCATTGGCCATCGGGGACCTTAATGAAGGCAAAGAAGAAAGGTGTGAATCTTTAACGTCTTTGAGGAGAAGTGATGGGGAGGCATGCTGGACGCCGTCTCCGGGCGCAGCTCATTAAGGCACAGTAATCCGTTAGGGCTGCCAATCATTAGCCGTGCTAAACGGTTGATGGGTCGGGAAGCTGGAGGCACAACAACAGGAAGTGGACCTCTTCACCAGGAAGAAGCTTCTCGGAGGAATTGACGTTTGCATGTAGTTCGTAAAAACATTTGTTAGCTTCACTCAAGACTTGAAATGGACTTCAATGGTTGGTTGCAGTCTACTGTGTTTGATGTTAACAAAGAAACAACTCTTCACTGGTAAAAATGAATGTGTGTTACATTCTTTGCAGATTCCAATTTATCTTAAATGTCTACACAAACTCGTACATTATGTTCATTTAAGTCTAATTAGTCTATTGTCTTTGATGTTGATGAAGACATGACTCAAATTATCGTCATTCTTAGGTTAATTGAAGACCAAATTGTCTTAAATGTCTTCACAAAGACACAACTCTAAAAAATATTCAGTATTCACAAAAATGTACGGTAAGTTCATGGAAGACTAATTCGTCTATTGCCTTTGATGTTAACAAAGACAAATTCTAATTTAAGTATAGACCAAAACATGAACGTTAAGTTCTTTGAAGACTAATTTGTCTATTGCCCTTGATGTTGACAAAGACACAACTCTACTTGTCGTCACTGTTCGCAAAAACTCTTACCTGGTAGGTAAGTGAAAACTAACTAGTCTATTTTCTTAACAGAGGCCGAAGTCAAAATAGTCTTGCAAAATATGTAAAAATACATATGTTAATTTCTTAAAGATTTATTCATCTATTACCTTTATTTCAGTGGTTACAAATACTGGTACGCTAAGTTCATTGAAGACAAAAGTCTTTTGATGTTAACAAAAAACTAAGACTAAAATGTCTTAAATGTCTACAAAAACACGTACTTTAGGTTAATTTAAGGCAATTAAGTAAAGACAACTTTAAATTGTCTTCAGAGTTTACAAAACATTTGTTAGGTTCTTAGAAGACTGATTTGTCTTGAAAGACACGACGAAATTGTCTTCGGTGTTTACAATTACTTGTATGTTTGCTTCTCTGAAGAGCAAATTGTCTTTGATGTTTACAAAAACCGGCACATTAAATTGTCTTAAATGTCTACAAAAACAAGTATATTAGATTTATTGGAGAGAAATGTCTGGGGCCTTTGATGTTTACAGAGACGCGACTCTACATTGTCTTCAGTGTTCACAAAAACACAATTAATTGACGTTTCTAGCATGTCTTTGATGCTCACAAAAAAAAACGGGGGGTTTGCTTAACATCAAAGACAACAGAGAAAGTAGTCTTAAATGTTCATGCCTGATGGTGTAATGGAACATTTGCCTCACTTTAATGCAAGCAGCGTGGGTTCAGTTCCCAGCTCGTGATGGCTTGAATGGTTGTCATCTGACTGGTGTCCAGTCAAGGGTGTACTCTGACTTTCACCAAGAGTCAGCAGGGATAGGCTCAAGCTCCTGCAATGGACTCTTCTTGTTGTTGAAGATGTTTAACACTTAATCCAAAAGGCTTTTTCAGTTCTAAATTTTAAGTGTGGAATCGTTCTATATATGCCTCTGGAAGGTGTTGGATGTTATCAAAGACAATCTAATCCCAACAATGCATGCATGTTAGGTTACCTGAAGACTCTAAATTGTCTTCATTGTTCACACTTTTAGACCCATTGAATTTGTCTATTTTCTTTGTTAATAACAACACAAATCTAATTTTAATAATGCAGCATTTGTTAGGTTTCATGAAGACTATCTTCAAAACAAGTCCAATCATTAATTCGTCTATTGTCTTTGCCGTTATCAAAGACATACATCAAATCTTAACAACCCATAGGCTTCATGAAGACTAAATTGTCTTCAATGTTCACAAAAACCTGTACTTTAGATTCATTGAATTAGTCAGTCTGTAGAGATGATCGTGGACTTCAGGAGGCATCCTTCGCCACAGCTGCCCCTCACGTTGTCCAGCTGCCTTGTGTCAACCGTCGAGACCTTCAAGTTGCTGGGAATTAAAGTCTCTCAGGACCTGAAGTGGGCGACCAACATCAACTCCGTCCTCAAAAAGGCCCAGCAGAGGATGTACTTCCTGCGGCTTCTGAGAAAGCACGGCCTGCCACCGGAGCTGCTGAGACAGTTCTACACAGCGGTCATCGAATCAGTCCTGTGTTCTTCCATCACAGTCTGGTTTGGTGCTTCTACAAAAAAGGACAAACTCCGACTGCAACGGACAATCAAAACTGCAGAAAGGATTGTCGGTACCCCCCTACCCACCATTGAGGACTTGCACGCTGCCAAAACTAAGACAAGAGCGTGCAAAATCCTCTCGGACCCTCCGCACCCCGGTCACCAGCTCTTCCAGCTCTTTCCCTCAGGTAGGCACTACCGATCAATGCAAACTAGAACTCGCAGACATTCCAACAGCTTCTTCCCTCTTGCGATCAACTTCTTAAACACCTAACCTACAATTCCATTACAACATGCCGGCAATTTTTTGACTTGAGTTCGTTGTCACATTTCTGTGGGGCCAATTATACATTACTCGTGCACTCACTGTAGTTGTCTCGCCATGCTGCACTATTTGCATATAGTGGCCACTCATGCCAGAGTAGCATCTGCTCCATTTGCACATTGATTGAGGAGTATCTGCAACATTTGCACAACCAACATTGTCCCAGATTATCGCACTACTCGTCACTTTAAACCGCATACACTCCTTGAAGTCTCGGCGCCCTTTGCACAATGGTCATTGCACCACGGACTATTGCAATATTAGTCATTCGAACTGCTCTAAGTGCTAGAGGTCTCTGCATCTTTTTGCACAATTGTCAAAAAAAAATGTACCGGCATTACCAGATAACTCGCAACCCTTTACTGCTCAGTGACTGTTTTTTTTGTCAACGTCTTTCTGTCTCCAAAGTGTTCTCTGTCAATTGACTGTCTATTGTCGTACTAGAGCGGCTCCAAGTACCGGAGACAAATTCCTTGTGTGTTTTTGGACATACTTGGCAAATAAAGATGATTCTGATTCTGATGATTCTGATTTGATCAAAGACACACATCTAAACTTAACAATGCATGTATATGTTTGCTGAAGACTTAAGATTGTCTTAAATGTCTCAAAAACAAGGTTTTAAATAGTCATCAGTTTTAACTAAATCACATACATTCTGTACACTAAAGACAATAACTTGTCTTTGATTTTATTCAACCATCATTTTCAGCTACACAACATTACAGCTGTGCCTGTGGAGAGCTCTGTGAGGTCCACGGTGTCGCTGATGTTCGCCAGGCGAGCTCATCAACGGTTGGGCCGTCCTCGGCGGGATGAGGCGCTCCATGCTCCCGCCCGCTGCAGCACATCAAGAGTACATCTACCATCTTTCTTTTATTTATGAGCGCATTATGAATAGATGTCCTCCAGCCCACGCAGAGCAAAGTGGTGCATTCTGGGATGCTCGTTAGGTGGCGCTCAGAGGAGGAGGAGGAAGTCGGCGGTGCAGCAATGTCAGATAATAATACTGTACGTAGGCGGAGATAATAATAAATAAATAGATGTGTGAAGGCAAACCGATAACACACGTATGAGAAAAAAAACGCACAGATGTGACAAGGAGCAATAGGAAACAGTGTGAAGTGGAAGAGACAAATGTAATTATAGTTGTAAATAGATGGCATGACAACACCGCCGTCTGCTATCATACTGTTGGCACAGAAAAATTACAAAGAGTCTATCTTTATGCTACAAATCAGCTGTGAGACTTGAGATTGTCTTTGAGGTTGAAGAAAACATCCAGAGCTGCAGCAATTTATGGCAAGTGTTGGCTGTTTAGGACATGCGACAACCATCTCCCGTCATCTTTATATGTGTATGTATGGCCTATGTGGTAGGCTGGCATAGATTGCTCCTCCGCTGGAACTGGGGGCTTAGATAAATTGGAAGAAATTATGAACGGTTCCAAATAGCAGTCAATGTTCGCACAAAATCAGGCGTCTGCTAGAAAAGCAAAACAATATCAGGAAAAGCCTTCTAGAACAGCTGAACTTTGGGGTCAATCAGACGCACTTTAAATGTTGGCAAGTGTGTGCTTACTCCCTTTTAACATGGGTTTAAATGTGATTGGTTTATTCCCAGTCATGAGAGTGTGTGCACAGTCGTGCAACCGCATTAGCTCAGTTGTTTATTTATACTATTGAGTTATACCTGTTGATTTTGTTGTTGTTGTTATTGTACAGGTTATGGGTCATACTAATGATGGAAAAGGTTTGGAAATGATTTTTTTCTTTTTTTTTCAAACATTTGAATGCATTTGAAAAGTGGTGTGGAGACCTTTTAAATCCCACTCTTACACTAAATTGCCTTTGATGTTGACAAAACCATACGACGATGAGTTTTTTTTTTTACAAAACACCTGCTAGGTTGATTGAAGACTATACATTGTTTTTTGTTATGGTCTGTGTTTTAGTTTAGGTTTTATTTAGTTTTGTTTCATGTTTTCCTGTGTCCCATGTTGTTCATGTGTGAAATGTGTGCTCATTTAGTTATTGTCTCCACCTGTTCTCGTCAACACGCGCCCATGTGACAACCAATCAGCTCCCTCCAGCCACTCACGTTTTGTCCAAGTGTTCCTCGTTGTCTCGTCAATTTGTTTGTATTTCGTTCCCTGCTTACCTTTAGTCTGTGTTGCTGCATTGTCGTTAGGTGTATGTCTTGTGTTGCTGTAAGCCATGTTCCCCAAGTCATGTTATGTTTTGAGTTTATCCCTTGTTTCTTTGTTACTTGGAACCTTTCTTTTTGGACTTTTAATTTAGCTTTTTATGACCCTTGTTTGCCTTTGTTTTTGGAATTAAATATCATTTTGAGATTCTTGCACTCCTGCCTTGCCTCCTTGCTTCCCTGCAATTGGGTCCTCCACTTCCTTGCCTCAAACACTGTGAAGGCCTGAACCTGACAGTTATTCATGTTTACAAACATGTTAGGTTTGAATACTAAATTGTCTTTGTTTTCAAAAGTTTTCACTTTGGCTAATTGAAAACTAAATGATATTAAATGTTAACAAAAGCATGTGTTAGATTTGTTAGACTCAAAATTGCCTTTAATGTACGTTTACGTCTTTGGTTGACCGAAGACTAAATCTTTGTTTACAGTAACGTACATTTGGGTCATTGAAAATTGTCTCTGTTGACAAAAACAGGTATGAAGAAATTGATTTTGATTACAAAACATGATACATTAGGTTCTCATTGAAGACTAATTTGTCTTTGATTAGCGCACAACTACCTCATGAGAGATTGGGGGGGAAAAAATTGGCCTTTTCCCACCGTCCATCTAGAGAACATAAAAAGGCAGACAGATGAAAATAAATGACGGGAATCGTCCGTCGTAAGAAAGTGTCCATGCAGCACAACACTGTCGAAGTATGACGTTTAATTACAGGAGCTGCCAAAGTGTGTCGTCTGTTTCTTGCCATACTTTTTTTTAACACTGTAGTTTTTCGTCTACGTTTTCTATTTCTCGTTTATTTATGGATGCTTGCTTCCCGCCTCTTTCGCTCATTCTTTACGAGGCGACCGGTCAGTCAACGATTGTAGGGGACGAGGCATGCAGCAACATCCTCTTTAATTCATCCATCCATTTTCCGTGCCGCCGATCTCCGCTGACTCTGTCCGAGAGGCGGGGTATGCCCTGAAATGGTCGCCAGCCAATCGCAGGGCACGCATAGACAACCCATTTGCACTCACGTTCACACCTACGGGCAATTTAGTCTTGAATTAATCTACCATGCATGTTTTTGGGGGAAGTTGGGAGGAAACACAGGCAAGGCCGGATTTGAACCCGGGACCTCAGAACTGTGAGGCAGATATGCTAACCAGTTTGTCACTGTGCCGCCCCTCTTTAATTCATCAGTCAAAAATTGTGAGTGCACTGTAATTTAATACAAATGGCCTGCAATCTTCTTATTAACTTATTCATAATATCTTATTTATCACTGGAACACAACCACTTCATATGGCACAGTTGCAATTTGTCCTCATGCATGCACAGTCCAGCAATGTTAACGGTGCTTAAAGCAAAGCAATTGCTTTAAGCAAGAAAAACATTTGTTAGGCTGAATTGTCTTTGTGCTAAGTGCTAAATATGTGCTAAGTTAGTGGAAGACTCAAAATTATCTGTGATGTTCAGAATATTAATTTTCTTTGACAGGTTAATTGAAGGGTAAATTGTTTACAATGTTCTACGTTTTGATGTAATCAAAAACATTACGAAATGTTTTTTTGTTGTTTAACTAAACTTTTACATTGACTTGTTGAAGACTCAAAATTGACGCACTTTACGTTGGGTTCATTTTTTAAAAAGTTGTCTTTGATATTTAATTTGGTTAATTGAAGACTGAAATTGTCATTTATGTTTACAACATACGTATGTACTTTAGTGTCATTGAAAATTGTCTGCTGCTGACAAAAACACCTACGGTAGGTTCAGTGAAGACTAAAATTGTCTTTGCAATTTACAAAAACACGTTAGGTTCGGTGAATACTCTAAATCGTTCTTGATGTTAAAAAAAACATATAAGCTGGTTGAAGACAACATTGTCTTGAACATCGATGTGTACAAAAATTGCATATTATGTCATCGAAGACTATAAATTGTTTTTGATTTTGACAAAAAAAAAAAAAAACTTACATTAAGTTCTTTGTCAACTCAGAATTGTGTCTCATGTTTACAAAACCGTACTTCGGTTCATTGAAGAAACTAAATTGTCTTTGAAGTTGACAAAACATGTACATTAGGTACATTGAAGATGGTACTTTACATTTTCTTTGATGATTACTGAAGACGGGAAATTGTCATTGATGATGACGAAAATGATCTTGTTTTTGATCTTGTTTGATGTTGACACAACACGTCCTTTACATTGGGTTAACTGGTTTAAATTCTCTGTGTTTACAAAAACAAGTATTTGAAGATTCTTACTTGTCTTTGATGTTGACCAAAACATGCACGTTAGGTTCCTAGAAGATTCTAGTCTTTTATGTTGATTAATACATGTACGTTATATGGTCTAAATTGTCTTATATATTTACAAAAACATGGATATTCACTGACCGCACTAAATTGTCTTTGCAGATCCCCACATAAGTGTCCTGAAACCATCTTATTCATCATCGTATTTACCATCTTATTCAACTTATTTACTTATCATGATTGGAGCTCAGCCATCTCACGACTGGCCCCTGTGATTTATCTTGATGTGTTAATCTGTCGACGTTAACGCTGCTAAAAAAAAAAAAAAAAAGTGAGGAGAACAAGTTGGGAACCAGCAGAAGATCTTCCCCGGGAGACTCCTTTACGTGTTATTGAACGACGTTTCCGATGGACATAAAGAGGTGGGAGAAGAGCTTGCTTATTTGGGATGTTCTCGTGATATTTCATAGAAGATGCTTCCTTTGGTCAACGTCCTGGCTTTCAATGCCTTCATGCCATATTTATACAAAAATATATAAGAAAATGAGAAAAGTGCATTTCTGTTGACGGTCACCTAGCAACAGAGCTTTTAAGTAAACGAGGTCAGAGGAGGCAATAGCTGTCATCTTGACACTGAGCATAATGGGTGCACCATGAAAGTCAGCTATGGAAAAACCTTTTACAGTTTGTTTGATAAGTGGTTGTTTGTGTAAATATTGGGTCGTTGGTACCCCCAGAATTTATTTAAAAATTCAGCCCCTAAAGCCAGTTTTACTCAACAATTTGAAATTTGGTCTCTCATGACCAGACCGTAATAGTCTTTCCGTATTTGATACGGATCTTTTTAGACTGTGTACCTAACAAAGTGGCCAGTGAGTAACACCCTACAGGCAATGAAACAAAGCAGATTTAGCGTCTCCTCCGTGTGGGTTATGTAAGCTTCTGTCCTCTGTCCTCACACTGTACCGAGCAAGAAGATTTATTCTCGTCTGTCACACGCTTGATTTCCACCGCCAAACGTTCTCTCCCGCTCAGTGGCGAGAGGCGACTCTTTCCCGCTTAAATGTCGGCGCAATGAAAGTCAACGCGGGGAGACAGACAGCGCTTGGCACCCCAGGCCATAATTATCCTGTTTGTTTGGAGGCGGGCCGTTTTGTTTTATTTAAATCTCTGCCGGGCTGACAAGGCCCGTGAAAGGCTCGTTTTACTGTCATGTCAAGTTTGTCAGCAGCACCAGACGCGGCTTTGCATTAAATATCCTGCTGTGGATTGTGCAGCCCGGGAAGAATGCGATTTCACAGCACACGGAAGGAGATTCCTCCTGTAAACAGCACTAAAGTGATTTAAAAAAAAAAAAAATGGCACACTGTCATCAAATTGACTTAAAGATGGTGACGATGATTTCATAAGAAGAAGAACTGAGAAAAGATCAGCAGATGAAGTGATGAACCTGGCTCGGAGTCCAAGTTCACAATAGTTGTTGTGGTTATGAGAGCTCTTGATTTCCTGACAGATCCTCACCTATGCTCAAGATCTTTGGGTAATGACCAAATGGACAAGATCGTGGCTACAATACAAGTGGCTATAATGAACGTCTTTCGTAGGGTGCCTAGGCTCAACCTTAGAGACAGGGTGAGGAGTTTGGTCATCCGTGAGGGACTCAAAGTATATCTACTGTTCCTCAAGATCGAGTCGGTTGAGGTGCCTCCAAATCTACAGTATCTCAGATGCCTCACGGAGAGCGAGGACTATGTCTGACTACTGGCCTGGGAATGCCTCTGTATCCAACCAGAGTGGAACTAAAGACAGACAAGTCTTGGCACACCCAGCCGCCTTGACCTTGAAAAACAAATTATTTATTTGACTGTTATTCCAAAGTTTTGGACCAACAGTGTTTGAGCCTGGTCACCAAGTTCCTATATACTATTGGAGTCTATCCCAACTTGACTACTTTCTTGAGGAGGTCATTTGTTCTTTTCACCTAAAAAGACTGCTGATGGTAGTTGGGGTATGGATCCCTCCATCAATTTTCTATTGTGCTTTTCCTCATTAGTGTCACAGATAAGATGGAGTCCCTTCCAGTTTTGGGTGAGAGATGGGGCACCCTGGACATGTATTGTTTTAAATGCTGAAAGTCCTTAAAGTTCATGTTTTTTTTCATCAATGGAAATGCTATAAAAACAGGCCTAGGGTGTATTTAAATAGCTTATTTCTATATTCCAGATTTTCACTTATCACAGTGGGGTCTGGAAACTAACCCACATGATGGAGGGGGAATTACTGTAAATACAAAGCTTTTAAATTTTTTTAATGGTGTTTGTTAATGATGATTTCAATATCAATCAAAATAATTGTGATGATTATTTTTTTCATAATCACCCAACCCTACTATGGACAGTTCAGATGATTCCATTCAATAACCCGAAAATGCATGTGTTTGGAATGTTGGAGAAAGCCGGAATACCCGAAGAAAACGGAAGGGTGGGGGGAACATGCAAATACAGTACGTCATAGGATGACTGGAGCCCAGATTTGAACCCCGAACCTCGGAACTGTGTAGCAGACATGCTAACCACTACCTCACCAAGCTGCCAGGATGGATTCACTGCCTTGAATAACCTATTGGAACATTTTAATCAGGAGGTTTCAATTTTTCTGTCAGAAGGGACCCTCTTCCTTGTTCTCCAGTGAGCTAAATACAAAATAATCTAGAGAGCATCTGTCCTGGCTCCAGGGTCCTGAATTAAGCAGATGTCTTTTTACAAAATGTGAGTCAGGTGAGGCCAAGAGAGGAGAGGACATTAAGTAGCTTGTCGCTATGTGACAATGATGTCAGCATTGTGGCCATCAGTCGGTTGTGGTGTTTGTCTTGTACATTGTAGCGGTCAAACTAGAACCTTGTCGTGACTTTCACACCCTTCCTGACACAATCTGAGTGCGGCGACTGCTCAGTTACACCTGTAGCCCGTAAAATCGCCGCCACCTTTGTAAACAACTTGTTCATCTGGAGGCGGCAGTGCTCGTATCGCGGTTTCCCGCCTTTCAAGTGCGACAACACCGATGTGGGTGGACGCGGGCGAGGAAAGGGGGGCAACTTGATTGGAATTGCATTTTCAGAGTTATTAGGCCGTGTAGCGAGCTTGTAAACACAAAGATGACGGCTGTGGGAAGAGATGTCAAAGGCAGGCCGAAGGAAGAAGGAGGGAGGATTTAGAGTGGAGGGTTGGCGGTGCGTCCTGTAAATATTCACAGCAAGTGTCCCTGAAGAGGAAAGAGCCAATTAACAAATTCCATTAATTACAAGACTATCACAGCTGATTAGGATATGGCAACCCGCTCGCCATAGTCCTCCGCTCGCCAAGTAAGGAAGGAAGAAAGTTGAAGTCACTTGAGGAATTAATTAACTTGAGGTGGACAACTTCTGGGTTCACTTCAACTAGTTGCAAACCTCTTTTGACGACCAGCTGGCATACTATATGCAGTCACCAACAATCCTGATACATTTTGCATTACTACCTCAACCAGGGCATGTTTCCTTCTGATTGACTGTATGGATGACGATGTCAAGTCGTTACAAATAGAGGACAGAACTTCTTTTGTAATTCTGTGGTGAAATGTTCCTTTTCAGTATCACTGATGTAGACAAGAATTCCCTTCATTTACACCCAGTAGGAATTTGCGCTGATATTAAATGGCTTGTGCCTTGGCCCACACACTACAAAGTGGCTGACTATCTAACTAAATGGCTGACTGACCCATTAACTTAGGAACTAACTCAAAGACTGACTGGCTGATTTATGGATGAACTAACTATCTTATTACTGTACCCGACTGACTGACTTACTGATTAATGACTGACATACTAACCAATCCAATGGCTGACTGACTTACTAACAATAGAAAATTAAGTCACTATAAGTGATTCACAGACTAATTAACTAACAAACTGAACAACAAAGTAAGGTACTAGCTGAATGTCTGACTAATTACCTACCTAACTAATTAACTAACTGACCAATTTACATATTGACTAATTGACTGACTTTCTTGGCATAACTAAGTAATTGAGTGGCTGACTATAAAAGTAACTGACAGACTGACTATTTAATTGACTAAACTAAATGACTAAGTAGCAAATTAACTGAGTAGCTGACTTGCTGACTGACAAACTGACAAAATGACTGACTGACTGGTGGACTGAATGACTGGGTGACCGACTGACTGAATAACTGACTGACAGACTAACTCACTAAATAACTAAGTGACTGAATAAATGACAAAGTACTTGACTGACCATGTTTCTGGCAGAGATGGGGGGACTCGAGTCAAATGACTTGACTTGAGTCGACTCGAGTTGCCAGTTTTATGACTTGCGACTTGCTTGCTAAATACTTAAAGACTTGACTATAGACTTATAGTCAAGAGACTTGGCTAGACTTTGACTTGAACTACATGACTTGACAAGTCATCTCATTTAGAGTTGTAAATCTGCATTTTAATTAAGACTATTTGGATTTTACTGAAAGAAAGAAAGAAACATTGGGGGGTGGGGGGGGGGGGGGTCATTCGCGCCAACCTGGCAACACAGTCTGCATTGTTGCGCACTCGCCTGTGTAAAGTAGCCACCTGCATGAATAACGATGGAAGGAGCGCCAAAGATAATAACATTCGGAATCAAGCATGATGTTGTCGATGAAGTCTTTAAAAAGTGGACGGCAAACTGCGTGGTTTGCAACTCGCACATTAAAGACACAACAACAACGACGTCAAACTTCATCCGTCACTACAAAACTCACAAAGACAGGTAAGCTAATTTAACAGTTTAGCTAGCTGGTCAAAAATTACATTTGATAGACCGGTTTGGGACAATTCAAAATAAAAATAATGTGATTGTGAACGTTTTAGTACAGCTAAGTAATGTAACTAGGGGTGGGATGGTTTATGATAAGTGTCCAAACCTTTCATTTCAGTTCATAGGCATGCAAAGCTCTCTTTTTTTTTCTCTCTCTCTCATTTACTAATGAGGCGAAGCGGTGTGCACTCTAGCGTAGTAGCGCCTAAAATATAATGCCAACCACTGAATGGGGAAGTGAAGCAGCGTTGATAGCGATCGATTGTGGAGATTACAAAAAAAAAAAAAAGTGCGGAGATGTTTGCAGGCATGGCGAAAGAGTCGGCGCTAGAAGATGCTAGGTGCGTTCGTTATACTGTAGGTCTGCTGTATCGGATCAGTTTGCATTCGGATCATGGCGATAAAATTGCATTATGATCACGGTTATAAAAAAGTCGCTGACAAAAGTGTGTTCTACCATTAGTAAGTACAGTACAAATTGTGAGTAGCTACGTGTGGATATAATTTTCATACTACTGAACGTGTTTATTAAAGTGTCACCATTAAAATGTCATCTGTTGTGTGGGTTCTGTGACAAAGCTGTCTGTGCTGTTTTTAAAATTGAGACCACAGCATATAGAACATAACCTTTAATCTAAGTGTCAATTGTCCAGAGTCAGTGCTTCTTAATAAAAACAAACCTGACCGAGTGGTTTAATTAAAGGAGATGACATGGGAGGAATGCAGATTTTGTTGACATAGTTTTTTTTTTTGAAGGATGGCAAAATTTTTATATCATGTATTATTCCCTTAATTATTTATCTCTTTTATTCATCATTAGCCCATTAGGTACACATCTAATTATAGGCAACCAACAGAAAACAGTCTTGGCTTTTGTTAAATTGCTGTTATCTAAAGAACCGTAGAACAAGACTATCGCCACAAAGTACACGGCATAGATTGTTCAGAAATAAAGTGTTAAATTGAGGTTGAAATACAACTTTAAAACAATTCAGTGCAATAATTTCAATCAATCATAATCTCAGTTGTTCATTTAACTTTTATAAGATGCAAATACTTTGTATAATTTGTGCTGTGTGCGCGTCAAGTGCCGCATAAGGGCCACGTGGTCCAATGCGTCGGTCACGTGCTGTCGGCCGCACAACCGTGGGAGTATAAAGAGACCTCTGCTTTCTGACCAAACCATCTCTGGCCACATGCTGTAAGAATGAACAATAAATGGATCGTATGTGTGACTGAATGAACGAATAAAGAATTATGTGAGCAGTATGTGCATGAACAACAAGCTGGTAATTTGGTGTGGCCTCAGGGGGCCCTGGATGCTGATGATGGTGATCCGATGGAATTCTCAGCAGTGGGTCACAGGTGTTGCTTTTCTAACGTGGCGATAAGGCGGTGGTGGGGACTGCATTAGTCACGAGGCAAACAATAATTATGTGGAGTGTTTCTTCACAGAGACCAAATGATTTTAATTACGCAGAGAGTGGAAATCAATATATTGCCCAGCCAGATATGCAATTATGCTTATCTTATTGCCATCGTTATTAAGTGCACACTGTATGACATGCACACACACACACTCACACACACATCCTCGTCCTCGTTAATGAATTGAAGGCGCTTTGGCAAAGTTAAGTCTGAAGTTCTCAAGGCTAATTGTTTGCTTTGTGGGGATACAATGCTCTACTTGTTCAGCTTTTCTAAATAAAAGGTCACTTATGCCTTCCCCCCCCCCCCCCCCATTTGAAACCTGACGCATACAGTATGTTCAATCTTTTCAATGTCTGGCTTGCTTCATATTATTGAAAAGTCTAATTAAATTATACTTTTATACTTTGGGGATATATTTTATTATTTTACACCACAGTCAAAATTACAGACTAACAAGGGGTTAGCGTTCCAAAGTAATGGGTTCAAGACTGGGTTAGGGTTTTAAGTATGGGTTAAGGTTTCAAATTAGGGTTTGAAACCAAATTTATAATTTTTTAGGGTTTTAAATTGTAGTTTTCAGCCCAGGGTAGGGATTCAAGTCAGAGTTTGTGTTACAAAACGTGTTTAGGGTTTTAAATTAGGCTTTGAATTCAGGGTTGGGTTTCAAAGTAGTGTTTTAAACCTGAATTAAATGTTTAAAAAATAATGCTAATGGTTCAAGCCAGGGTAGTGTTTCAAGCAAGGTTAAGTTTTTAAATTTAAGGTTTCAAAACAGAGTTTTAGATTCAATGCAGGTTTTTAACATGCATAGGGCTCAAAAGGGTTTTCAAGTGCGGCTTTCACCGCCGGGATGTAAACTAAGACAAGAGAAGATAAAATGTAATAAAATATTTGAGCCTGGATTAAGCCAGGGTAGGATTTCAATGTAGGATTTGCATAAAAAGCATAAAGTAGAGGTGGTGTTTATCTATGAAGCAGTACATTTAGGTGTTGATTAAAATCAAGTTTTTAACCTTGAAAGAGCATTTCAGTACTTTGCACTACTCATTTAACTTGAATCATAATAGAATGCCATCATGGAAAATATCGGCATTTCAAAAATGTGTTATTTCACTATATGATAATTTCAAGGCCAATAACGTACAAACTTTGCTTTTACAGTCAAGCTGCCAGTTGTGTTCTTCCTGTTTTTCTGTCATCGGGCCGTCATGTTTACAGTATTTCCTGCTGCATGAACACATTTGTTTCCCCCGCTTGTTTTTTTAATTTTGTTTGTTTGTTTTACTACCATTTAGACCTTAACTCCCACCACCTACGTGCCACTCCAGCTGCACGCCCAGCCTCTCGGATTAGTCAGATGGCATCGGTAAGGAAAAGCGGGAGCTCAAGCTGTCACCCGCATGAATGCGCAGATCCCACCTTGCAGTCGGCGGCCGCCCGACATTTACATGAACACCTTGTCCAATTATTCTCCTCTCGCGCCGATACGAGCGGCGACCACGTCACGCATGGTTGCCGGCGGCCTGCCTCCTCATTGACAATTTACACCGGTTAGACCCCTCTGAGGACGAAGGACATGAGGACGAAGGACACGAGGACGCCATCTCCTTCTCGTACGCCGCCCAATGTCACATTCTCAACTGGAAAGTTATCAAGAATCCACAAAGTGTAAATTCTGTAGGAGTGCAGTGGTGAGCAAGAAATGAAGGGTGGCCATAGAAAGAGTTGAGAAATGGCTGGAAGATGGACACTTAAGATTTATAACCCCCAAAGGTCGGAAGAACAAAGGCTGACATGCAGCTGGTTGATGCAGTCCGAAAAGCAGTAGAGTAGGGTTGAGAATACACCATGCGGGGGGGGGGGGTGGGGGGGGGGGGGGTATGCAATAGTTATGTAACTGGTTGTACAATCACAGAAAGTGCAGGGTGGGGGTGAAGAGATACAGCTGGACATTTAAGGAATTGGCTCAAGATGTTTGACAAGAACAAGGACAGAGAAGTTGCTGGTTGGTCAAGTAAGAGAAGGAACAGGGTGGTGTTGAGGGGTTGGACAATTACAGAAAGCGCAGGATGGGGTTGAAGAGATACAGCTGGACATTTAAGGAATTGGCTCAAGCTGTTTGACAAGAACAAGGACAGAGAAGTTGCTGGTTGGTCAAGTAAGAGAAGGAACAGGGTGGTGTTGAGGGGTTGGACAATTACAGAAAGTGCAGGATGGGGTTGAAGTGATACAGCTGGACACTCAGGGAATGGCTCAAGGTTTATGACCCCCCTCCCCAAGGTGGGACGTGCAAGAGCAGACAAGTAGCTGGTTGGTCCAGTAAGAGGATACGATAGGGCATAGTTAGAATGCACAAGGGAAGTTAAATAGCTGATTTTTCAGTCACTCGAAGACTGCATCAAAGTTTATGACCCAAAGGTGGGAACCTCAAGGGCATGCAATTAGTGTAGCTGGTTGATCCACAAGGAGGAGGGTAGGGTTGAGAAGACATAGTTGGACGCTACAAGGGCAGGCACGCTTCGGGACTGATGAGGCAGGTGGTTATTATTAATGCGCCGCAGGAGCCGATTGGCCGGACACTGGATGAATATTTATGACCCCTGAGGTAAAAGGGCAAGAAGGTAGCTCATTGGACAAATATAGAAGGAGCAGGGTGGGGCTGAAGAGGCACAAGGAGCAGACAAGGAGCTAATTGGCTAGACAGTTAAGAACTCCTGAGACAGGTGGTCATCATGAGGTCTTTCGAGAAGAAGTTGGTTGGGTGAAGGAGAAAGTCGGGATTTACACCAACAAAGTGGGAGCCATAAAAAAAAAGAAAAAAAAAAGAAAATATGTGGGGCTTCAGAAGTGGAACCTACTGATGGGGGCCAAACTTTGCTTATTAGCAACTAGTGTGTGATTAAAGATACCACAGCATGAATACATTGTTGTCGGACAAATTTCAGCAGCGCGTGCGTAAACAAGTTAATTAGCACGTTTACCGAGGTGATGCTTAGCTGAGCAAACTACCGGCGTTGAGTAGCCAGAAGGCAAGCCGCGATTTAGCTCAGGTGATGCATCACCTCGATGGCGACGACACAGCAGCCCGCAGAATGCTGAAATTTCTCACCTTGCTTGAATCTGTGACATGAGATTTGATATGATATGATATGAGTTCTTAGTGAGTCATGATTTGTCAGGATTTGTGTGAGGCATCATCAAATGAATTCAAATGCTCACATACACGATCACAGGTATTAATAGATTGAGCCTGAAATAATACAAAGCATCATCAGAATCACCTGATTTGAATAAATATGTTCTGCTCTACTCGCAATGACTAAAACAATTTTAACAATTTGGGATTGTCACGCGGTCAAGTATATAAAGAGCAAGATTGGTAGCAAATAAAATTAAAAAAGAGTCTTTGAAGGGCCCATGGAAATGACCAAAATGACCCAAAAATTTTCAATTCAAACCACGACTGCCTACTTTCTGTGTCTTTTTGCATGAGTCTTGACTTTTTTGTAAATCTACTTATGATAGACATCTACCGAATTTCATGTTTCTAGGTCAAACTGGCTTTTGGGGCTGAAATTCAAAATGTTTATGAGCTGACACTAGTTTGTGTTTTATGGGGATTCAAACCATTATTGCTGTCTTTGTGTTTTTCAAGATGTGGCTTCTATGTTTTTGTATCTATGCTTGATAGACACACCTTCCAAATTTCATGTTGCTTTGTGAAACTGGCTTTGGGGGCCTAAATGTAAAAAATAAAATCAGGTTGGGCGCACCTTAACCAATTTGGCCAAGAATGGTTGCTTTAAACAAAAAAATGGCTTTCTTTTTTTTCTTCTCTCTTTTTTGGACTTTTTATTTTTTGTCTGCTCATGATAGACTTGACTACTAAATGTAAAGCTGCTAAGCCAAAGTGTTTTCAGGGGACAAATAAAATAAATAAATTAATTTAAAAAAGAGCAATTATGATGAGTTTGTGCTTTATTCATCAGTGATTCATCATTTTCCCACCATGCTCCGTCTACACACAATGAGGAAATCTCAAATGTTTGAGAATTTACTGTCATCCCTCTGTCTTGTGTACAAACTTCAAATTTGATAGCCATTGGACAAAATCTCAAGGTAAAGTTTGTGACAACGATGCAAAAAACGGAGCCAAAAGCATGATATACAAGTTTAAAAAATTATAGTAGATCAATGTCCAGTAGGGCTCTCTTAAAAAAAATAAAAAGAACCAACAAAAATCACTGCAACGTCAGAAAAAAAAAATGCTATAAAAGTAACAACTCGAAATCTTAGCAAAGCTGGTAATAACTAGGAACAAAGCTAGCAACAAAGGTTGTCAGCAAAGCTGGAGGCAAAACATAAACTCAGGAAGCACAGGGGAATAAACATGGACTCTTAATATCATGGAAAACAATAAGGCTTAGAAAGACGGCTGGTTCAGGTCCTGACAAGAGACAAGAGGATATGACCAAGGGCAGGGGTAAATGAAGACAATATACGAGGAAATGGGACACAGGTGGAGATGATCACAAGGACGAGAAGAAATCACGGCAGGAACTGAGAAGAAACTATTACTCCAAAATAAAAGCAGACATGACCACACGAAATACAGGACTAAAAACTGACATTAACGACGAGACATTGACAGTTTGTCTTTGGAAGACCCCTGAATTATGGCCAAAATAAGCTTAAAATGCAGATTTCAAACCAAAATGGCAAAGGTCCTGTATGTTATCAGGCATGACTTCTTGAGACTTTTTTGCAGGTCTATTTATGATGGACATGCCTACCACATTTCATGTTGCTAAGTGAAACAGGCTACAGCGGTTGATTGATTTATTTTTAATTTTTGATTTTTCCCCCAGGGCATACTACCGAGTCAAACAACTGAGCTAACCATCTTATGACAGCAAAACTGTGTATATGACTGACAAAATTCCATAATAAATCTACAAAATGTTGACAATATTTACTCTCCGGCCATCTGCTGGTGGCTGAGATGTGTCCTGCTGTTACCAAAGTAAACACATCGCTCACAACATGTGCACTTTCACACGTCAACGCAGCATATTAGTGCGCTTCTCGACACATTCGGCTGATTCACGGCGGCCCGGCCAACTGACTTGGCCTCGGACAGATGGATTCTCCTGGCGGCAAACAGAGCCGGCATTGCGATTTCATATTTTGTTACGTCCCGGTTTGTCTTTAATCTCCCACTCCCTCCCTCAGGACCAGTTTTTTGGTGTTGAGGGATCACGATTGTCCTCACGTAATTAACTTGTGGCCTCCTACAGGATTTGTCACCACAAGACATGCACACAAAAACATTTCAAACATTTAATGCACTTCGTACATTACATTCTGTACATAAAATCCATCTGCTTGTGTCACACCACAACCAGAAACCATCCCACCCTAATCCGAAACCTAAACCCTGTCTTGAAATACTACTTTCAAATCCTAAGCCTTCATTGAAACACTAACTCTGTCTTTAAATCCCAATTTTAAACTAACCCCCCCCCCATGTCCCTTTAGGAGCTCTGTTGGAAAATTCATAGTAAAATCAAACAACAAAAGGTGAACCAGCCAAGAACAGATTGTTTTTCACTTTTCATATGAAGAAGAAAAACAGATTCAGGTGTCTACATGCATGCAGATCAATCAGTAGATCAGTGAATGAATCTCTTTATGCTTTCGTGTCTTTTGTGTCTCTTTAAAAGACAAAACCAGCTGCTTGTTCCTTTGCACTGAATTCCACTTGCACTTTCCCTGAAGGAAACACTTGATGGCACTGTGTGTGTGTGTGTGTGTGTGTGTGTGTGTTCCACCTGCTGTTGAGCGCATGTGTTTGTCGCCGGGGGGAGTTGAGCCTCAGCTCCTCCTCCTCAAACTTGTCCCTGAGGAGGAAGGAAGCATTAACACGTGTGTTTAGTCTTCTTTCTTGCGAGGGAGGAAGTGTTTCATTTCAACGTTTTCTCCTCCTCCTCTTTGTCTTCCTCCTCCTCAACTTAAGTGCACCTGCCGCGATCGTTTTGTCTCGCCGCCTCTGAAGACATCTTTTTTTTTTTTTTTTCATTTTTTGGAAGCTCGCCTCCTTGCACTGCCAGGCTTTGGCTCACAATCTTCTTTTCTGCCGCATGTTTTGTCTTGTAAAAAGAAGTGTTATGTTGCTACGCCTTCTGAGGCAAGAGATGTGGTGTACAGATGGAGGAGGAGGAAGAAGAGGAGGAGGAGGAGGCCCGGCTCGTCACGGCAACCTTCATATAAACCTTGAAATGAAAACAATGCAGGATTAGAGAGGAAGGAGCTGGGAGAGAACACAAGAAAACAAAACCGAGAGGGGATTTGAATTCGGATAAAAAGTGAAGGTGCTTTTTAATGCAGAAACTAAGAACGAGGGAACTATTGCCCAAATGTAGTTCCAGGGGTAATATATCAGGGTCAATAAAATAGTGCTTAGGATCGTAGTACTTTCGAGAGGTCCAAGAACCTTTGGGTTTGGGTGTGCAGCTCTGAGGTCTAATAACATTACTGCGAGGGCTGTGGGAAATATATCCAAATTGCACATCCACCTACTTTTATACTACTATGCTATTGCCTATATTCAGAAGCACTTTAGTTCAGGGGTAATTTATTGGGGCCAAAAGAAGACTCTCCTGAGTGGGGTAGGACTTTTGAGAGGTCCAGGAATCTGATGGGTTCTGCAGGTCAGAACATATTTGATTGGAGCCCCTAAAACTCCTGGAACTTCAGGTGGAAATTCTTTAGACAGTGTCTGTATGCACGAGTATGTGTGTGTGTGTGTGTGTGTGTGTGTGTGTGCGTATGTGTGTGTGTACGTGAAGCTTGTTAATTTGCTCTCCTGCTTTTGCTTGGCCAGCAGTCAGTCAGAGAGCCGCTGCCTGTTTCAATATATAGTGCTGGATGAGGGACACACACACACACACACACACAGAGTTAATGATTTACTTAAGAATGTAATATTAAAATATTTCTTGTGGAGTTTCCTTTATTATGTTGGATCCACGAAATGATCATCACACTGACTGGAGCCCATATGGATGAATTCCCTAGTAGGAGTTTGTCTACAATGCCAATTCCAATGAAGTTGGGACGTTGTGTAAAACATAAATAAAAAAAGATTACAATGATTTACAAATCATGTTTGACCTATATTTAATTGAATACACTACAAAGACAAGATATTTAATGTTCAAACTGATAAACTTTATTGTTTTTAGGAAATAATCATTAACGTATAATTTTATGGCTGCAACATGTTCCAAAAGAGCTGGGACGGTCATGTTTACCACTGTGTTACATCACCTTTTAACAACATTCAATAAATGTTTGGGAACTGAGGACACTAATTGTTGAAGCTTTGTTGGTGGAATTCTTTCCCATCCTTGCTTGATGTACAGCTTCAGCTGTTCAACAGTCCGGTGTCTCCGTTGTCGTATTTTACGCTTCATAATGCGCCACACATTTTCAATGGGAGACAGGTCTGGACTGCAGGCAGGCCAGTCTAGTACCCGCACTCTTTTACTACCAAGCCACGCTGTTGTAACACGTGCAGAATGTGGTTTGGCATTGTCTTGCTGAAATAAGCAGGGGCGTCCATGAAAAAAAACGTTGCTTGGATGGCAGCATTTGTTTCTCCAAAACCTGTATGTACCTTTTAGCATTAATGGTGCCTTCACAGATGTGTAAGTTACCCATGCCATTGGCACTAACACAACCCCATACCGTCACAGATGCTGGGTTTTGAACTTTGCGTCCATAACAGTCTGCATGGTTCTTTTCCTCTTTGGCCCGGAGGACACAACGTCCACAATTTCCAAAAACAATTTGAAATGGGGACTCGTCAGACCACAGAACACTTTTCCACTTTGCATCGGTACATCTTAGATGAGCTCGGGCCCAGAGAAGCCGGCGGCGTTTCTGCGTGTTGTTGATAAATGGCTTTTGCTTTGCATAATAGAGTTTCAAGTTGCACTTACGGATGTAGCGCCAAACTGTCTTTACTGGCATTGGCTTTCTGAAGTGTTCCTGAGCCCATGTGGTGATATCATTTACACATTGATGTTTTTTTTTTTGATGCAGTGCCGCCTGAGGGCTCGAAGGTCACGGGCATTCAGTGTTGGTTTTCGGCTTTGCTGCTTACATGCAGTGATTTCTCCAGATTCTCTGAACCTTTTGATGATATTATGGCGCGTAGATGCTGAAATCCCTAAATTCCTTGGAATTGTACGTTGAGGAACATTGTCCTTAAACTGTTCGACTATTTTCTCACGCACTTGTTCATAAAGAGGTGAACCTCGCCCCATCTTTGCTTGTGAATGACTGAGCAATTCAGGGAAGCTCCTTTTATACCCAATCAACCCAACCCAACCAATTTTCGAAAAACAATAAAGTTGATCAGTTTGAACATTAAATATCTTGTCTTTGTAGTGTATTCAATTAAATATAGGTTGAACATGATTTGCAAATCATTGTACTCTGTTTTTATTTATGTTTAACACAACGTCCCAACTTCATTTGAATTGGGGTTGTAAGTACAAGCCTTGGAATTCAACCAAAATGGCTTCTTCAACTCAAAATGTCTGACTTGTTAAACTTCGGGCATGTATCCTTGTGACTTTTTCGTGCGTCCTGTTATGATAGGCATGTTGATTGTTGATTATGTGTTGATCGATGAAACTGGTGTTTGGGGCTAATTTTTAAATTTTTTTATTTTTAAAATTTTTTTTTACTTTCTGAAAATGCTCTGGTCACAATAGATGGTGTAGGTTAAAAGTCATCATAATTTAGCGTTGCCCATCTGTCTATCATACTTGCTTCCAATCAAGACTCATTTGGAAGATTTCCGTATTAGGGGGTTCGTCAAAGAACAAACCCTAGAATTCACACAAAATGCTGCTTCAAACAAGAATGGTCAACTTCCTGTTCAATTTCTGGCAAGTGTCAAAATCATCAGTCGGTTTCACGTTCCTCTTTCTCATCTTGATTTAAATAAGACAAACCCTAGCCGCATCCTAGCCCTAACGCCAAAACACCCTAAGTAGAAATTCCCTAGCAACCCCCTAATCCAAACTCTAACCCAAACCTGAAAACACTATGCCTAATGCTATCTCCTAACTCCAAAACATAACCCTATCCCCTAACTCTATCCCAAACCCTTCCCGAACACAACCCTAACACAAACTTAACCAGTAACCTGAAAAAACACTCCCTAACAGTTACCCCAATTAAAAACCGTGACCGTAATGGTAACTCTGAACCTTAAAAATGGTAACATTAAACAAAACGTATCCCAATCCTCATCCCTAACCCTACCCAAAACCTAACCCTAATAGTTACCCTTAACCCTACCCCTGAATCCTACCGTAACCCTGAATCATTTTAAAACTTCATATTTGTAGTATCAGTAGTATTTACCAGTCGTAAATAGAATTCAAACACAATTTACAAACTTACTTCATTAAGTTCTTGGTCAGGCATGCCATCTTCTGCAACTATGATGAAGAAAACAAAACATTGGCTGAAAATGTTACTTCAAAGATATAGATAGACATGCTGTACTTCATAAATCAAGCTACCATCCAGGGGGAAAGCGGCTCATTAAATCCCAGATGATAAGCTTTCCCAGAATCTGCACCTGTGGAGGAGGTGATTCGAAGTCTTTTCGATGCATTGAGGTTGCCGGGTTACTCAAAGCGCTAAAGATAAAGGCAGAGGTCGGCGGCACATTTCAAAATGTAAACAACATAATTCCACAACTGTCTGAATCTTTGCTCAACCACGAAAATGCTTCTGTCAGCTTTCAGGGTAAACTTCCGGGAGGCGGGAAGAGCCATTAAGTGCTAAAAGAGTGCCGCATGATCTCCACCTATTGGAGAAATAGAAATGTGAAAGATTTATTAGTCCATAAGTCCAAAAGTCTAAAAGGAAGCGCTCCGAGGTATAGAAATAACATCCCCTCGCATTTTGAATCCCCATTCACGAATGGGTTTTAATCCATGGCAACCCTTAAAATCAAATACTAAAACTGCTATCAATGTTATTAGATGCGAGGGTTGCCACAAACTTTGCGTGGTGAAGACGGGTAACGAAATATCAAATTGTGGAAAGGGGACAACGGTCCTTTATGCACATTTTGAACTCCATGACATCATAATTTGGTCCTTGAGAGTAACAGGGATTGAACAGTGACACAAAGATGAGCAGCGGAGAGAAAAGGTATATATACAGGCTTGGGGAGTAACGGAATACGTACCGGCGTTACGTGAACAGGATAAAAAATTTTTTTAACTGTAATCTGGTACAGGTACAGAAAAAAACCATCAGATTACAAACGCGTATTAAAAATGTTCATTATTCGTAGGATTCCAATTTTGATTAGGCTTGGGCATTGAGAATAGACAACCGATTAACCGGGACTAACATTCTGGTTCTCCCAGAATCATTCAAATTAAAAAGTTTCGGCTCCCAATTTCTATTCCTTAAGTCCACCGACCCCGAAGAGAAAAGTGGCGAAAACCAACGAAGAAGAACGCGCACGAAGATGTGCTTGTGCCCAATGGTGGCGGCGAAAATTTTTGTTAAAATGAATGAATGAATGACTCGTCGCCTCGGTGCAACATTTGGAAGAAGATTATCGTGTGCAAAGGAGGCTTTCACGATGTGTAGAAGTCTGAAGTGCTACCTCCCGCTCCGGAACTCAGCCTACACTGCGCAGAACTTCTGTGAAATAAAATTGGGGAAGTGAAACAATTAAATACGTCTATGCCAATATTGAGGCAGCTAACAAGTTAAACGGTTGGTTGCACTTTTGCACTGATGGTTTTTAGTCTTCAAACCAACATAAGAGCCGTTGACAGATTAAAATAGTTTCACTAAAGGTCAAACTAGCAACTTTACTTCACAATGAATTGGGACAAAATTCACATAAACATTGTCTCCAAGTATCACAAACACTAACCTTGTGCCTCATCGGTGGGTAGGGAAAGGAATCAACGTTTTATAGCATTTGGTTCCATTTAATACTCTTTTTCTTGCCTTCTAGGTTTACTTTCGTTTTCAAAATTCACCGGTGTCATGTGAAGTTACTTTTCGTGCTAACATGTTCCAGTGCATACCCTTCACAGTAAAAGGCTACAAGCTTACAACAGGAAGTCAAGTTAAACTTGCACATAGAAACCATTTGACATGATAAAACAGCCCCAAATAATGATTTTAACCATGCTATATTTAACTTTTAGCTGAAACATTAATGAATGAATATTAAGTCAATTGGGTTAGTTCCACACACATTGCTAAGAAAATGGGTGTTTATAATTTGGACACCCTTTATTTGAACCATGCAAACTTTTTTGACCCAGCCCCCTTAAAGAATCGGAATCGAGAATCGTTTGGAACCGTAATCGAAATAAGGAACTGGAATCGCTCAAATTCAAACGATGCACAACCCTAATTTTGATATGAGGAGAGAAGACAAAAATTGTGGGCCGAGCAACCTTTTCAGGAGTTAGCAGCACAGCAACTGGATAAAAGGCTCCGCTGCTCTTCTCTCTCTACACGAACGACTGCACCTCAACGCACCCGGCTGTCAAACTCCTGAAGTTTGCAGATGACACCACTGTCATCGGCCTCATCAAGGATGGTGACGAGTCTGCATATCGACAGGAAGTGGACCGGCTGGAGCTGTGGTGTGGCCGACACAACCTGGAGCTGAACACGCTCAAGACTGTGGAGATGATCATGGACTTCAGGAGGCATCCTTCGCCACAGCTGCACCTCACGCTGTCCAGCTGCCTTGTGTCAACCATCGAGACCTTCAAGTTCCTGGGAATTACAGTCTCTCAGGACCTGAAGTGGGCGATCAACATCAACTCTGTCCTCAAAAAGGCCCAGCAGAGGATGTACTTCCTGTGGCTTCTGAGAAAGCACGGCCGCCACAGGAGCTGCTGAAGCAGTTCTACAAAGCGGTTATCGAATCAGTCCTGTGTTCTTCCACTACAGTCTGGTTTGGTGCTGCTACAAAAAGGGACAAACTCCGACTTCAACGGACAATCAAAACTGCGGTACCCCACTACCCACCCTTGAGGACTTGCATGCTGCCAGAACTAAGACAAGAACGTGCAAAATCCTCTCGGACCCTCCACATCCCGGTGACCCTCCACATCCCGGTCACGTTCCGGCTCCTTCCCTCAGGTAGGCGCTACCGATCAATGCAAACTAGAACTAGCAGACATTCCAACAGCTTCTTCCCTCTTGCTATCAACTTCTTAAACAACTAATTTACAATTCCATTGCAACATGCTCCCAATTTCTTTTGTCTGAGTTTGTTGCCACATTTCTGTCGGGCCAATTATATACTACTCGTGCACTCACTGTACTATTTGCATATCTGTTTTTGACCAATACTGGCCACTCATGCCAGAGTACATCTGCCCCATTTGCACACTGATTGAGGATTATCTGCAACATTTGCACAATCAACATTGTCTCAGATTATCGCACTACTCGTCACTTTAAACTGCATACACTCCTTGAAGTCTCGGCGCCCTTCGCACAATGGTCATTGCACCGGACTATTGCGAGATTAGTCATTCGAACTGCTCTAAGTGCTATAGGACTCTGCATCTTTTTGCACAATTGTCCAAAAAAAATAAAATTGTACCGGCATTACTGGATAACTAGCAACCCTTTATTGCTCAGTGACTGTTTTTCTCAATGTCTTTATGTCTCAAAAGTGTTCTCTGTCAATTGACTGTCTGTTGTCGTACTAGAGCGGCTCCAACTACCAGAGACAAATTCCTTGTGGGCTTTTTTTTTTTTACATACTTGGCAAATAAAGATGATTCTGATTCTGATATAGCCCAAAGGACCTTTGGGAAGATTTTAGTTGGCCAACCGAAATGACCAAGGTTCCCAGATTTGGCCGTTTTAAAGCAACTCTGAGGGAATGGATGGTCGGTGACTGTTTGGATTGTATTCACTGCAGGACTTATTCATTTTGGATAACACTTACAAAGAAAAGTGTGAGCTGTCGAAGTAATCCCGACTGCTGGTGAGCTAGTAGCAGGCTAGCCGCGTAACTAGTTGTGTCACTATTCCCTCACAAATCACCCACTGCTTCACTATTTAAACACTGTATTACCAATATCAGTTGTCTATCTGTCTATCTATATATCTCTCTATCTATCTATCTAAGGTGTTTCCTTCTGGGACAATTCGAAAACAGCTTTCCTTGTGCAACTAAACAATTGTTTCAAAGGCCCTAAATCAATTAATCTACCAAGCGACCGACCCACCCACCTTAGGCAGACTGTTTGTTTATTCTTTTGATTTTGACACATTTCCTGACCAATACTGTATATGCAGAAATGTAAGAAATTCCTAAGGCTTCACATACTTTTTTCTCCCACTGTGTGTCCTGGGAGTTCATTGCCACCTTTTGAACTCATGCATTTTCTACATTCGAGCAATCATTCTTATTAATTCTGAATTATGTATTGTTTTTAAAATGAGCACTGAAAAGCTGCTCGTCATCGTCGCGTTTGTTCATCCTCAGGGGGACTATTTATTTCCATGACAGTCGCGCTCGCTTAGGAAGACAAAAGCGATGCACCAGGAGAATGACATCAATAATAAAATCATCATAATTGTAATCATAACAAGTTGTCACCTTTGCTCTTTCATTATTCTCTTTGTGTTTGTGAAGGTCGCATCATTATGTCTTTTGTGTTGGATGTATGTGTGTGTGTATTTGCATGCATGTGTGTTTGCATGTTGCATCCTTTCATGTGTGTGTTGTGCGTTCGCGAGGCTGCGTTTCACTGATAAGCAGCGCATATGTGTGAGTGCAAAAAGCGTGAGCGACGGGTGGGTGCCAGCAGGAGTGTGACATCCAGTCAGGCATTTATTGCTTGAATGTGGGGCGACTGATCCTCTTATACACACACACACACACCTAACACACACTGATGCAGCCACCGTGAAATGATGCAATGATAGCATGCACGGTGGTTGACTCTGCCTGGTATGTCGCAGATCAACATCAGGCAGGTGACATCATCACATTCAGAGACAACGCCGAGGAGCTTCTCAACCATCAGCTCTGCCAACCTGAATATTTCAACGATTTACAACATTACCTCAAACTTCAGCGCCACCATCTTGATCATTTGAAGTATGAACACCCAAACTGACACATACCACAATCCTAATTACCTCAAATATCTTCAAAATGATGACCATATCTGAAGCACTGCACCTCAAACATTACCTTCACTAGCTTAACAATCACAAGCATCTCGTATATTTCATATATTCACCACCTCAATCATCTTTAACACCTCAATCATATCCAACTAGAGTGGAACCTCGTTTTTCGTATGATTCGGTTTGTTGTGTGTGTGTGTGGGGGGGGGGGGAGTGTTCTACCGTTGTACCTTTGTTGTAATTTTCATACATTCGTTGGGATTTTATAAGAAGAAAAAAAGTAACACGTGACTCGACCTCATTTCTCGGACTCAGTGCGCATTCATCCGAAGCATTTCGTAAATTGTGTATAAAGGACTCAACAGACGGCAAGGCGTATTCCACAGAGCACTCAGGCAACAGCTGCGTAACACTTCCGGTCAAAAGTCAGACCTTCGAAAATACTAGCATGCAGTATAATAACACTCAATAAATAAATACAAAATCGTTTGAGTGAGACTGCTAAAGAAGCCACTAGAGGGCCAAGTAAAGTCTGGTGAAATTGTTATTATACTGTTGTGCTTTCATTTCGCGGACGTGGAAGACATTTTTCGCCTGTCGTCCTGCTGTTCTTCCTCTTTTCCCATCTCGATCATGCTTTTTGTGTCACATCTCCGGACCTCAGCTGTATGTCACCAGCGATCAATGTCCGTTGGGAGATTCAAGAAGTCCCTGCTAAAGCTACTGCCCCCGCGACCCGACCTTGGATAAGCGGTAGAAAATGGATGGATGGAGATTCAAGAAGTCGCGGCAGCCGGCTGGGAGAACCTCTCAAAGTCGTGACAGGCGGTGAAGCGGCAGCACCGTTACGACGCTCAAAGTTAGAATCAAGTGGATGAAACTTCTTGCAAACAACATTGCTGGGTCACCAGCAAGTTAACTTACGCACGTTAAGAGAATTGAGATCAACAAAAGCAATCAAAACAGATCAGTAAGGACAAGAGGAGTGCTGGGTTGTGACCACGTGACCACCCACACCGCTGCTGGCAGCCAACGGCTCCTTGAAAATGTTATTTCCATTGTTTTATTATTATTTATGTGTTTCATATTCATGTTGTTCTTACCGTTTAATATCTGTAATTTATGTTTTAAATCGTTTTACTTTACATTGATGGCAATTCCCCGCCTTTCCCCCAAAGTCATCGTCACCATTTACTGTATCTCCACCATTTCAGCTACTTTGAATATTTCAACCGTCAACTGTCTCGACCATCTTGACCCGTTGAACCACCACTGCCATTGTTCTGAGTGTTTCCCTTTAACATGGGTTGTGTGTTAGCCTGCTCGCTCAAGGATGGCGTAGCTTACCTGACACCTGTTTCCCTATTTGCTTTGTCAATACATCACAAAAGCAACAACACATCACAATAAAAGCATCTGTAAAAGTCACATTGGATGATTTATTGACTGTGTACGTGTGAGTTGCCAGAGACCTTTGGGCCGCGGGGAGCGCACAACATGAGCTACAGTATTGATTAGCGCCACAATTAACCCTTCAGAGCCATTCATGTGTCACATGGCTGCGTTGCTGACACGATTATAAAGATGAAGCAATGGTAAAAAATGGCCACACATGTGACTGTGGAAAAATAAAAGTCTCATCAGAGAGTTTAGTGTCATGTATTATGAGATCGGCAGTGTGGAACCTGACTTGATGTAGTGGACATGGAGGAGACGGCGCTCCACTGGAGGCGTCAACCAAGCAAATCCTCCTTTTTGAGTTCGCCTGTCACATCTCAAATCAAACATTAAAGCTGTGCGCCAGCATTGAATGGGCCCTCATACAGTACATCCACGGGTTTGTAGCAGCGTAGTCAAAGTTTATGGTGAGGCATCAAACTTTGTTGCCATGCCGTGCCCACACAGAAGGATAAAGTCAAATTGTTAGCAATCTGATGTTTGCCATCTGTATAGTATAAGCGGCTCAAAATTGGTAGCAATCGGACAAAACAAATTGAATGATGCAATGTTTCTTTTCAGATATGGCTTCTTGAGACTTTTTGGGTGCGGTAGGTCTACTCATGGTAGACATACAGTATATTTACCTAAGTTCTAATTTTTAAGTGAAACAGACTTCAGGTGCTGGGTTTTCAAAGAATTTTTAAGGCACGGTCTATTGAACCTTGTAAAGTGGGTTTTTTAGACATCTGGGGTTTCATGGCGAGTCATCAAATGAAAACTCAAATTATTGGCAATTTAGTGTTGTCCATTTGTACCAGGTTCAAATTTCAATCAGGCAAAATCTGTGGGAGCACTTTATTTTTGAAGGACCCCTGGGAATGATCAAATGGATCCTAAAATTGCTTCCCAAATTGAGCCTAAAATGGCCGCTTCAAGCCAAATTGACAGACTTCCCGTCTATCTTCAGGCATGCTCTCTTGAGACATTTATTTGTGTGTCTACCTGCCTACCAAATTTCATGTTGCTAAATCAAACTGACTTTGCGGACTGAATTGTCAAACTGTTTCAATGGTCACTATCAAATTAAGATGTTTGAACCTTGTGACTTTGTATTATTAGAGTTTTAAAATTTGCGGATTTACTGTATGCTTTACAGCATGTGTTTGTGAGAATTTTTTTGTGTGTGGATCTAGTCATGATAGATAGACTGTAGCTACCAAATTTCACGTTGCTGACTTTTCAAAAAAAAAGGTTTGAAGATTTGCAATGAAAAAGAACTATTTTTGCTTGCAGCTTTAATTCTTCTTTTTTAACCATGTAATCTTTAACATCTGAATTCAATTTGAGTCAAAATCATTCAAAATGCACTCCGCCCGTTTAATATTCTGGCTCAGCTTAGTTTTTATTAATGAAGATGTTGCAGTGTCATCAAATGTATGCATTGTGGTAGTGGGTTTATTCTAAATTCTTGTGTGAAATTCATAATGAATGAAGTGAACTTAAATTAGGTATACAGTATGTGCACAGTGTAATGCACAAATTCAACACTTTGTAATGTGTTCAGTGCTTGAGAGAAATGGCTCAGCCGAGGCTCTTCTTTTTCTTTTCTTTGTTAGAGGCGATGGAAAATGAGAGAAACTTCTTTGGCTGCTGATAGGATCTCTTTCATGTGCTAAGCGCATGTAAGTCCATCATTAATATTTGGGAATTTTCTTAGATTTGCCCGTTCACATTTTTTAATTGAATTTCTTCGGGGGGCAGATGTGTCGCTTCAACCTCTGCTCTTCATACACACTCAATGATAATTTCTTTCAGAGCAGATTAAAGCCTGTAATCGGATTACTTTTAAGGGCAGTGAGGTTCAGATCAGTCACAGTCAGGCAGATCTGGAATCAGCCTTCTTTTCCCCCTCTTAGACAGGCTTCACTTTGAGTACATAGTTCAAGAGTTTTGGGTTCATCGCGCTGATTTAAATATTTGCACTGTGCAACGTTAAAAACTTTAGACGGAATGAGCAGTTCCTTGATTATCTTTTTTGTTTACACCCTTCAGTCTTCTGTTCAGAGTAGTACACATGTCAATGAAGAAACGTCTGGCATTTCATTGACAAAACAGTTCAAAAAATGCACTTATGAATATGTTTAAAATAAAACCCAATGATAAACTATACCTGGAATCTGTGTCAGAATTCTTCAACTTCTTAATATGGTAACAAATAAAGTTGAGTTCCCTTTTCATGGAAAACTAAAAACGCTTTTCCTGTCTGTTAACTCATTGACAGTCAGCCATTTTAGACCATTTTCACCAATCTTTCAAGACTTAACATTATATTGAGTTCTGTGACAATATAAGCACAGAACATACCAAAACAAGAGTAGACTCTCTTCTTTCACCAGAAAAAAAAGTTTGTTTCTAGATTTTTCCGTTATTTAGAAATCAGCAGCAGAATGTGTTTCTGACCAAAGGTGGAGAAAACGAGCTTTTTGTGAAGAGAAACGTCAAGCAGAACCACTTCAAACTATAAAAGAACAAAAACAATACAATACCGAGAAAGGGCTTTTGATGGCGAAATAATCATTTATTTACAGACACAACTAAGAAATGTGCCGTGAATGACGACGACTCACTGCATGGCTTGAGTAGAACATCAGCGGCTTTTTTAGATGCCGTTCATAATTCACTCCATGAACTGTGTCATTTTTTTCTCACGATTGCAAAACATACTTTCGACTACCTACCGCAGTACATACACTGTTTCTACCATACGTACTGTATACGTACTCAGTTTGAGTGTAAGATACCTAAACCTGTCCTACCTCCCACGGCTCGGCATTTCTCTCCCTCGTAATGGACGTGACAAGCCGAGGTTCACTGTCTAATCTTTATTTTCCACTCAAAAGCTGTGCCGATCGCAAATCTGAAGCGATGCAACGCCGCCATCCACTGTGTAATTTTAGTCATTACAGTTGTTTACAAAACTGAATTTCACAGACAAGCTGGGCATCTTCCATGCCTACCTATTGAAAAACGTACTTGACGAATATATTTGTCGGTGACAGTAAACAGTTGGATTCCAGTTGACGAATATGGGAGAACCGGACATAGAACCTGCTGCTTTGAACCATAATAGCTTGTTTTTCCTGGTAAATCTTAAAATTTCAGCACCATTCCCCTAGCTGCACGCCATAGGAAAAACTCAAATCTTCACCATAGATAATCACATCCCTCAATTATACTTGGTTCCAACTTGGTAGCAATCAGATAAACACACCAGGAGGAGTTTGCTTAAATCCGACCACAAAGCGTGCTTAATTCCCAAATGTTTGTGTTTTCTGTGGATGTGACTTTCATAAATCCAGATGTTCCTCCGGAGTCTCCTTCCCCCGAGTGTTTGCATCCATCATAAGCGGGACGACAACGACGGCGCAGATGCCGCCGCAGGAGGCCGGCAGGGTTACGGCTTGTTGAATGCGAGCGAGTGTAAACAGATGCTTGTAAACAAAGTCGCCACAAGTAACTCAACTTAAACCAAGGGAAGAATCCTCGGCAAAGTCTCGGAGGAGAAAGACGCTTTTTGGCTCTCCCGAGGGGCTCCTGTGCTTCGGGGAGGTGACGCTGCCTGAGCTGAGAAATAAATAAAAGCGGTTTTTCCGCGAGAGTTGATCCCCCCGCGACTTGCGGACTTTCTTCCATCTGCTCGTCGCTAATTAACAGACAGGAGATTCCCTGAAGAGCCTCTCGCTCTTCATCCTCCTCTTCCTCGTCCATGGCGGGTAAGCTTGGGCCTCGGCAGAGCCGCCAGCCAACGAGGCGATTCAACCTAATTGCTAACGGATATGCATTTACTACAGAGCCGCATTAGGGACAAAATATATATAGTCTTGTGGCCTCCTGTAGACAAATTCCTTGTGTGCTTTGGACATACTTGGCAAATAAAGATGATTCTGATTCTGATTCTGATTCTGATTTGCGGATCTTTTTTTTTTTTTTAAACTATGCCCCGGGAATCCTTTCTGCTGTTTCTTTTTTTCTGGAATGTTCTTCTTTTCATGACAATTATGAGGGACCATCAATTATTTGAGAATTTTCGCCATTTACGGTCGGGCTCGGTCCCTATCCCATAAAATAGTGGGGGGTCCATTGAACTATCAGAAATTGTTGTATTTTTAGGAGAAAAATAGTATAGTATATTTTGGGGAAAAAGTTGTATTTTTGCGAATAAAATAGCTCTATAAGAAGAAAACAAATTGCTCATTAAGTAAGAAAAATAGTTGTATTAAATCGAGAATGGTTTTGTTTAATTTCATGAGACAAATAGCATAATATTAATTATAATTAATTAATAAATATTAATAGCATAATATATGAGAAAAATAAATGTAATACGAGAGTACAAATATTTTTGCTATATATATATATATATATATATATATATATATATATATATATATAGTATATAGTATACAGTATGTAATATGAGGAAATGTATTTTTATGATGCAAATAGTTGTAATATTATGCAAAAAATGTAATATGGGCAAAAAATAGTTTTGCAAAGTAAATTGATATTATTAGGGAAAAGAGTCAGATTTATTTGAGAAAATCCATCCATCCATTTTCTGAGCCGCTTCTCCTCACTCGGGTCGCGGGCGTGCTGGAGCCTATCCCAGCTGTCATCGGGCAGGAGGCGGGGTACACCCTGAACTGGTTGCCAGCCAATTGCAGGGCACATCGAAACAAACAACCATTCGCACTCACAGTCATGCCTATGGGCAATTTAGAGTCTCCAATTAATGCATGTTTTTTTTGGGATGTGGCAGGAAACCGGAGTGCCCGGAGAAAACCCACGCAGGCACGGGGAGAACATGCAAACTCCACACAGGCGGGGCCGGGGATTGAACCCGGGTCCTCAGAACTGTGAGGCTGACACTCTAACCAGTCGTCCACCGTGCCGCTATTTGAGAAAATAAATCTTAAAATTGGGCAAAAAAGTTTTATTTTTGTGAGAAAAATAGTATTATTAAAAAAAAAGTTAGTTATAATATGTTAAAAAAACATTTTTATGAGGAAAATAGTTGTATGTTATGAGGCAAAGAAGTCATATTTATTTGAAAAAGAATTGTTAGAATATTGTTTGGAAAAAATTAGTTTTGAGGGAAAAATGCTTCTGTATTATGAAGGAAAAGAGTTGCATTTCTGTAAAACATAGTCCTAATATGAGCATTTTTATTTCAAGAATAATTACTGTACTGTTATAATGTTAAAAAAGTTGTGTTTTTGCTAGTAACTGTTTTTTTTGTTTTTGCGAGAAAATATTGACGTGAGGAAAAAAGCATTTTTTTTTCAGAAAAAGTAATTGTAATATGAGGGGAAAATATATTTCTTTACAAGACACATTGTTATAATATTATGAGGAGAAAAAGGTTCATTTTTTAGGGAAAATAAATGTAAAATGAAGGAAAACATATTTTGCAAGAAAATGTGCTGTTAAATTATGAGCAAAAAAACTTATTTTGTGAGAAAAATAATAATTTTAGTTTTATTTTCACAGGGGAAAAAATTGGTAATTCTATAAGGTTAAAGTCTAAATCTAACATTAAAAAACTAATATTTCGTTAAATAATTTTCCACATAAACAATGGTTGAGATGTTGCTATGGCAAAACTAATTTATATTTTTCCTTCAGTAACCCGTGTAAAATTTCCATTTATTTTTCTAATATTGCAGCATTTTACGATTAAAAAAAAATTTGACTTTACTCTCACTTTGCGATCAAAGGAATATTACTGCGTTTCTCACAATATAATATTTTTCTCGAAATAAAAAAGACCCCATTCTTGGAAAAATATGCTTTTCCATGCGAAAAAACTTAGAAAACCATTCAATTTTGGCGACATTAGAACTCTTTATTAAAAAAAAAAGTATGGCATTGTCGCAAAAGCTGTGACATTGATCTAAAAAATAAACAACAAAAAAAACGACTCAATCACTCACTCTGTTTGCCTTTTTGAGGTCTTCCAGCTGCTATGGCTCGCACTTAAGCCTTCACCGCTCCACACGCAAGAACTGCTGATTCTCACTTAAGGCGTCGGGATTTGCAGCCAGGCTTCATTTTACAGTAGTGTGTGTGTGTGTGTCTGTGTGTGTGTGTGTGTGTGCGTGTGCGTGTGTGTGTGTACGTGTGTGTGGACAATGAGTGAGTGACATGCAAAGAAAAAAAAAAGACAGGCCTGTGATGAAGGAAGCAAGCTGCCGCCGTGTTTTTCGACTTGTGTAACCGCCGGGTATCCACAACAGGTTGAGTGGCAAATGTCGCCATGGCAACCTTCTGACTGAAGGCCATCCCATCACATCTTGTGGCGTAGGCCACAAAGGAGGGAACAGATGTTGCTTGTCTGATGGGTTTCATCGAGACCATTGCTCTTCGTTCTGGTTGTAAACTTTTACAACCTTTCCCAACATCACAAGTCCTCAATTTTGGAAATTCGAATTAAAAAAAAAAAAAAATAAGAGGTAAAAATCAGACTTTATTTGTAACAGAAACCATTACCTTATTCTTTTCTTTCTTGAAAAACAAAACTTTTCTTTGTTAAAAATAATCACTTTGTTCTTGTTAAAAAGTACTGTATTTTTATAGAAAAATGACTTTATTCTACAATGTAACTGTCAATGTAAATGTGTTTTTATTGTTTTAAACTTGCTACTTTTTTCTAAAAAAAAAGCTTTTCTCTTAAAATCAAACTTTATTCTAAAAAAAACAACTATTTCTTTCTTTAAAAAGATCAGTTATTCTCCCCCAAATTACTACTGTTTTCTTGAAAAATTACACCAATAAAAAGGCATCATTCTTCTAAAGTATTATTTTTTCTTTACATTCATTTTTGATTTGATTCTTTTCCGATTATTTCTTTTTTTCTCAAAACATTATGACTTGAGTCTTTTAAGATAAAAAAAATATTTTCTTAAAAATATTCCTTTATTCTAAAAACGTTAATCATGCATGATTACTAATTATTTCACGTAAAATTAACTTACAACATTCTTCTAAAAGAATACATTTTTTTCTCGACATGTTGTCCTTTGTGAAGAAAATACAACTTACACACTAAAACAAATGAAAAGTTCAAATGCAATAGCAGACATTTCCTTTTTTTTGCAAACAAATTATTTATTTGTTAATTTCTGTTTCCAAGTTAAAGCTCATGTTTTTAATGTAGTCCAAGTGAAGTTAATACGTATTTAAGAGGCTAATTTGGGGGCTAATCTTTTTTGAAAATGTCATTGATGTCATTTGATTGCAAAACCAGACAACTCCCAAAAATTTATTTAGTCCAAGAACAGTCCAAAGTTTTCACATAACTATAAAATTACACTGTAATGGCATTATGCTTTGTGAATATAAATTAACAACATGTGAGTGTATTAGAACTAAAATCTCTGGAACACTTAACAAAGGTAGAAATACTGTCTATATATTTAAAAAATTCTCAATAAAATAGATTTTTGTAAAATATTTACTTTATTTCTTGAAAAAAAAAATTACATACAGTATATCATACATACTGTTGATGTTGCTCCTTTTTGGAATAAGTGTCATGCAAATAATAAAACGGAAAAGAAAAAACAAAATCACATATCGCATGTAATGATCTGTTGCTCACTGAACTGAAGTCTTGGGTTACACCATGCATTTGAAATTTTTTAGCAACTAGAGGTGTATTTTCTTTTTTGATTGCAACCAATCAACACGTTTGTCTGGAGCTTTTTAAGCGGGAGAGATTGCTGTCTCAAGAAGTAAACAGTCTTTTATCCACGACAAATGGTTTGCTCCATCGGGTCGTCGCAGTTCAGCGCCGCCGTCGCCATCGCCGTGCCACTTTTGTTTCTGAAGCGTCCGAGTCGGCGACCTTTCCAGTCTCCACGTCGGTCGCCTCGCTGAACAAGACGGGATTAACCCCAACTCGCCCTCACCGTGAAAAACATCACACAGACGGACGCGCTCGCGAGGCGACGCCGTGAAGTCAGATGGCGGTGGCGACTTTCCGCTCTTTTCTTCACTGATGGACAGAAAAACAAACATTGCAGTCACTCGTCTGTTTAGTCCCTGTCAGGACCTGCTACTGTAGGACTGTTTTCATAGCAATGGTAGCACAAATAATTTACCATTTTGAGGGCTTTCTATCATCAAAAACTTTGGTGGGCTTGTCAATCATGAGTAGGCACAAAAAATGCCTGAAAATCCACAGGAAGTCTACCGTTTTGGTTTAAACCGTTTTGACAGTTTTAGGCTCATTTTGGGAACATGTGCACAACCTGATTTTGCAAAATTCAGCCCCTCAAGCTAGTTTCACTTAGCAGCAAAAACTTCAATCATGACTAGATCTCCAAAAAAGACTCAAGAAGACATGCCTGAAAACATACAGAAAGTCTACCGTTTTGGTTTAAAGTGACCGTTTTAGGCTCATTTTGGGAACGTGTGCACATCCTGATTTCACAAAATTTTGCCCCTAAAGCCAGTTTCACTGAGCAACGTAAAATTTGGTAGGCATATCTCTCATAAGTATATCTACATAAAAAGTCTCAATAAGCCAAGTACGAACGGTCACAGTAAGTCCGCCATTTTGGTTTAAAATGACCGCAGGCTCAATTCATAAAGTTGCCCCCAAATCCGGTTTAATTTATAAGAATATGACATTTGATTGGCCTGTTTTTTATCAGTAGGCCCACAAAAAAGTCTCAAGAAGCCACGCCTCAAAACACACACGAAGTCTACCATTTTTATTTTAAGTGACCATTTTCTTTTGAAATGGTTATGTTTCGGCCCATTGAATTTAAATCAATAATTCAGCCCCCAAAGCCAGTTTAACTGGTCAACACGAAATTTAGTAGCTATGTCTGTCATGAAGACCCACAAAAAAAAAGTCTCAAAAAGCCATGCCTGAAAACACACAGGAAGCCTTCGATTATGATTTCAATCAATTTTAGGCTAATTTGGGACATTTCCAGGCATGGTCCACAAGCAAACCTGTCCTAGAGATTTTGTATGATTGCTACCAAAACCACACTCGTCACGTAAGAGTCAAATCAAAGTCTGTTGTTCATAAAAATTGGCTGAGGCTGCAAGTCCTGTCAAGCCAGGTACCACTGTATTTTCGCCTGCGGTTGTTTCTACGTTTATTCACCCCACAAAAATGACAGCATTACACTTGTGGAATTTGTCACCGATTGATCATTTTTCACTGCGAAAAGTCTGAAACATCACTTCACCGACCGGGCGCCGCAAGGAGCGTTCTGACACTTGTGAAATATGGATGACTGTTTTTATATTCATCTTCTTCTTTAGGGTGGGGTGGTCCGAGGGAATAAACTTTAATTATACATGCCGGTGTCAGGGATATGGATGGAGTGATTGATTTGACGTCAACAGGAGGAAAGGGGGGGGACGTAAGTGAGGGATTGGGGTGGGGTGTGGGGGTAAGAGCGGTTTGTGGAAGACATAGGGGGAGGTGGAAAGGGGGGTGATGGAGGTATCCAGCTTCGGCGGTGGGCCCTTCATCACCTGAGAGGCAGTCGACATTAAGGCAGCTGTCAGGGACTTTGATTTGGAGAGGGAATTACAACACATCACACAGACACACACACGTATGTACACAGTGGCCCCTGCGTTTTGAGTACACACAAACATGTACACGTAAATACACAATCCACACGTTGTGGCGCTGCTGTCCCTGCAGGCGGACATTGCTCCTCCATGCTGACACCCGCATGAATAATTTGCGAGCGGCGCTTGGTTAGTTAAGGCCGCGGGTCAAACACAAGTTGGAAAAAGCCCACGCTTCCGAAGCATACCTACGCTCCTGGCGGGCCTGTATACTGACACATACACATAAACACAATTACACACACATGAATCCCAGCTTGATATTATTACAATTTATTCAGTGGTCAATTGAAAACTTCATTACAAAAAAAGAAATTAAAGATAAAAATAATTGGAACTGCCTGGAAAAACCGTGCCATGTTCGAAAGCATTGAAGCACTATAACATGAGACGAACCCACTAATACTTGCTGTTACATCTTATTTCATCGGGTTCTGTTTACTCAGCTCTACTCATGATCTTAACGTTATAATTACATTTTTTTGGTAATACAGTAATCAGAAAAGGCTCCTAGTCATGCATGACATCAAACAAGACAACCAAAACGAAATGGCTGGAGTTGGCCTCAGGGATGCCTTTAACCAAATAAATAAGAGCAGCATAAAATATTAAAAATGAAAAACTTGTTTTGCCTTTAGGCTTATGAGAAATTTACATTACATTAGAACTATGAAAAATTCATTTTGGAACGCAAATAATAATAATAAAGCATTTAACTTAAGTAGCGCATTTCAAGGAACTCAAAGATGCTTTGTAATTGCACACGTTTAGTCTGACGGAAGCGTGGCTGCCATTCTGTGTCCACGGCCCCTCCACCACAAAACAGCCAACCACATTCATTCAAATGGGGCCCCTCGCGTAAGTCCCGTCATGACACTTTGTGGCAATTTCAAGGATTTTGTGCAGCCGGAGCCAATATTTTCTTATATTTATCAGTTCTAAAACATCTTCTTTTTGCCACTGGCTGTTTTCTGCAGCTTCTCCCGCTGTTGTCGTTATGTGGTGTGTCTCTTTTGTCGAACAATTGTGACATTTGTCACCATTTGATGACATATAGCCCGCGACCCTAGTGAGGAGAAGCGGCTCAGAAAATGGATGGATGGATGGATGGATGACATATAGGTCGGATGCGTGTCCCGTGAGCGTCAATTTATAGCCACATATGAAAGAGGAAATCGGAATTGCACTGTTCACATTGACATGGAAAAATCTGATACGTCACAAAAATCGGAATTGACCTGCAGTGTGAACAAACACTGAACAAAATGGGTGACTTGCTGTGTCTTTTCAGGCAAGGCCTCTTGAGACTTAGACAGAGATAGATATGTCTACCAAATAACGTTGCGCAGTCAAACTGTCTCTGACCTTGTGGAGTTTTTTTGGCGTGTCATCAAACATTGCCACCATGCTCCAAACACAAATTGTTAGCAGAAAAAGACAAGCAGATTCAAAGTTGGACAGTCAGATGAAGGAAATAACACCATAGACAACAACACTGGCGGGATTAAGAGAAGAAAAAAAATCACCACAGCACTAGCAACTGGTTTGGGTGGGGCACTGCCCTTCTTGCCCCAAATGCTGAATCCCAGAGAAATTACTCTCACTGTACACTTTAAATTATATCAGTAGCAAGAAAAAGAGGAAAAAAATAGATCGTCTTCCTAATTCCTGTTCTGGGTATTGTTAATGAACTGGCTACTTAGTAGAACTAAGATTAACCATGAAAGTAGTCACACACGTGCAACATTGTATTTTCCGTCTCTCTTTTCCCCATCGTCCATCTTGTTTTCCTTAAGGAATTACAGACGGCCTAACTAAGCCTGAAAATCGCAGAAAAAGAATCCTGTATATTTTTCCGAGATGATGCTTTGAAGTGGAAGTGGCGTGACTTTGAAAAGCTGGACATTTCATCCTGGTGCGCTCCTGTGACGCCTTGAAAACATCAAGAGCGGCGGTGAATTCACGCGGGGAATGCCAGCGTCCTCCCAGGAAATGCTTCTTCCTCCACGTAATATACTGTATGGATACACAGTGTGTAGCATGTATTTATATGTATGTATGGGGAAGGAGGTTATCCCATCTTGGATGGCGTCTTCACAGACTATCGATGGTGGAAAAAGAGAGAGCAATTTGACAAAGGAGACGGCGAGCTGGCGGCCTCCACGTGTCCTTGAATAACAACGCGATCAATATTATCTTCCATTATAGCGCAGCGCGGCGTTGTTGTCCTGGGGGGGACAACGGCGGCGGGAAAAAGCTGTTCAAACATCACGTTAAAAATAATTTCGCGGGGGACGCAAAAAGAAAGATGCATCCCTGTGTTTGTTTTTCAATTTTCATCAAGGCCGATATGGATGCGAGACGCCTGATGTTTGATTCATGAGAGACGTAACGGCCCAAAAGACGTCCAAACACATCTCGCTACATTCACACTTGTGGCGTTTTACTGGTTAGCGTTCTTTTTTTTTTTTTTTTTTTTAGGCCACACATACACAGATATTTTTAAAAAGGCGTATTTATTTATCCGTTCAGGCCTTTTGCCCACACACAAACATTTTTTGTTCCTAGAAAATCATCATCATCATCGTACATAAGAAGTTCCACCGTAAGCATTTGACTTGTTAGTACAGTTTCATGTTTTATGGTGAGTCATCAAACTTTGCCACCACATACACTGACAAAATCTCAAATTCTAAGCATTTACGTGTCACTGATCTGTCTAGTATACTGTACGTGGCTCCAATTTGCTATCAATGAGACAAAATCTCGAGGAGCTTCTATATGAGGCACATCTGGAAATGGGCCCCTAAAATGGCCACTTGAAACCAAAATAGCTGACTTCCTGTGTTTTTTTGAGCATGGCTTCTTGAAACTTTTTTGGTGGGTCTATGCATGATTGACCTGACTCCCTAAGGGAAACTGGCTTTTGGGAATGAATTTTCCCAAATCCTCTTAAGTTTTTGCATTTGGGAAAGCTCTCCAAATGTTGATTTATTTACCCTAAAAATAAAAACGCCAAAGAACGGAAGCAATTTCACACTGAATTGTATCAAACGGGACTTGACTTGGACACTAATCACGCAATGTTATTCTGCACCAAAATTGTTTTTCTCATCTTTTTGCTCCACCCGATTTTGGTCCTTCCACTCCTTTCACTTTTCTTAACTGATTGACACAATTCAAACTTCCAAATAGTCACAACATTCATTGTGTTTGGGATTTTTCACCTTTAAAAAAAAAAATCCTAATTTCCACAGGACGAATATCAAGTGAATGAGACTTTCAACTAAAAAGTTCCTCTTTCGAGCCATTTTACGACAACATACAGTATCCTGTCAGAATTCAGGACATTCAGATACCTAATCTTCACATTCCAAAAATGCTCAGTTTTCGCACAATTCCACATTATCCACTATAAAATTCTCATATTGAGAGTTATTCAACATAATTACCACCTTCCATATTTATCAACCGATTCAAACCATTTTAACTTTCAAAATAACACAATGTCATTCCCAAAATTCTCACATTTTCACAACAAAATTCCCAAATTGAGTTATTTTACATAACTACCACATCCTTCCACATTTCTCAACCGATTCAAACCATTCTAACATCAAACTGTTCAGCTCATTCGAAACATATGCAGAACTATTCATCACATTCCCCAAATTCCAATATTGTCAAAGTAAAATTCCCAAACGCAGAACTATTTTACATATTTACTTCCCCCTTTCATATTTCTCAACCAATCCAAACCATTCCACCTTCAAGTTTCACATGATACATTTCAACAATTAAAATAATTCCTCAGCTTTTCAGTTCAGCTTTCACACACAATTTCTACATAAAATGGATGCTGGAGTTAATAATTAGTTTTCCTGTTGAACATGACTCTTGGCAATATTCCCTAAATTTTAACACTTATGCTTCAACGTGAAGCCTTTAACAAAATTAAAAATGATTAAAGTATACATTATGGTTGAATGCAGTGAGGTCACCAGTCTTTTGTTGCACATGTTTTTACGTACACGTTTTCTTTTTCTGTGTGTGTGTGTGTGTGCGTCTGCTGCTGTTGCTCAGTGCGAGCAGATGGTTGTCTATTTTTGCTGATACTGTTGAACTTTTATTAAAAATAAAGACGAACAGACACAGCCATCTGCTCAAACCGTCTCTGATGACAAACCCGAGAAATCCAACAAAACTTCCTTAAACGGACAAACAATATTTGATTTAAATGGGAAACAATTTACTTTCTGGTGTTTAATTTTATTTCCGCTTTCACTGTTTCCATGTGTATTCGCATTTGTTGCTGAACAAAATCAGTCGAATTCAACCTTAGCTTCAGGGGTACACTTACACTGACATTTGAAGGTAACTTTGAAAATTCAGTCCCCCAAGCCAGTTTGATGTAGCAACATGAAGATTGGTAGGCATGTCTATCATGAGTAAAGCCACAAAAAAGCCTCAACAAGCCATACTCAAAAAGACTCAAGACTTTGTTTTGAAGTGAGAATTTTCGGCTCAATTGGCTCAGTTGCACTCAACCGGATGAATAAAAAAAAAAAAAAAATAAAAAAAAAACAGCCCCCAAAGCCAGTTTCCCTTGGCAACCTGAAATTTGGTAGTCATGTCCATCATGAGTAGACCCACAAAAAGGTCTCAAGAATCCGTGCCTGCAAGTACACAGAAAGTCTAGCATTTTGTTTACAGCAGTCATTTTTAGGATTATTTCCAGAGGCCGGTTTGTTTTAGGAACCTTTCAGTTGGTAGGCATGTCTATTATAAGAATATGCACACACAAAAGTCTCAAGAACTCATGGTAGAAAAGACAGAGGAAATCTGCCATTTTGATTCGTAGCCACCATTTTTGGGTCATTTTGGTCCATTCATGCAAACTCGAAAATTGAGCCCTTGAAACAATTTTGACTTACTGTCGTAACATGAAATTTGGTAGTAGACAGGCTAAAAAGTTTCAAGAATCCATGGCTAAAAATACACGGGAAGTCCACCATTTTG
This sequence comes from Phyllopteryx taeniolatus, assembly GCF_024500385.1. Lineage (NCBI taxonomy): Eukaryota > Metazoa > Chordata > Actinopteri > Syngnathiformes > Syngnathidae > Phyllopteryx > Phyllopteryx taeniolatus. The sequence continues at coordinate 22,171,610 of NC_084511.1, read as the reverse complement.
ATTTGAAGTGGCCCTTTTACGGCCATTTTGCACAATAAAGGCAAACTCTTCCTAAAGATTTTGATCAATTGTGACCAAATGTTACCATTTACTTGATAGATGGGTGACGCTGTGACACTAGGAAAAGTCAACTGGATTCTGTGAAACATTTGCGTTTTGTCATTATGTGTGGTTGGAGCATGACTGCTTATAAAACACTGAAGTTGAATAAGTTGAGTTTCACTTTAACTTAGTAACATGAAATTTGGTATTCACGTCTTTCATACGCTGACCCATTAAATAGTCTCAAGAAACCATGCACAGTCAGTCTACCATTATCGTTTGAATTTGGCGATTTTAGTGTCTATTGTTTTTTTTTTGCCATTTCCAAGGGTCCTTCAAAAACAAGCTCCAAGAGATTTGAGCCACCAGCTATCAAATTTGCACCTTGTACAATTGATGGATGATGTGAATGTCATTGCATGTGGGTGGAGCATTTTTATGTTAGTTTGATGACTCGCCATAAAAATGATGTTTGTTTTAATTGCTGTCACATGTCCTGTCATGTTCTCCGGAAATACATTTATGTTGTGTGGATGTCAAATGTCGGCCTCGCTACACCACCGCCGGGGATTTCCTGCAAGATGCTCTTCTACTTTCATTGTCCCGCTGGGAAATTTGCCTTGGACAAATCCAAGCGTCCGTGGCGTATAATCAGTGTCATAAACAACAACACATGCGTTCACTCATTCATTGGTGTCTGTCGCCATCAGAGAAAGTGATAACAGCAATCAAGCACACACGTAATGGGCTTTGGGTGGATGAAATGTGTCCAATCCAGGGAATTCTGTACTGTGGAATGTTGTCATGTGGAATATGAAGATTTAACATGACTTTTTCACCAGTGGCCACTTCATGATACACAATCTAATGAGAGACCTCACACCCACACTCATGTCAGCATCGCACGGAAGTTGGGACATGCGCCAAATGGACAGAGGACGAGTATGCAGTTATTGCGTGGTGAGATTTCTGCCAGTGAAAGGCGCCTCTGGGTCTTTTCAGGGCAGGACCTTCATCACCTGGCTTCTTGAGGCATTTTGTGAGTCTAATAATGACAGACGTGTACCAAATTTCATCTTGGTTAACTGAAACTGGCTTCAGGGGCGGAATTTTAAAACGCAACTTTTTCGAGTTCCGTGTTTCACGGCGCATCATCAAAATTCGCACATGCATTGATGATAGCTCAAAACGTTTACAATTTAACCTCGTCTATCCGTCTAGTATAGAAATGAAAAATATGGTGGCGAACGTAAAACATTTAGAAGGCAAGTATGTCTTTTGAAGGGAATATAGGTTCCTTTACTTTGAAGGAGCCTTAAAAAGGAATTAAAGTACCCTAAAATGACAGCTTCAAACTTTTCCTGCATGACTTCTTGGAACTCATGATATTTTATTTCGTGTTGTTAAGTGAAATTAACTTCGGGGGCTGAATTTTGAAACTCACCATATTCAACTTTCTTGTTTTACAGGTAGTCATCAAATTTCTCTGTATTGCTTCACCCACACGAATTGACAAAAACATATATTTTTCATCTATCTAGTATTTGTTATCTATATTTAATAGTAATAGGACAAAATGTTTCAGAGGAGTTAATCATTAAAGGACCCCTGGAAAGGGCCAAAATTTCACTTCACAACAAAATGGCAGACTTTCCTGAGTCTATTTGGATATAGCCTCTTCAGACTTTTTGTGGGTCTAATCATGATAGACATGCCTAGCAAATTTCATATTCTGTCTTTGGAGGTTGATTTTTTAAAAATAATAATAAGGTTGGTTACAACTGAGCCAATTGAGCCTAAGATTGCCACTTTGAACTTAAATGGCTGACTTTCGGAGTCTTTTCCAGCATTGTTTCTTGAGACTGTTTTTGCGGGTCTAGCAGAGTGTTATGTGTTCTGATTTTACAGTATTTTGTTACAGGCAGTTGCCATATGTTCCGCTTTTACGGATAGGACGAAATGCTCCCGAGAAGACATTTTGCGTGCTAAGTTCACTTGGTATTTGCGTGTGAGCGAGCCTAGTCCACCAAATTTTGATGCCTTGTCTACTGAGCCTAAGAAGAAGCTGCCAAAAGCCAACGAAGAAGTGCGCACTTCGTGCATGCGCTATGTGCCCAACGACATATTGAAAGTGTGGCTTCACATTTTCTTGAAATAAATGACCATTTGCCTCAGTCCAACACTCCCAATAAGGTTTTATTGTGCAATGGAGATTGCACAACTCACACACCTCCACCTACATAGTGTAGAAGTAAACCAGTGCCCTGTCTTTGACATGCTAATGCCTGCGTTAGCCTTAGCCTTACCACCACACTGAAGTCACAGTCAGGTAAAAAAATAAAATGTGTCTTATGCTAAGAATGAGCCAGTTAACAAGTTAAATTAGACCTAGGAGGGTGGGTCACCTCAAATGGATGCGCTCCAAGTTTGTGAGGCTTTGTGTGACTTGAGTGACTTCAGATGCTACACTTACATTGCATAAACAATAAATGAAGGTTAATGTAACTGCATCAACACTACTGCTTTACGGTAGCATCCTTACGTTATCCACAAATACCCATTTACAGCACTGCTAGCTGGGGAGCATGGATGTAAACAACATTGTATGTTACACTGCATTGCAAAGGACACAACAGTGCACATTCCTTAAGAACTCATTTTACTAACAGGTATTTTTCTTCCCGATAGTTGCGTTTTAATGTATATTATCTGTAATCTATTTTTTTTAAAATCGTGCGTGTTGCGTGTGTGTGTGTTTGTGTGTTTTGTAGATGGTTCTTTGGGGTCTAGATACTGATGAACTCATCGAGATGAAAATCTGATTATTATGATGGCGTCCTTGGGGGTTTCCAATGATTACTGACTTGAGGAAAAGTCAGAGGGGGGTTGAAAAAAGAAAAATGAAAAAGGTTTTGACATAATTCAGCCTGAAGGTGGCGTTGAGTCTAATTGGACAGCGTGCCTAAGGGCCGCCTACTGACCAGAATTAACCCTGGCGGGGCTGAAGATGGACAAGACGTCCTCAATTAGAGACGAGATGGTTGCCACTCTCTAATATTTTGAAGTTGTTATTTTACTAGGAGTGCAAATTATGCTTATTTGGTCCAGCAGAGGGCTTGTACATACTGTCAGACCAGTGCTAGGCAAAATACAGGAAGTCCTCGAGTTACGACGTACTCGACCTACGACGTTTCGACTTTACGACGCCCGTGCCTAGTCCGCCATTTTGTCCCAGCACCATAGTGTTTCTGCTTAGCTAGTGCATAGTGCTTGTCTGTATTTGTTCCCCGGGAGTGTCTTTGCCTTTTCACCCTCCTTCTTTCACACTCTCAGCAGTAATGGTAAGTACAGCATCGTATTTTTTTATTTTAATGTATTTTAGTTTCTTTATACGAAGTGTTAACCTTTCCTGCTACGGTCACCTGACCGTGGTCGGGAGACGCAGGGGTTAACTCCCTTCTCTCGTTGCACAGCTGAGCTGGGTGGCGGCAACAATAAAGGCACGAAGTACCGATTTGCTGCTTTAATGGCTTTATTAGCTCCTCTGCACATTCAGGTCCTCCGCTAGTCGCTACTCTTCCCCAGTCGCCGTCACGACACTTACTACTGTACACACTCGCACCGGCGCGCACTCCTTCCTCCTTCGCAGTCCCGCTGGACGACCCCTGCGCAGTCCCGTCTCACTCACACATCGACGCACATGGCCACACACACTGAGCTTGCTGTCACAATCACGAGGGACAATACCCGTAACAGAAGTATTTCGCCGTAAATTTCGACTTTAACGGTGAAATCCGATTTACGCGGAAATTCGTGTTACGTCGCCAGCGTAGGAACGGAACTCGTTCGGAAACCGAGGACTTTCTGTATGGCCAGTGGGCTACATATGGCCTGCTCCAATCTTTTGAGTCCTGTCAGGCTTGTTAAAGTGCCCTAGAAAAAAAGCAGTAGATTTTTTTTTCCTAAAATGGGTTAGATAAAATATATTTAGGCGGCATGGTGGGCGACTCCTTAGCACATCTGCCTCACATTTCTGAGGACCGGGGTTCAAATCCTGGCCTCACCTGTGTGGAGTTTGCATGTTCTCCCCGTGCCTGTGTGGGTTTTCTCCGGGCACTCCGGTTTCCTCCCACATCCCAAAAACATGCATGGTAGATTAATTGATGACTCTAAATTGCCCGCAGACGTAAATGTGAGTGTGAATGGTTGTTTGTTTCTATGTGCCCTGAGATTGGTTGGCAACTAGTTCAGGGTGTACCCCGCCTCCTGCCTGATAATAGCCGGGATCAGGTAAAGGTTGGGTAAATAGCTGAGGATAAGCGGCTCAGAAAATGGATGTATGGATGGATGGATTATTCAAATAAATAATGTTTATACATTTCATTTCGAAAATATGTATTTTTTACATACAGGTATTGTTATTGTTTATTTTCTTGAATAATTGGTTGATTGATTTTTGAATCATTTATTTAAATGATATAAAAGTTATCAGTAAAATTTTTTTTTAAATTGTTATTATACATTTACTACTCATGTTAACTTTTGGACTTGGTCCATCTGTTTAAAAAAAAATTTAAAAATCAAATGTGGCCCTTGAGCGCAAAGGTTTGCCCACCCCTGCTTTAGACATTTGGCAGGCTTCGTCCAAAATCATGTTTGTCAAATATCGTTATTGTCAGTAAAAACAACAAAATAAATCTTATTGCTTACTGCGTGCCTGCCCAGCTGTGCTTCCCAATCCTCACGTTTTCCAGGCAGTCAACCACTTGATAGACATCTTGTTGTTTTGGATCTTGCCTTGTCCGTGCGACCCATCCTGTTTTTCCACTCGGCCAACTTTACGACACTCCACTGAACATGTGTGCCACCAAATGTTTCCTTCACCGTCAGGGCCCCAAGACACTGAAAAGGTGAACTGGAGCATATTGTGTCTTGGCCGGTACTCAGGCTCAGAATCATTAAGTTGCATGCAATACCGTATTGTTACAAAATACAAAACTAATATCAGAAAATACAATAATATTACGTACAGTGATCATCCATACAGTGGAGGAAAACCAATGTCAATACTAAACTCAACTCTCTTTATAGAGCATTTTAAAAACCAACCAAAGCTGCAACAAAGCGCTGTACATAAGATCAAACATAAAACACAGTCAACATAATATCAATAACAACAATAAATAAATAAATTAGTCGATGAGCAAGAGGAGCAAGACTGACTTTTGACCAGTTTAAGGGAATCGAGATGGTGAAATTGTACTCTAATGATCACAGCTTGCATGACGCAACTCGCGTTGCCTGCAAGCTTAAGTTTGATAAACAGTCAATATACCATGTATCACTTTTGTAGATTACGGCTGCATTGCCATGGCGGCACGGTGGCCGACTGGTTAGAGCGTCAGCCTCACAGTTCTGAGGACCCAGGTTCAATCCCCGGCCCCGCCTGTGTGGAGTTTGCATGTTCTCCCCGTGCCTGCGTGGCTTTTCTCCGGGCACTCCGGTTTCCTCCCACATCCCAAAAACATGCATTAATTGGAGATTCTTAATTGCCCGTAGGCATGACTGTGAGTGTGAATGGTTGTTTGTTTCTATGTGCCCTGCGATTGGCTGGCAACCAGTTCAGGGTGTACCCCGCCTCCTGCCCGATGACAGCTGGGATAGGCTCCAGCACGCCCGCGACCCTAGTGAGGAGAAGCGGCTCAGAAAATGGATGGATGAGGGCTGCATTGCCATATCAATGTTAAATCCAATTTATGTAACTCTACATACAATACTTGGACAGTATCACAGTATGATGCTGGTGTATCAATACTGTACCATACTATACCACAGACTCCAAGACTCAAGATTGACGATACCACAAACTCCCCTACCAATACGATACCAAATAAAATAGTATTTCTGATAACAATATCATATAGTTAGACATCCCATATAAAAATAGTCACACTCCTTTTTACTTCATATTGCATAAAATTTCATTTTGGCAGTTAACTGACATTTGAACCATCAATGGTGTAACATGTACCTAGAACAGAGATTTCCAACCTGTGTGCCGGGGCACATTAGTGTGCCGTGAGCGCTCTTCGGGTGTGCCACGGGAAATGATCACATTTAACTTCATTGCTCAAGAAATGATTTATTTCCAAGAAATAATGTAATATAATAATGAATTTTATCTATTTATGCCAGTGAAGCATAGTGACAGACAGAACAAATAAATGCTTTTCTATTAGATGGCAGGAAGTACATATAGTAATTAATGTATCCACTTTTTGTGACATTTTTGTTTGTGGGTGTGCCGTGAGATTTTTCAATTGTAAAATATGTTCCTTGGCTCCATAAAGGTTGGAAATCACTGACCGAGAGTAACGGAGTACATGGTAGGCGATACAAGTATTCAAAATTCCATATTTTGCCATGGGAAACGATCCCAGTATTGAGACAAGCAGTTATCAACATTTCCGCATCGATCCGCCTAATTTACCACGAACCAATTTACCATCTCCAACTACCGGAGATGAATTCCTTGTGTGTTTTTTGACATTTTGGCAATAAAGAGGATTCTGATTCTGATCCCTTACATACTACAGAATAGAGGCTGACTTATTTTCCGGAATTCCCAGCGGGTCCCATGGGTCCAGCTGGGTTGACACGGGATGGGAGTAAATTTCACTATTAATCACAGGATTGGGCATGAGCGGGAGCAATGGTCACCAGGAGCGGAAACTATGACAACAAAGTCACCGGGGAGTGGGAACCGTCCACTCGCGGTGACTTTCAAGATATGAATCCAAACGGAGCACGATTAACTAGGAGTTAATTAAAAATAAAAGGGTGTGGGGAGGGAGTGTGGGATTGGGATTCTGTAAAATCTTGGCTCGAGATTGGAAGGGAATGTAATCGAGCTCTCTGGGAGTGGGACGGAGCAGGAGTCAAAATCTACTTCCGTGTCAGCCTCTACTATAGATATCACATTACAGATATTGGAAAATTACCATTATTAAGCTCGTATGCCCAATTATTGAGCATAACGCTAAATACTTCCACATTATCACAGTATCTGACGCTGGTTTATTGATACTGTAAAATGAGAGATCAGTATTTGTATAGTACAGGCTGGTTTCGCTGAGACTGATATCAATACTTCAACATCCCATTAAAATTGTCATCATTATAAATTGTAAATGTAATTAAAATATATATAACAATCACAAAAAAAAAAAAAGATTTTTTTTCGCAGTTAAGTGACATTTTAAGCATCTGAATCCATATGTGGTAAACCATCTAGAGTAACACTTACAAACATTGATATTTCGTCGAGGGAATCAATTCCAATATCAGGAAGGCTACTACCTCCGGATCGACTTTCGGTATGGATCTGCCCAACAATTGTGTGGGTGTAGGTGTGTGTGTGCATGTGTGTGGTTTGAATGTAAACATAGACACACACACAGACCACAAAATGCCAGTAGCTGAAAGCCGAGTGATTTATTTACAAGAGACACCACACACTCAAACGGCCAATCAGAAGCTCTGTTGCAACCGGAGTGTATCGTTACCCAGAAGCCCTTGGGGCTCAGGGAAGCCAGCCACGCATATGTGCAGGTACAAAAGACAGCAAGGCACCACGGGAAGGGAAAACAGAGGCAATTGTATGAGAGGCGGCGAGGCGCGCAAGCGTGTCACACGGGATCCACGCGGGAAGAGCATACAGACGCATGGAGAGCATACGGGCACGCTGGCACAGAGAACATCTGTCGAGGCGAGTCGAGATGGACGTCTCGCACAGGTAACGGCAGCTTGTTTGCACGCAGGATCAACCATGTTTGTACAACAAGTCCAACAACATCAAAGTCGCGTGCAAGTGATATCACCGACACATAATAGGGAGGCGAAAGACAAAGAATACACTTCAGTCAATTTTCTTTCATGTTTAAGTGGTGTTTAATTGTTCAAATTTATATGGCATTGTCATAGGAGGGATTCGTATAGTGTTGTAATTGAAGTGAGTAGTGGAGCCTTCAAATGAAGAAGGGACTCCGGGGTTGAGGTCACCGAGGTGGTTAAAAACCTTCACGGTGGCAGGGTCCGGGGCTGGATGAGATCCGCTGAGTTCCTAAAGACTCTGGATGATGTGGGGCTGTCCTGGTTGACACGCTTCTGCAACATCACATGGACATCTGGATTGGCAGACCGGGGTGGTGGTCCCCCTGTTTAAGAAGGGAGACTGGAGTGTATGTTCCAACTAACAGGGGGATCACACTCCTCAGCCTAACTGGTAAGGTCTATTCGGAGGTTCTGGAGAGGAGTGTTCGCCTGGAAGTCAAATCTCAGATTCAGGAGGAGCTCCTGGTCGTGGAAATGTGGACCAGCTCTACACCCTCATCGGGGTTCTCGAGGGTGCATGGGACTTTGCCCAACCAGTCTACATTACAGTTTACATTCTTCGTGACAGTTGTAATATAAACAGCAATGCCACAACGTCCCCCAAGGGGGCTACTGTATGGATTTTTTTAATATAAACATGTTTTTGATCTTTTGATTGTTTGTACGCAACTCCCAACTGTACCAAACTGACCAAAACTATTTTGCTTAGTGAGGCATTAATCTAAATATATCAACGTAAATAATCCATCTCAGTGTTATGTTTACTCCCAGAGGTCCACACTGTGATGTTTTTAATGTTGGCTTTGTGTTGTTTGGGGAGATTTTGAAGACAGGGAGCTTCCTGCCCCAAAATGGAGCTTGTATGGGTTCATTAAGAGGCACAGAGGCATGAAATGTGGCCACAAGCTTGCTGACACAAAGCGAAAGCTGAGCAAACATCATGCTTGGCTTGTTGTAGCGCTTGTTTGCTAAAACAAACAAAAACAAAAAAAATACAAACATGAGCTGGCTGCAGAAAGATGCTTAAATGGACAAAAGTTCACAGGGAACAAAAGCAATCATGATTGTGATTGAGGATCAGGGGTCACCTACGTACATTGTGCCTGCGTGTACAAGGTAACCCATAAGGTCCCCATGAGTAGCCCTCAGGCCTGTTCAAATAATAGACACCAGTGACGGATAAGATATTGTAGGAATGTAGATGTGAAAATGTAAACACGTGCAGAGATTTATAAAAAATAAAGTGTTGCATATTGATATTTATCTGCTTCCTAACTTGTTAAATCATTGTTTATAATGCGAGAAATCATTAAAACGATCAGTGTATTCACAAAGATGAATGTTATAATTATTAATAATACCAGTAATATATAACTACGGTTAATTTGAGATATTTTTTTTATTTCAGAAAACAGTTGAATGCCTGATTTTCTATCTTTATGTTTGGGGTCTGCAGCAGATAAAAAAAATGTTTAGAGAGGAAAAATATTTATGTGCTTACTAAGCCAACTGAGCTTAAAAAAGTGAGGAAGTCTGTCATTTTTGTTTCAAGAGGCCATTTTCAAGAAAAACGACCGACTTCCAGTGTCATTTTTTGGCATGGCTTATTGAGACTTGTGACTCTACTCTCTCTCCCAAATGTTTTGTTGCTAAGCAAAACTAGCTGTGGGGGCTGAACTAGAGTTGTGCAATTTTCACCAATAACATTTAAACACTATTTTATCAACCATAATGTAATCGGTACATATACTGTTACCTAGGAAAGTCTCTCTTTTTAATCATGATGAAACCATGAAGGTTAAATATTTTAGCTGGTTTTCTAAGAGTTGATTGATCGATTCAAATTTGTTTTGGAGTGGTATGATTATTCACATGAGATCCAAATTATGTTGTTGCAAACATTCTCCAGATATGTTCATCAATTTCCGGAAGACGCCACCAAGGCCTAGCGTGTCTTCAGGCCAGAGCACCAAGCGTCTGGGCCGAACTAGGTCAGGCGTCTGTATTGCCACGGGGGGATGTGGTCAAACACGAATCATTGCTCGACCAAGGGTGTGCTTCACTTCTACGCCTACGGGAGCTGGGAGACGTCTAGGCTGCTTGTGCTCTTTGCAACAATGCTATTATTGTTCAAGGGAAGTATACCATTATGTCAATACAAAGTACAAGGTAAGGTACATTTATTCTTGCATAAAGTCCTTAAGAAAAGTATTATAGCTGCCGCCAATGAAAGGTTTATATCATAGGTGCCCTAAAAAAAAACACCATTGGAAATGATCTGTGATGTTAATCCACCAAGATGTAGAAGTTCTGCTATTTTTCATGCGAAAATATTATTATTGTTATCCACTACTACAGCACTGCCAATGATAATGTAATACTTCAATTTGTGTCATGTTGTTAGGGAACATGAAGGCACCATGACAACAAGGCCCAGACATTCTTATTCAAATGTTTATGGGGCTTTCATTTAGGTGAGTGACCCTAACCCAAACCCAACCTTTACCTGATTCCTGAACCCAAGCCCAACCCTATCCCCAACCACAAAACTTTTATTTATTTTCATAATAACACATTTAATGATAAATTATTACAAAAAATGCTCTGTTCTCTGTATTCTCGATCACTTTGTCTTATGAAATAAATGCATAACCGACATGACGTTTAGTTAACGTTTGATTAGCTATCGGTGAGTTAAACTAGTTAGTTTACCTGGGTCTGTGAGTTTCTTGGTGACAGATTAAATTAGACGTATTTTTTCATGATTTCATCAAAAACATAATCCTTGAATCCTAATGTAATCAGTTTTGAATCCCACTCTGTAATATTTGCTTCATGATGTTGCTTCTGTGTTCCGTTTCCCTGGTGTTGCCAGGTTTGCGGCATGCAGGACACAAAAATTAACAATTTTTCTTTTAAAAACAAAAGGCACACTATATTGAAAATTTTGATTTTCAAATGTAAACAGTATGTAAACAGTATAACTTGTCAAGTCATGTAGTTCAAGTCAAAGTCAAGTTGACTCTCATGTAGGCCAAGTGACAGGCAAGTCGAATCTTTCATAAATTGTAGCCAAGCAAGTAGCAAGCCCTAAATTGGCGACTCAAGTCTGTGGGGGATTTGAGTCACATGACTTGACTCGAGTCCCCCACCTCTGCCCCTCTCTAACTCCTACACTTATCCTGCCTGCTCCCCAAAAGAGGGAGCCATTTTCCCCTAACTCTAATCCTAAACCCTATCGTTACCTTATCACTAGCTAAAATCCTAACCTTAACCCTTGACTCTGCCCTATCCGATCCTTAACATTGAACCTATCCCAATCCCTACCCCAACCCTAACCGTAATCCCAAGGGAACCCTCACATACTGCTCTACAAGTACCACGCTACACTTGAGCAAGACACTCAACCTCCAAACTCTTGACATCTGCTGCTTGAATGCACAACCCTTTCAAAGTTGTTAAGATTTTAGCAAAGTTAAACCGTCGAGTTGTTCCTCGGGTGTTTGACAGCCATTCTTCCGTCAAATCCTCTAAGATGACGGATCACGTTGGAAGTTAGTGAAAGCAACTTTGTTTAACTTTACTTCCTCATAAATTAAAAACCTCACTGGGCCGCAGTGTCCTTGACTGTAACCGTAAATCAAGACTGGGGAAATTGTTTGATTGATGAAGATGTCACCTAACCTACAATTCCATTACAACATGCTGGCAATTTTTTGACTTGAGTTCGTTGTCACATTTCTGTGGGGCCAATTATATATTACACGTGCAGTCACGGAAGTTGTCTCGCCACGCTGCACTATTTGCATATCTGTTGTTGACCAATACTGGCAACTCATGCCAGAGTAGCATCTGCTCCATTTGTACACTGATTGAGGAGTATCTGCAACATTTGCACAATCAACATTGTCCCAAATTATCGCACTACTCGTCACTTTAAACCGCATACACTCCTTGAAGTCTCGGCGCCCTTTGCACAATGGTCATTGCACCGGACTATTGCAATATTAGTCATTCGAACTGCTCTAAGTGCTATAGGACTCTGCATCCTTTTGCACAATTGTCCAAAAAAAATAAAATTGTACCGGCATTACTAGATAACTAGCAACCCTTTATTGCTCAGTGATTGTTTTTCTCAATGTCTTTATGTCTCAAAAGTGTTCTCTGACAATTGACTGTCTGTTGTCGTACTAGAGCGGCTCCAACTACCGGAGACAAATACCTTGTGGGTTTTTTTTTTTTACATACTTGGCAAATAAAGATTCTGATTCTGATATAGCTCAAAGGACCTTTGGGAAGATTTTAGTTGGCCAACCGAAATGACCCAGGTTCCCAGAATTGGCTGTTTTAAAGCAACTCTGAGGGAATGGACGGTCGGTGACTGTTTGGATTGTATTCACTGCAGGACTTATTCATTTTGGATAACACTTACAAAGAAAAGTGTGAGCTGTCGAAGTAATCCCGACTGCTGGTGAGCTCGTAGCGGGCTAGCCGCGTAACTAGTTGTGTCACTATTCCCTCACAAATCACCCACTGCTTCACTATTTAAACACTGTATTACCAATATCAGTTGTCTATCTGTCTATCTATCTATCTCGCTATCTATCTATCTAAGGTGTTTCCTTCTGGGACAGTTCGAAAACAGCTTTCCTCGTGCAACTAAGCAATTGTTTCAAAGGCCCTAAATCAATTAATCTACCAAGCGACCGACCCACCCACCTTAGGCAGACTGTATGTTTATTCTTTGTTTATTCACTCCTTGAAGTCTCGGCGCCCTTTGCACAATGGTCATTGCACCGGACTATTGCAATATTAGTCATTCGAACTGCTCTAAGTGCTGGAGGACTCTGTATCTTTTTGCACAATTGTCAAAAAAATAAATAAATAAAAAAAAATGTACTGGCATTACCAGATAACTAGCAACCCTTTATTCCTCAGTGACTGTTTTTTTTTTTGTCAATGTCTTTATGTCTCAAAAGTGTTCTCTGTCAATTGACTGTCTGTTGTCGTACTTGAGCGGCTCCAAGTACCGGAGACAAATTCCTTGTGTGTTTTTTGGACATACTTGGCAAATAAAGATGATTCTGATTCTGATCCCCCACCATTTATGTGCATAGATTCGTAGAACGAAACACATTTTTATTTAACGCTCTTGAGGTGATTACAAATTTGGATCTTAGCACCAAGCTAAGGTTTTTTATTTTTCTGATGTAAGGAATGGCCTTTTGGGGTTCCCTCATGTCTCAAATGTATGTAGTTTAGGGTTGCCAACATAAAATCCGCCCAGTAGCGCCCCTTGGAATATTAGAAATATTGCTATGACACCAGTGTGACCAATTGACTTAAAATTGGGTGATCAGTTATAACAGGATGCTTGAAAAAGTCTAAAGGACATCCTGTATGTCGATGCTTTGGTCTGAAGCATTCATTTTGGGTAAATTTTGCCATTCTTGCAAATTTGAAAAATTTGCATACACCATTTTTCACCAATCGACATAAAATTTGATGGACTTGCTTATCATAACAGGACAGACAAAAAAAGTCTCAAGGACCGATGTTCCAAAATAAGTATTAAAGTTTGATGATAATTTTGAGGATGTTTGTAAAATAACAAAATAAATTAAGAAGCCTCCAACACTAGTTTCACTGATCGAGACGAAATTTGGTGGACATGCCTTTCCTTAGGGCGGCACGGTGGACGACTGGTTAGAGCGTCAGCCTCACAGTTCTGAGGACCCGGGTTCAATCCCCGGCCCCGCCTGTGTGGAGTTTGCATGTTCTCCCCGTGCCTGCGTGGGTTTTTTCCGGGCACTCCGGTTTCCTCCCACATCCCAAAAAACATGCATTAATTGGAGACTCTAAATTGCCCATCGGTGTGACTGTGAGTGCGAATGGTTGTTTGTTTGTATGTGCCATGCGATTGGCTGGCAACCAGTTCAGGGTGTCCCCCGCCTCCTGCCCGATGACAGCTGGCTCCAGCACGCCCGCGACCCTAGTGTGGAGAAGCGGCTCAGAAAATGGATGGATGGATGGATGCCTTTTCATTACAGGACACATGAAAGTCTTAGGAATCAGTGCTCCATATTGAACAGGAAGTCGGCCAGTTTAGTATGAAGCAATAGTTTTGGCCAAATTCCAGGGCTTGTACTTTTAGGAACTCCTCCTAGGGAATTCATCAAAACAGCAAAGTCTTTTTCTCTTCAACATTTAAATTGGGACAAAAAAAAAATATAAAGTGGGATCATAGCTTCAAAGTGTGATGATAATTTCGAGAATTGGCCATGACAAAAGGGAATGCGAGGGCCCGTTACTTGCAGCTTTAATGATTGTTCTTCCCGTTATTCCCCACAGGACCTTTGTCCCGTGTGTTAATGGTCATAACATTGCGCTAAATACAGTTTGTGTTCCTCCTCGAGGCGCCGATATCTCCTAATTCCCCAAACTGTGTGAGGCAGTTTGTTCCATTTGGATGAAGCTCCAAGAAAGATAGACTTTTTGAGGAAATGGCTTTGTGTCAGCAGGGATAATTAGACCTGAAGATTTACTAGTTCGTAATTTAGGTAACAGGTGAAATGGTTCTTTAAATGAAAAGCTAGAATGTGAGATGCATTTGATCAATTCAACACTCTCTTTTAATGATGAACCCCACCTCCTGAAGCCACCTCATTCACCCCCCAACCCCTCATGGTCATTAACCCAGCCACCGAACCAGAAAACGGCAGCAAGGGACCAACGAGGAAGGAGTCACCACTGGGGGGGGGGGGGGGGCAAAGTGGGGGTGATGTGGGTGGTAGGTGGGTGGGAGGAGGAGGTTGTCTTGCCGCCATGGGGATGCTTCCGGTAGCCCCCTGCTTCTCGTGTCGATTTCCCCGGGCCCAATCATGGCTCGGTGAATTATTCAGGATGCTCATCAACTGTAATCTGATTATTCACTGAAGTATGAATAATTAAGGAGCAGAGCGGCCGACATTTCCATATTTCTTCCTCGTCTCCCTCGCGGTGATGGTGAGGTGACAGGTGACAAGAGACTTGCGTAAATGCTCTCACCTGCAGCGCCTCCTCCGGGACACGGGCAGCAGCGACATTCTGAGTGCAGTGGTACCTTGATTTACAAGTGCCTCAATTTACAAATATTTCCAAGTTGTGTATGTAGTGTGTATACAAAAAGTGCCTGACCAACCATCAAGTGTGAATTAAATGGCCAAGGAAATCTATTGCTGGGGGTTAGATGTCTTAAATTAGGGTTTAATGTTAGTGGTTATGGGTTGGGGATTAAGAATGGGGTTAGGGGTTTAGAGTTAGAGTTACGCCGAGCTCAGACTACAGGATTTTAGCCCCAATATTGGACCGATCGGAGGCCATTTGCCAGATCGGGCCCGGCATATTTTGTTGGGAACGACAAAACTTCTTGTAGTGAGACATAATCCACGACCAACGATTTGCCCCTACAATAGCTCGAGAACGCCAAAATGAAAAGTCTAGCAAGTTTGATTTTTTGGGATATCTTCCGTGCAGTGTGACAAATCAGTGACAACTCTCCAACAGCGCACCTTGACATTGACCTATAGGATTGCATATTGTGACCGGCGCATTGCCTCCCGTGCTTGCTGTTGTCAACATACTTGGTCGCCGTTGTCAACATTTATTCACGCGCAAAAATAAATTTTTACCGAAGCTTTAGAGCATTATTTGACAGAACGGTGGCATGTTTACATACAATCATTAGTGCTTGAATTAGCTTGCTAGGCTACGTAACATTTTGTTGCCTGCTTGCGAGCCGTATCGTATTAAAAGTACGTGAACATACCTCATGCAATCGTTGAATTAACGTCCGCTCCCGAGCACATTGACTGGTGACACCTTTTCTGGTTCCGCCTCTCCGACAGTGTTTGATTTGACAAGATTAAGCCCAGTGACCGTAAAAGACAGGATGCAGTGGTATCGGAATACATGCGTGTCGATACAAGATTTTATGGCAGTAGTCTGACATAGTGCAATCGTGAAAGACCAAATTTGTCTTGTAGTCTGATCCAGGCATTAGGGGTTTGTGCGAGGGCTATGGTTCGGGGCGACGGTTCAGGTTTAAGGGTTAAGGAGAAGTGTGAGAGCTCGACGATTTTTGCGGAAGATTTTGTGGTATCAACGATGACGCAGTAATCTCACGGCATCATTGCGTCATTGCAACGCAGACAAATTCACTGGTCTATGTTTATTTATGAAACATTCATTGGGAAGACCGCACCCGATCTTCACTCTCTGCTCACAATGCTTACCACCACCCACACTCTCTGTTCCAGCAGTTTTCTTAACATCTTCGTTCCCAAAGTCTGCACTACTTCTGGTTGATCTTATTTTTGATTTTCTTCTCCAAGCGACTGGAACACTCTGCTGCAAGTAATACAACTCATCATATATATCCCATTATAATTGTTTGCAAGGTTATTGAGGGATACTGTAGCCCAACATGGTTGCGGGATCTGTTTTTTGCCTATTTTGAACCTAATATTCACCATGTGCTATGATTTAATGTAATGTATTATGTAACTATATTACACTGTACAGTTTGGCTATGTACTATTTTTTTTATTTTTCTTTGTTTTACTCCACTGTCTGGTGCCAGATCAGCATTGCAAATGAGAATCTGTTCTGAACTGCATTACCTGGATAAATAAGGGTTAAATCAGTTAATCAATCTATTGCCAGATGATCAAAATACCAAATGTCCAATCAGATGTCATCCCTATACTACTCAGACATTTCTCACTCTACCTAGAGATTGGTATGATGTGATGTGTTCCCCAGTGTTACTATTCCTTAATTTACATAAGCAGTCACACACAATTTCTGTCCGATTTGTGACGTTTAGTGAGGGTCCTAGGATGTTCCTCACCGTTCTGTGATGTGTGCACATGCGCTGGACTTCCACTTAATGCTCCTTCTGTCCTTTTAATGGATTCCACTATCGCGCGCACTCACACGCTCATTAACATTCAAAGCCGCCCGTGATTAATTTGCATCGAAACAATTGATTTTTGTCCCCTCGTCTGTCTCCGCAAATAACGGATGGCTTCATCATCGGAGGGAACGAAGAAAGGATGGATGCACCTGGACGTACCTTACATGCGAGGAGGAGATGATGGAGCATGTGTGTCATCATCAAGTGAAGAAGAAGTGGAAATGTAGAGTGGAATAAATAACAAGCAATGAGGCTGCTGTGGAGCATTTTGACCTCAGTGCTTTATCACACGCTGCTTGACTGCATCATTAAACCAGAATAGAATAGAAAAGACAAACTCTCGAGGAGGAATTTGCCTTTGAAGGACTTTCTGAGTCTTTTTGTGCATGACTTGTGAGTTTTTTGTGGGTCTACTAAAGATAGACATGCCTACCAGATTTCAAGTTGCCAAGGGAATCCGGCTTTTGGATTTATTTTTTTTCAATTAAATTGGCTGCAGCTGAGCCAATTGAGCTTAAATGGACACTTCAATCCAAAATGGCATACGTCCTTTGTATTTTCAGGCATAGCTTCTTGAGAGTCACTGAAGGTGTAGTGGTACACTCGCCTGACTTTGGTGCATACAGCGTGGGTTCAGTTCCCACTCATTGACGGTGTGAATGTGAGTTCCTGTCTGTACGTGGTCTGTGACTGACTGGCGACCAGTTCAGGGTGTAGTTTGCCTTTCGCCCGAAGTCAGCTGGGATAGGCTCTAGTGCCCTGTGACCCTGAACAGGATAAGTGGTGTTGAGAATGGATGGATGGATGCCTTCTTGAGACAATTTTGTGGGTCTACTTATAATAGACATGACTACCAAATTTCATGTTTCAAAGTGAAGCTGACTTCAGGGGCTTTAAAAAAAATCCAATTCAGGAACCACTACCAAGAGTCATCAAAATTGCCTGCCATGCACATTTCTATTAAATGTTCACTTCAAACTAGAATGGCAGACGTCCTGTGTCTTTTTGGGCATGGCTTCTTGAGACTTTTTGGTGTTTCTCCTCATGATAGACGTCTACCAAATGTCGCTACGTCAACCTGGCTTTAGGGGCAAATTTTATTTATTTTTTTTAATCCAGGATATGCTACCATGACTCATCAAAATTGGCTACCATAATGTCATTTGGAACCAAAATGTTTATTAGTGACTCACTCTCTTTTAACACCTTCCCCCCACCTTGCTCTTCTCAAAGCCTTTCAACATGTTTTTGGAAAGCATCTGGGACGGCTCTGAGCCGCTAAAAACACATTAAAGAAAGTTCAGGTTCGGCTTTTTGTCTCTTCAAAGCACCATGCAGTATTTAATGGGCCTCGCACCGCAAAACACGCAGACGAGGTGTTTTCATGATGGAACAGCAGGGTGAAAACACCTCCCTCCCTCCCCAGGCGTCGCATTACAGTGATGAAAACAGCTTCAAGCGCATCTGACTGGATGTCCTTTCTTCCTTTATGTGCTCCATATGAAGAGATTCAGTCAAGTCAAGCAGCTGATGTCAGCTGATTTTTAGGGAGGCTTTAGTGTTGCTCTTTATATGGGTATGAACATGTATCTTTTTCACTTTAATAAGGTAAAAAAATATATTTACTATTTTCTAATCTCCCTCAACCTGGGGCTCCATGCAAGAGCTTACCTCATGGAGTATCAATGATCTTCAGAACGGTGAGGGATCAGCTCAAAATTAAGCGCGTGGGACCTGGTTAATGACCTGAAGAGCACCAGTCATAAAGGTTACCATTAGTAACTTCGTCGTCATGGATTCAACTCCTGCAGCACCCAAAGCCCCCCTGCTTTAGCCAATACATGTCCAGGCCCGTCTTAAATTTGCCAGTGACCATCTGGATGATCCAGAGGAGGATTGGGAGAATGACGTGGTCAGATGAGACCAAAACAGAACTTTCTGGTATAAACTATTCACTGTGTTTGGAGGAAGAAGAATGATGAGTGGCATCCCAAGAACACCATAACTACTTTGAAGCATGAGGCTGGAAACGTCATGCTTTGGGGCTGCTATTCTGCAAAGGGGAAGGGATGAGTGATCCGTAATGAGAGGATGAAGGGGGCCATATATCATGAGATTTTGGGCAAAAACCTCCTTCCCTCCGCATGAGCATGGACAATTGCACGTGGCTGGGTCTTCCAGCACAACAGTAACCCCAAACACACAGCCCGGGCAACTAAGGAGTGGCTCCGTAAGAAGGATTTCACGGTCCTGGAGTGGCCTAATCAGTCTCCAGACCTCAACCCAATCGAAAATCTTTGGAGGGAGTTGAAACTCCATGTTGCCCAGCTACAGCCCCAAAACATGACAGATCTGTATGGAAGAGTGGGCCAGAATACCTACTACAGTTTGTGCAAACCTGCTCAAGAACTACAGCAAATGTTTGACCTTGGTAATTGCAGACAAAGGTTTCATTTCATTTAGTATTGAGTTTATATATATTTGACTAGGAGTTTAGGAGCTTAGGAGCTTAGGAGCCTAGGAGCTGTGATGCTAATACTGTACATATGCCCATGTACAGTATGTACAGTATCTGTCTGTCTGTCTTATACTTCCCCCAGGTGGCCAAGGCAGGCCAGCAGCACAATGGCCATTCAATTGATGTGAAGCGTGACAAAAACGGTTTAATGCTTTTTCATTAAGAAGGACAGAACTATTGAGTGATACTTTTATTATTGAAAAACACATTATAGAATTATTGTAACTATTATTATTTTTTAATTTTTATTATTTTTTGGGAGAGGCTGGAACAAGTTAATGGCGTTTCAATTCATTTCAATGGGGCAAGATGATTTGAGTGTTTTGAGTTATGAGTCTGGTCAGGGAACGAATTCACTTTGTATCTCAAGGCACCTCTGCATTTTCAGGCATTTTTCCATCATACTACTAATGTGTTGTAATTGTACGTTACAAGGCGCCACAGTGGAAGACTGGTTAGCAGATCTGCCTCACATCTTCTGAGGACCGGGGTTCAACCGGCCCCGTCTGTGTGGAGTTTGCATGTTCTCCCTGTGCCTGGGTGGGTTTTTTTCCAGGTACTCCGGTTTCCTCCCACATCCCAAAAACACGCGTGGTAGGTTGATTGAAAACTCTAGATTGCCCTTAGCAGTGAATGTGAGTGCTAATGGTTGTTTGTTTATAAGTGCCCTGTGATTGGGTGTACAGGGTGTACCCCGCCTCTCACTTGAAGATAGCTGGGATAGGCTACAGCACACCTGTTACCCAAGTGAGTATAAGCGGTACAGAAAATGGATGGATGTACATTACAATGTACATCATGTCTAAAAAGGCAAATCTTCTGTATGCTCAAACACTGAAGACTGAAGACTCGCTTTTTTTTTTTTTTTTGAAAGCTGCCTTTTTAAGGACTAGAATAAAATTTGCTCATGTACAAAAGCACAAATGGTGTTGAAAAATCAACCACTTCTAAAATCTGGATGTATGTGTGGCCGTACCCTTAGTATTTAAAAAAAAAAAAAAAAAAACTTCCGTGTTTAAGTGTTGGGAGCACATGTACAGGGCACGTGGAGTCCAGTTCTGCAATTAATCTCCCTCTCTCTGAATGCTAAAAAAAATTGACGTCAAACACGGAAGAAGCGAGGCGGCAGATAGGGTCAAAGTGATTTGGCCGCATTCTCCAGATAAAAAAAAAATAAATAATGTGTTGTTGTCACCTCAGCTATTATCCACCTGACCCTGGCGGAGGAACACATTCAAGCTTTTTTTCTTGGAAAGTGTAGCCCCCTTGCAGATAATTACTAACTGGACACCGCAGGGTGTCGTGAACCCCAGCACTCAGCGTCCAATCACCGCAATTACTATTCATTTTTAGCAAAACAACATTCCTGATCTTCGTGACATCTTGTGGATACGTAGACACGACCGCTTCCCATTGATTTTATAAGCAAAGATTTTCTATATAACTGTAAAGTACCAACAGGTTTACAAGTAGCTTTAAAAGACGCTGACAGCAGATAATATCAAATGTATATGGAATAATTGTATTGGCAAATATTTTCTATATTGCTTAAAAGACACTTTAATATTGTCAAATATCACGGTGCCTTCAGATACGAATGATTCGATTTTTGAGATACGAGCCGCCGGTTGGCTGATTTTTTTGGCTTTGACTTGTATGGTGGTATTGAACTAAACTCAATTCACTTCACAACAAGGAGCAGTTTGGCATAGTGAGCAATTCTTCAAAAAAGAGGCTTGATGCTGTTTATTGCCACTCCTGGTGTTAAATGTATGGACAAACCAAACAGAAAACAAAGAGACTACCTTGTGTATTTACATTTGTAGAACAACCACACAACTATGCTTTTACAGGCTTAATACTAACACATAATGGGAAACACCATAGACGGCTAATGAATGCACATGTAGACATACGATATACTGTAACAATACTCACAGGCATGTAGTCTTTATCCTCTGTGAAGAACGACTAATATTACTGCAGTTCACCTAAAGTAGTTGTTAAACTTTTTTGTTTGCATGACTGTATTATACTGCCCAATATGATACTGGCAAAGTCACACACAAGAGAAGGAGCCGCAATTATGGTATTACTCTATATTTTTATAATGTACAATAGCAGTTTATAATACTGTATTGTCTTATTTAAAATCATACAAATGTATGTGTTGTTTTTAGGGGGAGGCTACAACAGATAAATGGAATTCCCATGCATTTCAATGGGGAGTGATGATTTCAGATACACATTTTGAGTTACGAGCATGGTCAAATTGAACTTGTATCTGAAGGTACCAATATATAGTGTATAGACGTTACACTCATTTGAAACCTTACTTTGAAACCGCTCAAATGAGTTGTCTGATTTGCTCAAATGATGTGCCTTAGCTTCCCTGAGGCATGAGTCAGAATTTAAAATCAATAGGACTCTTGCTCTGACTTTCAACTACAATCACTGAAAGTTCAGTAGAACATCAGCTCTTCACCTGAACATCTAACACACACACGCACGCACGTATGCATGACTTAAAAGGCTTCATTCAAGCAAGCGTTTGATTGCTATAAATATTCATAACTTTTGTCATAGACACAACAACGGTTTTGTGCATCGCATGAACACATTATGAACACAAACGTGCACACGTATGAATGAGAAGCATGTTTCAGAGGAGAGCTGATCCCTGATGGCGTCTCACCGATAGGGCACAAACATTTGCGCAAACATATAAAAACGTGTGCACGCACGCGCACACACACCTCCATATACACACATTTGCTCATACACACATGCCTCCCCCACACAAGCAAAATTCTCTCTCTCGCACTCGCGCACACGCACACATTTGCTAATACACACATAGCTGCGATTTACTCTCTCACACACGCATTTGCTCACCCATCATACAACATGCACACCCGCTGGCATGTTGAATATTCAAACACACACATGCACACATTCGTGTACACGAACACACAAACACACTTAGCCATTACACACAAACACCTACACGTACACGCACACCCACACATACGTGTGCCGATCGCGAGCTTGTCTTCTGCAGAGTCGACGCGGTGTTGGCGTGGACATGAACAGGTCCAGATGGCGCCGTCACGCTTGTCACCGCCGCCCCTGCTGTCGTGCTTTCTCCCAGAATGCACCTGTGACAGCTGCAACATGTGCACCCGCCGCCCAGTCAGAGCGCAGTGGACTAATTATCAGCGGCGGTCTGCACGCCGCTACACGCTACCCCCGCGCTGCTGTCACCTTACAAGCTCAGGCCGGGCCCCCGCCGACAAATGGAGGGTGTCGTTAACGTATGCCAGACAGTGCCGCTCGTTAGCGTTAGTTGAGGTTGGCGGTCCGCCGTATTGCTACGGGATGGTGACGGATGGATATTTATGTCTTGGAAAGAAAGTCTCAACTTACTTGCTGTGCCAGTAGCGGCGAGTGACAAGCATACGGCAGCTACAGAGCAGCGCCGTCTGAGGGATCGAAGGTCACGGCATTCAATGTTGGTTTTCGGCCTTGCCGCTTACATGCAGCGATACAGTACAGGGTTAGGGTTTCATTTTAATACTTCATTATTATCTTATTTAAGGTGACTCAGCTGTGTAGTAATGATAACTTCCTGTGTATATTCCCCTCCCTCCACCATTGTCCTTTCACAATTAGTTTCACCCAAAAAAAAACAACAACAACAACACACACACACAGATTTAATCCTTTGATGTTGGCTTAAATCAGAATCAGAATCAGAATCAGAATCATCTTTATTTGCCAAGTATGTCCAAAAAACACACAAGGAATTTGTCTCCGGTAGTTGGAGCCGCTCTAGTACGACAACAGACAGTCAATTGACAGAGAACTTTTGAGACATAAAGACATTGACGAAAAACAGTCACTGAGCAATAAAGGGTTGCTGGTTGTCTGGTAATGCCGGTCTCATGAGATGAGTTAAGGAGCTCTAAGAGGCCCCGAAGTCTCTTTAAAATGCATAGATAACAACAACATGTTTGAAAGTTTAATCTGAACGTTTCTTCCAATCCCTGCAAAACATTTGTTTTTTTTTTAAATTAAGCTCCATCGTCTGTAAATGTTCACAGTGGATGTTTGGGGTCTTGGACTAATTCATCATACTTTGGTCTGTAGCTCTCGGGGACCATTACGGAAGCTCTGAACGTGGCTGACTGAGCGGCGTCTGCTCCAGTCAGAAGTTGGAAAACCTCCCGACTTCTTCAGGAGCGAATGAAAGCCTATAGTCTTTACTGTTTTATGGCTAGGCATTAAACTTCACCTGGCGAAAATTAATAAAAGTTTCAAAATGTAGTTTTGGCATTCTGTTTAATACACGAGGTTCAAATTTGGTAGCAATTAGACAATACGGCTACGTTCACAGGGTGGTGTCTCCGCGCTGAACCTCTTCATCAACACATCCTTCCAATCAGATTGAAATTTGTGATAATGTGACATCCTTTTCAAAAGCAAGCTGAGTTACATGGGCCTTGCATCTGGGCAGCATACTTCTGCGCCTTGGAAGCGCCTAATGTTAGGGCAAGGGTGCTGGTTGTGACAAGCATATAGCTTATAGGAGTGCACATTTGAATGTCCTCAGTATGTTAAATATTGTCGATTTTCCATCTTCAGGGGAAACTGGGGTGTCAGCTATTTTCCTCACCAGTAATTCACGATGATTCACAGCAGTATTCCAATTCAACCACATCAGTCCAAATTAATACAACTGGAGCGGTTAAATTATCAAGGAAATCATCTTTGGTCTTTGGGTCCAAAATTGCCAGTGCGCCAATGGGCTCCATACTGCGCTCTCCAAAACGTGCATGCGTCTGTCCTGCGTCGGTTTAGTGTCCAGCTTTACGAAGGACACTGTTTATTGAGTTTGCAACCGCTTATTATCAAAAATACTCGGAGATTCACTTCAAAAACTGTGCTGGACAACTCCGCCAACATGACGCACATTCATCAGGTCACATTATTTATTTATATTTTTAATATCTTAGTGGAAGAACTAAACATTAGTATTTCTTCAGACAAACATGGGTATTATGTTAAAATAAAATGCAAAAAAAAAAAAAAATTTTGTTTTTAGAAATCCATGTCTCAAGTGGGGGGCGAGACAAGCATCTTGGTGGCCGGGCACAGCCCTCTATGGTGTAATTAGTTGGGCTATTCATACTGCTGAGCCAAGAAAGTTACGCTAATGCAGATCTAATTAAGCTTTTCGGGAGCAGTAACGACGGCCTGCACGTATAAACACGGGTGCTTTCACTTAAACTCCCTGTGCATCACTTTGTCTTATTTACCTAGTTTAACCATACGAGTGGAATGACTCTCAGTGTGATGTTATTGCAGTGAGCATGAAAATAATTAATCCCTAGCATTTTGCTTCTTCTTGGGCTTTTTGTTTTGAATTTCAATAGAAGGAGCAGCGACCTCAACAAGAGTGTTAAGAAAAGAACACCCAAAGCTTGTTCATACACTGTTTTTCTACTGCTGTCAATCAAGCATGGAAACTCCCTTTCGTCTACTGTCAATCAAACACAGACATGCCCACTCAGCATTTGTAAATCAGAGACTGTGACTGAGAAAGTCAACAATAGGCACCTAATACAGTGGTGTTTTGTTATTTATTTTGTGTATATAATGGGCTTTTTTCTGCAGAATGCACACAACACCGCAAATATATGTAAAAGTCGATTATGGACTCAACTTTCTCATGCGCACAAATAAGTGCTTCAAATTGTCTCGTTAGCACTAATGAAGCTAACACAAACATGCACACACACACACACATTGTTGAAAGTGTGTGTAGCTGCCTCTCATCAGCGGTGAGGTTTTTGTGCTCTCGATTGTTTCTAATCATCTTTCTTTAGACCGCAAGTGTGTTTAAATCAGGGAAAAACAAAGTGTCACCGAATGTTAGCAGAGTGTTGGTACTTGACAGGCCGCTTGAAGTTTGACGGAAGTATTTATGGCAAGCTCCTTGTTTGTTTATTACTAATTCCAGCGTGTCCCTAATGAGCTGCCAAGTGACTAACGAATTAGAAAACTTCCTGCTCCGATCGTGAACTTTCTCTGTCCTGTTTAATAAAGCCGGAATGTTACGTGTGGTTGACATCGGGAACGCTCTTCCATCTGAATCAATACCACGTGGGAGCTTCCCGTTCTGCTGATTTAGAGACGGGCCTCATCCGGAAAAAGCAGCGTGTCCGACACAAAACCATCGTGTCGGCACTCGGGTTAGCGTGACAGGTCGCCATGTCTGTCATTGCGAATAACTGCTTTCATACGCCATTGGTGGTCCAGTGGTGATGGAGTGGCGGGACGGGGGGAGCAGGGAGGATAGGGAAGGGGGGTGCTTGTCTAATGGCCCACAGGAAGGAGAAGCCATTAGCAAATTAGCCAGTTGCTCCTAATTAAGGTCGTGGCCTGCTGACAAATGCTGGCTGATGACCACAGAGGAAGTCGGGAGTTGATGATGGTGGACGTGTTTGTGTGCGGATGTTTCACCATATGACAAGTGAGGCCTAAAGTCTTCTAAACACACATGCAAATATAATAATTCATGGTCAACGTGGTATAATTTGTTGCAAATAGTTTGGTGACAGAGCTAAAGGGCCAAGTGAGAAGTCAACTGTCAACTGATAGAGTGTAAAAGGGAGTGGCTCTGTTTGATTGACATCAGGTGAAGGAGAGGGACTTTGATGGCTGAATAAAAGATGTGTCTTTGTGTCTAGGTGTGATTGACAGCTTACAAGCCGAGTGCCTGTTGTTGAAGTGTGTCTCTGATTGACGAATTCTGTGCAGCATTTGTGTTTGATTGACAGCCATTTGAAGGGCATATGTCTACACACTCAATTTAATGTGTCTGTAATTGATTGACAGCAGGTGAAAGGGTGTGTCTGTATTTCATTGACAGCGGAGAAGGCGTGTTGCTAAAAAAAAAAAAAAAGTGTGTGTGTTTGATAAATGCTGTGTGGCGTGTCTGTGATTGATTGACAGCAGCTCAAAGGGCGTGTCTAATTTTTGATTGAAAGCACCTTGAAAGTAACAGGTTCATAATTGACCGTAGGTGAAAGGGAGTGACTGCTTGATGACAGATTATAGGGTGTGTCTGTGTTTCATTGACAACCCCTCAAAAGAAATGTGGTTTGATTGACAGCTATTAAAATCTAGTTGATTGACAGTGGATCAAAAAGTGTGTGTGTCAAAGTCGATTGACAGACTTTTAAGTGGGCGTGTCTATGTTTGATTGACAGCCACTTGAAGGAACGTGTCAGTGTTTGATTGACAGCTTCTGTACAGCGTGTCTGTGCTGATTGACAGTAGTTTGGAAGGGCGTGTCTTTGTTTTGATTGACAGCTGCTTGAAGGAATCTGTATTTGATTGACATTCACTGTATTTAATGTGTCCGTACTTGATTGATAGCCTTCTGAAAGTGAGCATTTCTATGTTTGATTGACATTCATTTGAAGGTGTGTCTATATTTGATTGACAGCCACTTACAAGAATGTGTTTGACAATCCGTCAGTGTTTGATTGACATTCTCTTGAAGAAGGTGTGTCTGTTTGATTGATTGACAGTCACTTGAATATGGGCGTGTCTGTGTTTGATTGACAGCAGGAAGATTGTGACTGTAAGAGAACAACGTTGATGAGTTGAAGATTATTTCCAGCACTGAAGTGAGGCTTTGCATTATGTATTCGATGTGCTGCGAGCCTAAATGTGCGCTTTCTCCTCTCAAACGAATGAAAAACAAGGAAAGACAATCACAGAGGGGAAGGAAGCGATCTGTGCGAGTGTTCTCATACGCGCCACATAAGCACACAAATCATTTGACTCTCAAGTGAACCACACCGAGATGAGAGAACGGATGAGAGCGTCTGCGCCGCAACCGAGTGGCGTGATGGAGCTCCTCCAGGACGCCGACGTTCTCGTGAAAACACGCGACACTTGTTTGACGTGTGCTCCGGAAAGCTGTTTAATTGAATCCGTGTGCTACATTGCAGCTCCTTTGATTGCTGGGAGTTAATTGGTGTTGCTTTGTCCTCAGTAGAGAACAGAAGGCTGACACGGGCACACACAAGGACGTAAACACATAGACACATTGGGATGATTGAATGTTGGATGTTGAGATACAGTGGATTTTGGGGTTTGTAATTAATCTGCTCCCAAAAAATGTACTAAAACGAAATTTCATGAAAACCAAAACAATATTTCCCATAGAAAATAATGTAAATCCAATTAATCCATTCCAGAGGCCTAAAAATATTAACCAAAAATACATTTATAGACAATAACTATATTTTACCCTGGGTTCAACTATAGATGTATTCTCTCTCCAATATAATTCCCCCTTTTTGTCACTCAACCCCCAGACCAAAGGAAAATGTCCCAATACATGACGACTGGATGGGCGTCATCTCTGCTGAATCTTCCCTTGAATGCGGCTCTCGGGTTCGTGTCATCGCAGTCCGTATGCGATGGCCACAAATGACTCATCTCCTTTTATCTCCGCTCCTGCAAACAAACACATCCTGCCCAAAAACAGATGCTCTGACCCATACTGTCTTTTACATCCTGTTACATCCTTTAACCACCTTCCCCAACAATGAAATGTTCATTGATCATTCAACCTGGCATTAGTGGAATTTTGAATGCTTGGATTTCAGGATTTTGAAATGTTAATGTATTGCAACGTTAGGATATTGGGCTGTTTGAACGTTAGAATGGATAAAGTGTATGAATATTTGGGAATTGGAATGTTAGGATGTTGAATAAAGTGTAAGAATGCTCTGGTATTAGAATTTTGGGACGTTATATTGAGGTCTCAGAGTTGGAATTGTTGGGATATCACAATGATGCGATGTCAGGATGTTTGAATGTTAGTATAGGACAATGCTGGAATGTTAGAATAGTGTTAGTGTGTCCATAGTGTTGGATGCTGTAATTATGAAATGGTTGAATTTTAGATTCTCATAAATCTTGTATGTTAGCATATTGCAACATTTAGTTATTGGGACGTTGGCATGTTGAATGTCAGAATTCAAGAAGGTTTTATATTATTTAGTTATCTTTTCACTGTCTCTCCCTTTTGTTTTTTTTGTCAATTCCCTTTAAACCTTTGTCCTGTCTGACTGAATTTTCAATAAAAATCCTTCAGAATACGAAGAACCACAGTGGCATCTTAAAAATTCCAGTGTGGTACAGTAAAACTGTTCCGGCATAAAAGTGATACAGATCCTCCTTTCTGCTTGAATAGGACAAAAGAAAAAAAGAAAAAAGGAATTCAAGAAGGTTGGGAATGTTGGGGTCTCAGAGTATTGGGATGACTAACTTAGTTGGATGTTACAATGTTGACTTCTGGAATGCCATAATGCTGAAACGTTAGCATTTTTATATGGGATATTAGCATGTTTTTTGTTGGAATTCTGTACAGTTAGGAATTTTGGAATGATGATTAGAAATCTTGTAATGTTGGGATCTGAGCGTATTGGAATGAGTGGCTCTAGTGGCCATCTCACAATGTTGAATGCTAGAATCTCAGGATGTTTGGAATTTTGGGATATAAGGATGTTGTAATTCTAGAACGTTAATGTGTGGGAATGTGGTTTCAGAGCATTGGGATGGTTGGTATATGGAAATGTTTGCAATTTGCATGTTACGATATTGGGGGTGTTGGTGTAAATGATTTGGTGTCTTGAATGTTGAGTTATTAGTCGTTTGGAATGTTGGGGTCTCAGGTTATTGAATTGATCTGAGATTTGTAATGTAAAGGATGGAATATTGGAAGGTTCTGAATATTGAAGTTTCAGAGCGTTGCCACGAGTGGGACTTTAGAATTATGCGGTGCCAGAATGCTTGAAGTATGGATTTAAAAGTTGGAGAAAGTTTCAAATGTTTGGGTATCCGACTATTGTGAAGGTGCACCATAATGCTACAGTATTGTAATGTTGGTTAGCGAGCCGGAGCGAGATGTGAGCCTCTTAGTAGTTCTTTGACACACAATAATTCCACTAACAAGACCACAAAGGTTGGGTCGGACTTGACATTCCATGTTGAGGTTAGCGGGACAAGGTGGTGCGCCCGTGACGTTCCCCGTCATGCCTTTTCGAGTCGAGTCAAGCCGTTCGTCCCGCGGCGTCGCTTCGGCTCGTTTGTTTGTTTGTTTGTTTGCTAATTATCCACTTTTTTGACACCTGTGCCGACACGTCGGACACGCCACTGCACACCGCCACATGCCCGACACGCACACACATACGCAGCCCCTGGTGTACAATTACTCCTTTTACTATACACCTAACACTCACTGTGTGAAGAGTATCAAACACAACCACAAACGCACACATCTTGGAATATTCGCAAAGCATGACTCCGCCCTGCGCCATGCAGAGTTCACTGTCGAGCCTGCAGAGGTGGCAAAAGTACTCCCACTCTGTACTTAAGTAAAAGTACAGATGCTTGAGTAAAAAAAGAGGTTGTACAGTGGTACATTGGTGTGGTACAGTGGTATATACTGTATACATACATCTATATACAAACGCAAAAACGTATTGGCCCCCTTCTCAGTTTTTTTTTTCTTTTGTGTAGTTTACCTATGGTTTACCCTTTAATGTTTAAGATCATCAAACAAATATAAATACTAGACAAAGATAACTCATGTAAACATAAATCCTGATTTTATTTATTAAGGGAAAAAAATATTCAATGCTACCTGCCCCTTTGTGAAACGTAATTGTCCCCCACACCTAATAACTGGCTGGGTCACCCTCAGTAGTAACAAGTGAACTCAAGCATTTTCTTCAACTGGCAATGGTTTTCGAACATGAACGGCCTTATTGAGGTCATGCCACTGCATTTCAATTGTATTCAACTTTGAATTTGATTGGGCCACTTTTTTTTAAGTTATTCATAAATTGACTTGCTGGTGAGTTTTAGATCATTTTCCAGCTACAGACCCTAAGTACGCTTCAGCTCGAAGTCATAAACATGGCTGAACATTCTCCTTCAGGATTTTCTGGCAAAGAGCAGAATTCATGGCTCCATCAATCACAATAAGCCATCCAGGTCCAGAAGGTGCAAAGCAGCCCCAGACTATCACACAATCACCATGTTTGACTGTTCGTATTATGTTTTTTTTTTCTCAGCTGGAGTGTTACATTTACGCCAGATGCAACAAGACACAAAGCCTCCAAAATGTTGAATTTTCGTCTTGGGTTCCTTTGTGACCTCCTGGATGAGTTGTCACTGTGCTCTCGGGGTAATTGTTTGTATGTTTGTATGTTTTTCGGATGTTGGAATGTTGGGTGTGGTACTTCTATTGATATTTTCAAATAACTGCTGCACGCATTTCCAAAAACATAGTATCCCACTTGCTACCATTCAAACATCCACAACTACAAATATTCAAATGCTTTTGGCATCTCAAAATTCTAAAGTCCGGCAGACACCACCATTCTGACATTCCACCCCGTTGGGATGTTTTAAAATGTATGGCTGAATTTCGAGGAATGAGAATGTTCAGAATGTTGGGACGTGAAAAAACCCCTCCACCCGTGTACTCAACAAAATTTTTGCTGAAGCTGAAGCCATCAATCAGGGACTGGGAATGAATTCAGGAACTCCAAGGCCACTTGCCTCCATGAAAGTAAAATACATTTATGGGTGCGCAAATATTATCCAGCTAAGCATCCATTTTCTTTGCAGCTTATCATCCCATTCAGGGTCACGGGAAGCTAGAGCCCATCCCAGCTGACACCCGGGACCTGTCAATCACAGACAAGACTAACTCATTGACGAAACCATCTGTTCCATGACACTGTTGACTTTTCTGTAGGAAAAAATGGAAAGTCAATTCATTTGTTCCATGGTAAAAGTTGTATTGGGATGTTGCATTGCCAGAAGGAATGGAAATCATGGGACATCAGGATGTTTGAATGTTAGCATATGGCAATGCTGTGATATTGGGAAGTTGGAAGGTTTAACTCATTGACTGGCAGCCGAGTCCCGCATATTGCCAGCTGTTTTAGAACATTTTGACTGATCTTTGTCACGGCAATTATGAGGGAGAGAAATGCCAACAAGTTAGTCGGACAAGTCTGGGCATCTTGCACTCGAACAGAGTATGTACAATGTATGATATAAACAGAGTAGGCTATGTGTCGCAGTAGGTAGTATAAAGTGTCTTGCTCATGAGAAAAGATTACACAGCTCATGGAGTGAATAGTGGACGCTATGTAAAAAAGCAAACAAATATTAGTGACAAATAAGTGGCATGTTTCTTGTCACAAAAGCTTGTTTTCTCTGCTTTCCAGGTCAGAAACCAGTGTTTTTGGTGAAACCAACCCATTCTTCTTCTACTGCTGATTATTAAAGTACGAAAAAAGCTAGAAACAAACTTTTATGGTGACATACCGACATCTAAACCTTTCCGACACGTTGGGCATTTCACTGCTAAAGTTGATGCCATCAATCAGGTTTCGTATGTACTGTATATATATATATATAATGAAAAACAAATCTAAGTGAAAAGTAAGTGCGCGACTGGGCAGCAGAGTCTCAACTGAGAACCGATAACACCTGCAGTGCGACAGGAAGCTATTTTCCCAGCAAAAAGAAAAGGTCCTTTTGACCAGGTCAGCGTCGCCATGGGGGCTCTAGCGGAAGAGACCAGAAGATGAAGGGATGGCGCATGAGATACATATATATGGCCTGATTAAAAAAAAAATCGGCAGCGGAATGACGGACAGCGGCGTGTCGCCTGAAATGGAAGCAGCGACTTCATATTCCCTAACTGACCCTGCTTAGGATCCATGCGAGCACTCACAAAGACAGACTAATTGCCGCCACTGATTGGCTCCTGCTAGAATTCCAGCTGCCACCGAAGGTCAACTCTTGCACCTTCATCTCACATCTTGTCATCTTTCCACAGGCTCACATTTCCCAGATAACAGACACCCTCACCACATGGGTGTGTGTGGCTTCTTGGATCAATACTACATCTTCCAAGTAAATTGGTGGTACCTTATATCTTTTTAGATTAACTTTCAGATGTAGTGACATTTGGGATATTTGAATTTGGGGGTGTTGGAATTTTGGGAAATCAAATGCAAGTATGGTTTATGTGCACTAGGTTTCAGGACCTACTTCCGATCTCGCCAGTCATTGGCAAATTAGTTTCTGGTTGATTTCCTGCTCCAATCATAACAACAGGAAAATGAAAGGACAGAAAAACTTAAGTCCGTTCATTTTCCCTATGTTGTGAATGGAGACACCATACACCATACCTCTCCATTTTCTTTTTCCAAATATGTAACGGTTAATCATGTCGGAGGCCTTTTTCATGTCAACGAAAATACCCACTGCATATTTTCTTTTATCAATGCATCATGTTATCTCTTCCACTAGGTCTATTAGAGCCTTTGGAGTAGATCTAGATCAGATCAGACATGTCAAGCTCCCGGCCCGTGGGCCACTTCCGGCCCATGTAGGGCAGGATCAATTTGAAATCAGCATGACATTGGTCCGCGCAACAGCACCATCCCAATCATTTCCATCAATTCGTCCAACATGAGTGTGTGACCTCATAATTGTGCTTCTTGAAAAATGGTAAAAAATTCCCATAAACACAGGCTTCCCAGAAGAGTTGGAGCTATTATAGCTGCAAAAGGTGGACCGACATCATACTGAACCCTATGGACTAGGAATGGGAAGTTCATATGTGAGTTAAGGCAGGTGAGCAAATACTTTTGGCAATATATTTTTTTTTTTTTTTTTTAAGGTGCTCATTGATGTAAACGTGTGCACCCTTTAATTTTCTTCCCTGACTAAGTGGAGCCAAACGTTCGATGTAAGAATGTACCGTTTGTAAATGGGATGCCACGGTGTTTAAAAGTTAGCATTTCGCTAAATTGGGATATAGGGGTGTTTTTATATTGGATTTTGAGATTCTAGTAGGTTTAAGGCCTGTTGTGATGTTACAATGTTGAAAGCCAGACTGTTTGAATGTTAGCATATAGCAAGGTTGGGGATGTTGGGATGTTTATAGTTGGAAAGATGTTTATAAGTTGGAAAAGTCACCTATTAACGGGGACACTCTATGGGCTGAAACATGTGCCAGCAGGAACTGAATTTGAATCATTTATATTTGAATTAAAATTTCCACACTTGTATAATTGCATTAAAAATTAGAATTTGAAAAACATAATTTGAATTTGCATTGTTTAATTTTAAACATTGCATTTAAAAACTGAATCAGAATACTATCATTTGAAATTGAATTTATTAGTGTGGACTATGTTCAAAAGGAAGGACCTTTTTATCTCTTTCTGACCATATGATGTATTCCACAAAGGTTAAGGAAAGGCAGTATGAAGGTTAAAATACTGTTGCTGGTTAGAAATTTTTTACTTTCCGGAGAGTCAATATGTCACGTGATTAAAAAAAACTAAGGCGCTGATTGGCCAACGAGGAGATCTGTGGATCGCCGATCGATTGCTATTGCTTACAGTACCCGCATGTCTGTCACAGCTAATTTGAAATTGAATTTGTCCAACTGAATCTCAAGTAATCAAACTGAATTTCAAGATATGTAATTTGAATTTTCATTGCAGATAAGAAATTCTTACATTCACTTAAAAATTTATTAGACTTCAGTTCCAAACCAATACATCCCATTTCAAATTATGCAATTCAGATTCAGATTCAGTTTTTAAATGCAATGATACAAATTAAACAATACAAATTCAAATTATGTTTTTCAAATTCATTTTTTTAATGCAATTATTCAAGCGTAGAAATTCAAATTCAAATATAAATTATTCAAATTCAGTTATTGCTGGCACATATTTCAGCCCATAACACTCTTTTAGATTTTGAGCTTTTCCTGGATAAATAAAGGAATAAGTAAAAAATATAAGGAAGCTTGGAATGTTTGGACATGATAATTGGGTTTAAAAAAATACCACACCCAAACATGACATCATCACATATGACATCATATTACCTCAAATTGTGGAAAAATTTAATGTCATTTAGGAAGAGGACATCCTCCGCTGCCTCCAGAAGAAGAAAAAGATAAAGAAAAAGAAGAGCTGATAACCTACTGATCCCTCGTCACTTCTCAACAAGGTCACCTAATCCTCCAGGTGAAAGTTGGCGCAGAAATACAACGTGCAGAGGATTAACGTCTTAGAGGCTGAACAAGAAGAAGAAGAATGGCGACGATGGCGGTCTGGACTGACAGAATTTACTGTGACGGACGCGGACATATTGTTTGGACAACAACACTGTTTTATTGCCACATGTGACGTTAGTGTTTGTCTATTTTTAGACCAGAACGCTATTGATTTTCAGTGACATCACATACTGTACAAGAGGCCGGAGGAAACTGAGGTCTTATCAATACAGAATACCAATTGGAAGCACATGTTACAACAATGTATTTTTGGGTATCATTAGCTGCTTATGTATATCTTGCTGTATTTTATCTGTATGATTTGTTGCTTAGAGGTATCATCACACAAGACATATCTAATTTATATTAATTAATACATGAATAATATTTAACTTAAAATAAGTAATAAATACATAATTTATGTTAACTTTTTAAATAAAAGACATATCCTTTATTAATTATTAACTAAGACAAATATAACATTTTAAATTGTTTATATCTTATCTCTCAGAGAGGACTCACCGTGTAATGCATGGTAATGTGACATCTGAGGATGGTAGCAGAGTCCCGCAGAGATCTGGACTCGGCCCTCTTTTGTTCAGTATTTATATGTTGCCACTTGACGATATTATTTGCAAATATAAGATTAGTTTTCACTGTTATACCAACCGTACCCAACTATAAATGCCACTAAAACAAACTAAACCACATGATTGCTGGAATCTGGAGACATATCTCATTAAGATTAAACCATGGATTTCCTTCTGAGCAGTTGATAATTGGCCTTGCCAGTCACAGGCACTTGTTTAAGTACACCTCTCTGAGTTTTGATAAAAGTGCCATTACTCAAAGTGACTCACGCAAAAAAAATAAAAAATCTCAGTGTTATAGTTCACTCAACTCTTACCTTTAAAACGCACATTATGAATATTACCAAAACAGTTTTTTCATCTTCGCAATATTGCTAAAATACAGCTCAACCTAACCCTAGTGATGCAGAGAACATAGTCCATGCATTTATTATGCTTCACCTCAACTGCTGTAACGTACTGCTCTCTGGTCTTCCCATGTCGAGTATTGCAATTAGTACAAAACGCTGCAGCAAGACTTTTGACAAGGACAATAAGGTTTGATCATATTACTCTGATACTGGTCAACTTGCATTGGCGTTCCATTCACGATATGCGATTTTAAGGTTTTGTTATTTACTAATAAAATATTATATGGCACCCTCCTATCTTGCTGACTTTGTGGTACAGTATGTTACATCCCGAAACCTACATTCACAACATGCTGGTCTTTTGGTGACTCCAAGAGCCAGAAAGAAGTCAGCAGTCTCGAGAGCATTTTCTATTCAGGCTCCGGTACTCTTGAATGCACTACCCATGGATATTAGAGCTGCTACCTCACTAGAAATGTGTGAATCTCGATTTAAGACTCATTTTTACACTTTGGCATTTAGTTAAAACACACACAGGCCTGTTGTACTGCCTCTTCCTCTGCCTCTATACCTGAAAGGTATTATTGGACAAGAATTGCATTTCAATTACAGTATTTTGTTAAATACATTAACAATATTTAAATGAAATAAAATCATTAAATGCTTCTCATAAAATAAAATAAAAATATATGCATTCTTGCATAGAACAAATATCCTTATTCATTAAAATGCACATTTAAAAACACTTACAGTATGTTTAGATTTTTTGGTTTTATTTTGTAGCTTAAAGTCACAAGACAAGAGTTATATTAAAATTATAATAATATATTAATTTGAATTTTGAAAATATACAAATGAGACATATTTAATAATAGAAAAACCCTTATTTTAAAACTAATATGAAATTAATAAAATTAAATGTAATTATAAATCATGTAAGAAATATGTTGCAAATATCCCATATCTGTTTACATAAATGTAAAATTTCATAAATATTTAAATGCCTTCCTTCACAAAGAAAATAAACAATAATAATAATAATAATAATAATAATGCTATGTTGACCCCCTTACATTTAAACAAGGCCTTTAAAATATTAAGAGACAGTTCTTAGTATTACCCATCAGTTGTCGTGACAGTCATTATAATACTATATTTCTAATTATGTACAAATTTAATTAAAACTCTGACTGTCATGAAAATGTTGGTGTTTACCAGTACCACAACACTAACAGTGTCAATTATAATGATCTTTTCACAGCCGGGTAAAGTGAATACTGTAGATGGATGGATGGATGAACAGTGTACACGCAATAGGTGTACCTAATGAAGTGTCTTGTCAGTACAGTATTGCCCCCAGTGGTCCATTAGTGCACCTGTGTTGCGTTGAAGAGAGTCGGGTGGGAGTTGCGCCTTTGTTGAAAGCTGAGACAAGCACCACAGAAGGGCAGAGTTGAACCTCTGAACCCTGGTGGGACACCCACGCCAAGGCCGCCAAGGCCTCCAACGCCACGGCCATCACTGCTCTGGGAGGGAACAAATGAGTCAGTGAGCGAGGGCGAAACAGAAAGTCTATATATACACCTGTGTCTATTTTTGATACTTAAACTCATGTTACGAAGGGAGTTGTGTGTGTAGACGCACCCGCATCTCATTCCTTGCACCTTTGTCCCTATTTAAAGTCATGTTAGTCATTTAAAGTCATGTTACAAAGGTACTATATGCACGTGTCTATATGCGCCTGTGTCTCTCTTTCTTTAAGATGTTAAAAACAGGGTTGTGTGTCTATTTTAACTCTTTCTTTGATGTTTTTAAAAGTTATTTTACGAAGGGAGTTGCATGACTATATGCGCCTGTGTCTTTTTATTTTTTTATTTTATTTTTTTGCAAAAATGAAATAATAATCTAATCCCACTATTCGCTAATTTGTTTTATTTGTTTTTTTAATTTGTTGATCACTGTGAAACTTTTCAGGAGCCATTGCTAACCATTCGTGACCGTTTCATGGAGACAAACTACGGGACACTCTCCGATTAATTTCAGGTTGAAAAGCGGAGCACTTTGAACAATCATGCTGAAATATTTATTTTTCTCATTTTGCCCAAAAAGCTTTTTTTGTTTGTGGTTTCCCTGCGGTGGCAGCTAATTGCACACTAGCTTCCTTTGTGCCACATCGCTTACAAGGCCGCCGCTGCCGTGGACCTACCAGGTCTGCCGCCACACTTGTCCTGTAAATATTACATGAGCAGCGAAGTGAGCATTGTTGTTCTTTTTGCCGCATCAACAATTTATCGCGTCTAAGTGAGGTGCACCATGGGAATGGAGTGAGTACGAATGGGAGAGAGATGAGACGCAAATGTGGCCTTCATGCTAACGAGTTTATTCAATCTCATATTCAGCTTTTGAATGGAAGTAGACAAAGAAGAAGACAAAGACTCCAGAAAGGGCATAAACTCTGCTCAACTCAAAAAAACAAGTTCTTTTTTTCTTTTTATGAGAAAAAGCAATGTGGTAAAAGCAATTTGGGCCATTTGGATATTTTATCTGTCTGGGATACCTGCCTCAGATTTAGGATCATTTTGGCAAAGTACGAGCCCTTGGAATTTGCCCAAAATGGCTGACTTCTTGTTCAATTTGAGGCCTGAGTTCTTGTGACTTTTTCGTGCATCCTCTTATCATTAAGATGTCCACACAAATCAGTGTCGATCAGTGATTTTGGTTTCTGGAGCTGATTTTTATTTAAAAAAATATTTTTTTCAAATTTACTAACACACCCAGTAATGCCTGCTTCGGATTGTAATAGCTCACTTCCTGTTTGATTTCAGGCTTGAAGACTTCTTCGCGCATCCTGTTAAAATAGACATGTTCGTCCAATTTCACATTGATCGATAAAACTGATTTCAGGCCAGAAATTTGCTCAAAATGGCACACTTCCTGTTCAATTTTGGGCATGGGTTCTTGAGACTTTTTCGTGCGTCCTGCCACAAAAGACATGTCCACCCAAATCCGTGTCAAGTAGTTGAAATTGTTTTTATTATTATTATGATGCTGATGATGATTGATGTACACTCGGATGGCTTTGGTGATCCTTTGGTGACTTGTTGTTTCAATGTTCTACCACCAGGTTTCGTGTACGCATGGTCAGAGCTTTACATAAATTTACGCACTTCCACAAGCACAAGTCCAACTTGATAAATCCCATTCTTTCTGTAGGAATGTTCATACACGTACACACGCTGTAGGCACACGTTTGTGTATATGCACACTTGATAAATGAGGCCACTGGAATTTGCCCCCCAAATTGCTATTTCTAACCAAAATTAATGACTCTGTTGAATTTGGGACATTGGTCCTTAAAACACCAGAGCCTCAAAATGTCTGCCGGGACATTTTTGCTTATTTTGACTATGAAAGAGGCAAAAAATGTCCTGTGAATAAGTGCTTTTGCCCCTTTTGCAGTATGCTTAATTAAGTCCCTCCCCCGCCTGCACGCTGCCTGCTCATTGGTCATTCGCCAAAAATTCAGAAGTGAGTGACAGAACGCTTCAGCAGTTCCGTTTCCGCTCCCAGCCGACTGACTGGGCTGCCTCACAGTTCTGAGTAGAGGTGTGCGATACTGCAAATTTTAGTATCGATCCGATACCAAGTAAGTGCAGAGCCAGTATCGTCGATACCGATCCTTTTCAAAAGCGCTACAGAAAATGGATGGATGGATGAAATTCATTTTGATAACGTGGGTAGGAAACGAATGAATGGAACCATTGCGTTCAAGTTCAAGAGTTAGATGAGGGAACGCACTCGCTCCCACCCAGAGGAAATTGTGTGTACACCCAGAATTGGTCGCCAGGCAATCGCAGGGCACATAACGAGTTCATTTAATCTCATATTCAGAGTTTGAATAAAAGAAGACGAAAAAGAAGCTCACATAATTATGTATTTTTATTTCATTATTTTTTTTTTAAGTTTTAAAAAATGAGCAAACACGCAAGTGGGACTTTTTCGTTTCTTTTTTTGGTGGCAAAGGCAACACAGGGCCATTAGGATATGTGCTGTGGCTGAAAATAATGCTGCTTTTAAAAGGTTCCAGCAGAGTGCACACGGTAGGAGCGTTAACTTCAAAAGAACATCAGGCGCACGACTTGGCAATAGCAAAAACATTGCACTGAAAATGATTCATCAACATTAACATAACCTCATGTTTAGATTATATTTAGGTTAAACATAATCCGCAACTAATTAATAATGTCAGAATTGAAGTAATGCTTTTTTGGGGAAATGCTTAACCCTCTTGTTGTGGATGTTTCTTTAGTAGGCCGATAATGTGACCCAGTGCATGATTAACCATAACAAATTTATACATACAACATTTTAAATAATAATAATACTGAAATTAAATTAAATTTCCACAACCTTTTTCATAGCAACTCCACAAAATGGTAACGACCAAGGCAAAGCTTTCAATATAACCATTGAGCCACACTCCTACCCTCAGGTATGGTCGTGAGTTGTCAGTCGTAACCACAAGAACAAGATATCTCCCTTAGAGAGAGGGTGAGCAGCTCGGTCATCCGGGTGGGTCTCAGAGTCGAGCCGCTGCTCCTCCGCTTAGAGAGGAACTCGATGGGGTGGCTCGGGCATATGTTTAGGATGCCCCCTGCATACCTCCGAGGTGAAGTGTTCCAATATGTCCCACCGGTAGGAGGCCCTGGGGACGACCCAGCACAAGCTGGAGGGACTATGTCTGCCGGTTGGCCTGGGAACGCCTCAGGATCACTACGGAATAGCTGGATGAAGTGGCTGGGGGGAGGGAAGTGTGGGCTTCCCTGTTTAAGCTGCTGCCCCTACGACCCGTCCCCAGATATGTTGTGGAAAATGGATGGATAGTTGGTTGGTTGGATGGATATAAATAAAAAGAATTATTTGTGTTTATATTCAGGTCAGTCAAAGTCTTACAGATGCAGTAATGAATGCAACATCCAGAGAATGCAATCATTAAAAAAGAAATACAAGTATTAAAGTATGTATAATGTCAGATGAAGTGTATTTAAATATATATATATATATATATATATATATATATATAGAGAGAGAGAGAGAGAGAGAGAGAGAGAGAGAGAGAGAGAGAAATAAGATTAGAAAAATCTCATTGGACCAACTTTAAGTAGTCCATCAAATATGGAACATGTTGCTGATGATATTTGCGCTTAATAGAAGTGCACAAACCGAAACCAAAGCAACATTTCTCTGGGAGTAGCACACAGGCACACAGACGTACACACAAATACATGCACACACAGCTCAAATAGTGTAATAAGTCAAAGTGGAGGCAAGCAGACGGTGCATGAATATCAAATGCAGCTTAATTGATGAGCTAATTTATGCAATACCCACTATGCTTTTTTTTTAATTGAAGTTTTTTATTGGCCAAATGTTTCAGCGACTTGGCAGCTGCTTGGTGGGCGGTTCCACCGGCCAGTGGCTCAAACGTAACATTGCATCCACAACATAACAAGGAAAATAAGCGTCTTTTCTATTCAAAGAGTTTTTACGGTCCGAAGATTTGTTAAGGATCCAGCATTGGAGGCAAGAAAAATTATCCAATTAAACAGAGTCGACCGTACCCCCCCACCCTCACCCATCCCTTCGCTCAGGTCACTCATCAGACAAACATGTTTTGCCACCTTTAAATAAAATGATGAAACGTCTGCCCGGCATTCGTGTCGGGAGAAGCTCCACACAGATGTCTGCGGGCCAAACATGGTGGAAATTATGGATGAGAGAATTAACTGCTGCGGGGATCAGGAAGGACTGAGTGAGTTTGGTCAAAATGCGCTCGCAAAGTCGGGAAAAGGGCCCGACATGGCTGCTTCAAAGCCAAATGGTAGCCTTTCTGTGTGTTTTGAAGCATGGTTGCTTGAGACTTTTTTTGTGGGTTCGCTCATGATAAACATATCTACCAAATTTCATGTTGCTCAGTGAAATTGTCTTTGGGGGCTGAATTTATTGTTTTTTTCTTACAGATCTTACTTGGCACAGCTGAACCGACTGACCCTAAAATGGGGGTTTAAAATCAAAATTGCACCCTTCCTGTGTATTATCAGCCGAGGCTTCTCGTGACTTTTTGTGGGTTTACTCATCATAAACATCCATCCATTTTCTGAGCCGCTTCTCCTCACTTGGGTCGCGGGCGTGCTGGAGCCTATCCCAGCTGTCATCGGGCAGGAGGCGGGGGTACACCCTGAACTGGTTGCCAGCCAATCACAGGGCACATACAAACAAACAACCATTCA
Source organism: Phyllopteryx taeniolatus (assembly GCF_024500385.1). Lineage (NCBI taxonomy): Eukaryota > Metazoa > Chordata > Actinopteri > Syngnathiformes > Syngnathidae > Phyllopteryx > Phyllopteryx taeniolatus. Next base: position 22,129,781 of record NC_084511.1, on the reverse strand, counting down.
CACTCAAAGTCACACCTACGGGTAATTTAGAGTCTCCAATTAATGCATGTTTTTGGGATGTGGGAGGAAACCGGAGTGCCCGGAGAAAACCCACGCAGGCACGGGGAGAACATGCAAACTCCACACAGGCGGGGCCAGGGATTGAACCCGGGTCCTCAGAACTGTGAGGCTGACGCTCTAACCAGTCGGACACCGTGCCGCTCATCATAAACATTTCTCCCAAATTTCACGTTGCTATAAGTAAAACTAGTTTATTGGGTTAAATTTTCTAATTTGTGTGAATGGCAGAAAATGACCCTAACAGGGCATACTTCAAACCAAAATGGCAGACTTTGTGTGTCTTTTTTCAGGCATGGCTTCTTGAGAGTTTTTTATGATTGTACTCGTGATCGATGTCTACCGAACTTCATGGAACTAAGTGAAACCGACTTCAGGAGCTGAATTTCTTTTTCCAAATCACGTTAGGTACAACTGAACCAAATTGACCCTAAAATGGGAGCTTAAAACGAAAATGGCTGAATTCCTGTGTCTTTTAGAGCATGGCTTCTTGAGGATTTTTTGCGTGTCTACTCAGGTTTAGATCGGGTTAGAAGCCCAAACATAATGAAAATGCTCTATATAATCATTTAAATCGGAATAAACAGGTTGAATTTTATTCTGATTCACAGGGGTGGAATATTCCTTTTGCCAAACCGATCAAAAGTAAACTTTCGTCATGTAAACCGTGAATCGGAATAGTCTCGTGCTGCGTCTGCGCATGCTCTGTCATGACGAAATGTTGCTTTAATAAAAGTGAAAAAACAATTGCAACTACTGTGCTAAATAGATGACTGGTATCCATCTTGATAAATCACGTGATGTTGACATCGATCGAAACGATTTCAATCGGGAAGACAAAAAAGTCTGCATGTCAACCTAAATAGCGATGGCGTTCTCTGATCTGAAGCGGTTGAGTTGAGCCTGGAAGGAAAGGCTTCTGGGTAGTGGGGGGGGGGGGGCAAGGGGGAGGGGCAACAGGGTCGTAAATGCAGAAGTCTTGTAGGCGCATTAAAGATGCAGCAAGGTAGGCGCGTGATGGCACCGACTTGACACGACAGACATGATCTTAACCCGGCGGGATTCCGGCGTAATGAGCAGGAACAACAACAGGAAAACAAAACAAAGTAGAAAGAGGAATTCCCTCACAGAAGAAGAGATGCCAACAAGAGGATGAAGAAGAATAAGACCTGCAGGCCCCTCGGGAACCCCGGACCTCCTGTCAAAAGGAAGAATACATGCGGAGCTCCCGGGAATGTCGTGTTGGTGCTGTGCTCTTCCCATTACCAGTTTGTCCACACGAATCTTCGGAAGTTCATACACATGACTTCAAAACTTTTTACACCCAAGGTTTCAAAAATGCATTGTTTCTATTGTTTTTTGTTATGTTACTATTGCGTCTAGTGTGTCACTACTGAGTCTCTATTGTGTTGCTATTGTGTATCTACAGTGTTTCTACTGGTCTCTAATGAGTCTACTGTCGATTCAACTCGATTTTATCTATTGTCTACTAAATCTCTACTGAGTCTCTACTATGTCTTCAGTTTGGATCTACTGTGTATCTACAATGTCAGTATGTAAGGTGGCTTGCAAGTGAGCTTCGAGGTTTAGATATCTGCGTCGACCTATTTTTGAAGTCGACTTATCTGACTAAAGGCTCTTTCACAATACACTTGGCAACGCGTCTGACGCCCTCGACTTTCCCATTCATCGTGTGTGCGCTGAGGGGTCATCAGCACATTTTGACGTGACGCCGAGCGTCGCATCAATGGTGAGGGGGTCTGACGCTCAGTGTCTCAAAATCGGATATAAAAATTTTCTATTCAGGAGCTTTGACATGGGGATGTCAAAAAGCTCCTCCAATGGGAGAGAGTTGGCTGAGTGATTTCTGAGTGCTATTTTGGCGGGGTTATATTGTAAACGGCAAGGGGGAAATGGAGGAAGGCATAATAATTGCGTTTTCCCACTCTGCCGAATTTTAGGCCACTGGAAAAATCATATACTAAGACGTCTCTTTCAAACTCCCTTTCAACGCTCTTTCTCTCAGCCTGAAATACACCTCGAAGCGCTCTTCCTGGAACTCGAAAGCTCACGAACGAGTTTAACTCCAAGATGCTGCTGTGGAATTAGAATAGGATATTCCCATTCCCTTTTTTTTTTTTTTTGCTGCTGGATCACCTCCTCCTCAAATTAGGGCTTACTTTTCCAGCACCGACAAATGACATATTGCCGAGTTGCGGTTCACACAGCGGAGAAAGCCTCATGAGTTCCTTCTAGGGTTGTTACGTCACCACTTGCAAATATGGGATGGCTTCACCCCCGTTGGCATCGTCTTTGAGCTTTGACGCGGGGGCCTTTCACACTGAGCAACTGCAAAGGCCTTAAATAGATTTTTTTTCTCCCAATCCTACTTTACTCTGTCTCTAAGTTCTCCCTATTGAGTCTCTACTGTGTCTTCATGCTGTATCTACTATGTCTGTATTGAGCCTACTATGTCTCCACTGTGTCTCTAATGTGTGTATATGCTTTTCTGCACTTTCTCCCTACTTTGCCTCTAATGTTTCATTATTGTATTTTTACTGGCTTCTACTAAGTCTTTACTGTTTTTCTATTGCATCTCTACTGAATCCACATCTCTGCTGGGTTTCTATTGTGTTGCTAGTTTGTGATTACTGTCCACTGTGTCTCTACTGTCTTTAATATGTACTGTATTTCCATTTTTTCTAATGTGTTGGTATTGTGTCACTACTGTGTATTCAGTGTGCTTCTACTGAGTCTCCACTGCATCTGTATCTTGTGTCTCTATTGAGTCTCTACAGTCTCTCTATTGTGTTAATATTGTGTTTCTACTGTGTCTTCATTGTGTTTCTAGAGTGTCTCTACTGAATTTCTACATCATCTCTACTTTTCTGTGTTGCTAGTGTGTAACTACTGTCCCCACTGTGTCTCTACTGTGTCTGTACTGCATTTCTATATCGTCTCTAAATTGTCTTTTTTGTGTTTTTAATGTGTCTCTTCGGAGTCTCCACTCTATCCCCGTTGTATCGCTACTGTGTCCCTAGTGTGTTTCTATTGTGTCATTATTGTGTTTCTAATGGTTTCTGAGACTTTGCTGTGTTTCTAGTGTGTCTCGACTAAATCTCTACAGCATCTCTACTGTGTTTCCACTGTACCTCTATTGTGTCCCTACTGTATCTGTACTGTATTTTTAATTTTGACTCTGATTTGTTGTTATTGGGTCTCTATTGTGTCTGCAATCTGACTATACTTAGTCCCTACTTTATCTCTGTTGTGTTTCTACATAGTCTATACTGTCTCCGTACTGCAGCTCTACTGCATCTGTACTGTCTCTATTGTGTCTTTGTTGTGTATTTTCTCTTTGTTTATTCCCAGGTTCTCCAACAAGATTGCAACAGGTGTGATTAATAGTGTGATTAATGTCTTTATTATAGTATTATTTTCTCCTCTCTCTCTGTTTCTCCACAGATTTCCCAACATGGTTCCAACAGATGTTGTAGTCTTTTATTTGTTTGTACAATAAATGCAGATGCTTATGCTACACCTCTTGTACTGTGATGTATTAGATGGTGTATCCACCGACTGGTGCGTGTCCTCGTTTATTATTGTCCATAAAACATGAAGGGGTGAAAAAAACATGGTGCAATTATATAGCAATCATGAAACAAATGTACTCATCAAAAACTGCAATTATACCAAAATTGGCTTTTTTTTGTTAAATAGCCCAGACAAACAAAAAAAAAAAGTAACAATTTTGAACCAGTATGGTGCAGTTTAGGGATAGATGAAAGGATGTTGTGATGTTGTTGGCACTCACTAATTGCATTTTATGTTCCTGCAACATTTCCTCTGATGAGTTTTGAGCGCTCATTAAAAAAAAGTACTTAAATAATAAGCTCAAGAAAGACTCCGCTGCAACTATAACGTGAGCTCAGGCTGACAGTGATTAAAAGTGCTGCCTCTTGCCTTTGATTGGTTTTGACTATAAACGATGTGTTGTCTACAAAGTCCAATTCCAATGAAGTCAGGATGTTGTGTAAAATGTAAGTAAAAACAGAATTTGCAATTTATTTTCAACCGCTATTCAATTGAATACACTACTGTTGTTTCCTGCAACATGTTCCAAGAAACCTGGGACAGGGAACAAAAGACTGGAAAAGTTGAGGAATGCGTAAAAAAAAACAAAAAACAAAAAAAAAACACCTGTTTGGAACATTCCACAGATGAACAGGTTAATAGGAAACAGGTGAGTGTCATGATTGGGTATAATAGGAGCATCCCCTAAAGGCTCAGTTGTTCACAAGCAAGGATGGGGCAAGGTTCACCTCTTTGTGAACGATTGCATGAGCAACAGTTTAAGAACAATGTTTCTCAACGTACAATTGCAAGAAATTTAGGGATTTTCATTATCTACAGTCCATAATATCATCAAAAGCTCCAGAGAATCTGGAGGCTGGATGCTGGAAAGGTACATACAGATTTTGGAGCAACATATGCTGCCATCCAAGCAATGTCTTTTTCAGGGATGTCCCTGCTTATTTCAGCAAGACAATGTCAAGCCATATTCTGCATGTGTTAAAACAGCATGGCTTCGTACTAAAGGAGTGTGAGACCCCTAACTGTTGAGCAACTGAAGTTGAATGAATGGAAAGGAATCCTCCCAACAAAGCTTCAACAATTAGAGCCCCCAGTTCGCAAATGCTTATTGATTGTTGTTAAAAGAAAAGGTGATGTAACACAGACAGTGATAACAGGCCCCTGTGCCAGCTTTTTGGGAATGTGTTGCAGGCATCAAATTCAAAATTACTGAATATTTGCAAAAACATTAAATAACTTGTCTTTATAGTGTTTATAGTGTATTCAATTGAATATACCTTGACAAGGATTTGAAAATCATCATATTCTGTTTTTAATTTATGTTTAACACAATGTCTTCATTGGAATTGGGGTTTGTATTTTGGCTGCTGAGTACAAAGGAGGATGGCAAAATCCCATTGCATCTTTATGTAAATTAATCATAGCCCATCATATGTGAATGTATCATGTTTGAAGTGAATCGTATTATCACTAAAACAATGAAATCCTACTTGACTTGAAACGTATCGTTATTTGAAGTGAATCGCATTGTAATTGAAATGAATCATATCGTAATTAACTTGAAACTTTAATTTGAAGTGAATCATATTGTAATTTGACTGAATTGTCATGTCATGTCAGTAAATTGTATACAATTGAATTGAAATATAACAGAATTGAAGTGAATCGTATCGGCATTTGAGTGAATTGTATTGTAATTCAAGTGAATAATTTTATAATTTGAGTGAATTATGTCATAATTTAAATTCGTATCAAAATTGAAGTCAATCATATCGTAAATGAAGTCAATCGTATTGTATTAGGAGTGAATTATAGCATAATTGTAAATAGCCACATTGTAATTAGAATTAATCGTATTGTAATTGGAGTGAATCCTATCGTAATTTCAGTGATTCACATCGTTAGTGAAGGAAATCCTGTTGTATCGCAATTGAAGTGAAACATATCGTAATTGGAGTGAGACATTTGAATTGGAGCACATCGTATTGTAATTTAAGTAAATTATATGGTAATTTCAGTGAGTCGTATGATAATTGAAGAGAATTATATTGTATTACAATTTAATTGAAACCCATAAATGGAGTGAAACATATCATAATTACAGTGAATTGTTTCAAAATTGAAGTGAATCGTATCATATCATTGAAGTGAAAATTATCGTAATTGGGGTGAATGGTATCGTAATTTTCGGTGAATGGTATCGTAATTAAAGTGAAGCGTAATGTAATTGAAGTGAAACTTATCTTATTTGGACTAAGTTTTATCTTATTTCCAGTAACTATCAAATTGTATTGTATCGTAATTGAAGTGACTCATATCATATTGTAATTGAAGTGAAACGTATCATATTTAGACTAAATCTCATTGCACCATAATTGGAGTGCCTTGTATCGTATCATAATTGAAGTGAATTGTGTTGTTTCATCATTTACGTGAAACCTATCATAATTGGGATGAATCATCTTTATTGGATTAAATTATATTGTATCGTGTTGTTTTGGAATTAATAGTATCATATCATAATTGAGTGTACCTTATCAGAATCAGAATCAGAATCATCTTTATTTGCCAAGTATGTCCAAAACACACAAGGAATTTGTCTCCGGTAGTTGGAGCCGCTCTAGTACAACAGACAGTCAATTTAGAGAACACTTTGGAGACATAAAGACATTGACAAAAAACAATTGTGCAAAAAGATGCAGAGTCCTCTAGCACTTAGAGCAGTTCGAATGACTAATATCGCAATAGTCCGGTGCAATGACCATTGTGCAAAGGGCGCCTGAAGTGGGCGACCAACATCAACTCCGTCCTCAAAAAGGCCCAGCAGAGGATGTACTTCCTGCGGCTTCTGAGAAAGCACGGCCTGCCACCGGAGCTGCTGAGACAGTTCTACACAGCGGTCATCGAATCAGTCCTGTGTTCTTCCATCACAGTCTGGTTTGGTGCTGCTACAAAAAAGGACAAACTCCGACTGCAACGGACAATCAAAACTGCTGAAAGGATTGTCGGTACCCCCCTACCCACCCTTGAGGACTTGCACGCTGCCAGAACTAAGACAAGGCCGTGCAAAATCCTCTCGGACCCTCCCCACCCCGGTCACCGGCTCTTCCAGCTCCTTCCCTCAGGTAGGCGCTACCGATTAATGCAAACTAGAACTAGTAGACATTCCAACAGCTTCTTCCCTCTAGCAATCAACTTCTTAAACAGCTAACCTATACTTCCATTACAACAAGCTGGCAATTTTTTGACTTGAGTTCGTTGTCACATTTCTGTGGGCCCAATAATGTATTACTCGTGCACTGTCTGTAGATGTCTCGCCATGCTGCACTATTTGCATATACTGGCTAATTCGAGTGAATCATACTATTGACAGAAAGTTCGAATGGGAGAATCCCACTGTTTGGCGGTGCAAAAACATTGCCCAAATTTGATCCCCACAAAATTTGAGTGATGTCCATCAGATTCTGGATTTTCTGGGTTTTCCCGCTTTGACATTATCTTTGGAGCTCAGCAGATTGTCGTCAGCTGAGAGTGCGTGTGCTTGCGCGTCTGAGTTTGTGTGTTCCCACATGTATGCTCACAAACGATAAGTGGTCGGCGCTGGCGGTAAAATGAAAACATCAAAGGTGGAGTCACAAGTCAGATTGTTGTGGAAATAACCTCAAAGAGCTGCCGCTGACCGCCCACTCACAAGTGGGTCGGCCAGGTTGGCGCAGACTTAATGGCGCCTCGTTTTTAATGAACTCCTTAATTAGCCACTCCCTAATTAGTGAGGGACACCGTTATCAGCTTGTTTGCCGGCATCATTTCTGAGGAGCCGCACGGCAACGAGACTGACTCCGACAATGACGAGAGGGAACCTGGCGTGTTTGATGGAGAACTTGCCCAGTTGTTCATTTCGGATACAGAAGATGACGACTTTGATGGATTTGTGGATGAGGATTGATAAAAAAATAACGTGAGTACATTGTTAAATACTTCAATAAAGTACAACCGAACTCAGTTTTGCTCCCGCTGCCTTTTTAAAAACATTGTTTTAGCGTGCATGCATGCTACCGTATGTTTTAAGCTTGCGTATGCTTTATCATGCCTGCGCCCAATAATACGGTGCGCCTTATGTATGTGTTAAATACAGAAATAGACCCCGTAACTGAGACTGCGCCTTTTAATATGGTGCGCCTTATGGTCGTGAAAATACGGTACTTTAATTTGAGTCATTCATTTCATTTCATGTCGTTATTACAATCACTCTTATCGCATATTAGTTAAATGACTCTAATAGTAATTGACATGAATGTATTGCGTCAGAACTTGAAATAATCGTATCACAACTTAATTGGAAAGAATTTAATCGTATTCTGTAGTGAATCGTATCGCATTTTATCTGGAATAAATAGTATTGCACTACATTTAAATTGAAATCAATCATATTGTTTCTCATCATAAGTAGTCTAAGTGTATCATATTGTAATTTGAATGAATATTATTTTATAGCATGGTAATGGAGTGACTTGGATGACCTCTTAGTTGGAATAAATCGAACAGTATCGCTTTGTAATGAATTAAGAATTGCATTTTATTTAAAGTGGATCTCACTCCGCTGTAATAAGAGTGATTCATGTCTAATCACATTGTGATTGGAAATAATTGTAGGTATCATTTGCATCACTGGCACGGTGACAGTTTTGAGGACCCAGGTTCAAGTCCAGCCTCGCCTGTGTGGAGTTTGCATCTTCTTCCCGTGCCTGTGTGAGGTTTTTCTGGCCGGGTACTCCGGTTTCCTCCCACAGCCCAAAAACATGCACGGTAGGTTAATTGAAGACTCTAAATTGCCCGTAGGTATGAATGTGAGTGTGAATGGTTGTTTTTTTATATGTGCCCTGCAATTGGCTGGCAACCAGTTCAGGGTGTACCCCGTCTCCTGCCCGCAGTTAGCTAGGATAGGCTCCAACATACCCGCGACCCTAGTGAGGATAAGTGGTCTAGAAAATGGATGAATGGATATGCATCACTATTGAAGTGACTCGTATTGCATCGTAATTTAAGTAAATAGTATGGCATCTTGATTCAAATTCATAATTTTGTATCCCATCGTACATGAGTGTGTTGCATCATGTTTGGCGTGAATCGAATTATATTGCATCTGAATCAATTGTAATATGCACCAATGTGAATGATCATTTGAGTGAATCATATCAAATAGCATCTTAATTGCAGTAAATACACCTGATGTTGTATGGAGACTTTGTTTGTGTGTTTGTGTGTCAAATTTAGTGATGTTGGGCTTTCAATTTTTCCAGAATAAATGTTTGCCCTGTCCTCCACTCATTGTCCTGGGTCATTAATGAGGTCACTTCCGGCTCGTTGTTGTTGGTCTTCTTCTTCTTCTTCTTGGGGTCATGCTTTTAATCACCGCAGCCGTGTTGTGCTGACGGTGCGCACTGCTGCGACCCCCACAAAATCCGTGGAAAAAGACAACTTCACGGGTAAAAGGTTCGGCGGCTGGTCCAGGGCCGCTGCCATTAGCTGTAATTCAGCTCTCAGCTTCCCATCACGCCATGCGCTAACTGCACCTCCTGCCCTGCGGCTGGCAGCTAAAACAAACACTCCAGAAAGAGAAAATGAACTGGAAAATGTCCTGAAAAAAAGCGGCTGTCGGTCGGAAATATTCTGCATGATGCAGGCAGCACGTGGCAGGAAATATGAAGAATGAAAGGATGATTGGCTTGAAATGTTGTCTTAATTAATGCTAACAGGAAGTGTCAGGGGACCCAAACTCCTTGATGAAGAAACACAAGCAACAAGAACATTATCACACAATGTTCCTTAGGTCCTTAGTGAACTGGAATCTACCCTTTGATCTCATTTACCTCACACTTTCATTTCTTTATATATTTACCTTCAATATTGAAAGGGTTGTTTCTTAAATATCCATCAATAAACAACCTTGAAAGACATTCAGCAATGCAAGAACATTCCAAACATTCTAATTGCCCAACATTCTGATTGTTACATTCCATTCTTACACTTGGACTCTCCAACATCACAGTATTCCAACATTGCAATATGCCAACATTGAAACACATGGAAGCAAAGGAGACAGCGTAAAAGAGCAAAGCAAGAAGACAATCTTCAATCTTCACCCGAAGCTGAACTGGCGTCAGACTTTATTCTTGAGAGCGTTACTTTTAAACTTTTGCCATACCATAGTTACATTTTTCCTAATTCGCATTTTAGTTAATCAATCGAGGATCGTGAATCCGAAATCTGAACCAGCGAGAGAAATGGTTACCTTCGGTTTTTAGCCGATAACAATCTCCAAACCTCTAAAATTCCAAAATGGCAATGGCCTAAACCCTAAAAATCCCTACACATTGATTGCCCAACATTCCAACATACCAACATTATAGTGGCCAAACATCTCAGCATCCAAGATTGTTATATCCCAATATTCAAACATCACCAAATTTAGATATTCCCAACATTCCTGTCCCAGTATTCTAATAAACCAACACTCTCATGAATTGTATTGCCCAACATGCTAACATACCACCTTTCTATCATCCCAACATTCCCACTCATCCCAATACTCTGAGACGCCAGCATTCCAAAACTTCCCTCCATTTCTTTAGAGATGGAAATTTGATCGATTGATTTTACTCGATAATTAACTGTAATTCAGACTGTCCAACTTCCCCAAATGCAAATATTCCAAAAGATGTCCCAAATTTCCATTACTCCAATATTCAAATTTGATAGCACCCATACATACTGGCATCCCAACTTTGATAGATGGAAGGTTGCGTGAGAATCTTCTTCGATTTCACACTCCAACTGCATTGGCTCTGTGAAAATTCCATTCACATTGAAACATGGGTGGTGTCTAAACGGCCTTCGACAGCAGCATGGCAGTGATCCCTCCCCCCTCCTCCCTTCTTTCCCTCCCCAGTTCTCGCACCCCTTCATCACCCGTCAGAGTCAGAGAGTTTAACACGGTGGCAGAGGCGAGCCAGCACTATTTGTTTGACAGGTACATGTCTCTATAGGCCACTGCCTTTCCAATTTAAGAGGCCCTTAAGCCGGGAGCAGCCGCCTTAACATTATTCTCCGCGAAGACGAGAGAAAAAAAGGAAAACGTTTTCTCTTCTTCCTCGCCACTTTTAACGCGAAGGCCCCGGACCCTTCAAGGGTGCCTCGCTGCAAGTCTTTCATCATTTTGCTTGAATTTTAATTATTTTTGCTGGCTTGTCAAGTCCCGCCAGTGAGCAGAGCGCGAAAGTGAGGTGACGGGAAAGGTGGGAGTGATGGGGAGCTAGCGGTACGAGGCGGGACCACAAAATATTTCATTAGCCTCCCAAAGCATCAAGTCGCCTCGTGGGAAGTTTTGACCTCATCCTCGCTTTTGACACATCAGCCGACATTTTGCTTAATTTGAACGGGATGTTAAAAGAGGAACACCATGATTTCTGCTTAATTATGTCTTCATGTTCCAAGGAAACAAGCACATTGCCTTCAGAGGAAAAAGCATCACTCCTGCCAGACGCCGAATGTTTTCTTCCGGCTTTTATTTCAAAACCCCAAATAAAACCTTAACCTTAATCCTATCCTTTACCTAAAACCTAAGCACTAGAGCCTAACCCTAACACTTAAACCTAACCATGAAACTCTAACCATAAACGTAACCCTTAACCCTAACGTAAACATCTAAACCCTAACCCATGATAGAGAATAAGAAGTAGGTTGAGTTTTGGCTCCATGAGTTCAGGAAGTACCAACACAGACTTCCGAATGCCCCCGTAAATCTAACTTTAATCCAAACCTAAACTCTAACTCTTTAAGGGATTAACTTTAAGTATCACCCGAATCTAACACTCATTCCAAGATAACCCTAAATGTTAGCTATAACCATAACCCCTATCCACCGGAACCATAGCTCTCACCCCAACCCAAAATCTATCCCAAAACCTCACCAACAACTAAACTTTATACCTAACCGCTGATAGCGAAAAGGCAGTTTATTTTCGGCTCCTCAAGCTCATGATTTACCATCACCGACTATTGAATGTGCGGCACGGTGAGCGACTGGTTAGCACATCTGTCTCAACAGTTCTGAGGACCTGGGTTCAAATCCGGCCTCCCCTGTGTGGAGTTTGCATGTTCTCCCCATGGCTGCATGGGTTTTCTCCAGGTACTCCAGTTTCCTCTACACATCCCAAAAACAACATAGGGTAATTATCCATCCATCCATTTTCTGAGCCACTTCTCCTCACTAGGGTCGCGGGCGTGCTGGAGCCTATCCCAGCTGTCATCAGGTAGGAGGCGGGGTACACCCTGAGCTGGTTGCCAGCCAATCGCAGGGCACATAGAAACAACCATTCGCACTCACAGTCATGCCTACGGGCAATTTAGAGTCTCCAATTAATGCATGTTTTTGGGATGTGGGAGGAAACCGGAGAAAACCCACGCAGGCACGGGGAGAACATGCAAACTCCACACAGGCGGGGCCAGGGATTGAACCTGGGTCCTCAGAACTGTGAGGCTGATGCTCTAACCAGTCGTCCACCGTGCCGCCATAGGGTAATTAAAAACTCTAAATAGCCCGTAGGTGTGAATGTGAGTGCAAATGTTTGTTTATGTGTGCCCTGCCATTGGGTGGTGACCAGTTCAGGGTGTACCCCGCCTCTTGCCCGAAGATAGCTGGGATAGGCTCCAGCATGCCAGTGACCCTAGTGAGTATAAGCGGTACAGAAAATGGATGGATGGATTGATTGACTACTGAATGCCCCATAAACCTAACTCTAACCCAACCCTAAACACTTAACTCTAAGTAACTTTAACTATAAAGCAAATCTAACACTCACCCAAAGCTAACACTAAATATGAACCATAACAATGTCCTTTGCTCAGACCCTAACCCTCACTTTAATCACATATGTTTAATCTAACTCTAAACCTAGCCAACAGCGACTTTTGCACAGCCTTCTAACCCCTAAAAAAAAAAAAAACCTCGCCTCTGCCAGAGAACAGGAAGAAGATTCAGTTTAGTTCCAAAAGCTCGGGAAGCTCTAACACCGACTTTTGAACGCTTCCTAACTTTAAACCTCCAACTTTAACCGTAATCTAACCCTTACTCAAAAAAAGTAATCCGAACATCACAATGACCCGCCCTCCATTTTGACCATGTCCGTGTTCTTGTGACTACAAATCCACATTCTCAGTTAAGAGGTGAGTTCAGCGACCAATCAGCATTCTGGGCACAAATGCTTATTTCGAGGTTTGCCATGATGGGATGCCTCACAATCTCCAAGCCAATTTGGCGTCATCTCCATCACGGTCGACCCTGTTAATCTGCATCGGTGGAATGGCTTTGGCAAGCAATTACCGCCGTGCAGGACATAGCTAATTTGACAAGTATCTGCTCTGACAAGTCCGGACCAAGAGAGGGGGCCTTGGGGGGCATCCTCGTGTAACCGAGGGGGGCGGGGCGGCAGTCAAGACGGAAAAGTAGGAGGATCATTGCAGGAGGATCAGTGATACACGCAAATGCTGAACCTTATGTCAAAACACGCAGAGGTGTGGCAGCTGCAATCACTGGGGCGCCGCTACTGCTTGCCGTGGTCACGCTGCTTCGAGACATCAGAGCATGTGTTGGCTTTGTACAGTCAAGACAAGATTTTGTGTCACTGCTTTTTTGTTGTTGATTTTATGAACTATTTTCTCCTTATTTTATCCCCAGGGCCCATGTGTTGTGGTTTTCTCTATTGTTGCTTTTTGAGATCCCCAACCAGGTTCCAACAGGTGTTGATGTTGCTTTTACCAAACAAATAAACAAAAAACAGTAAAAAGGGGGTTGAGCGTGAACCGCGGTATCTGGTGTCTATGTTACGGTCAACCACAGAGATGTGATGGCGTCCACCGCAGCAGACCTGTAGACCACTGTTCCCCAACCTTCTTTGCACCGCAGAGCGGTTTAAGAGTAGGCATTTTTGTCACGGACCGGCTGTGGCGTGCATATATATATATATATATATATACACACACACACACACTCACACACTTGCCTCGTTTCTGCTTCCTTCTTCGCCGTTCGTGGCACGTCCACTGTGGGCGCGATGGAGGAGTGGGAGTCGGAGTTGTTGTAGGCAGCCAGACCAGACTGCAGTTCTGTAGCTTCTCAATGAGAGTAGACTTTTAACTCCGTAAAAGTAGTTCTGCCTGTGTCGAGCAGTAACCTACAACTGTATCTGTATCAGAGCGGACTTGGTGCGTGAGAGTTAACTGTTGCGATAAACCCGTATTTTAAGTAGGACTCCCGATATAGTGTTGTTTCGTTCGTGAACATTTCTTCCAAAAGAACAAATCTTTTCAGGAAACGTAATGAACTGAATTAGTTTATGATATGATTTTTTTCTTTGAGCTCCGCCACCGTTAGCCAGCCCGCTCGGAGCGGAAACAGAAGCGTCCGAGCCGGCTGGGACCGGAAACGGAAGCGTTCTGTGCAGTCTCGACGTGCCAATTCAGACACGCAGTTGTTGCAGCGGAGAAGATCCGGTCAATTTTCAAAATAAAACACATTGACACGTGAATTGCAATACAACAGAAATTATATAAATTGGTCATTCTTTCTCTGCGGCCGCGGACCGGTGGATAGGGACAACTGCTGTAGACAATCCCCGGCGGAAGCCTCGTTGGACACAGTGTGGGAGGCAGGGAGCCCTCTGCTTAGATGATGATCTTCGTGGAAAGAGGCGTCCGATAGCTGAGCCCGAGAAGTCGCATGGATGTTCATGGTCGCGCCACAACCGAAGCCAGAAAGGAGCTAGTGCTGGAGGTGGGCGACAACCATGACAGAATGGATGGGAGAAAGTTGGGCAGGATCCAGCTAACAAGCTAGCTAGCTAACTAACTTGAGAAAGGAGGCAGAAGTCCCAACCAGTGAGGATTGACAGATGTAAATTAGTCCAGGTTTTACCTTCGGCCATGGTATGGTGATTGATCCTGGTAAAAGTAAACCATTTCAACTAAGAAGAAAACTCTTCGGGGGGGAGGGGTAGCCAAAACATGCCAGCGTACACTCCATCCGAGGGGCATGCTGTTTTCTCTTCTCTTTGTTTATTCCCTAGGTTCCAACAGGTTCACCGAAGATTCACGAGTGACACAATGCGGACGTTCCACTCTCAGCCAGCACATTTGTGGCTGAGCTCAACTGAACTGAAAAAGGAATGAATCAGTGATGATGATGTGATCCCATTTACGATGTTTGAAAGAATGTTTTGCAAATGACACAGCACTACAACTCAGTTCCATGTGTTGTGGTTGTTTTTTTGCCATTAATTTTCTCATTACTTCCTCGACCAGGTTCCAAAAGGTGTTGTTGGGCCTTTTTTTGTTTTTTGTTCCCAGTTAATCCCCAGATTCTCTAAACGGGTTCCTACGGGTGTTATGGATATTTTGTGTTATTGTTTTGGTCTTTCTCTTGTTCCCCAATCACAGTCCAACACATGTTGCATTTTGCTTTCTATTTTTTCTTTATTCCCACATTCCCCATCTATGTTCTGACAGGCCTTGTTTTCTTTTGTTGTTTCTTTTTGATTTTCTATCTGTTCCCCAACTACGTTTCAGTGGGTGTTTTTGTTATTGCTTTTTGCTCTTTCGCTTGTCTTTTTTTTTCACAGATTCCCTAAAAAGGTTCCAACAGGCGTTTTTTGTATAGTCATTTCGTCCGCTTTTCTCTCTATATGTCCCCTTTTAAATCATGGGCTGTTGTTGTTGTATTTTGTTGTTGTTTTTTGTTATCCTTTGGTTTTACAACCAGGTTTCAATAGGAATTTTGTGGTTGTTTTTCATCGTTTGTTAATTTTTTCCTCTTTGTCTTTCCCATCTTAAACCCATGTAATTTTATATTTTTCCTAATAAATAAAAAGACAACTGGGAGTGTATTATAGACTCACCTGTCACATGGTAGATAAAAAAAAGGACCAAACATCAACATTTAATCTCTTATCATTATTGCATCCACTTGCTAAATGAGGCTTTTGACTCTCAGCTCTTTGACGAAGGTCGCGCCAAAGTCAGAAATAATCACATTTTCAATGCTTTCAATTTAGGCCTTAATGAATTTCGTTTAATTATGACTCACCATTGCTCATCGTCAACACTTTGGAGCTGTCGCATTCCCAAGGACACTTATGTGATCCCTTATTTTTAACACTTTATTTTCTATTGGTGTTTTTCTGATTTTCACACAAAAATGTAATGAAAGCAAGGTAATTTTGAAGTTTATTTATTGTATACTTATTTTTATCATGCTCCAAATTAGTATTTTATGAAGTGGCCAATATCGGTAAAGACTACTGTAGTAGGCATAAGGCATTGGGGGGGGGGGCAAATTGAGCCTTTTAAATGTAAATGTAATCCCAGAGGAAGTGTCCTTTAAGGGTGGTGCAGCATCCTTACCTTCACGCCCAACGCCATCCATCACGTCTCAGTGCAACGGCTGAGAGGTTTACGACTTATATCAGAGACCCTCCCCGTCACCTGCGGAAGGACGAGATCACAGAAAGGATGCCTGTAACCAAACCTCATTGGCTTTTTAACAGATTTAACAGGGTTTCATTCACTGCAGATTAACATAAAAATGTTAGAACATTGATTCATGTCGAACGCTCATTCAGGTTCTGGTAGTCTTGCAGCCATGTTTTCTGGTAATGGCAAAGACCATCACCCTCACGTGCAGGATGATGAGACAGAAATAGAAGGGAGAGGCCACCGGCAACCAAACCTCAACGGCTTTTTCATAAATTTCACAGGGTCTTTCTTGTTCACTGTGGCCTCACTTTATTAAACATAGTAACATTGATTTTGTGATAAATGCTCATTCAGGCTCTGGTAGTCGTCTAGCCATGTTTCCTGCTCATGGCAAAGACCATTACCGTCATCTCCCGGAGGACCATACTTCACAGGCCTGCAAGGAAAGAAAAGGATGCCTGCAATCATACCTCATTGGCTTTTTAACTATTTTAATATGGTCTTGTTCACTGAGACCTCATGTGATAAAATATAGTAATATTGATTCATGACTCATGCTCATTGAGGTTCTGGTGCTCGAGTGGCCATGTTTCCTCCTCATGGCAAAGACCCTCACCATCACCTGTGACAAGACATAGCGGGCCCAGAAAGAAAGGTGAGGACACTCGCAAACAAACCTCATTGGCTTTTTAATGGCTTTAAGAGTGTCTTGGATACTGCGACCTCACATAATAAAACATAAAAACACTGATTCACAAGTTCATTCAGGCACTGGAAGTTGTGTCCATGTATCCCGCTTGGCCTCACATAAAATAACAGTTACAATGATAGATGCTTAATTTTCATTTAGATTTTGGTAGTTGTGTGTCCGTTTCCTGCTTCCGAGAAAGCATCTTATGCCAAGTAATGGATCAGTGACAGGATGAGAACAAAGGCCGCAAACACACGCAACAAAACCCCATTGTCTTTTTAACTAATTAAACAGGGTCTTGTTCAATGTGACCTCATGTAATAAAATATAGCAACACTGATTAATGACTAATGTTCATTCAGGTTCTAGTAGTCGTGCATCCATGTTGCTGGTTTAGTGGAAAGCATCTTCAGTACACTAACTTATGAATCACAGGAGGATGAGACATTGCAGGCCAGTAAGAAAGGGATAGGATGCCCACAACCAAAAGTCATTGGGCCTCATTCACTAATAAATGCGTTGAAATGTTCTCACTCCGCGCACAAGTTGAGCGTATACGCAAAATCACCGTCAGATTCATGACACGTGCGTATCAGCCAGTTTTCTTCACACCACCTTGATACCATGTTAGTAAATCAGAATTCATTTTAAATGATGAGCTCGTGCCTGCGAGCTGCAATCCACATAAACTGCGCCCATATTTCCCTATAAAAGGGTGTCCGTCTGATGCATCTAAGCCAATGGTTTAGTCACAACTTGAATAGCTAGCTGTCTTAATCTTTATCCTGTTTTCAAAAGGTTCGTAGTGATGTTAATCATTTTTAATGAATTTCAAAGTTAAAGAATGTGACACAAAACATACATATAGCCTACAAAAAAAAACTATAAGAGCCGAGAATGAACTAACACTACATACGTTGTGAAAGTATGTAGTAAGGAAGGAGTATAGCACAGCAAAGAGGCATTTGTAGTTGATAAAATTCATGAAATTAGTGTTGGAAGCGACAGAAAATACATGAGACATGCCGATCGGAGTGCGTCACAATTTAACCACGCCAGCAAATCGATCAATTAACATCACATTTGCATATGCAGAATCACAGAAAAATAAAAATCTGATTATTGTAGGGATCAGAAAGAATACTGCAGCCATGGAATAACTACAAAATGCAAGCGATCCAATTGCATTTCCTGCTCGTTGAGTGGTAAATGCACTCAAGACAGCTGCAGCAGGGGAAACGCACGTACTGTACATACTGTACAAGCACATGAACGGAATGAAGGTATAAGTGATGAGAAGTGTCCTTTTCAGTTTTCACGGTTATTTTGGATATTAGTCAAGTATTAGCAAATTCTCGATTTGAGTTATTGTCGTTAAAGTTATTATTATTGTTTTTATAAGTAACTGTAGTTCCAATACGTTGTGCATCTTGGGTTAAAAGATGTGTGTTGGACATTTTTTCAAAACCTGATCCTGCATTATTTGTGCGTATGCATGGGCTGAGGAGGTTCTAAATTTGTTTGCAAAGTACGAACAAAAACAAGAATGAACATAGATGAATCACTGATTTGTGCGTCAAATGTACGTAGGCATTATTATTGAATGAAGCCCACTGACATTTTAACAAATTCAACAAGGTTCACTGTGGCTTTACATAAAAAAAAAAAAAAGTTTTTTTCTTGAACATCTGCTGTATGTTTGTCAACACAGTTGCTATTCTGCGGAAGTTCGTGAAGAAGGCAAGAGTTTTCCTCCGTTCCTCCTGTTCAGTGAAACAAAGTTGTGATGGCAGGAGAACAGGTCGGGATGCTAAGCAGGTGGTGCTGTCCTCGTTTCCCGGCTAAGTGGCACCTCCTCTGCGCTTCCATTTTTCTACGCTTGGGCGCCTTGACATTTCGTCGGGAGAAGCGAACTCTTTTCAGGGCCTCTCCAGGGAGGGCTCCATTACTTTGTCCCGTTACCCCCAAAAAGGTGTCACAGAATGAGGGGAAGGAAGGTGATGCCAGGTTGGCTGGGTTGTTTATTGAATTTACGGCGCCGTTATTTCGCCACTCAGAATGATTGTATTCATATTACACCCCATCCCGCCAAGGTCGGCGCCCGCACGCCACTCGGCTGCGACCTTGGAGAAGGGCGGGGTAGCGTTAACCGGAGACCCTTCAGCTTTCAGCTTTGATGGACAGTGCAAATAAAGGCAGGAGCTCAATGACACACCAATCTGCCATTGTCAGCTGCCGCATGAAAAGAGTTTCCCGCCGGACGGAGCCCGATGCCCTCGCGGGCCGGCCCCTCGCCGAGGCCACGCGTCGTCGAATAGATGCATTGATCAGACGCGAGGACGCCGCCGCCCTTGCCGTGTTTGTCATCGGCCGTCCACCAATCACAGATGAGAGAGAGGCTGTCTTCTCATTCTGAGGTCACAGCTGCTGTTTGACTCCCTAGCCGTGACACAGGGCGGGCGGGGGCGTGTAGGTCGCACTTTTCATCATATTGGATCCATATGTGATGTTTACATGCCACAACTTAATATCACATTTTACCTTGTGTTTTATTTTGTCAAATCGCAATGTCTAGCTATCAAATATGTTGGCAGAAGTTGGTTCTGATGCAAAATATGAGCCTTCAGGCCTCCTCTGTTGCGTTTTATCGATATATATATATTTATGTATATATATAGGCCTCACAGTTCTGAGGACCCAGGTTCAAGTCCAGCCTCGCCTGTGTGGAGTTTACATGTGCTCCCCGTGCCTGCGGAGGTTTTCTGCGGGTACTACGGGTTCCTCCGGCATCCCAAAAACACACTTGGTAGGTTGATTGAAGACTCTAAATTGTCCGTGTGCGTGAACGTGGGTCTGAATGGTTGTTTGTTTCTACGTGACCTGCGATTGGCTGGCGACCAGTTCAGAGTGCACCCCGCCTCTTGCCCAGAGTCAGCTCCAGCACCCCCGCGGCCCCAGTGAGGATAAGCGGTACTGAAAATGAATGAATATTATCTTTTATCCCATGAATACAAGACCTACGAAAATTCATTATTTCTCTCCCCTTGGCCGCGCTACTTCCGAGTGAGTGCTTTAATACACTGAGCCTTCAATTGCCAGGTAAGATTTCTGACTCCACAATGAATTTATCCCAAGTTACCACACTATTGACTGGCAAATCTATTAGCCATCTGATTATGTTTTATGGAGTCATCATTTTGGTGTCATTTAATTTGATGCCGAACCATATAGCCATAGCGAAAGCGCTAGCGAACATGGTACGGAGTTATCAAACTTTTGATTTGACAAATGTATCAACGAATCAGATTGTGTGTTCGAAGCGGCATCGTTTTCATGCTTTTATTCGATGATGAGACAGCGAGCCTTCCAGCCCCCAGATATGAAGATTATATACGGCAGTGCGGTGTAGCGGCTCGGCTAACATACGTGCCTACACGGTAGCCATGTTGGTAGGGGCGATGTTCCCAACCAATTTTCATGGTATTAACTTTTTTTGTTTTGTTTTTTTTGTCAATGTCAAAGCGGGTGTTATCAATACAGAAAAAAAGTCCCAAAAAAGCTATTTACCTGTGAAAGTAAGTATGCAGCACAATGTCCCGGCATCCTTGATCTTTCGGTTTTCTTGCCATCCAAAAATATGGAAAGTGCTCACGACTTTGGCCCTACTAGCTTAGTGTTTCCTTAGGCACACAGCTCGAAAGATTTGTGTCACATCTGCTTATGTTCTTATCTATTTTGCAGCCAGTATCCGCTAACGACATCCAGCTAACTAACAAGCTAAAAAGCATTTGTATGCACTGGAGTTACTTTTGATATATTTTGTGTTGAGTAAATAAAAGTTTAAATTAGAAATCAAACAGTTGGCTTCAGACTGTGAAGAAAATAAATAAACTAAACTGTGGACATTTATATACTCAAAAGAGCAATTGAACTCTTCTCAAGAGGATGAAAGAAGGATGGATTCAGTCTCCAAATAAATGTGCTGTTTTCAGTGACTCTAATGAACTTTATTCATATTTTATATTTCTTTGTCACATTATTCACTTTTTAGTGTTACTTGTGTTCTGCTGAAATGATGAGTGTGGGATAGCTGTGGTTCAAGCGTGTGCTCATTTGTTTTATTTTATGGCGTTATTTTGTATTCTGGCGACATGAGATGTCTGTGTGTGTGATGTAAAAGCTTTGCTTTATATTTTTGTTTTTGTAGTGGTGATGAGGAATGATAATTAGAAGCCCATAATGGGAAATGGCATGAGGGTTTTTATATTAAAATGTCTGGCTACCTGTGCATTTTACGGCATAGGTTATTATGTAAGTTCCGTGAGTCTTGTAATGAGGAATGTGTTCCAAATTTCATTAAAATGTCATGTACTGGTGGCGGATGCCGCAAACTCCAGGGGGTGTATTGTGTTGCTTAAAATATATAAAAAACTGTGCCTTCAACCCAAAATGGTTGACCTATCTGTTTTCCAACATGGGTTGCATGGTGATTTTCATGCGCCCAGTCATGCTGAACTTGTGTGTTGGATTTTGTGTCACCTACACGTGTGCCGGATGCTGCTATTTTCAAATTTTCTAAGGAGCGTATTGTGTTCACCAAAATATATGAAAAACGGCCCCTTGAACCCAAAATGGACGACTCCCTGTGCGTTTCACAGCATAGGTTATCATTTGATTCCTGTGCATCCAAGACGTGTGCCGGATTTTGTGTAAATCAAACATACTTGTAGCAGTTGCTGACAATTCTTAACACTCCAGGGGTTTCATTATGTTAGCCAAATTCCTGAAAAATGGCACCTTTAAACCAAAAAGGTTAACTACCTGTATGTTTCACAGCATAGGTCCTTTCTGTGATTTCTGTGCATCCTGTGATGAGAAAATGTTTTGCTGGATTTTGTGTAGGTCAGACACACTGGTGCCGGATGCTTCTATTTTCTAACACAACAGGGGGCGTATAATATTGGGGAAAATTTACGAAAATCAGCGCCTTCAACCCAAAACGGCTGATTAAATGTGCGTTTCACATCAAAGTTTCTTGTATGATTTCCGTGCGTCCTGTCATGAGGAACATGTGCCGGATTTCATGTAAATCAGACAGTGGTTTCATTTAAATTGGATGCACTGGTGCCGTATGCTATTTTCCAACCTTTTTCCCGCTACACCAAAGCAATGGATACCTGTGTGTGTGCTCCTGTGCATCACATTATAAAATGGTACCTATAGGTTGCAGTTTTTTAAAGGTTGTCATGTAATTATGGCGCTCAACCGAGACCCTCCATGCACTGAGAGTAAAGCGGGGGGGGGCAGGGGGGGGGGTCAACGCGTGGAAGCTGCGGGATGATTTTAGCAGGCACTCTTGCACTAGCGCCAAGCTAATGGATTACATGGAGGAGAGGGGCGATCTCTCTGCACACAACAGTCATTAAGCTTCAAAGTGTTCTCCACAATGAAGCCCCCACCGCCCTCACCATATTCACCTCCTCCCCACCCTAGCCACCCCTCTCTGTAAAAGGCAATTATCAGTGGCAAAATGGCAGCTCCATCTGCATCCATTTGTGACTCACATCACACGCGGGATAACATCTATGTTTGGTAATTATCCAAATTAGCATTTCTCCTAGCCATGGTGCGTTCAAAGGTGAGCCCGTTTGTTGGGTATGATATCGGCAACAAAAGATCTCTCGCTAGCTTGATGTTTTGTGCTTCACATGGCGAAATACTGAGTGACAACTCATAGGTAAGCCAAAGAAAGCAAGAGAAAAAGCAAAGGAAACGGGTAATAATTTGACTGCTGAGAACTTTGAAGCAGTCGGATGAAATCTAGTGAAATTTGAGGAAGTCTCGCGCGATCTCATATATAAAAAAATGGTGTACTTTTTTTTTCGGCTGAATGTTGGGTCAATTGTTATGCAGAGTGTCGAGCACATTGTTATATAGATTGTTGTTCAGAATGTAATACTGATTGTTGTGTGGACCTTTGTATAGAAGTCTGGTAGATTGCTGTACACCTGTTGGTTAGATTGTTGTACGTTATGCTGTACAGCCTTGTTATACTGGATGTTGAGTAGATTGTTGTACTGGATGTTGTATAGATTGTTAAAAAATAAAAATAGGTAGCTTGTTCTACTGGGTATTGAGTAGATTGAATGTTGTGTAGATTGTTGTACAGAATCTTGGTTAGACTGTCAAAAAAATGTTGAGTAGATTGTTTCACACGTATAAAATATTGGGTAGATACTTGTGAACATTCAGAAAGTTGGGTGGATTTTGTACAGAATATAGTACAGATTGATGTGTATATTATTGTACAGATACTTTCTACAGTGTTGTATAGATTGCGATACTGAATATTGTGCAGATTGTAGGACTGGATGTTGTGTATATTTTGGACTAGATGTGTAGATGGTTACACAAATAGTATGTAGAATGTACAGATTTTTGTACGAGTTTTGAACTGAACGTTGGGTAGAGTGTATTGTAGGGTTGGGCATCAAGAATCGAGAACCGATTGGAACCGGGACTAACGTTCTGGGTCTCCCGGAAACGTTCAAATTAAAACATTTCGGTCCCCAGTTTCGATGCCTCGTCTGCAGGCCCTGAAGAAGAAGTGGTGAAAACCAACTAAAAAGCGGCGAAAAAGTAACAAAGAACGCGCACAAAGACATGCTTGTGCCCAACGGCGGCGGCGGCAAACAAAAGTGTGTCTTAACTAAGACAACTTAAAAATTAATGACCAGTTGACTCAGTGCAACACTTGGGATAAGATTATATTGTGCAAAGGAGGCTTTCACGATATGTCGCGTCTGACGCGCTCCGAGCCTCAGCCTACACTGCACAGAGCTTCAGTGAAGTCCACTCTCAGTCACTTGGGTGAGTGAAAAAATATAATACATCTATGCCAACAAGATAAAGGTAAAGGTAAGGTAAACGGGTAAGGAGCAAGGTAAACGGTTGGTTCGACTTTTGCACTGATGGACTTTAGCGTTTATTTTAGTCTTCAAACCAATGTAAGAGCCAATGACAGAAAAACAAGCTTAACATTGAGCTAAAACTACACTGTAGCAACTTTACATCACAATGAATTGGGGCAGAATTCACATAAACGTTGTCTCACAGTATCACAAACACTAACCTTTTGCCTCAACGATGGATAAGGAAAGGAATCGTTTTATAGCATCTTGTTCTACCATTAAAAAATAAAAAATAAATTACAAAATCACCGGTGCCGTGTGAAGTTACTTTTCGTGCCAAAATGCTGAGTTCCGGTGCGTACCCTTCAAAATAAAATGCTACAAGCTTGGGTTGGTGCCACACACATTGCCTTTTATTTCATAGGTTTGATATTGATACTAGTTATAAAGAACCCAGGGTCAAATTTTAGTCTATGCTGCGGACTGCTAAGAAAATGGATGTTCAAAATTTGGACACCCTTTATTTAAACCATGCAAACTTTTTTGACCCAGACCCCTAAAAGAATCGGATTTGAGAATTGTTCAGAAGAGGAATCGAAATAAGTAACTGCAATCGGGACCGGAATCGCTCAAATTCAAACGATGCCCAACCCTTGTGTATTGGATGTTACTGCGTTATCGTACAGATTGTTGTAAATTATTATCGTGTTTTTCTACAGAACAATGTGTAAGTTGTTGTACATAATGGTAATTGTGCAGAATGTTGAATAGATTTTTGTTGCAAATATTGTGTATACGATTGTACATTATTGTACAGGACATGTAGATTAAAGAAACCTGTACAGATGTTTGGATAGAATGTTGTACATAATGCTTGGTAGATTGTTTTGCAGTATGCTGTCGAGATTTTTTTGTAATTTTTTTGTACTGTATAGGTTGTTGTACATTAGGTGTCGATTGTTATACAGAATCCATCCATCCATTTTCTGAGCCGCTTCTCCTCACTAGGGTCGCGGGCGTGCTGGAGCCTATCCCAGCTGTCATCGGGCAGGAGGCGGGGTACACCCTGAACTGGTTGCCAGCCAATCGCAGGGCACATCGAAACAAACAACCATTCGCACTCACAGTCATGCCTACGGACAATTTAGAGTCTCCAATTAATGCATGTTTTTGGGATGTGGGAGGAAACCGGAGTGCCCGGAGAAAACCCACGCAGGCACGGGGAGAACATGCAAACTCCACACAGGCGGGGACGGGGATTGAACCCCGCACCTCAGAACTGTGAGGCTGACGCTCTAACCAGTCGGCCACCGTGCCGCCTGTTATACAGAATGTCACACATATTTCTTTACAGAATTGTTGCACAGGATTTATAGATTTTTCTTACAGAATGTCTGAGTTGTCTTTCTACAAGTAGAATAGTCCTTGCAAGAAAGAGGGGAAATTGTCCAGAGCAGATGCTCTGAATACATCATACAGGGTCCTCTGACAAACAGGGCAAGGGCGACTTTATAAACAGCAAAGAAACATTCAAAAAGAGACAAGTGAAGTTTGGCCCCTGCCAGTGACAGCCAGCAACAGGATGTCAGAAAAACAAGATTTTGTGTTTTGCGGCAGGTCACACATCCTGACAGTCGCCCGGCCCGACCCGTCACCTCCCGGCCTGACCGCTCACCTCCCGTTCATCGCCCGACATCCGACACTGCTTCCTGTCAGTGTGTGATGTCGCCATGGCAACAGGGGTTGTCATAGGGAGAGCGTGCATAAAGCACGCAAAGCGAACGGAGTAAATTAAAACTAATATGAAATAAGACGGCACCCGCGGTCCTGTGTGTGCGTGTCTGTGCACGCGTGCGTGTACGCACCATTACAGTTTGAGAGGAGGAGACATTTTGTGTGATTGTCACTTGAGGCGGACCCTCAGGAACACTATAATGACAATTAGTGATAAAGTGATCCATAAATATTTATTACAGTAAATAAGTATATGACTACATAATTCTGAGTTATAAAATATATAATAGGATGATAGTGATATTATTGTCTGTTATTGTAATGACATAATGAAGGGGGAAAAAGTACACCTTTTGTTATTGAGTTGATTGTGGTAAAGTATGCGGTACAGATTGTTTTACAGGTTATTGGGTAGACTGTTCTACAGAATGTTGTGTACATTGTTGTACAGAATTTGAGGTAGACTGTTATACAGATTACACAATCTGATTCCTATAGTAATTAATGTTTTGATTGTTCTACAGCATGTTGTGTAAATTGTTGTACAAACTAGTGAGTAGATTGTTGTATCGAATGTTGCAAAGATTGTTAGGTTGATTGTTCCATAGAATGTTTCACATTATAATGTACAGATTGTTTTACAGGATGTGGGGTAGACTTTAGTACACACTGTTGCAGAAACTAGTGGGTCAATTGTTATACGGAATATTGCATAGATTGTTGGGTGAATTGCTTTACAAAATGTTGGGTGGAATGTTGGGACAGAATTTGTTGTGTAGATTGTTATATTGATTGTTGGATAGATTGTTGCACAAACTGGAAGGTAATTATTGTAGCGATGATGTTGCATACATTGTTGTTTAGGTTGTTGTACATTATTATTGTGTATATTGTTTGGTAGATTGTTGTGTAGATTCCTGTACATATTTTGGGGTAGATTGTTATACAGAATATTGCTTAGATTGAACATATTTTTGGGTTGATTGTTGTATAGAATGATGTGTAAATTATCCAGGATGTTGAGAGGATTATTGTACAGAATGTTGCATAGATTGTTTTACATATTGTTGGGTAGATTGTGGCACTTTTTTAAAGCTTTTGTTTTTCTTAACAAAAGGCTTTTTTCCCCCCTTTTTTTTTTTTTTAAATATACACTCACACCTGCGTAAGCATCACTTGCTTGTCTTGAATCCGAAGTGGAAAAAGGTTTGTCAACAGCAGTAGCGAGGAACCGACTGCGATTAGCCGGCACGCAACGGATAACAAAAGGTATGAATACAAATGTTAGAGCTGGTGTCTGTATGATGGTGCTGAAATATTGATAGAAGGAGTTGGCTCATCAATTATTCATGTTGACTCACTCACTCATGCATGCGCGTCTTCTAGTTAAGGTTGCCGCACTACACTTGTGAGAAGAAAAAGTTTGCCAACTAATTTTCGGGGTGCCCTGGACTCCCTGGATTCCTTGGTGTGGTAGGTGTCCCCCTCCACCAGGCCGCTCTCGGGTGGACTCCTGGGCCTCCTCAACCCTCGCAGTGCAAGCACAGCAATTACAGGACACTTCTGACGGTCATTGTTCATGGGAAACGGTGTAAATTCACTTGCATGTGTCCGCAGACACACACCCGGGACTTATTCGCTGGGTGTGGGTCCACTCACTCATTGCGATAAATAACTTGTAACTATGCGAATACCATTACTTATGCTCTGGTCCTACAGATGTTTATAATTTACAAAGCCACTCCCACCACACATCAGTTGTACAGCCGGGTCCACAACCCCTGTCCTGACCAGTCCTGTCCTGTATTGTCCAATCCTTCCCTCACAGGTTGTAGCACTACTGACCCATACAACACTTGAATCCAATGTCATTGTACTAGGTATATAATGCTTTACTTTCCTCATCTTGTTTACAGCTCGTGCGTTGTCTTTTGTTGTCTTGTTTTCTTATATTATTTAGTTACCTTTTCACTCGCTCTTCTTTTTGTTTTTTCTGTCATTCCCCTTTTAAAAATGTTGTTTTGTTCGACGGAACGACTGTAATTCTCAATAAATATCCATCAGAAAACAAATAAACCACAGTGGCAGCGTCAAAAGTCCACTGTGACACAGTAAAACTGTTCCGGCATAAAAGTGATACAGATCTCCTTTCTGCTTGACCTAACATCTGAACAGGAAAAAAAAAAAAAAAAAAAAGTTGGCCAACTTTTTATTTACAGGCTAATGAGACGCACACTTATCTCAAGGTTGCATCCAAGATCGTGTGATGATAGTTTGTGTGTGTGTGTGTGTGTGTGTGTCTGTGTGTGTGTGTGTGTGTGTCCACACACACAGGAACAAATTAAAAATGAATGAATGAACGAACGACACACATATGTGTTTTGCTACATTCAAAGACAATTTAGTCTTTAATTCTTCTTTCAAATGTGTAAAGACAAAAGCTGGAGTAACACAGTGTTCCTCCATTGTATCACAGAGTTATATGCCTGTAAGTATTGTTGTATCTTCTGCTTGTATGTGTTGCTGCTCCGTGTGTCTTGAAGGAGCAGTTGTTTGTAGGTTTATAATTACTGTAACATGAATGCTAATTTCCATTAGCCCATCTATGTTGTTTCACATGATAGGTTAGCATTAGGCTAGAGGACATTCATGAGACGAAATGACATGTTTTGGTTGAAAATTTTGGTGTTTACAGTTGGAGTAAAGTGAATTTAGATTATTAAACATTATACGTTTTTAGAAAATTGCTGAAAATATGGCCAAAGACTGGAAACTATGTAGTCCTGAATTGTGGAGCTATAGCATTAAACCGTTTTTTTTGGTCTTGGCTAAAACGAAGCCCAGGTATGCATTCGGGCTTTCTTGTATGGGTCGTCCCTCTGATGAGCTCATTTCTAATCCTATTCAACCTGGTCACTTGTTGAGAATCTCAACATCTTCATTTCCGCCACCTCCAGCTCTTCCTCCTATTGTCTCTTCAGTGTAACTGTCTCTAATCCATACATCATGGCTGGGCTCACCACTGTCTTATAAACTTTGCCCTTCATTTTAGCAGAGACTCTTCTGTCACGTACTTTAACACACCTGAGGCCTTCATCCACCCATTCCAACCTGCTTGGACCCTTTTCTTCACTTCCTTACCATACTCACCATTGCTCTGGACTGTTGACCCCAAGTATTTAAAGTCCTCCACCCTCACTATCTCTTCTCCCTGTAGCCCCACCCTTCCCCCTCCACCCATCTCATTTATGCACACATATGTCTTACTTTGGCTAATCTTCATTCCTCTTCTTTCCAGTGCACACCTCCACCTTTCTAACTGTTCCTCCATCTGCTCCCTGCTTTCACTGCAGATCACAATGTCATCTGCGAACATGACGGTCCATGGGGATTCCAGTCTAACCTCATCAGCCTATACATCATCACTGAAAACAGGAAGGGGCTCAGGGCTGATCCCTAATGCAGTGCCACCTCCACCTTAAACTCCTCTGTCACAACTGCACAGACTTCACTGCTGTTCTGCTGCCCTCATACATGTCCTGTACTATTCTAACATACTTCTCTGCTACTCCAGATGTTTCCGCATGCAGTACCACAGTTCCTCTCTAGGTATTCTGTCATTCTCTTGATCTACAAAGACACAATGTAGCTCATTCTGACCTTCTCTGTATTTCTCCATCAACACCCTCAAGGCAAATAATGCATCTGTGGTAGTCTTTCTAGGCATGAAACCATACTGTTGCTCACAAATAATCGCTTCTGTACTGAGTTTAGCCTCCACTACTCTTTCCCATATACATTGTTTAATTATTATTATTTTTTGGGTCATTTTTACATTGAACTTCAGCTGGGATTGACAAATGAATAGCTTGAAGGCAGCACAGTTGGTCAAGTGAGAGTAAGCACACTCAGTCTCTCAAAATCGCAGATTTTCACTCATCGCGGGTGATTCCGGAATGTAATTTTCTGCGACAAACTATGGTTCACTGTACATGTTTTTGTAAATCCTGTACCGTAGAATGAAAGGCTACTTTTATTGATTATGAATGATCACATTGCTGTGCCGCCAGCATCAGAGTTGCTATTTCAAAAACCAGCACGCAGTCAGTCTTATAGCAGCCAAAGATAATGAAGTCTTCTTGGCAGCAGGCATGATGCCTATATACTCCTCACAGACTCGGTCAGGTGCCAGCACACAGCTGAGTGACTGTATCCTTCTTACGTCTGCAAGGGTGGGAGGGGATTCAACCTGGTTGAGGGGAGCGCAGGCAGGTGCCGGCGGAATTCCTAATAAGCACTTAATTTCCCTGTGTTGGCACGAGACCCACGGCGGCCGTCACAACGACTCAGACGCTGACAGTAATGAGGGGCTCCAGGAGGCCACCCAGACGGATTACAGGCATGCCAACGACTACCCTCCCCTCCCTGCCTTCAGTCCTTCAGTCCTTCTTTCCTTCCTCGCCACTTACGACAGCACTTAAAGAGAGAATAGAGCTCATTCTAACAAAACATGTTTCTTTAGTAAAGATTAAGGACAATTTAGTGTTCAACCAACCTAATGTACGAAAATATCAAATATAGTCATCAATAAGCTTAACAAACGTGTTTTTGTAAACATCACTGATAATTTTGAATTTTCAATGACATCTACGTTTTTGCAAACATCGATGACAACTTAGTCGTCAATGAGCCTGACAACTGTTTTGTAAATATCAAGGACAACTTAGTCTTCACCCAACCTACCAGTAACCCGTTTTGTAAATATTTTGCAAACATTATAGACAAAGACAATGTAGTCATCAACATCCAAACATTTTGTATGCATCAAAGACAATTTAGTTTTCAACAAACCTTTTCTACATCAAATTTAGTCATCATAGAGAAAAAATCATATATTTGTGAACAGAAAAGATTCTTCAATGATATAACATCTAAAGTTTTGTAAATATAAATGAAAATTTAGTCACCAATGACCCGAACAAACTCGGTTTGAAGCCAAACTTACTAAAAGTGTGTTGACTTTATGACTGGTGTCTTCGAATGAGTGGTGTCTTAGGGCAAAAATTAAATACATGTACAGTATATCCTTTATATATACAAATATGATATGATATACTGTACATAAACATCGGATATCATCGTCTTCAGTGGCTTTGTGGTGACATCTTGTGTTAAACAAAAAACATTGTAGACATTTAAATTTCCTATGGGTGCTTTATCCCGTTCCCCTGCTATAAGGTTCCGCCATTTACCGTGCCGGAAGGAAGGGCTGTCACCTGTTTTGCTTGCCCAATGTACTCAATTTAAATTCTTCAACAATGCACATTTTTGGTAAACATCAAGGACAATTACGTCTTCAACCCACCTTGTAAATGTCAAAGAAAATGTAGTCATCAATGACTTCCTGGCCACTTCAGGGAGAAGACGACGAGGAGGAAGACGAAGAGGTTGAGGCTTTTAACATATTCTGATGGCGTATCTCCTCCCCATCAGTCACGCACGGCTGCTAATCCTCCACAAGGAGGAAAGAAAAAAGCAAAAGCCAGTGAGAAAGACGAGGGCGGAGTGGTAGTTAAAAAGATGTGACAGAGCGGATTTGCATTCGGCGGCAAGGCGAAAAAAAAAAAAATAGTTGAGGGACGAGGGATGAATTCTCAATGGGGACAACCATTATCCCCCTGGTGGAGAGCGAAGCAGAACGACGGAGGCAGAGGTGAACGCTCACTGCGGCCCATTAGCGACACTCTTTAACTTAATTTTTCATCCGCTTTCATCACTCCCGCTATCCCGAAATGTTTCGGAATCCTCAAAGACTTAAGAAAGATGGCGGCACAGGAGGACACGGCGGCCTGTTGCTCTTCGAGTTGCAGCAGATTTAGAAGTGGTTTTAAGTTTGTTTGTTCATTGTGGGTTGTTTTTTTTAACCTCAATTCTCCGGAGTGGAACAGCCATAGTGCATTTGCATTGCAGCAGGTCTCAACTGCTTGCGGCTTGCAACAGCCATTCATTCGACGAAGGCAACTGGGATTTGATTCCACCAGAGATCCGCAGATCAGTGGACCTTTCCTTCACCACAACCCCTCTGAAGTGACGCAGAAAGTGGCGTGCTTGAAAACAAAAGCGAGGGAAGGAGGGTAGGCTAAAAGCTAGGCTAAACACTAACCCCTTCAAACCGACCGTTCCAAGTCTCTTCCTCGCTAACTCCCGGTCACTCAACAAGATGGATGAGCTACAAGCTCTAAGCTCTCCCATCAGGTGAGGAAAGGACATCAAAGACTGTACTTCCTCAGGAAACTACACCAAGCCCAACTCCCCCAACTTCGCTGCTAAACCTTTATAGCCCCACCATGGAGACCCTCCTAACCTACAGCTGCACAAGTTGGTTTAGCAGTTGTACTGCAAAGGACAGGAGGGACCTGTAGCAGGTGGTGGAAGCAGCAGAGTGGGTTATTGGATGTACACTTCCCACCCACAGGGACACCTTTACTGGGAGATTAATGCAAAGTCAGGGAAATCATAAAGGACCCCTCTTACCCCAGACACTCACTTTCCCCCACCCTTCCTACTGGAAAACGCCAAAGGACCTTAAAGTCTGGAACCACTAGGCTTAAAATCAGCTTTGACCACCAAGCTGTGAAATGCATCTGCTAAAAATGTATATTATGACAAAGAATCAAAATGGTCTTTGGTGCTTGCAAAATCCTGTTCGCTAGTTTAGGTGAAGACAAATTAGATGAGAAATTTGATGTTTACAAAAACACACAGTACATTAGCTTCTTGGACGACTAAATTGTCTTTGATGTTTACATCTGATAGCTTCTCATCCTCCATGCGGCCTGCCCCTGTCCTCTCCACTTAATTAAATGTGCTATACCCTCATTACCCACAATACCCTATGCCACCTGGGACACTTCCTGTTCTCGGCCTCTGTTTTTTATTTTTTTTAAAAAAGAATAATTACCTCTCTGATGTGTTATGTGTTTTCATTTCTCTTCCGGGACGTCAGCAAAGTGACGTAGCATTGGCCCGGCTGCTCGCATGACCCGCTGAGTTGGCAATGCGCACTAACACACACACATACATACCACAACACACAAAGCACTAAAATCACACACACACAGACACTGAAAACCCCTCCAGAGACGGGTGTGACCCGATTTTAACATTATAAGAACACTTCTCAGTACGCGTCCCAATTTAAAGTAATGAGGACGTCTTGGTCAATTATTGATCTCTTTAATAATTGGTTAGCATCTATGAATACAACAGCAAATGGAAGCTGCAACATCGCTCACATTCTTTCCATTTCTAGAACATTCTCTTCATGTCTGCTGTTTTTTTTTGTTGTTGTTGTTTTTGATGAGGTTTCAGGGGAGCCCACCGAATGGCCTTTAAACTCATTTTGTGCTTGCTGCAATCGCCACACAATCTACAGTAATATGCCGTCATCAAGTTCATCATCGCGCTCATGTTTAGTCATCTAATTGTCTCGTTATTACCAGTTTATTGGAATATGACTACAAAAACCCCACTGAAACCACCCTAATTGTATTTGTTATTCTATTTCTAATGCTGAATGCATTGCGGAGTCTTCAGAGAAGCTAACAGTTTCAATGAACGTCAAAGACAATTTAGTGCTCAAATGAAGCTAATAAGTATTTTTAGGGAAGAGCAAAAAGATTAAGGTGGTGGATGAACCCTTCTCAATTTCTTATTTTTTTGCAACTTTCCCCCCTTGAATGTTTAACATCATCAAACAAATGTAAATATCAGAGACAGATAACCCATGTAAATATGAAATGCAGTTTTTAAATGGTGATTTTATTTAACAAGGGGAACGGGGGGGACTATTCAAAGCTACCTGGCCCTGCGTAATTTCCCCTTAAACCTAGTAACTCTTTGGGTCACCTTCAGCAGCAAGAACTGAAATCAAGCTTTGTCTATAACTGGCAATGTCTTTCACATCTCTGTGCTTCTATGTTGACCCACTCTGACTTGCACAATTGTTTTAATTAACAACACTTTTTAAGGTCATGCCACAGCATTTCAATCGGATTCAAGTCTGGACTGTGACTAGGCCACTGCAAAACCCAGCAATGATCCACGTTTGCCCATTTTCTGACGTGTTATGGACCAAACCAGTAACTGACTCATAATCACGTTGTTTTAGAATTTCATGTACTTTCAATTTCAAATAAGGTAATGTTTTTGAATAAAGGGATGGAAAACAAAACATATTTGTATCTGATTCATCAATTCATTGACAGATTAATCGATTATTAAAATAATAGTTACTTGCAGCCCTACTGGAAACTCGTATTTGAAAGCTTAACCCAATATCCTGTTTCAGACCCTAACCCTGGCTTGATTGCCTAATTTGAGTACAGCAGGACCTTGACTTATAAGTGCCCCTACTTATGAGTTTTAAAATTCTGAACTTTCTCTTGATTGATGTTTATTGTTTTGCAAGCCAAAATTTGAGTTATGAGTGAGCTTCAAGATAACCCGCCGCTTGAGTGACGTGAAAGCAAATGGAGCAATTATAATTCCATAATGCCTTTGCATGTGGCCAAGGAGAGCATGTTTT
Source organism: Phyllopteryx taeniolatus (assembly GCF_024500385.1). Lineage (NCBI taxonomy): Eukaryota > Metazoa > Chordata > Actinopteri > Syngnathiformes > Syngnathidae > Phyllopteryx > Phyllopteryx taeniolatus. The sequence goes on along the minus strand of NC_084511.1, from coordinate 22,095,679 downwards.
GACATTTGTGTGTTTTGGATTTTGTCTTTACTGTGTGTTTTGCGTCTTTAGTGTTTTTTGTGTTTTGTGTATTCTGTGATTATTTAAATTTTCTGTTGTGCATTTTGGGTTTTTTGTGTGTGTTGTGCTTGTGCGTTTTTTGTATTTGTGTGTTGTGATTTTTTTATTTTGTTGAGTGAGTTTTATGTGTGTGTGTGTGTGTGTTCACGTGTAGTGTGTTGTGTGTGTGTGTGATTTTAGTGCGTTGTGGTATATGTGTGTGTGTGCGTGCGTGCGTGTGTCTGTGTGTGCATGTGCCTGAGTGCGCGCGTGCCTCCAGCTAACGCCCGTGTAGAATGTTCCAGCAATTATTGCCAATTTCATCATGCGGAAACTCTCTGAAGTGCATCACCCGAATCCATTTCGTCCCGCAGGCCGAATGGCCATTAATTGTCGTCATTTCCCCAAATGAGTTTGGTTTGTGTTTGTGGCAAGGTGAGGAGGAGGAAAAGCGGGACAACAACAAGAAAACAGCAAGAGCGAGTCATTCTCGTCTTTTATTACTCCAATTTGTGAGATGGCGCTTTCCTGCGCTCGATTGGATGGGAGAATGCTGCATCAACAGGGCTACAAAAGTTTCTTTTTCACAGTTCACACTGAGGGAGACACAGGGATTAGAATCCAGAACCCTTGATTATGAGGCAGCTGTGCTAATCACATGCTACATCGAACACTATATTGGGTTCATTGAAGATTCTGAATAGTATTTACTGCTTACAAAAACGTGCGCCGGCTTATTTGAAGACTTGCGTCATTTTAGATGTTTACAAAAGTGGATACATTAGGTTCATCAAACTATAGTTTGTCTTTGAGCTTTCCAGATCAGGTATGTTAAGTTCGTTCAAGTTGTGTGTGATGTTTACAAAAGCCTGCATGTTAGTTTTGTTGAGGCTAGAGGCATTATGTGTTTTACCAATGATTCGATTTGTATCACGATTCATGGTCGCTGATTCGATTCAAGGACGATATTGGTCCATTTAGAACGATACAATCCGAAACGATTTAGCGGCTGAAAATCGATCCACTTTTTAGCCGAAAATTACATTTTTCAAATTGGAATTGAACCGCCTTCTTATGTGCCCACCACCAGACTGGCCGACGACGTATTCAAGAAATGCTTAAAAAGCACAAGCACATACTGTGGTGTATCAGTCCAACCACTAGGGGCACTATGGAAATGTGTGTCGAGATGCGGTTTCGTAGACAGGACATGAGGAAGAAAAGAAACGAAGAAGGTAGCATTGTGCTAACTGCTGTGCGCTAACTGAAAAGTAAAGCTAAGTAAAAGGAATTACTAAGTGTTTCTTTTCTTGGAAATACAATACATACACGCCTCCAAGTCTACCATGCGTAAATCCATTGCATTATTTTCTAGTATTGATGCAATCAATTGATTACATTTTAAAATGATTTAAATCATTATATTTTCATCCGGAAGGCTAACTTGCTGTGCACAGATCAATCCAGTTGGATCGTAGGTAAATAATGGAATTAATGAATCGTTACACCACTAGGCTCAACTATCTTTGATGTTTATGATAATTCCAAATATGTTTAAGTTTATTGAAGACAACATTGTCTTTGATGTTTACAAAAAGTTATGTTCACTGATAATTAGTCTGATGTTTAAAAAAACTACCCGAAGTTTGGATCAATGAAGATTTTAATATTCGCTTAGATTCTTTCAATTTATTTAACCTTTATTTATCCCGATAAAGCAATTGAGAACAGATTCTCATTTGCAATGCTGACTTGATGTGTACAAAAACCCTGCATTCAGTTCGGGGAAGATTCTAAATTATCGTTTACAAAAACACATAAATGATAAAAAAACACGTACGTTAGGTTCATTGATGACTGAATTATCCTTGTTATTTGATGCTCACAAAATCAGGTACACTGGGTAATAAGGGTGGAGCATGTTTAATAAGAATAGAATAATCATCTTTTATTGTCATGAACATGCATGCATGCACATGAAATTTGTTCTCTGCATTTAACCCATCACAGTGAACACATACACATGTTAGTGGAACACACTGGAGCAGGGGGCAGCTGAAGCGCCTGGGGAGCATTTCGGGGTATCAGTGTCTTGCTCGAGGACACCACAGCCGTGAGTCCGGGGGATGTTGGCGGATGGTCCAGTCGGGGTTTTGAACCTAGGTCCCCCACGGTGGCAGGCGATGATCTTAACCATTGGGCCACGGCTGCCCAATGGTTAATTAGCGGAGGGCTGTCAGGAGTGGACCAGGCAGGGCCGTGTGGAATAAGGGAAATAAGATGGGAGTTGTCTGTTGGTCTTTGCTAACGTCAGCAGATGTTTGACTTGCTTTTTTGCTTTTGAATGTTTAGAAATTAATCCATCAGAAGTTGTCACTTTTTTGTAAACATCAAAGAAAATTTGGTTCTCACCAAAACTTAACGTCCTGTGTTTTTTAAACGAAGCTACGAAAGGCAAAAGATCATTTGTCTTCAATAAATGCACCTTTTTGTAAAAATCAAGGAAAATTTAGTCGTTAATGAACCTAACAATTTGTTTTTATAAAAATTAATGAGTTTAGTCTTTTAATGAACTTGACATACATGTTTTTATCTACATCAAAGACAATTTAAAGTCTTCCACAATTCTTTTTGTAAACAAAGACATTTTGGAGCATTAAAAAACCTAATGTTTTATCTTCAAACGATTTAGTCATCAATGAACCTAAGGTATGTGTTTTTATAAACATTAGGATGAGCCAGGACAAAATTTCTTTAAAGTTTATACGAAAGGTTTAAAAAAAACAAGAAAAATCAACAACAATTTAGTAATCTGTGAATCTAACAAAGTTGCTCCTGTAAACATCAAGTACAATTTAGTTTTCAAAGAACCAAACGTTTAAGACAATCAAGTTTTTCACGAACCTTATGTTTTTTTTTATAATGTAGTCTTCAACAACGCAACAAATCTTTTTGTAAACATCAAAGACAATTTAGTCATCTATAAACCTAACGTAAATCCGTACAATGCAAGGGTTTATTTCACCGTGTGTCTTTGAATAGTTTTCAAGTCGCTCGCTACCTTTGACCTGCATCTGATTGTCAATCAAATTCCGATGAATTTGATCGCCGTGGAGCTCGCTGAAGACGACCTCTGAGAGGCTGGAACCCTCAGCAGGTGGGCAGAGGTTCACTTCATCCGTCGAAAGCGCCGATGCCACCAGCGCACCCGTCCTACCTCCGGGGAAATCAGCGTGTGGAAGCGGCGTGTGTAATTACCGACCGCTCGCCCGCTGAAGCCTCTTGATGAAGTAGGGCCGTGATTGAAGAGTGAAAATGCTTTGGGAAAAATCCATAAGAGGCCTTTAACAGGTGACCAAGTGGAAAGGAACTCAGATTGGTCGGCCTCCTTGCCCATGCCGTTGGCCAATTAGAAGCCAGTTTGGCCCCGTCACGTGATGAGAGGACTGCCTCAATTTGATCGATCAATTGCCTGAATACGGCGGCATGGCGGACGACTGGTTAGCACATCTGCCTCACAGTTCTGAGGACCGGGGGGTTCAAATCCTGGCCCCGCCTGTGTGGAGTTTGCATGTTCTCCCCGTGCCTGCGTGGGTTTTCTCCGGGCATTCCGGTTTCCTCCCACATCCCAAAAACATGCGTGGTAGGTTGATTGAAGACTCTAAATTCCTCGTAGGTGTGAATGTGAGTGCGAACGGTTGTTTGTTTATATGTGCCCAGTTCAGGGTGTACCCCGGCTCTCGCCCGAAGATAGCTGGGATAGGCTCCAGCATGCCCGCAACCCTAGTGAGGATAAGCGGTTTGGAATATGAATGAATTGCCTGATTACCGGCGATCTAACTGTATCTAACCCACATACTTTTGCAAACATCAAGGACAATTCAGTCTTAAACTACTAGTAACCCAGGATATTTGTTTTTTTTTTTGCAAAGAGAAACAAATTTTATTCATATTCAAATGATGTCCATCCTTTTGTGAACATCAGTGACATTTTTGCATCCTAATGTCCGTTTTTATAGAAACATCAAGGACAATGTAGTCGTCAGTAAATAAAAATAAGTTTTTCTGAAAAATAAAGATCATTTTGCGTTATCAAGAAACTGTTCATCCTTTTATAAACCTACAAGATAATTTAATTTCCTAATCAACCTAACGTTTTGAAAACAGACAATTTTGAGTCTTCAATGAATCTGATGTGATTTTGTAAACATCAAAGATAATTTAGTCTTCAACCAACCTGATGTTTTTGTAGACAGTTTTGATTATTCAGTGACTCTAACGTATATTTTTTTTAAACTCAGGTCTAGCGGCACGGTGAGACTGGTTAGCACATCTGCCTCACAGTTCTGAGGACCGGGGTTCAAATCCCACCCTCGCCTGTGTGGAATTTGCATGTTCTCCCCGTGCCTGCGTGGGTTTTCTCCGGGTACTCCACTTTCCTCCCACATTCCAAAAACATGCGTGGTAGGTTAATTGAAGACTCTAAATTGCCCGTAGGTGTGAATGTGAGTCTGAATGGTTGTTTGTCTATATGTGCCCTGCGATTGGCTGGCAACCAGTTCAGGGTGTACACCGCCTCTCGCCCGAAGAGGGTTAGGGTTACCATCCATTGGCACAACGGACAGTTAATATCACGTCATGTGTTTTATGATTCCTCTTTTTTCCTGTGTGCATTTGCATTTGCAAACAATAATCTGATTTTTTTTTTTTATCTTTCTTTTGGAGTAATAGCTTCTTCCTGGCAGAGTGGCCTTTCAGCCCATGTACTCGTTCCATTGTGGATAATGACACGCTCTTACCAGTTTCAGCATCTTCACAAGGTCTTTTGCTTTTGTTCTTGGATTAATAAGCACATTTCGGACAAAAGCATGTTAATCTCTGGGACACAGAACCTGTTTCGTTCCTGAGCGGCATGATGGTTTGACATTCCCATGGTGTTTACACTTGCATGTAATTGTTTGAAAAGATATGTCACCTTCAGGCATCTGGAAATTGCACCCAAGTACGAACCAGACTTGTGCAAGTTCACAATTATTTTCCTGATATCTTGGCTGATTTGTTTTGACTTTCCTATGATGTTACACAAATAAGCAATTTGTTTTAGGTTTGCCGAGTTCAAAGACATCAAAAGGTGTGTCCCTATGTAACATAATTATCAGATGTTGTCAATAATTCTGTCAGAAGCTTCCAACGAAATTACATCATCACCTGGGTTTTCACAAATTGTTAAAAGGCATAGTACTCTTACTGTATGTAAACTTCTGACTTTGAAGAAAGGAATGAAAATTTGCCTTAAACAAGGCCTCTCATTATTCGGGCATTTAGCAAACAGAAATAATTTGATAATCCTAATTGAAAGGTTTTGTCTGACTTCAGGTAAGACAGAGAGGGGGGAAAAAGTGTACGTGTCTTTTTATATAGTGTATGTAAACATCTGGTTTCAGCTGTATTTTGGTACACCCTAATTGCATTTTTTAAGTTTGCAATTAATCAAACACGAGTTGTTTGTAACTTTCATTCTTCCACCAACCTAACAAGTGTTTTTGTAAAGAGTAAAGACAATTTGGGGTCTTTAAATGAACCTGATGCATGTGTTTTTATAAACACCAAGGCATATTATTCTTCCACCAACCTAATGTGTGTGTGAACATCAATGACAAAAAAGGAATTCGACATTTTGATTTGTTCATGTTTGTGTCAAAACGTTAAAGAAGTCAATCTGATGCACATGTTTTTGTAAACATGAAAGCATTTTATTCTTACTTTTTGTAAACATCAAAGATATTTTTTGAGTCTTTTTGTTTTCCTTTGGCTTTTTCTTCAGAGTTTTCTTTGCGGAAACTTTCTCCAAAAGAAGGCGTTCCCGCCACAAGGGCTGTTAAGTATGTATTTTTTTTTTTAGAAAGGCACAATTCTAAATTGTCTTGGATGTTTGGGCGAAGTCTGCGCAAAAAATGAAGGAATTTGTTGTTTTTCATTCATTTTACCTTTGTGCTTAAATTCTTTTTCCCCCACTGTTGAAATGTTACTTTTGCCTGCAACACTGGTGACGAGGGCCTAGTGTCGTAAATGTAAGAAATTCAACATTTTTTTTTTTTTTTTTTTCCATCTTTCTGAAGGATTCTTGCTGGCATCTTGCCTTCACTTGACTCTCTTAATCAACAAGGCAGCTGTGGTCCCGACTTAACCACTCCCCTTCGTCGCACCCCGATCCTGCCTGCCTTCCCTAATCGCATGCGAGCTGCCATGACAGGTAGGAATTTGCTCCAGATTAGGGCTGTAATATTTTGGCATTAAGGTGAATTAATGCAGCAGTGAATATGGGAAAATGCAGGTAATTACTCAATCTTCGGCGCTTTTACGACGTTTTAGGGACACGTCAGCGGATTTTCTCCCCTTGAGAAGCCCCTTCTCCCTCCCCTGCTGTCATTTTCAGCTTCCTCTTAAATGCCAACCAAATTTCCCACTTCCTTTACTTCCAGGTAGAAAAGCACTGTGCAGAAATCATTCATGTTCAGTGAACCTAACGTGCATTTTTTTCAAACAGCAAACAACCTACTGCATGTTTGTGAACATCAAAGACACCATGTTTTTAGGCATCGTTAAAGACAATTTACTTTTAAGTCTTCAACCAACCATATGTATGTGCCCTTAGAAACATCAAAGACAATTTAGCCATCACAGAACCTAATGAATGTGTTTCTTTCTAATGTACAGACAAAAGTTAATTGAATTGAATTAAATTACATCTTTTGGAACGAAGACAATTTCATCTTCAATGAAACTAACACAAATGCTTTTGTAAACATCAGACACGACAACCCATCTTTAGTTTTTTTGTAAACATGAAAGACAAAGTACAGTAATCCCTCATTTATTGCGGGTTTAGAACAGTGGATTGTGATACCTTCACCCCTGCCCTTTGGAGGTTGGCAATGATGTCACTGACTGTTGTGTTTGGGTGTTTCTTCACAGCTCTCAGTTTTTCTGTCTTCAACTGCTGTTGATACCCTTGGCCGACATGTTCAACGTCTGTTGGTCAGTACATCAGTAGTTTCTTTCTTTTTCAGGACATTCCAAATTGTTGCATTGGCTATGCCCAATGTTTGTGCAATAGCTCTGATCGATTTCTCCTCTTCTCTGAGCTTCAAAATGGTTTGCTTTTCTTCCATAGACAGCTCTCTGGTCTTCATGTTTGCTTAACAGCAAATGCAGTTTTCACAGGTAAAACCCAGAGCCAAAAAAAGCACTATCTAATGTTTAAGCAATCAATCTGAAATGCAACACCTGAGCAACTAGAAACACCCATCAGTCACATGTTCCAATACTTTTGCTCAATTGAAAAGTGGGTGGCTTTAAACAAAAGGTGTTCTGTCCTAAGTTGTTTAACACATCTAGATGTACATACCATGAAATAAAAGCTGGGATTCTGAACTTTTGTCTCATTCATCTTTCGATCTACAACCCAAATGTATACAACAAAAACAAAGGAATTGACCTTGCCGTTAGCGTTAGGGTTAGCTGTAGCTAGACATCAACTATCACTTAACAATCAGTGACAGTGAAATGTCATTTTGTACTACTAAAATCCTCAATGTAAACAAATTCACATAGTTAACAAGTCAGCATAGCCATTAGCCATTTCCATAGGTGCTAATCAACATTATCACTAGACAATAACAACAATAAGTGACTGGTAAATGTTCTTTTGTACTGCAAAAATCTTCGAAATAAACACGATAGCATCGTTACTGTTGTTCGACAGTAACTTAAGACTTCTTAGGATCTTAATTTGCAAATGTGTACGAATATCAAGAGCCTCAGCTGTGATTCGTGTGAGCTGATACTCAGCTGACAAGTTAGCATGTTAGCACAGTCATTAGCCATCTGCGTAGGTGCTAATTAACATCAACACAGAACAAGAACTATTAAAGAGTGGCTGTGAATTTTTTCACTGCTTAAACAACACGTTTGATTGTTGAGCCCGATGAGTCCCTTTGATTGAGGCTAATTTATCATCTTAGAGCAAATAACATCCTCAAATGAAAATGACAAGTGTCCAGAGACACGAGCTAAACTCTTCCGCCTGAAACGAGATGATTAACGCGCCCATAAAAGGAGGATCAGCACATCTGAGGTTAACAAGCTCTTGCAGCTTGTTATTGATCCAGCCTCAATCGATCCGACTCAAATCAGAGCAGACTGGAGCTGATCAGGCTAATTATGTTCGCATAATGCATTCATTAGCTGCATTATTGGAGTGCTTCCGATGAGAGGGTTGACTGTTTTGTGTTTTTTTTCTTCCCTTTTTTAAACTAACTATGATACATTTAAAAGTAAAGTAGGACCATTGAGATGATTATTATAATTTTGAATGTGTTGTTTTGGCATTTTTGTTTTGTCAAAGGCCATAAATGTATAAAAATGACCCTGAAATGGCCGCTTAAACCCAAAATGGCAGACTTCCTCTGTTTTTGTAGGTATAATCATGATGGACATGCCTACAAAGGTCATGTTAGTGAATGAACTGTTTCTAAAATAATCAAGGGGGCAGCAACTAAGCGAATTGAGCCTAAAATGGCAGCTTCAAACCAAAATGGCAGACTTTCTATGTATTTAAGGGTATGGCTTTTTAAGACTTTTTGTGGGTTTTCTCATTTGGGGGTATAATTTTTTTTAACTAATTTCTCTCATGCTTTTGGCAAGTGATTAAAAGTTGCTGCTATTTCCCACCCACACAATAATCAAAACTCAAAATATTCACAATTTAGTGTCAGCCATCTGTTTATTTTACAAGGTTCATATTTGGTAGCAATCAGACAAACTCTCTTACCTCATCTTTGAAGGAACCCTGGAAAAGGCAAAAATTACTAAAATGGACACTTCAAACCAAAATGGCAGACTTCCTGTGTCATTTCAAGCAAAGCTTTTCGAGGCTTTTTGTGGGACGACTCATGATAGAAATGTCTACTAAATTTAATGTTGGTAAGTTAAACTGTCTTTAGGGGCTGAATGTTTTTATCAGGGGGCTGCAACTGAGCAAACTGAGCCTAAAATGACAGTTTCAAACCAAAATGGCAGACTTTTTTTGTCTATTTTGAAAGCTGTCAAACCAGAATAGAAAACCAGAATACAAATTAAACAATTTCAAGAGGACTTTCGCACCTCACACTCAGGCCTTTACAATGAATTTCCCAGTTAGTGAAACTTGGTAACAGCTGCTTCACAGTAGCCAGAGGCGACCTAAACAAACAAGCATCATTCAATGCAGCTTTCTTTTAAAATATGATCCTCCTTTTCATTCCCCTCTTCATCGACCTCGTAATCTGTCCTTGTGAGAGCCTCACCTGTGCTTCCATTGAAATCTAAAATGTAAATGTGTTTTATTCGGCACAGAAAAATGCGCCGTGAGGTGAGCGCGGGGCAACAACATCTCGCCAAATCATTTCCCCGACGCATTTACATGCAAATTCGGCCCTCCGCCGCCACAATGGAGCTAGGCAAATCATTGTCTCATCACACAGAGATGGATTTCATCCCCCTGCATGAATCAGGGCCGAGCTGAATTCATATGCCGAGCGCTCCAAGCCAGACTCCTCATCCTCCATCACGGGGGTGCGAGTGGTGGGGGGTGAAGGCAAACAGCCCCGGACCCTTTAGCATTTGCGCAAATGTCAGCGAAAAGGACAGATCTCAGAAAGTGGGGACAGAAAAGCTAAAACAAAACAAAATATATAGGAGTCACGGCGCCAGTCACCAAGTCCTTAGCTATTCAAACAAGCCAAATTTGAACAAAGTTCAAATAAATATATGTGTTTGTTACAGAAAGGTGACATTTTATCAGAATCAGAATCAGAATCAGAATCATCTTTATTTGCCAAGTATGTCCAAAACACACAAGGAATTTGTCTCCGGTAGTTGGAGCCGCTCTAGTACAACAGACAGTCAATTTACAGAACACTTTGGAGACATAAAGACATTGACAAAAAACAACAACAAACAACAATTGTGCAAAAAGATGCAGAGTCCTCAGTTCGAATGGCTAATAACGCAATAGTCCGGTGCAATGACCATTGTGCAAAGGGCACTGAGACTTCAAGGAGTGTATGCGGTTTAAAGTGACGAGTACTGCGATAATCTGGGACAATGGTTGTGCAAATGTTACAGATACTCCTCAATCAGTGTGCAAATGGAGCAGATGCTACTCTGGCATGAGTGGCCACTATATGCAAATAGTGCAGCACGGCGAGACAACTACAGTGAGTGCACGAGTAATACATAATACAGAAATGTGACAACGAACTCAAGTCAAAAAATTGCCAGCTTGTTGTAATGGAATTGTAAGTTAGCTGTTCAAGAAGTTGATTGCAAGAGGGAAGAAGCTGTTGGAATGTCTACTAGTTCTTGTTTGCATTGATCGGTAGCGCCTACCTGAGGGAAGGAGCTGGAAGAGCTGGTGACCAGGGTGGGGAGGGTCCGAGAGGATTTTGCACGCCCTTGTCTTAGTTCTGGCAGCGTGCAAGTCCTCAAGGGTGGGTAGGGGGGTACCGACAATCCTTTCAGCAGTTTTGATTGTCCGTTGCAGTCGGAGTTTGTCCTTTTTTGTAGCAGCACCAAACCAGACTGTGATGGAAGAACACAGGACTGATTCGATGACCGCTGTGTAGAACTGTCTCAGCAGCTCCGGTGGCAGGCCATGCTTTCTCAGAAGCCGCAGGAAGTACATCCTCTGCTGGGCCTTTTTGAGGACGGAGTTGATGTTGGTCGCCCACTTCAGGTCCTGGGAGATTGTAATTCCCAGGAACTTGAAGGTCTCGACGGTTGACACAAGGCAGCTGGACAGCGTGAGGGGCAGCTGTGGCGAAGGATGCCTCCTGAAGTCCACGATCATCTCTACAGTCTTGAGCGTGTTCAGCTCCAGGTTGTGTCGGCCGCACCACAGCTCCAGCCGCTCCGCTTCCTGTCGATATGCAGACTCGTCACCGTCCTTGATGAGGCCGATGACAGTGGTGTCATCTGCAAACTTCAGGAGTTTGACAGTCGGGTTCGCTGAGGTGCAGTCGTTCGTGTAGAGAGAGAAGAGCAGCGGAGAGAGGACACAACCTTGGGGCGCCCCAGTGCTGATGCTGCGTGTGGATGAGGTGGCCTCCCCCAGCCTGACCTGCTGTGTCCTGCCCGTCAGAAAGCTGTAGATCCACTGGCAGATGGCAGGTGAGACGCTGAGCTGGAGAAGCTTGGATGAAAGGAGATCAGGGATGATGGTGTTGAACGCTGAGCTGAAGTCCACGAACAGGATCCTCGCGTAGGTCCCTGCACTGTCGAGGTGTTCTAGGATGAAGTGCAGACCCATGTTGACTGCATCATCCACAGATCTGTTCGCTTGGTAGGCAAACTGCAGGGGGTCCAGCAGGGGACCTGTGACACTCTTGAGGTGGTCCAGCACAAGACGTTCAAAGGACTTCATGACCACAGATGTCAAAGCGACAGGCCTGTAGTCATTCAGACCCGAGATTGCAGGTTTCTTGGGGACTGGGATGATGGTGGAGCGTTTGAAGCAGGATGGAACTTCGCACATTTCCAGTGATCTGTTGAAGATCTGAGTGAAGACTGGCGCGAGCTGATCCGCGCAGACTTTGAGGCAGGATGGAGACACGTGGTCCGGGCCTGCCGCTTTGTTAATCTTTTGTTGTTTGAAGATGCGTCTCACATCCTGTTCATGGATGGTTAACGCAGAGGTCAGAGGTGTGATTGTGGTCGCGGGTGCGGCCGGGTTGGTGTGTGGTGTGAAACTGTCCTTTTCAAATCTGCAGTAGAAGGTATTCAAGTCGTTGGCTAGTGTGCTATTGTTCTCAGCTTGGGGGGATCGTCGCTTGTAATTAGTCAGCGACTGGAATGCATGCCAGACTGATTTAGAGTCGTTTGTGCTAAACTGTTTTTCCAACTTTGCTGTATAGATCCTCTTTGCAATGTTAATTTCTTTAGTCAGCTGGTTTCTAGCTCGATTATACAGGGCCCTGTCCCCGCTCTGATATGCGTCCTCCTTAGCTTGGCGAAGCTGCTTAAGTTTAGCAGTGAACCACGGCTTATTGTTGTTGAATGTGCGAAATGATTTTGTTGGAACACAGACCTCTTCACAGAAACTGATATAGGATGTGACAGTGTCCGTATACTCATCCAGGCTGCCAGCTGAATTTTCAAAGACACTCCAGTCTGTGCAGTCTAAGCAGCTTTGAAGTTCCATCTTGGCTTCATTTGTCCACTTTTTGACTGTTTTCACTGTAGGCTTCGCACATTTAAGTTCTTGCCTGTACGTCGGTATTAAGTGAATTAAGCAGTGATCAGACGAGCCCAAGGCTGCACGAGGTATAGCACGGTATGCGTTTTTTACCGTGGTGTAGCAGTGGTCTAAAGTATTATTTTCCCTGGTAGGACAGTCGATGTGCTGCTTGTATTTAGGGAGTTCGTGGTTGAGTTTAGCTTTGTTAAAGTCCCCGAGAATAATGAGGGGTGAGTCGGGGTGTTTTTTTTCAATTTCGTTGACTTGATCGGCGAGCGTTAGCAATGCGGCGTTCGTGTTAGCTTGAGGCGGAATATAGACGCCAGCGAAAATGAATGATGCGAACTCACGTGGGGAGTAGAATGGTTTACAATTTAAGAATAGCGACTCCAAATGCGGGCTGCAGTGTGTGCTGATCACCGTGACGTCCGTACACCATTTTTCGTTGATATAGAGGCATATCCCGCCGCCCTTTGTTTTCCCCGATGATTCCATGTCGCGGTCCGCTCGATGAATGTGGAAACCGGGAAGCATAATGCCGGCATCAGGTACAGCGTCGCAGAGCCAGGTCTCCGTGAAGCACATGGCCGCGGAACGTCCGAAGTCTTTACGTGTCTTTAACAGAAGATGAAGCTCGTCCATTTTGTTGGGTAGGGAGCGTACATTCGCGAGGTGGATCGACGGGAACGCCAATCTGTGTCCTCTCTTGCGGAGTTTCACCTGAATGCCGGCTCGCTTCCCTCTGTGGCGCCGCTTCCGTCTCCATGCGGCGAAAACCGCGGACGCCGCTCCGGTGAGTAACTCGGGGAAAAAACTGAGCGGATATTCGAAAGTTGGTGACAGAAAGTCTGGAGTAGACTCCTTGATGGTTAGCAGGTCTCCCCTTGTGTAAGTGAGTCGTGTAAGGTCTCCAAAGACGGACGAAAAACACAAAAACAAAGACAATACTAGAGAGCGCGTTACCGAGGCGACCACACTGGTAGGCGCCATCTTGTCTTGCTTAATTGCTTATACACACACAACTGGGTCCCTGTTGTGGAAAATTATACAAATATGTCTACGAACAACCAATCACAAGCCTGCCAGTCGACTACTTTGCAGAATAATTGATCGTACCTCCTTCCATTATCAACAAATTAGCTGATCGCATCAGCCTCCCTGTCAACAAGGTAAAGGAACAAAAATCGGACAACCAATCGCAAACCTGCCAGTCAACAACTTTGCAGAATAAAAAAACCGTACCACCCTCCACTATTAACAAGTCAGCTGAACCGTCGATGAAACCACCCTCCACTGTCAACAGCTTTGCCGAACAAATGATCCCATCATCCTCCCTGTCAACCAATTTGCAGACAACCCTCCTTGTCAACAACTTTTGAGAACAACTGATTGTACCCCCATCCACCATAAACAAATTCTCAGAGCAACCGATTCTACACCCCACCATCAAAACATTTGCAGAATAACTGATTAAATCCCCCACACATCAGCAATTTCGCCAGAAAACTGATTTTTCACCATCAACAAGTATGCAAAATTGTTCCTACTTCATCCATGTCAACAAATATGCTTATTAAGCAATTGTAAACCCCCCACTGTCAACAATTTTGGCAAACATCTGATCACGTGCCCCACGTCAACAATTTCGCCACACAACTGATCATCCCCGTCCACTATCAACAACTTTGCCGAACAACTGATCGCATCATTCTCCCTGTCAACTAATTGACAGAACATAGATTGATCAAAATCCACCATCAACAAATTTGTCAAACAAATGTTACTATGCCCCTCCATGCCAACAAATTTGCTGGACAATCAATTGTACACCCTTCTACTGTCAATACTCGGGCGAACGTGATTGCACCCTACTCTCCTGTCAACAACTTGCCTAACATCTGATCGAGCCCCCTTCATAGCAATAATTTCTTCGAAAAGCTGATTGTACCTCCAGCCACTTGTAAACGACTTCGCCAATAAACGGATCTTATGGGCCCGCCTATTAACTACCTCGCCAAGCATACGATCAAGTCCCCTACCTATCAACAAATTTGGCAAACAACCGGTCATAGTACCTCGCCAACAAGTTAGCCAAACAAAGCACAAACAACCGATCACAACCCAACCCGTTGAAAACTTTGCCACCCATGCGATTGATAATCCAAGCTCCCACAAAGCTTTTTTTTTTTATCTTTCTTTTTTTGTGTCCATCATTCTCCACTTCTTTGGTGGTCTCCTCTTGGCTCTGGGTCCTAGTATGGTTTAAACATTTGCGGCTGTATCGCTGAAGTTCTTCCAATTGTTTCTCAGGATTCAGGCTCAATAGTCATCATAATAAAGCAAAGTTGCTTTGGAACACCCCGCAATCGAAGGATGGAGAGAAGTAGCTCTATTGCTTGAGACAGGACAGCCACGGAAAAACGGCTGCTGTGAACAGCTGTTTAGAACATTGTACAATATGCTGTGATTCTTGATTCTCAGGCTATTCTGACCTACTAGACACTTGGGAACTGTTTTAATTTGTAGTTTTCCTTTAAACATGAACCAGCATGAATCCAAACACACACACACACACAATGTCACAAAATGTCTGCCAACTTTCGTTACTCGGGATGACTTTTTGTAGGGAATACATGCATCTGCAGCCAGAGAGTGTCCTCCTGCTGAGACTCTCGCTTTAATATTCATCTACGACGTCCCGGTGGGCCGAGCCGATACCTCCGGGCCTTCAAACCAGACAGGAGACAAGAGATGAGGAGGAGGAAGAGGAGGAGAAGGAGAAGGGGGTGACGCTGGGAAGTGTGAAGGGTTCAGCTGGAGGAAGGAGGTAAGAATATACCTTTTCACCGTGACGTCACATGTACTTGGGGGTGGCGCAAGCTCTGAAGGCACCATCAGTAAAAAACAAACCCTTCTAAGCCATTTGACAAAGGCAAATTGAGAAACAAGAAACAATGATTTTAGCCTTCTCTATTGCTGTAGTTTGTGTGTGAAGTCAAAAAGACGATGTTATGTCTGGCAAATCGCGTCCAAGGGAGGTGGAAGACTGGCTGAAATTCACATTTCTACAGTTACTGTAAGTTGAGCCAAAAGGTAGCTGTGGTGGAAATATAGAAATAGCTATCATTGAAGGACTAGCTAGTTAGTGGACTTTTCTGTTGCTCGGATTAATGGCATATTAATGCGTTATTGACACTGAAATGGATAGAGCGCCATAGAGCTGATGTCATTAAGTATTGCTAAATTACTGAAACCCACGCAAACAATTTATACATATGAGGAGTTTGACTCACAAATCTGGCAATATAAGTTTGGTTCCCAGTTTTTCCCTTAAGAAGTGGTTACACCTCAACAGCCAGTCTTACAATATTCGCTTTACGAATATGTATGACATCCCCTCCACTTATCCTCCTCACCCATGGGTTCTGCTACATTATTTTTTTTGAAGGAAATAAAAAAATTTAAACCTTTTTTATTTTTGTAATTTATTTAACCTGTATTTATTTAGGTAAGACAATTGACAACAGATTCTCATTTGCAATGCCGATTTGGCAGCAGACAGCAGAGTAAAACAAAGCTAAGTACACGTACACAAACAACAAACTCTACAATGTAATGTAGTTACATATTTACAAAATACATCACATCATAGCAGATGGTAAATGGTGAATAAAAGGTTCAAAACAAGCTAAAAACAGGTGAGGCGATAATGTATGGAGATCGACCGAAGGTAGCGCAGACTTTGGGAAACTACTGTAACGGAGTTTGTTGGTGGTGGTATGCATGGTGAGCAGAGCGTGACAATAGTCTGACCAATTAAACTTTTGGGGTATATCTGACTGGCCGACCCCAAACAGAACAACTTTTACCATCATTAAAGTACAGCTCTGTGGTAGTCAATCACTTTTCTGCTACCAAGAAGTAACCTGGCATTTATTGCTTACAAATATCATAAAAATGTCCACTGAGTGGACATGGAAGGTGTCAAAAGGAACGTTGTTGCCCCTTTAGTGAACGCAGAGAGACGGAATACGAGATGGAAAACGAGGTGGGATGCAGGAAGTGCCGTAATCCACTTTCAGGTGTAGTGGCCGTGACTACAACCGGATGCCTGGCAGCTGATATCCACTTTTATTAAATAACAACCCACCTGGGAAGCATCAGACCTGACAGCTATGCTTATTTTACCCTCACGGTCGACACACTCAGATCATGACTACACAGAGAGATGTGTTCAAAAAAAGCATATTTTTCTTCTGCGATTTGGCCTTTCTTACACACACAATCGTTGTTTTTCTACTTAAAACCTCTCCAAAAACTCTCGAAAGGAGACATTCATTTCATTAACAATTTCATTTCATTTCACATTTCCGAGGTGTCTTAATATAAGTTATCTGACATTTCTTGGGTCAAAAACCACACAGGATAAAGAATTACCCCACACTCATCATCCACTCAATATGTGACCTACAGCATCATTGACTTTTAAGGGTGAACTCCGCTTCTCTGGCCAAAAGTATTTTTACTTCCAAAATCAAGCTTGGCGGGTTAAATGAATTGTATCCATCCATCCATTTTCTGAGCCGCTTCTCCTCACTAGGGTCGCGGGCGTGCTGGAGCCTATCCCAGCTGTCATCGGGTAGGAGGCGGGTTACACCCTGAACTGGTTGCCAGCCAATCGCAGGGCACATACAAACAAACAAGCATTCGCACTCACAGTCACACCTACGGCCAATTTAGAGTCTCCAATTAAAGCATGTTTTTGGGATGTGGGAGGAAATCGGTGAGCCCGGAGAAAGCCCACACAGGCACGGGGAGAACATGCAAACTCCACACAGGCGGGGCCGGGGATTGAACCCAGGTCCTCAGAACTGTGAGGCTGACGCTCTAACCAGTCGTCCACCGTGCCACCCTGAATGGTATCCAGTTTGGTTAAATGTGGCTACAAGCACTCAGTTATATCCAGAGGCAGATTTATTTGTGTGGTGTGTTTGTGTTTTGACCCGTCGTCCACACTCAAAAACATTATTTGCTCTTTATCTCTTCTGAACTCCCAAAAACTTTTTTTAAAAAGAGAAAGTTTATTTTATTCACAATTCAAAACAGTTCGCAGGTGTCTTAATGAAAGGTCTCTGAGTGAACAGACAAGAGTTTTTCGAGAAATGAGCTTTTGTTCGGCGAATTGTTATACTTGGACTTGCGAGCGCAAACGTGCCAAGTGTGCTGTCAGGCGGCAGTGACTCAACACATTTGACAACAAGCATCAGTTTGATGTTGCAAAAGACATACGGTACATTTGGTTGGCTGAAGACAAAATTGTCTAGACATTTACAAAAATACATTCGTTAGCTTCTGTGATAACATTTATTGTCTTTGTTTACAAAACATAGGTTGGTTGAAGACTAAATTGTTTTGAGGTTTAAAAATACCTTCGATTGGGGAGGTTGGTATCTTTCTTCTTTTCCTTGGGGCTTGTCCCGTTAGGGGTCGCCACAGCGCGTCATCCTTTTCCACGAGAGCCTATCTCCTGCATCCTCCTCTCGAACACCAACTGCCCTCATGTCTTCCCTCACGACATCCGCCAACCTTCTCTTTGGTCTTCCTCTAGCTCTCTTGCCTGACAGCTCCATCCTCAACATCTTTGATGTTTACAAAAGCATGTGTGTTAGTTTCATTAAAAAATAAATTGTCTTTGATGTGGCAGAAAATGTAAATTAATTAGTTTGAAGACACAAAATTGCGAAGTTGTTTACGAAAACAATTGTTAGGTTCAATGATGACTCTAAATTTTGATGTTTACGAAAATGCGAACGTTAAGTAGATTGAAGACTGAAATTGTCTTTAATGTTGACCAAAAAACAATTTACTATAGTCTTTGATGAACCTATTATGTTTTTGATGTTTACAAAACATGTAGTTTTAGGTTGGTTGAAATGTTCCCTCGCTATATCGCGGTTCACCTAATCGGATTTAGTGCATTGCAGATTGTTTTCATATTCATATCGCGCATACGTAGATGACTTTAGTTTTTGTTGACTTTTCCATCAAAAGTGATGAAAAATAAAATCTCACCGTCAACATGCTGGGAATTGTGCCTCAGATCTGCGGGCAGGTGGCAACTTCCCTCTACGACACTAGCGCAAAAAAAAACTTTCCCCCAAAGAAGTCCCATTTTGGCGTAAACATGGATGAATATAGATGTGCGTGCGGCACCTTCTGTCGCCGGCTGCCTCGTCCATTTGTCTCCATTAGAGGTCTACGGGGTGAATTAGGCTGTGCATCTGTTGCAGGTCATCTCTGCAACCGTCAACAGCAGCATTAGCGTACAAGGGAGCTTGTTGTTTATGGTAGCCAGCCAAGTTGGACGCTGCTATTTACACCTGCGCACTATTCTGGATGTCCCTCCTTTCCACCTTTTATCTCGTCCTGACTTCCTTTCTGTTTACACCGATGAAGGGCTATGTTATATGACCTCATCCAGAGCATCCACTCATCAATAGATGTTAATATGCTGATTAAAAAAAAACACCACATGCATCTTTAACTTAACGTAAAATTGAAATCAAAAGTCATTGTATGTCACAATTTATTGCGAGATACTGTTATTCTTTTTTTCTTTGTTAATTTTTTTTCCCAACAATCTGCTTTGAGCTATATGTTCCTTAACCCTGTACTGCTGTAACACCTGAAATTCCGCTCAGGGGATAAATAAAGGATTCACCTACCATAAAATAAGGTCTCCAATGATTTTTCCTCAAAAATCAAATTTCTGATTTTAATCTACCGGTAATTTAATTTGTTTATAGAAAAAGGAAATGACAATCAAATGATTTATAATTCATTCATTCATTTTCCTTACCGCTTATCCTCACTAGGTTCGCGAGAGTGCTTGGAGCCTATCCCAGCTAACTGTGGGCAGGAGGCGGGGTACACCCTGAACTGGTTGCCAGCCAATCGCAGGGCACATATAAACAAAACATCAATTCGCACTCACATTCAAACGGACAATTTAGAGTCTTCAATTAACCTACCATGCATGTTTTTGGGATGTGGGAGGAAACCGGAGTACCTGGAGAAAACCCACGCAGGCACAGGGAAAACTTGCAACTAGTCCTCAGAACTGTGAGGCAGATGTGCTAACCAGTTGCACACCGTGCCGCTGAATTAAAATTATTTGCTTTACTCCTCCTGATATCAAACAAGCTTTGAAACTTTATTTCCCCGGTATTGCATTGTATTAACATTCAAAGAATAGATTACAACAAAACAAAAACAAAACATTTCTTTTGAGATGTGAAAATTACTTTTCCCACTTGGGAAAATTTCCCTTTTGACAAACCATACTGTATATCTTGTACGAATCTTAATAAACTAACATTTTGAATGTTCAACAATGTTTAACAATTTTAATGATAAAAAAGTAAAATCCTTGGTCAACTTCAACCACAATATCCTCTGAGTACTGCTACTGTGTATCTATCTGATCAATGAAAACCAACCAATTAAATTTAGTTTTTAACAATTGTTTTATTTTTAATACAGACACCTTTCTATGTTTTCCCTTACATGAATGTGTTAATTATTGTAGTTTGTTTTCTTCCACTATATTAATTAGTGCACAACTGTTTTATCTTAATACAATTTTTCTCATTGGCAAAATATTGTGAGAGAGTCACATTTTAACATAGTTAACTATTTTGTTGTTAAAATAATAACACATAGAAAACATTACATTTTGTATTTATTATTTTGGGAAATTTTCTGTTCAAATTGTTGTTTTTTTTTACCTGTAAAGCATCAGATTTCATAGAATACGCTGGACCTAATCACCTAACTTCCATGAAATCCCAGGTCCACTAATTCTGCATCCGTTTGTCTTCTGTGTTTTGTCTACAAAAAGTTTCTGGTAATAACCTGTGTGAGTGACAAACTCGCATTTTCAGCATGTAATAGACTTTGGTCAACGGAACACTTGATGAATCATTCTTATTTATTACGCCGTCAAAGTGTGTTGGGATGTTGTTGCAAAGTACTCTCTTATTGCTTAGTCAGTTTGGTCGATAAGCTAGTGCAGCATGGCAATAAAAAGTAGTAAATCATCCGCATAATTAACTCAAGTTGAACCCCTTGAAGTCGTTAAAACTCAGACTGCTTTCACGCCGTCGAGTATTGGACTGGCAACATGGTCCAACTCACCCCTCACGGATTTCATTTCAAATTCAGCCCCCAAATGAGTAACAAGAAATTTGGGAGAAATGACTCTCATAAATAGACAAACAAACAAAAACTCTCAAAAAGTCATTCCTGTAAAGAGAAATCTGCAATTTTAGATTGAAGAGTTAATTTTAGGGTAATTTTCCCCATTTAAAGTTTTTTTTTTCAAAGGTGAATTGCTTAAAAAAAAAATTCTGATTGCTGCCAAATTTAAACCTCGTATCCTAGACAGGTGGAATAGATGGATTTTTTGAGGGGAAATTCAGCCCCAAAGCCAGTTTGACTCCGCAAAATGAAATTTGGTGAGCATGTCTATCATGAGAAGACTAGAAAATATCCCAAGACGCTAGGCCTGAAAAGATACAGGAAGTTCTTTTAGGTTTAAAGCAGCCATTTTAAGGTTTATTTCCTAAGATCCTTGCCATTCGATTTTTTTGAGGGAAAGTTCACCCCAATGCCAGTTTGACTGAGTAACGTGAAATTTGAAAGTCATGTCTGTCATGGGTAGACCTACAAAAAGTCTCAACAAGCTATGCCTGAAAAATGGGAAGTCTGGCGTTTTGGTTTGCGGTCAGTTTCTTTTTGGCTATTTCCAGGGGTCCTTCAAAGACAAACTCCTGGAGTTTTTAGCCAATTCCGACCAAATTTGAACCTAGTATATGAGACAACTTATGAAGGATTTCATTTTCTGTCCATCCGTGTGGGTGAGTATGGCAGCGAAGTTGAAGGACTCTAAAAATAAGGTTGAGTTGAGACTTTTGGAAGCGCCGCTAGACTTTTTTTTCCTGACAATTCAGACCCCAAACCTGTTTGACTTAGCAACATGAAATTTGGTAGACATGACTATCATGAGAAGACTAACAAAAACGTCTCATCAAGCTTTGTCTGAAAACACATAAGTCTGGCATTTTGGTTTGAAGCAGAAATTTTAAGGTAATTGTTCAGGTGTCCTTCAAAAACTGTCCTTTAGCGACTAAATCCAACAGGTCACAGTCTGGTATTTTTGACAATTCAGCCCCCAAAGCCTGTTTGACTTAGCAACATGAAATTTGGTAAGGAAATCAATCATGAGTAGGCCCCCCAAAAAGTCTTAAGCCATGTCTGAAAACACACAGGAAGTCTGCTATTTCTGTTTGAAGCAACAATTTATTGCGTCAATTCCAGGGATCCCTGGCTTCAAGAATTATTTCTAAAAATTCATCCCCCGAAGTCAGTTTTACTTGTATTATTAGTTGACCCACAAAAATGTTCCAGTAGGCATGTGTATCATTAGTAGACTCACAAAAATGTTCCAAGATGCCATGCACAAAAAGACACAGGAAGTCTGCTATCTTGCTTTGAAGCGATCATCTTCTGCATTTTCTGACGAACTCACCCAAGAGATTTTGTCCGATATGTTTGGCTTTGGAAAAAATTCTTCCCCAAGACTATTTGTCCTGGAGCCAAACCATTTTTTTATTTATTGATTCCAGCTGCTGCTTACCTTGAACAACATAAACCCTCAGCCGAGTTCATCTCCTCTGGGCTGAGCTTACGCTTTGTCTCAGCTGCTCGTTCGATACTTTTGATGCGGACAAGCTTTGCTTTCCATATGGATCCCAGGTGCTGATGCGGGGAAAGCAGCGCAATGAACTCTGGGAGCTTGCCGGTGGAGGAAGGTGGGAGTTGTCGTGTGAGTCGTTCCGCTTTGGCGGGAAGGAAATGCCACCGAGCTGCTAGCCGGCTCATAAATACTCTCAAGGACCGCGGCTTTACGACAAGTCAATAGCTGCTGTTATTAACACACACACACACACGCAGGCTTAAGCAAATAAAAAAATTGTATGTCAGCAGAATATGCAGATGCCTGCTGTCAAAATCTAAATCACCAATTGCGGCACTACATAAACGCGAATGCCAAGCCAGCAGAAAAGACTGCTGGGATGCAACGCGTGGTGGTTAGTGCTAACATGGGTTAGGGTTTTACATTTTTAGGCATTGAGGTCAGGGTTAGTGTTTCACATTATGGTTAAAATTAGGGTTTCAGTTTCAAATTACAGTTTGATTCCAAGGTTCTGGTTTCAAACAAAGAATTAGCTTCAAAGTAGCGATTTCAGTCTGGGTTAGGGTTTCAAACAACATGTTCTGAATGCCAAAATTAGGGTTTTAAATTAGGGTTTTAAACCAGGGTTACGGTTTCAAGCCAGATTTAGTATTTGACGTAGAGGTAGGGTTTGAAGTAGGGCTTCACGGTATTTTGTTTTGAGCATCGTCATTGCGATGTACGTGTGTGCAATAGTCGCATTGCAGGGTCTGCTGCGATGTTGGTGTACTACAATATGCAGTGAATCAACTGTAAAAGATTAGAATATTGTACACCTGCTGAATTTCCTACTTCGTTCTTCAGAATGAAACTAGGCAGGCACGCGGCAGCTGCATGAGTGCAAGAGGTGCGTTCAGGGACACCGCATTAATGGGAGTGAATGTGTTCTTTTGTATTTCAATACATAGTTGTAAAAAGGGATTACTAGGAAAATTATTATTTGTATCAGAATGCTTTAGTTAAAACACTGCACGATCACACTGTGATAATATGGAATTTACTTTCTTTTGTAATAATTCCTCATTTTTTTAGAGCTGCAGTTGGCTACTAGTGTGGACTTAATAGGTAGCAACAATGAAACGCCAGTATTTTGAGGGTAATAGTCCTTCGGCAACATCCATCCATCCATCCATCCATTTTCTTTACCATTTCTCCCCACTAGGGTCGCAGGCTGCTGGAGCCCATCCCAGCTATCTTCGGGTGGGAGGCGGGGGTACACCCTGAAACGGATGCCAGCCAATCGCAGGGCACATAGAAACAAACAACCATTCACACCTACGGGCAATTTAGAGTCTCCAATCAACTTACCACGCATGTTTTTGGGATGTGGGAGGAAACCGGAGTGCCCGGAGAAAACCCACCCAGGCACGGGGAGAACATGCAAACTGCACACAGGCGGTGTCGGGATTTGAACCCCGGTCCCCAGAACTGTGAGGCGGATGTGCTAACCAGTCGGATACCGAGCCAACCCTCCGGCAACATATTGAAAAAAAAACAACTATGAACAAGTTCGTTTTTGGACCGGTGAATTTAGTTCAAAATTTTGAATTATGAACTATGAATTGAACTAGTTCATTTTTGGAATGATGAACTGGCCTTTGAACTTGTTCGCGTAGAAAATTAACTTTCCAAACATTGATCTTGTATGATCAAACATCATAATATGTATCACAGGTTTAAAAAAATAATAATAATAATAAAATTGTGTTGCCATTTTTTTTTATTTTCAATATCGTGCAGCCCTAGTTTGAAGTCTGGGTTAGGGTTTCAAATTATGGCGTCGTCGTTCCCCGTGGCATCAAAGCTACTTTTTTAAAACTCTCTAACGACACTGTAGTAGACGAGGACAACTCTGGCCACGTCTGAGTGCTCTCTGCAAGTGCTAATCTGATTTGGACATCACGGACGCTCCGTACGCCCGCCGCCACTGAATTTCCTGGCTGCAAATGGAGGCTAATGGGAAGAAGGTCTGCGTAATTGTCTCTCCATTAGCTACTCGGCCCGCGCCTAATTGGCCGGCCTGGCCCCGACAATTTAGTTAGCCGTTGCCAGGGTAATTACGCTGGCCGACTTTGGGATAAGAATAACAGCCGCCCGTGATCTACCATCCAACCTTGTTTTTTGCTGTCTTGTTCCCGGGCCGAAGCGTGTCGGTGTGGCAACAGCAGTGTGTTTCATCCGGTCCTTCATTTCTGTGAGATCTTTAATTAGATAGATTTACAACTACTGCAAAGAGCAGCTGTTCATTCACACCTGTTGCTTGTTTTTAAATCACGGTTTTGAGCTAGGTTTAAGGTTTCAAAGGAGGGTTTGAAGCCAGGTTTAGGAATTCATGTTTTGTTTTCAAGTTTGGGTTAGAGTTTCAAGCACAGGGTCAGCGTTTGAAACCAGGGTTAGGATTTTAAATTAGGGTTTTAAACAAAGGGTTGGGGTTTGAAAATGGAGTTTGATACCGAGTTCAGGGTTTCACAGTTTTGTTTTAAGATAGTTATGTTTAGGGTTTCAAATTAAGATTTTAAAATCTGTTTTAGGGTTTAAAATTTTACCTTGAAGTAAAGTTTAGTTGTTTTTTTTCAAAGTAGTGTTTGAAGCCAACATTTGGGTTTCAAGATGAGATTACGGTTTCAAAATATAGTTTCAAGTGTGGGTTAAGGCTTCAAACAAAGTGTCAGGATTTGGAATTAAGGTTTCTTGTCTGGGTGATGGTTTCAAATTATGGTCAAGTTTGGGGTTTCACATTTAGATTCCAAGACAGGGTTAGGGTTTCAAATTAGGGTTAAAAGTCATGTTTAGGGTCTCAAGCCAGGGATAGTGTTTCAATAAAGAGTTTCATGTTTGGGTTATGATCTCAAACAAAGGGTTTGGGTTTCAAATTAGAGTTTCAAGTCAGGGTTACCAGGAGACCAGTTCGACTCATTTGTTCATCCTGATTCCTCACAAACAACTAAGTTGACAAGTACAAAACAATACAAGAAAGTATCAAACATTCTGCCATTACCAACATTACCTGAATAACTCTTCAGGGGAGTGCAGACGAGGTACAATCATCCAAAAGGTTACTTACGGATTCAAGTTAGGGTTTCCAGTCTCAGGTTCATCGTTTCAAACAAAGGTTTAGCGTTTCATATGAGGGTTTGTAGCCAGAGTTCGGGTCTCAAATGAGGGCTTTGAGCCAAGGTAAACATGGAGTTGTTTGCTAAGAATACTGTTAGTTTTAGTTAGTTTTATAAATGTAGAATGTAATTTCAGTTAGCTATCGTTTTAAAAGAAAATACTAATTTTTATTACGAGTATTTATTATTTTTTTTACAAAAATATTTTTTTTAATTTTGTTATTTCATTCACTCAGAGTAGCTGTTATTTTTAGGTAGCCTATATAGCTTTCCTCAGCATTTTTAGAATTCAAACTACCTTTTCTTCAAGCCCATCTGGGTCATCACGCTCAGATAAGAAAAGAAAGTTCCTAAACCGAAAACCACAATCCGAAGAGGCCCAAAGTTTCTTGAAGTCTTATTCTCGTTTTTCTCCTTCTTCTTCTTGTCTTTCTTCTTCTTCAATCAATCAATCAAACAATTAATGGCAAAAAACTCAATTTTGTTGCTTTTGAGCATGTTTTGGGCGAAGAGAAGCATTGCTCTTCTTTTTTTAGTCTTCTTCTTAGCCAAATGAAGTATTAATATGCAAAATGCATAACTGACCAGCCGTCGTAATAACTGCCCTTCAAGAAACTGGTGTTAAGATAGGAAAACAAACAAAAGACGGAGAATTTTTTAAAATGATTTATTGAATTAGCTCAACCTTTTTCGACCTGTTTGAAGTGTGATTGTTTTCATAAATCATTACCCACTGACTCAGTAACTGAGTGACTGTTTTTTTTTTTTTTTCTGATGATTGATTTGTACCCAAAATATAATTAATAACTCCTGATGGAAACAGCCACAGAAATAAACGTGTCAATGTTTGATGTGAGGGTGAAATGCATGTTTAAATCAAAAGGTAGGTTTTGAGGCTTTTTAGTTATGTTCTTAAGCCAAGTTTATGGTTTCAAGCCAAGTTTAGAGTTTCGCATTCGGGATTCAAGACAGGGCTAGGGATTCACATTACAATTTCAGTCGGGCTTAGGTTTTCAAACAAAGGGGTAGATTTCTATCCAAGGTTTTGGTTTTAAACAAGGGTGATGGTTTCATGGGTCCAAGTTTAAAGTTTTGCATTCAGTATTCAAGACAGGGTCAGGGATTCACATTATGATTTCAGTTGGGCTTAGGTTGTCAAAGGGGTAAGTTTCTATCCAAGGTTTGGGTTTTAAACAAGGGTGATGGTTTCATCCTGTATTAGGGTTTCAATCCAGGGCAAGGGTTTCAAATTAACGTTTGAAGCCAGTTTTAGGTCTCAAACTGGAACATCAAACCAAGGTTAAGGTCTCAATGGTGGATTTAAAATGTTTGTTTCAAGTTTTGAATTAGGATTTAAAATTAGGCTAAAAGTTTCATTTTACAGTTTTAAACTCGGGTTAGAGACCTGTAGGTTAGGTTTCAAATTAGGCTTTAAAGCCATAGTTAAGGTTTCAAATCAGGGGTTCAAGCAAGGGTTGGGGTTTCAAACCGGTGTTACGGTTGCAAGCAAAGGTTGGGGTTTTGAATTAGGGTTGTCAAGACAGGGTTAGGGTTTCAAACTAGAATTAAGGTCTCACAGATTGGAGTGTCTTTGAAACTTCAACTGGCAGCCTGGATGAATATATGGCCTGTGTCACATCCTACATCAGTTTCTGTGAAGATATGTGTGTACCAACAAAGTCATTTCGCCCGTTCAATAATAGCAAGCCGTAGTTGCCACTGCCAAACTTCAGCAACTTCGCCAGGCTTTGCTCCAACTACTGGAGACAAATTCCTTGTGTGTTTTTTACATACTTGGCAGATAAAGATGATTCTGATTCTGAAAGGCCCATGAGCATGTATTCACACTTGACAAGTATGTGTCAGTTACAACCCTGTTTCGATTTCTCCATTTGTCCATCATTCCAACCAAACCAAAACAGCCTGTCAAAGAAAACTGCAACTTCCATAATGCCTTGTGACGTGATCGGCGTTTCACTTCATATTTGTGATTGGCTCCCCAAGTGCAGCAAAGTTGCTACTACGACCACATCGTGTTTCTGTTCTTGGTGTGTCGGTGCTGTAACAGAAAAGGACAAGTTCACCTGACACCCTCCTGCTCCTCACCTTGCACCCCCATCTTTACACTCCTCACCCTTCCTCCTCCCAACCGCTTTACCCTCCTTCAACCCCAGTGAGGATGGATCGCTGCTGGTGGTTGAGAAGCCGTGTTAAATTTTACATAGATTCTCTTTCAAGTGTCAAGAGATAAAAAGAAAGCTGCCTTCTGTTTTTTTTTCTTCCTTACGTGTTCACTGAAGAAGGAGGATAAAGGACGAGGACGACGACAACAACGATGATGACGACGGGTCAGACAAGACGATGATGTAAGACCAGGACAATGAATAGTACACACATGAACTGTCAAAGTGGTGCATATGTCATCGTGAATTAGCTGTTAAACTTTGACCCAGAGTGCTGAAAGAACCTCGTGCCATCAATCATTCCAGAGCAATATAATTCTTGGTGTAAAGTCTGAGAATTATTTCCAGACCGGTGTGGAGTCAGCCTGCCGAGAATTGTGACAGGTACAAACAGAATTGCTACCAAAAAGTAAAAATAAAAACATAAATAATCTAGGGTCATAAATCATTCAAAGTCAATAGGATTCTTATTGTGATATCTGAGAAATAATTCCAGACTGTTTTGAAGATGATCAACAAAGAATTGTGACAAGTACAAACAGAGTTGTTCCCAAAATGTAATAAATAAATAAATTAATTAATAAATCTGGGGTGATAAATTATTTTAAATCAATAAGATTCTTATGGTCAATTTTAATGACTTTGATTCTTGCGGAAACATCTGCCACATACCTTGCCAAGTAACAACAAACCCCTGCATCTTACTTTGGTTCCATGAGTGTGGAGGTCTTTAGGAAATAGCTAATTTGGCAACGGGGCACACAGCGATTTTCATTTGAGACACTCACCATTTTATGGAATTTAAAATCCCTCACATTATATTTCCAAATTCCCAAGTTTTTCCTCTCTGTTCAAAAAGCAGGAAGTGCACTGGAAACCGGTTTGCTGATCATTGGCAAGAGCAGAAATGCATCACAGACCTGATGCATGTAGTCCATCGGGATCTGGACAGCATTTACATATGGAATTCACATTTGAAACAAAATCCTGAAATTATTTTGACTCTTGAATGATTAAAAATCAATACAATCCTTGGTCTTACATTTAATTTGCTGTGCACTCAAGAGACTCTTTTTGTCATCTTTGATGGCTAACCTTGTCCTCAGGGGTTCGGTTTTGACAGGAGGAAGAAGTAACGACAGTGTCACGACACCCCATGGAGAAGAAGAAGATCCACTTCCTCCCCGGGTGGTGGCTCCTCACCTGAACCCTCGCAGGGTTTGCCTTCCTGTTGCTGGATCGCTAACGGCGGCTAGCGCTCAGCAAGCGCTTGTCTTGCCTGCCGCTTGCATCATTGCCTCCACGTTGGCCTTTTCCACTTTTTTTCCCTCTCAGGCATGCAGATGATCCTTGACAAGAGAATGAAAAGAGGGATGAAGGAGCTGACCCTGTCCCAGATACAATCACACCGGGCCCTTGACCTCCTTGATGAAGTCAAGCAGAGAGGATTATGGGAGACTTTGATGAAACCCGCTGAAAGGAAAGTCATTATTGTGTTCCCGCACACTCACACGATCAAAGAAACAATGTCAATGCTTCTTCAAGGTTGCAAACAAACATAAGTGCTCCTTCTGCGTCATGTCCTGTTCCTGAAATACAGAGCAAATGGACAGGACGTGGTTTAAAAAGGGACAAAAAGCGACACAACACATGTAGGGACCTTGTTGGGGAACCTGTTCATAATGTTCGAGAGCAAAAAACCCACAACCAGGTTCCAACACCTGCTGTTCTAGGTGTTGGAACCTGGCTGGCGAAACATGCGATAAACAAAATGAAAAGTCAGGAAACAACAATACTGGTTGGAACCTGGTTGAGGAACCTTTAGATGAAAGAGGCCAAAAGTGGAAGCAAAAAGTAACAAGAAATTTAAACAACACCTGTTGGAATCTGCTGAGTAGCCTTGGCATAAACAATGAGAAGAGATCAAAAAGAAGCAGCAACAACACCACCTGTTTGTACCTGGTTTAAGAATCTGGAGACAAACAAACTACCATTAACACACTTTATATTGCTTAATGACTCTGTATACTTTCGTGTTTAGTGTCCTAAAGGTATATTTTGTTTGCTGTAGAACTAGAGCAGCTGCAGCTAACGGAGAGAAATTTTCTGTTTTAACATACTTCGCCAATAAAGATGATTCTGACTCAGATTCTAGACAAAACAGCAAAAAAATCCTGTTGGAACCTGGTTGGGGAAGCTGGGGGATAAATGGGGAGAAAAGAGAGATCATGGTTGAATGGGGGCAAGTTGACCCTTCTTGGTTACTGAAGGTGTTTCAACTTTAATCCAAATTACTTTTTTTGTTTTAAATCCCATTTTGGTATGGAGTTGCCAGGTGTGGCTTGTGACAAAACAGCTCATTATTAGCAACGTTCCCCATGGCGTGAGAACAATCAATATGGGAGAGATTTAAGGACAATGTTGTAAGCAGACAATATGTTATGACTAAACCTAGTGTAATATCTGATAACAACCCTATCATGACCACCCCCAGGAGACACACCCACCAGAGATATAAATAGGGCGACTCACCACTTAATATTTAGAACTGAAAAAAACCTTATTAAAAATGAAACTTTTGTTATTAAAAATTAAACATCTTCAACAAACAAGAAGAGTCCAATTACCTCCATTCAACCTTTGCAGACCACCAGTGCTTGGTTTAGCTTTAAATCAGTAGTTGTATTTAAAGTAACAGCGGTGCAGTGCTTTTGTGTTTAACTTGAACTTCCGTTGGCAACATGAAATCAGTCAAGGTTCTTCTTGACGTGAATGACAGGACTCGACCCAGGTCGTTGGTCCAGATCCACTAGGACCTGGTCCATGTCGGCCTCCTGTCAATCAAAAGCTGCCTCGTATTCTGCGTCAGTCTGCCATTTTGTTTTAACGCCCAGGGCGACTGCTGACCAAGATGATCTGAAAGTCAAAGAGTGATTTCCTTGGAAAGGATTTCACCAAAGGTTGTCTAATTTTTAAAACCATTTGTGACAATATTGGATGAATTTGGAGGTGTGAACTTTCCCACATCCTTTCGATATCCCAAATACATTGGTGTAAATGCTGTGTTTTCTTTTGTTTTTTTCCACTTGCTTTAGGTGTCTCAGTACTTTCGTCCTGGTAATTTTTCAAACATGACTTTTTCCCACCCTATTGTCCGCATTTTATTCACATTTCACCTCCTATGCGTGAGCCAAAACCTTTGTGCTGCATTTTTAATTTTGTCTACATTTTCTTCACGTTTCACTTCCGATATGTGTCCACATACTTTTCTCCAGTATTTTCTTCACTTTTCGCTTCAATATATTTGTCCACATTTCTTCATGTCTAAATTCTGGTAAGTGTCTCAAACTCCACATTTTCACATCCTGTACATATTCCAATAATTATATCCACATTTTCTTCTTTTCACTTCTTGTGGCTGTCCCAGTACTTTTGTTCAATACATTTATCCACATTTCTGTTACTCGTCACGTCCCGCAGGTGTCGCAATACTTTTATCCATAACCTTTTTCCCACATTTGCTTCACATTTCCCTTCCTGTTTGTTTCCCAATTGGCCCCGCGTGGAATCCGCCATTCCTCCTCCAGGGTCCGGTGGGGTGGGGGTTGGGGTTGTATGGCGGGGAAGAGTGTGTAAAAATGAGAGCGAATGAGGGCGGATCATAGTCGACATGAGCGAAGCCAAAGAGGCCGAGGGCGCTGGCGTAGCGACGGATAGCAGCAACTTGTTCAAAGGCAGTTGATGAAAAATGGATGTTAAATGGTGTGGAGAGCCGTCGGGGCGCTCAGACGGTCGCGAGCACATCAAACACCTCTGCTGTATCTGCGTCTTTTTTCAAAAGTGCTTGCAAATCCTTTTGAGGCGAGCCACACAGACGCATTAAAACCACTTTGAACTGTTAAATTGTTCCCAGCGACATGGACGAGGCGAAAAAAAAAATGTCTTCTCCCTCTGCGTTTGAGAATAGATAAACAACGGCGATGTTAAATTCATGTCTTGTTTTACTTTTTGAAAGGGAGCCGCATCAAAGGCAAAACGTCCCCGCAGCGGGAAGGAAATTAATGTGAAGAACACACTGTGCAGACATTTTGTATCCGTCACTAGAGAATAACTGTTTGACCTGCTGATGACATGGTCCAAATATTAGAAATGTTCTCTGAGCTACAAGAACAATAATAAGCACAGTGTTACGTTTATACCTCAGAAAGTGAGTTTATTGTCGTCGTCTTTGTTATTAAAGTGGATGTAAATCGTAGGGATAGGCAAACAGGGCAAAATGACTGTTTCAAACCTAAATATCTGACTTCCAGTTTGATTTTGGGCAGAGGTTCCAGTGACTTTTTTTGTGTGCGTTCTATTATGATAGACATGTCCACCTAATTTCATGTTGATTAGTAAAACTGGAGTCGGAGTTTGATTTTTCAAAGAAACTTCAAAATGGTCATAATCGAAGTGATCGTCAAACACCAACATTCATTTGTGTAGGTAAAATGGCTGCTGCAAACCTAAATGTCCGACTTGCGATTTTTTTGGGGTTGTTGTTCTTTTCCTTTCGGCTTGTCCCATTAAGAGTCGCCACAGCGTGCCATCCTTTTGCATGTAAGCCTATCTTCTACATCCTCCTTTGTAACACCAACTGCCCTGATGTCTTCCCTCACTACATCTATCAGCCTTCTCTGACGTCTTCCTCTGACTCCTTTGCCTGGCAGCTCCATCCTCATCATCCTTTACCAATATACTTACGATCTCCTCTGGATGTATCCAAACCATCGAAGTCTGCTCGTTCTAACTTTGTCTCCAAAACATCTAACCCTGTCTGTCCCTCTGGTGAGCTCATTTCTAATCCTATCCAACCTGGTCAAACTCCTAGTGAGAACCTCAATATCTCTGTTTCCGCCACCTCC
This sequence comes from Phyllopteryx taeniolatus, assembly GCF_024500385.1. Lineage (NCBI taxonomy): Eukaryota > Metazoa > Chordata > Actinopteri > Syngnathiformes > Syngnathidae > Phyllopteryx > Phyllopteryx taeniolatus. Next base: position 22,063,367 of record NC_084511.1, on the reverse strand, counting down.
AGCTCTTCTTCCTGTTGTCTCTTCAGTGCCAGTGTCTCTAAGCCATGTATCATGGCTGGCCTCACCAATGTATTGTAAACTTTGCCCTTCATCCGAGCAGACTCTTCTGTCACATAACACACCTGACACCTTCCTCCACCTGTTCCAACTTGCTTGGACCCGTTTCTTCACATCCTTACCACACTCACCATTGATCTGGACTTTTGACTCTTAAGTATTTAAAGTCCTCCACTCTTGCTATTGCTTCTCCCTTTAGCCTCACTCTTTCCTATCCACCTCTTTCATTCATGTATATATATTCTGTCATACTTTGGCTAATCTTCATTCCTTTCTCCAGTGCATGCCTCCACCTTTATAACTGTTCCTTCATCTGCTTCCTACTTTCACTGTAGATCACAATGTCATCTGCGAACATCATGGTCCATGGGGATTTCAGTCTAACCTTATCTGTCTGCCTATCCATCACGACTGCAAACAGGAAGGGGCTCAGGGCTGATCCCTGATGCAGTCCACCTCCACCTTAAACTCCTATGTCAAACCTACAACACACCTCACCACTGTTCTGCTCTCCTCATACATGTCCTGTACTGTTCTAACATTCTTCTCTGCCACTCCAGACTTCGGCATGCAGTACCACAGTTCCTCTCTGGGTACTCTGTCATCTGCTTTCTCTTGATCTACAATGTAGCTCTTTCTGACCTTGTCTGTACTTATCCATCAACACCCTCAAGTCAAGTAGTATATCCATGGTACTCTTTCTAGACATGAAACCATTTTGTTGCTCACAAATACTCACTTCTGTCCTGAATCTAGCCTCCACTACGCTTTCCCATAACTTCATGGTGTTGCTCACCAACTTTATTCCTCTGTAGTTCCCACAGCTCTGCACATCACCCTTGTTCTTAAAAATGTGAACCAGCACACTTTTCCTGTGGGATCTTTTCACCCTCTAGAATTGGTGAAAGAACAAGCTCGTCAAAAACTACACAGCCACCTCTCAGATGCTTCTATACCTCCACAGGTATGTCATCAGGACCAACTTTGTTTCCATTTTTCATCCTCTTTTGTGGTTTTCTAACTTCCCCTCTACTAATCACTCCTACTTACTGATCCACCACACTTACCTCTTCTACTCTTCCTTATATCTCATTTTCCTCATTCATCAACTCCTCAAAGTATTATTTCCATCGATTCCAACACAGGCACCAGTCAACACATTTTCAACTCTATCCTGAATCACCCTCACCTGCTATACAGCCTTTCCATCTCTATCCCTCTGTCTGGCCAACCTGTATAGCTCTTTCTTCCCTTCTTTACTGTTTACTGTCCAACCAGGGATACATGTCATCATATGCCTCTTTTTTGGCCTTTGCCACCTCTACCTTCATACTATGTCACATCTCCATGTATTCTTGTTTCATCTCTTTGGTCCTCTCAGTGTCCCACTTCTTCTTCGCTAACATCTGTATGCTTTCCTCCACTTTAAGGATCCACCACCAAGTCTCCTTCTCCGCTTTCCTACCAGAAGATACACCAAGTACTCCCTGCCGTCTCTCTGATCACCTTGGGTGAAGTGGTCCTGTCTTCTGAAAGCTCCTCCTGTCCACCGAGAGCCTTTCTCACCTCTTCTCGAAAAGCGGCACAACACTCTTCCTTTTTCAGCTTCCACCACATGGTTCTCTGCTCTGCTTCTGTCTTCTTGATCATCCTCACCACCACCAGAGTCATCTTACACACCACCATCCTTTGCTGTCTAGCTCCACTCTCCTCTACCACTACCTTACAGTCAGTAACCTCCTTCAGTCCTAGTCAGAGTTGGTCAAAGTAAGACACAAAATAATGGTCTCAGAACCTTGTTTTCAAAGTCTGCTTTCATGTAATTAGCAAAGGCCCTCTTGAATCTACTTTGTTACTTCTCCCTACCTATTCTTAGCCCAAACAAGTCGCCATTTTGAAAGATTCCAAAGCTCATATTGGTGAACAGGACACATGAAGTCTTCCACTTTGATCTGAAACGGCCCTTTCAGGGTCAAGTTGGCCATTTGCTGTGGTCCTTCAAAGATAAACCCTTCCCAACATTTGGTCAGATTGCTATCGAATTTGAACTAGTTTCCCTTAGCAACATGAACTTTGATAGGCATGTCGAAGGTTTCAAGAGGCCACACCCGGAAAGAAACCGGATGCCATTATATCAGCATTATCACAGTAGTGGTACACTTTCATTGCTCAGTTACTCTCCACACTCATGTTTTTTATGTCCTAAATGTATATTTTGTCATAGTGGCTGTTTGCTGTCATACAAGAGAGGCTCCAACTACCAAAGACAAATTCCTTGTGTGTCTTGTAACATACCTGGCCAGTAAAGCTGATTGTGATTCTGAAACATTGGAGTTTTTAATCATTTGGTGTGGGCAGAGCATGGCAACAAAGTTTACTCTTGGTTGTGTCTCATGGAATATTTTGAAAATTCAGCCCCCGAAGCCAGTTTCAGTTAACATGAAATTTAGTAGTGATGTCTATCATGAGTAGACCTACAAAAAAGTAGAAAAGAAAAGAAACAGGAAGTCTGCCATTCTTGTTTGATATGAATATGTTAGCCTCAATTGTCTCAGTTGTTAACAATCTTATTTATTAATTTATTTAAATTCAGCCCCCAAAGCCAGTTTGACTTAGCATCATGACGTTTGCTAGCCATGTCTGAGTAGACGCTCAAAAAACTCTCTAGAAGCCATACCTGAAAAGACACTGGCAGTCTGCCATTCTAGTTTGAAGTACTTTAATGATCAATTCCAGGGATCCTTAACCCCTGGATTTTTTTTTTTAACTCAGCTCCTGAAGCTAGTTTGACATGTCTATTATGAGTAGACTGAACAAAAAATCTCAAGAAGCTGTGTCCTAAAAGACACGAAGTCTGCGATTATGGTTTAAAGCGGCTATTTTTAAATGGGGAAACTCTTAAAAAGTCAACTAAAAAAGATAAGATCTTGACCAAATGTCTTGTGTGGGATGAAGAGAGATCCATGGAGATTCATTTTTGCCTACTTGTAAAAATGCAGTGATGGAATAACGCCGTTCCCGAAGCCCCAGTTTCCTTCAAACTCCATCCATTGCCCCTCCCCACACAGGCTGTCCAAAATGAGCTTGTGGCTACTCTTCTGTCTCTTTGATTGGGTGTGAAAGCAACAGATATTCTCTTCAATGATCACGCCAAGTGGCCAAGTGGCAGCAGATAGCTGGGGAGGGCTGCGCGCCGTTAAAACCCCCCGGGTCACTGCAGCCTAATTTAGACCCCAGCTGAGACGGGGAGGAAAAAAAGAGGCTGCAAAATGCCTAAAAGCGTCTAATCTCCTAAGAAGTCTGCTGCATGCTGACTGGGGAGAGAAAATGAGAGAGCGTTCGCTGCAAGTCCAAAGAAAACTTTGGAGAAATTTCTTCTTCTTCTTCTTCTTCTGGTGCTGCCGTGTCTTTATCGCAGACGGGCCACGCGCTCCAGGCTGAGCGTTTTCCTGGCAGGAGAGCCCAGTGGAATCATGGGAGGCAGGAAGAAAGTGTGTGTGTGTGTGTGTGTGTGTGTCAAATAAAACAACACTAAATATTTCATGTGCTGAATTTTCTCTGGAATAAAGCAGCTTTTGTTTTCATGCGCTACCCCACGTCCCCACACACCAAACCCACACCCCCAGCCGTTGTTAATATTGAAAGACTCCGGATGGAGGTAGCGCATAGGCCACCCGGCGCCCGGCATCAATGACTCTCACAACCAAGTTAAAAAGAGAGAGACAATAATCTTCCATTTTAGAGCCCATTTTGCCATTTACACAAATAAAAAAAAATGCCCCTGGCACCAATTTAATTTATCAACACCAAATTGGCTGGACATGTGTATCATGGGCAGCACGGTGGACGACTCCGGGTACTCCGGTTTCCTCCCACTTCCCAAAAATATGCGTGGTAGGTTAATTGAGAACTCCAAATTGCCCGTAGGTGTGAATGTGAGTGCGAATGGTTGTTTGTTTATATGTGCCCTGTGACTGACTGGCGACCAGTTCAGGGTGTATCCCGCCTTTTGCCCGAAAATAGCTGGGATAGGTTCCAGCACGCCCGCGACCCTAGTGAGGATAAGCTGTACAGAGGATTAATGAATGTCTATCATGATAACACACATGAAAAAATCTCTAGGAAACATTACCAGAATTGACCAGGAAGTCACTCAGTTTGGTTTCAGACTGCCATTCTAGGGTCAATTTGGCAATTAATGCAAATTTGAAATATTTGCCCTTGGCACCAGTCTCACGGGACGACACAAAACCTGGTGAACCTTTCTGTCAGAAAAGGGCACATGAAAAGGTCTAGTGGAGTCATGGCTGAACTTAAACAGAAAGTTGGTCATTTTAGTTCGAAAGAACCATATTAGGGTCAATTTGGCCATTAATTAAAAAATAAAAAATAAACTATTAACAAGAAATTGAGTGGACATGTCTATCATGGCAGGATGCGTGAAAAAGTCTCAGCGACCCTTGCCTGAACTTGAACAAGAGGTTAGTCATTGTGGTTTGAAACAGCCATTTTGGGCCAATTTGGCAATTTACACAAATTTGAAAAATCAGCCCTTGGAATCTTTTTGACTAATTAACACTGTATTTGGTGGACTTGTGTACCCACAAAAAAGTATCAAGGATCCATGGTTACAAGGAGGTCATGCATTACGCTCTGAAGCAGCAGGTTTTGGTTCAATTTGGCCATTTACCCTAATTCGAAAAATTGTCCCCGACACCAGCTTCACTGATTGACATCACATTTGGAAGATATGTCTATTGTAACAGCATGCACAAAAAAGTTTCAAGAACCCATGATCACAATTCAACATGAATTAACATATTTTGGTTACAAGCAGCCATTTGAAGGTCAATTTGGTCAGTTATGGATATTTGAAAAAGTAGCCACTGGCACCAGTTCCACCGATTGACACTAAATTGAGTGGACATGTCTATCATGACAAGATGTATGAAAAAGTCTCAGGACCCAAACACACAATTTAACAGGAAGTCTGCCATTTTGGTTTGAAGCAGCTTGAAAACATTTTTCATGCCATGTTTGGAATAAAGTTTCTAGAAGCTTTCCCTTCTTTTTTTTCTTCTTCTTCATCTTGTAGGCTCTCGACTAGCTTCTCATATGCTTCTTTTGCTCCACTTGACTGTGATGATGATGATGAGATTCTGGTCGCCGTGGCAACTCGCGGGACTCTCGCAGCCCGTCTCCTCTAATTCGGTCCGTGTTCATTTGCATAGAAATAACATTTGGGGTATGAATGAGCGATCCCCCTCTGGTCCCGACACTTGTCTCCCATCCCCCGTCAACACCACCGTTTAGCTCGTGACGGGAATGATGAAGATGACAACACGGACGATGTGATGCCATCGCCGCCGGCACACCGCACCTTGTTTTAATATGGCTTTTATTACGATCATATTTCATCAAACAATCTGCACAACAAGTAGCTGATGGTGTAATTAGCCTACGAGGAGTGGCGGGCGGGAGATGGGTGAACAGGGGATGCGTGTTTATCCCGGTTAATTGAGGACGCTTCAAAGCTGAGAAGCGGCTGAAGTTGCGATATTGCGAGACGGAATCAGCTGTTAACCACATGGCCAGGCTCATATAGTAGAAATTGTGTGCTTTAATGCGTATTATTGTTTGAGGAAAAAAAGTTTTATGCTCAGTTAAAAAAAGTAAAGTCATAGTTTGCCAATTTGTTTCCCATTTAAAGTTCGTTTTAATGATGATTAATTATTTTACTGCAAAGCATTGACTTTACAACACGGGGAAATAAGACTCTGGACAATGTTTTTACCCCCCTGAGAGGGGCCTACAAGGCCCTTCCCCTCCCCCACCTCGCCGCCTCAGACCACCTCACTGTTATGCTACTGGAAGTTTACAGACCACTGGTTAAAGTCTCCCAACCAGTTAGGAATAAGGTACGAGTGTGGCCAGAAGGGTCCCTTGAGGCACTTCAAGACTGTTTTGCCACCACAGACTGGACCATGTTCAAACAGGCTGTCACCTTCCAACGCCATCACAGACCTTCAGGAGTACACAGAGACTGTTACTGCCTACATCAGCAAGTGCATGGAAGATGTCACCACCACTAAGTCCATCACTGTCCGTGCTAATCAGTAGCCATGGCTGTCGGGGGAGGTCTACAGACTACTGACGGTCTGCAATGCGGATTTTAGATCTGGGGATGAGGAGAGCCTGAGGACAGCCAGGGCCAATCTGTCCCGTGGCATCAGGGAGGCGAACAGGGAATACTCCAGGAAGATCGCCCACCGCTTCAGTGACAGCAGAGACGCCAGGAACAGGAGTCTGTAACGTGATATTTAGACCATTACGGACTATAAACCCTCACCACAGACTTGCGACAGCTCCACCTCCCTGTTAAATGAGCTAAATTACTTCTTTGCTCGCTTTGAGGCACACAACAGCACCGCTGCACACAAGACTCCACCTCCTTGAGTCAGGGTGTTGTCCCCACATGCTTCAAAGCCACCACCATCATCCAGGTCACAAAGAAGTCGTCTCCCTCCTGCCTTAATGACTACCGTCCGGTAGCGCTCACTCCCATCCTGATGAAGTGCTTCGAGCGGCTTGTCATGTACCACATCAAGTCCTCACCCACCCCCCCTCCCCTCCCTGGACCCCGTCCAGTTTACATTTCAGTCCTACCGGTCAACCAATGACGCCGCCTCCACCGCCCTCCACTCTGCCCTCACTCACCTGGACTCTAAGGACTCATACGTCAGACTGCTGTTCATAGACTTCAGCTTAGCATTCAATACCATCATCCCTCAACAACTGATCTACAAATTGTACCAGCTGGGGCTCAACACTTCGATGTGCAACTGGCTGCTGGACTTTCTGACAGGGAGACCACAGGCAGTACGGGTCGACAGCAAGACATTCAGCACCATCACTCTGGACACGGGGGCCCCTCAAGGTTGTGTGTTGAGTCCCCTCCTCATCACCCTGCTGAACTATGACTGCACAACGACATACAGCTCCAACCCCTTCATCAAGTTTGCAGACAACACAACTGTGGTGGGTATCATCAGCAACGGGGACTAGACAGACTACAGGAGTGAGGTGAGCCTCCTGGCTGGGTAGTGCACGGACAACAATCTCTCCCTAAAAGTGGAAAAAAACAAGGAGATTGTTGTGGACTTCAGGAGAGCGCACTCCCAGCATGCTCCCCTGAACATCAACGGTGCTGCGGTGGAGAGAGTGAGGGTTGTCCTGGGACTGCACATCACCGAGGACTTCTCCCGGACCAGCAACATCTCATCACTGGCCAAGAAACCTCACCAGCATCTCTACTTCCCGTGCAAGCTGAGAAGAGCCAGAGCCTCGACCGTCATCATGTGCTCGTTCTACAGAGGCACCATAGCGAGCATCCTGACCAACTGCATCACTGTGTCGTACGGAGCCTGCACCGCATCCTCTCCACCACATAGTGAGGGCGGCTGAGAAGATCATCGGAACCTCTCTTCCCTCCCTGCAGGACATTTACAGCACCCGCCTCACCCTCAAAGCTCTCCGTATAGCGGGGGATGCCACCCATCCATCACACAGCCTCTTCAGTCTGGTGCTTTAGGAGCATTGGGGTTTTTGTCATCTAATTTATATATGTCTTATTTGCCTTGGTTCTCTGACCTTGACTATGTTGCACACCTCACCTGATCTTTGATATTTGCACCTTCAATTCATACTTTTTTATACTGTATATACCATAGTTTTACGTAGCTTTTTATATTTATGTTATTATTTGTACTGTCTGAATGCAGCCCTATAGGGGCCACAAGCCAGTGCAAACTGTAGGCCGGTCCCAAGCCCAGATAAATTCAGAGGGTTGCGTCAGGAAGGGCATCCGGCTGAAACCTTTGCCAAACAAATATGAGCGTTCATCCAAATAATTCCATACCGGATCGGTCGTGGCCCGGGTTAACGTCCTCCGCCACCGGCGCCGTCAACCTGCAGGGCGCCTGTGGAAATTCAGCTACTGTGGGTCGAAGTCGAAGAAGAAGAAGAGGTGGAAAGGGAGTTCTTCGGCAGAAAGAGAAGAGGAAAGCACAGAGCCTAGAACTGAATGTGGGGACTTTGAATGTTGGGACTATGAAAGGAAAATCTTGGGAGTTGGTTGACATGATGATTAGGAGAAAGGTTGATATATTGTGTGTCCAGGAGACCAGGTGGAAAGGCACTAAGGCTAGAAGTTTAGGGGCAGGGTTTAAATTATTTTACCATGGTGTAGATGGGAAGAGAAATGGAGTCGGGGTTATTTTAAAAGAAGAGTTGGCTAAGAATGTCTTGGAGGGGAAAAGAGTATCAGATCGAGTGATGAGGCTGAAACTTGAAATTGAGGGTGTTATGTATAATGTGATTATTGGCTATGCCCCACAGGTAGGATGTGATCTAGAGGTGAAAGAGAAATTCTGGAAGGAGCTAGACGAAGTAGTTCTGAGCATCCCAGACAGAGAGAGAGTCGTGATTGATGCAGATTGTAATGGACATGTTGGTGAAGGAAACAGGGGTGATGAACAAGTGATGGGTAAGTACGCCATCCGGGAAAGGAACTTGGAGGGACAGATGGTGGTAAACTTTGCAAAAAGGATGTAGCCGAAGTAAGACAGAATATATGTGCATGAATGAGAGGGGTGGCTGGGGAAGAGTGAGGCTACAGGGAGAAGAGATAGCAAAGGTGGAGGACTTTAAATACTTGGGGTCAACCGTCCAGAGCAATGGTGAGTGTGGTCAGGAAGTGAAGAAACTGGTCCAAGCAGGTTGGAACGGGTGGAGGAAGATGTCAGGTGTGTTATGTGACAGAAGAGTCTCTGCTTGGATGAAGGGAAAAGTTTATACAGTGGTTAGGCCAGCCATGATGTACGGATTAGAGACAGTGGCACTGAAGAGAAGTCACTGATGGTGTAGCGGTACACTCGCCTGACTTTGGTGCAGGCAGCGTGGGTTCAGTTCCCACTCAGTGACGGTGTGAATGTGAGTGTGAATGGTTGTCCATGTCTATATGTGCCCTGTGACTGACTGGCGACCAGGTCAGGGTGTAGTCCGCCTTTCGCCCGAAGTCAGCTGGGATAGGCTCCAGCGTCCCGCGACCCTAACCAGGATAAGCGGTGTTGAAAATGGATGGATGGATGGCACTGAAGAGACAACAGGAAGCAGAGGTGGAGGTGGCGGAATTGAAGATGTTGAGGTTCGCTCTCGGAGTGACCAGGTTGGATAAAATTAGAAATGAGCTCATCAGAGGGACAGCCAAGGTTCGATGTTTTGGAGACAAAGTTAGGAAGAGCAGACTTCGATGGTTTGGACATGTCCAGAGGAGAAATAGTGAGTATATTGGTAGAAGGATGATGAGGATGGAGCTGCCAGGCAAGAGACCTAGAGGAAGACCAAAGAGAAGGTTGGTGGATGTCGTGAGGGAAGACATGATGGCAGTTGGTGTTCGAGAGGAGTTTCCGCTTTGTATTGCTGTGAGAAGAGTTTGCTTTAATGCAGATTATAGTTATTGTGAGGCAGTTTTGCATTGAGTTAAATCAATTGTTAAGAGTCATAGTTTGGTTTAATGTGGATTATTGATCTTGAGAAATCGTTTGTCTCTTCCTTTAATGCCGATTGTTCAAGAGAACTGTTTTTTTGGTTTTTATAACTGATTTTGAATTGGAAATTTCAAAGATTCTGTTTGGATTTTGGCTTCCCTGTGAAAGCAAATCGTCATGACGTCATCCTCATCACCATCATCCCGTGACATCAGCGCATCGAGTAAGCGCTGTAGTGCCGCTGTGACCTCATCAAATATTCACTCCGTTGGGCGCGGTTACGGCTTTCAAACAGCAGTACAGGTCAGAGCAGCCATTAAGAGAATTAAATCCCGCCAAGAAGGGCTTCTCCAAGAGAACATCAACTGTCCATTATCTTCCAGCTCGGTCGCCGGGAGTCTTTCAGACGCTCTTGCTTAGCCCGGCGACCGGTCTGAGGGAGACGCTTAACGCCGTGCTGGGATGAAAATGGTGTCGGTGTGAACCAGGGCTCCGCTTTTTACTCCGCTGCTGTTTTTGTTCAAAAAGAAGCGGCGGTATCAAACGGAGGTTGACGGGGAAGCGATGCAACTGACACCCGCCGCGACGTAGCTCTTGCTTGCTTGCCGTGTTTTTCTATTTGTGGCTGATTTTGTTTCAGCTTTAAAATGTCACGCTTGACTCCGCGCCTGTCGACGATATTATGACCTTATGAAAAAGGTGGATAGGCGGATTGTGTTCTGCTGTCACATGGACAATCATCAATGCAGAATCTCAGTGGAATTTTTGTGTTTGAAACAAAAGGTTAGGGTTTCAATCTCAGTTACGGTTTCAAGCTAGGGCTAGGGAGTTGAATTTAGGGTTGGCGTTTCCAGACAGGGTTTTAAAATAGGGGTTGAAAGTTGAGTTTGAAACTAGGGTTATGGTTTAAAACAAAGGTTTGAAACTAAATATGAGTGTTTCAAATTCGGGTTTTAAGACATTGGCAGTAGTTCAAATTAGAGTTTAGATTCTGTGCAATGTTTTCAAGCTTGGATTAGAGGTTCGAAGTAGGTTTTCAAGATAGGGTTAGAGATTCAAAGTAGGATAACAAGAAAGTCTAAAATTTCAGATGTGGCTTCAGGTTTCAAGGCAGAGTTTTAAGGTATGATTTGGGGTTGAATGTAGGTTGTCTGGCTAGGGTTTTGGTTTCATGCTTGGGTTATTGTTTAAAAAAAGGCTTTCGAGGCAGTGCTACGGTTTCCTAATAGGGTTTTAAAACAGGATTATGGCTTCAAATTACCATTTCAAACCTTGGTTATAGTTTCACACGAGTTGTAGGGTTTCAAATTAGGGTGATATTAGAGTTTCTAATCTAGGTCATGCTTTCAAGGTAGGGTTGGAGCATTCAAATTAGGGTTTTATTGGTTGAAAGTAGGCTTCACACTATCAAGATTTTTGGGGCTGATCACCGATCAGCAAGTTTAAAAAAACGATAACCTATCCCCAATCCGATCACAAAATGGAGCAATGTATCTATTTACATGACTTGTTCATTTATTGTATATACTTGTGTACTGTATACTGAGTATCTTAAAGTATTCTCTCGCATTTTTGACAAAAGTTAAAACATGCTGCGTTGCTTGAACGCGGCATGCTCCTCCTTGTGTACATTCTTCAGGTGCCCCATCAAATTTGTTGTGTTGAAGCATTTAGATGACATTCCCCAAGACGTACTTCAGTTGTGCACATACTGCAAATAACTTAGGTGTTGTTTGTCTGAGACACCGTAAAATAGTTCTACACCGATGATGTTTAATCACTGACAAGATTGAAAAAAAACTTTACTGGCCGTCAGATAGTTACAGTACTACACCACATGACGTGACATGTCTAAAAATAAACTAGCTTTTGGATTCATACGTAACAGCGACGCGGAGTAAATGTCTTTTGCGGAACCGATCGATGATGTCGTTGAGCGGATTGGCGAATTGTAACATGAAAGCTGATCGGCCGATCAGCATAAAATGCTAATTATCGGCCGATACCGATCATGCCGATCAGATCGGTGTAAAGTCTAGTTGAAAGTAGGGTTTAAAACACAGGTTAAGGTTTAAAACAAAGGTTTGAAACAAAGTCTAGGTTTTCAAATTAGGGTATCAAGCCTTTGGGTGTGCTTCGAATTAGAGCTACAAGTCTGGGCCCTGGTTTCAAGCCAGGGTAAGCATTCATAGTAGTGTTTCAAACCAGGGTTCGGGTTTCAAGATAGCGTTTCAAATTCGGGATTAATATTTCAAAGGAGGTTAAGGTTTTTGAGTAGGATTTCAAAATGGGTTCATGGCTGGTTTGGGGGCACAAACAAGGGTTAGGGTTTCAAGACAATGTTTCAATATATGGTTTGGGGTTAAATGTAGGGTTTCAAGCCAGGATTACACTTTCGGATAGGATATCAAGCAAAGGCTAAGATTTCAGATTTGGGTTCATGTTTCAAAGTAGAGTTTTAAGACATTGTTAGAGGTTGAAAGAAGGGGTTCAAGTCTTGGCTAAGGTGTCAAACTAGGTTTATGCTTTCAAGATAGGGTTTTGGGTTCAAACTAGGATTAAGGTTTTTAGAAAGGCTTTCAAGCCAGTGTTAGGGTTTCCAAGTAGGGTTTTAAGCAAGGAATATGGTTTCAAATTTTGCTTTCAAACCATTGTTAGGGGTCAAATCCAGGTTAGGATTTCACGATGGGGTTAGAATTTTTAAGTAGGGTTTCAAGCTTGGTTGATGGTTTGAAATTCTACTGGTTGTAAAACACGACAGTAATTCAGTGGAGCCCCGATTTAAGAAAGCGTCAATGTTCGAACTGTTTAATTTACAAACCAAATACCAAACAGAAATATTGCCCGATGTTCGAACCTTGTTGCAGTGTGCGAATGTTTCATTCATCCTTTTTGTACTGTGCAGCCATTTTGGAAAGGTGGATCGCTCTCCAAGTCCCGGTCGGTCGCAACTTTGCTTAGTGTCATTATGTGGCCTTTCAGTATTTTTTTTGCCTTGACACAATTTTTTTCCCATTTTAGCTCAGTATGGGTCCAATAAAAGCAATGGACAAATGTGGGAAGAAGGAGAGACTACCTGTGGAGTTAAAGAATACTTTGTGGGGAGTACGTTTTGTCAGTGGCACCCATTGCACAGCTTGCTTGCAAGTATGGAAGACACAAATACTATTAAGTGCATAAGGCTACATCAGATTGTCTTTATTGATGATTATAGCACTTGAGTGCTATAATCATACATACAACTGAGCACTGGTAGCTGTAGTCCCCATGAAAATAAGACATATCATATCCACAATTTCCATTATTGTGAAAAAAAGGACGTCTGTGTAGCTGCTTACATGGTCAAGGGAGGTGAAGTATTTTTGAAAGGAGAGAGAGAGAGAGAGAACGTTCTGGGGTTTTGTGATTTTCGACTGGCTGTGAACACACCAGAGAGACGTGGCGTGACCCTGTTTGGGTGCATTTCGGAAGGGCAGTAACTTGGTTAATAAATAGCTGTTTGATCAATCACCCCTTGTCATGTTTGAGATACAGTTCAGTATAGCTTTATATTATGTTCAAAGTGTACAAACCTTTGCTAAAATAGGGAGTTTTGTCTAAGCTGTAAGCAATTGTTTTTGTTCACATTATTTCTTATGGGAAAATTATGTTCAATATACGAACTATTCAATTTACAAACCCAGTTCAAGAACCAATTAAGTTTGTAAATTGGGGTTCCACTGTAGTTGTATTGCTCTTTTAATTTATTAACTTTTTTGATAATGAAATTTCGAAAATGTTATGTGATGTTAGTTCATTTTTGCAATGAAAAGTATGAGTTATTATAATTGTGTGTGTGTGTGTGTGTGTGTGTGTGTTGTGGTCCACAAGGAGTGTGCACAGATGTTTTTGCAGTTGTCGTATTTCCATTCTGTCCTGTTCCCGCTCGGGTCTGTGGTGGCGATAAACACTGAAAATGCATGCTGGGAAAAATTTAGCACAGCTGCCATGCTGCAGCCTCCTGCATCCACGCCATTTCATTATTCATCTTCCATTTTGGGACGCGCAGCGCGGGATGCTTGTCAACACACACACACACACACACACGCACCCCACCCACCCCAAAAAAACCAGCCCGCCAAAACCCTTCCATCATATCCCCCATGTGAACGCTTTCATACGGTGTCAGCTTTCTTCCACTCAGCGACGTCGCTTTGAGTTTCTAACGCAGCTGCCAGGTTTGAACACGTCGCATCAGGAGGACACTTGTCAGGTTGTCACTTTTTACACACAAGACCATAACAACAACACAACAAGAAAATAACAACAAGAACATACCAATATAATAAGAACACAACATGCCACACACCACAAGAGCATAACAACATAACACAGCAGGAACATAACAATAACACAACAAAACATAACAAGAACCTAACAAAACAATAACAAAACAGAGCAACAACATAACAATAACAAAAACATACCAGCAATAACAACATGAATACAAGGGCATAACTCGAACACAAGAGTATAACACAGGCACAAAACAACAAGAAAATACAATAATACAAGTTGACATACAGTTCTAACAAGACAATAACAACATAACACAATAAGAAAGCACCGCAATAACAAAACAAAAACATAATATTGACAACAAGACCAAACGGCAAGCACATAACAGGAACATGACAATAACACAAAGGAAACACAACACAAGAATCAGAATCAGAATCATCTTTATTTTGCCAAGTATGTCAAAAACACAAGGAATTTGTCTCCGGTAGTTGGAGCCGCTCTAGTACAACAACAGACAGTCAATTGACAGAGAATAGTTTTAAGACATAAAGACATTGAGAAAAACAGTCAGTGAGCAATAAAAGGTTGCGAGTAATCTGGTAATGCCGGTACAATTTTTTTATTATTGTTATTTTTTTTGGGGCAATTGTGTACAAAGGTGCAGAGTCCTCTAGCAATTAGAGCAGTTTGAATGAGCAATAGTCCGGTGTAATGACCATTGTGCAAAGGGCGCCGAGACTTCAAGGAGTGTATGCAGTTTAAAGTAACTAGTAGCGCGATAATCTGGGACAATATTGATTGTTCAAATGTTGCAGATACTACTCAGTCGATTGTGCAAATGGTGCAGATGCTACTCAGGTACATGAGTGGCCAGTATTGGTCAACAATCGATTTGCAAATAGTGCAGCGTGGCGAGACTACTACAGTGAGTGCATGAGTAATGTATAATTGGCCCGACAGAAATCTGACAACAAACTCAAGACAAAAAAAATGGCAGCATGTTGCAATGGAATTGTAAGTTAACTGTTAATGTTAGAAATTAATGGCAAGAGGGAAGAAGCTGTTGGAATGTCTGCTAGTTTTAGTTTGCATTGTTCGTAGCGCCTAGCTGAGGGACGGCGCTGGAAGAGCTGGTGACCAGGATGTGGAGGGTCCGAGAGGATTTTTGCATGCTCTTGTCTTAGTTCTGGCAGCGTGCAAGTCCTCAAGGGTGGGGAGGGGGGTACCGACAATCTTTCCAGCAGTTTTGATTACCCGTTGCAGTCGGAGTTTGCCCTTTTTTGTAGCAGCACCAAACCAGACTGTGATGGAAGAACACAGGACTGATTTGATGACCACTGTGTAGAACTGCCTCAACAGCTCCTGTGGCAGGCCGTACTTCCTCAGAAGCCGCAGAAAGTACACCCTCTGCTGGGCCTTTTTGAGGACGGAGTTGATGTTGATCTCCCACTTCAGGTCCTGAGAGACTGTAATTCCCAGGAACCTGAAGGTCTCGACGGTTGACACAAAGCAGTTGGACAGCGTGAGGGACAGCTGTGGCGAAGGATGCCTCCTGAAGACCACAATCATCCTGAGATCAGACCCGATATTGAAGGTTTCTTGGGGACTGGGATGCCTTTGAAACAGGATGGTATTTCGCACAGTTCCAGAGATCTATTGAAGATCTGTGTGAAGACTGGAGCGATCTGGACATAAGAACGCCACAATCGTAACAAAAATTGAAGACAAGAACATACTGTATTAGCAACACAATAACATAACAACACAAGAATAACAAGACAACTGGAACATAATGGTAAGAAAACAACATGAACAAAAAAAATACATAACATAAACATGAGCATAACAAGAATATAACAATGGCATAACAATAACCCGATAACATAAGAAAACAACTAAAATAGACCATAAAAAAACACAATATAAAAACATAAGAAAACAATAACAAGACCATAACAAAAACACAACATAAAAATATAAGAAAAGAACAAGAACACAAAAATGGCATAACAACAAGAAGAACATAAGAACACAACAAAAACATAAGAAGAGCATAACAAGAACACAACTCAACAACAAAAACAACATAACAAGCACAGAACAAGAATATAAGACCATAACACAACAAGACCTTGGCAACAGAAGCATAAAACAACACAAGAAGAACACACAGGCGAATAAGGACAACCTTTTTCGGCAACAACTTCCCACACCGAGCCAAGGGAAAAGAGCTATGTGTCAGGTGAACTTTTGGTGCAAGAACAATCACGCCGCTGTGTTGCTTGCTACAAGTACACTTGTGGCGAATGCAGAAAGGAAATGGTGTGGCAGTGCCAAGAATGTTCAGACAATGTAGAGGACTGAAGAGCTCACTTCATCCACATGCTGCACAGACTGGTGTGTTTGTATATTTCATTACAGCAATTTATAAGTAAAGAAGTCTTGTTTGAATCTTGTACATCAGCAATAAATCTCAACAAGAAATGAAAAACAAACTGTCGACCTCTTACTAAGAAGGGAGGGGAAAATATTTTTTTGTTGTGATCACAAAAGTGGGAATATCATTATTAACTGTAGCCTGTTGAACACAATGCCGTGAGAAAATATTATACACTAGTTTGAAACCGCTACCTCTCTCTCATTACATTACAAGACTGATTTTGATGGAAATTACTGGATGCACGCTTACACAACGCTGCATACACTTTTTGTTTGCTACATCTCATTACAGATACACACCCAGATTTCCTTAAAAGCATATAGTTGCATTACACTTAGTTGCACAGGCACAACAAACGCACAAAATATCAACACAGGGTACATTCGTAAATTCAGTCCGACGCTCTCACCGCGCCCCGAAAATGGCAGTGCTCAGAGACAGAGCATGCTCTATTTTCTATAACTTTATTAATGAAGGTGTTGGCTATTGGCAGGGATACGTCAGTAACTATAAACTATATTTTATAAAAAGGTCTGGGTGTGTATCTGTAATGGGATGTATCGAACAAAAAGTGTATGCAGCGTTGTGTAAGCGTGCATCCAGCAATTTCTATCAACTTATTCAGGTAACGGCAAAGCAACATCAGTTCTCTTTCATTAATTGTTCAGAGAGTAGAGAGTAATTGCCTCATTTACAGAACAATGGCGACAAGATGGTGAAGTATGGTGAAAAAACTAAACCAGCCAGGCCTTTGGGTATGGAAATTAGAAAAGCCAAATTGCTGCGCTGTTCACACCTGAGTTAGGATATTAGTTCAAACTAATCCAGTCACTCGGCTACTCTTGAGGCATGAAAGGTAGAAAAGCCAAATGTCTGGGCTGAGGGACTTCTAGTGTTAACATCCCTCAATATCCCTATCACATTAGGTAGGACTGAATCATATCATAATTGGAGTGAATCATATTGTAATTGGAGTGAATCGTAACGTAATAATTTTTGAATAAAGTAGGACTGAAGAAAAAGAAAGGAGAAGGAAGAGGTAGAAGGGAAATAAGGAAAAGGAAATAAGAATAATAAGGAAATAAGAAGAGCAAAAGAGGAGTTGGTAATGGTCAGCAGAAAAATATATCAACTGTGCCTCGACAAGTCATATTTCCTAAAGGAAGCATTCTGGCAGCATGAATGATTCAAGCAGGCAAAGCGGCGGGCATGTGTGATCGCATTCTTCTTCTTCTTCTTTTTCTTGTGGCTGATAAGAAAGCCCACCTGGATGACGGCAGGCAGGCAGCAAAGCATGCCGTGATACTGCCAGTGCAAAATTTGCTTTGCATGCAAAATGGCTGCCAGCCAAACAGGTCATAAACTGGCTTTTTTATTTTTTTATTTTATGGTCGTGGCATCCTGGCTACCCGGGGGAGGCGATTAAAACGGAACGGGTGGCGTTTCCGGCAGCTCGGACCCGTCTGTCGTCAAGACCTTTGTGGACGATTTCTTTTTTCTAAAAAATATACATTGTTACTCTAAAATATCTAAGTTTTTCTCAAGTGGGGGGTCGGCCCCATTCGCTACTCCCCTTTACACACCACTGACTACTTCCTAGGCTGTAATATTTTGGCTGAGTTAGAAAGGACAGTGAAAGGGAATTGTGACCTGCTGCAGATCACGCTCATGTCGAGCATACGCCATCAATGACTGTCTCCAGATGGCCGTGTGATTGGCCCGCCGCCGCTGAATTTGTACTCCATCGCGTCGACGACAAGAGCACTTTTGGCTGGCGACTGGTCGGCAGCCAGCATTTTGTGAAGGGTTTCAACACGTTTCGTCTGGTCCGCGTTGAAGACGAAGAAGCACCTGTGAGCTGGCGGCTAAACACTCGTTGACGCTGCAAATGCTTGCTCGCTCTGGCGACGCCAACTGCCAAGTGTGCAAACACTTGCCGTGTGTGCTTTTAATTATGTGTGTGTGCGTGTGTGTATATGTGCAAACCCTGGCCCTTCAAATGTGTGCATATGGACAAACAGAATTTTGTTTAATTGTATAACAAACACGCTAAATAAATGCACATTGCACATTCTGCCAAAGTTTAACAGGTGCAGCTAGCATGTTGTTATGGCGACATAAGCAAGGCACATGGGTTCAAATTTATTTTTTAATCCTCAGTTATTGTATCCCATCAAAATCCTACTTTATTCTTTAAATATTATGCCTTTTTACTGCCTTTGTACCTTTTTTGTCATTAATCTTTGCTTGTACTTAAAAAAAAAAACTTATATATTCTCAAAATATAATGTATTTTTTCTCCAAAAACTATTTTATACTTGCACTGTTAGGACTTTTTTTCCCCCTGAAAAAAAAACTACTTTATGACAAGTTTCCTGACACAGGCCGGCTAAGATACAAAGGGCAAGACACAGTCGGTAAGAGGCAAACTTAGGCAGTTTATTACGGGCAGGGTTAGGCACACAGGTAGTCAATCCAACCAGGCAACATTATCCAAAAAGACGTGAGGCAAGGATGAGGTTCAAAAAACGAGCACAGTCATCCACAAGGTCGAAATATGGATAGGAATGCTGGATACGAAGACTTACTCGACTTACAAAGTTCTGGTAACTAAAAGAGTAGAGACCCAGGGCTTAAATATCATTACTAATGAACCCAAATTGACCACCTTAGACCAAAAACTGAGACAGACGTGACAGGACTCCCCCCTCAACAACCGGCTCCTGACGGCCCAGGAACCTCTGGATGAAAATCCCGAAATAAATCGGGATCCTCGATAAAATGAGAGGGGATCGAAGAGCGATCGTCCAGACCCTGTGTTCATCCCCTGTCCCCAACGACAGGCAGCCAGGAGTCGTCGGACCGTAAAGACAGGGCCGCCGTCGAGGAACCGGGAGGGAGGAGAGGGCCTGGCCGGAGGGTACAATGGACTCGTTTTAACTGGCGTTACCTGAGGAACATTAAAGGAGGGATGGACACGCATTGACCTGCTGAAGAATAAGGACCAGCTTGCTTGTCAAGAGTTTTTTCACTGGCTTCCGGTCAAACAAAGGATTCAATTCAAACTCCTCGACAACACTGACCACCACATCAACACTCCAGTCCGCACACTCAGGTACTCTTCCTCCATCCACCTGACTGTTCCCCCTACCCGGCCTCCCTAGCTCTGGAACTCTCTACCACCTGACCTCCGCAATTCAGACTCTCTCATTACCTTCAAATCCAAACTTAAATGGTAAATGGACTGCAGTTATATAGAGCTTTATCTACACCATCACAGTGCCCAAAGCGCTTTACAAAGCGTCACATTCACCCAATCACACACACATTCAAACACAAATGGGCGACTGCTGCCATGCAAGGCGCTGCCAGCCCCACTGGGAGCAAATTAGGGTTCAGTGTCTTGCCCAAGGACACTTGCACATGCGGACAGTCATAGCCGGGATTCAAACCAGTGACCCTTCGATTATTTATATATATATAAAAATTTGTCATAAAGTACTAATTTATTCTTGTAATAGTGCTTTAGTTCCCCTTGGAAAAATATATTTTTTCTTGTAATACAATACAACTTCTCTGGAAAAAAAAACATATATATATATATATATATATATATATATACATATATTTATTGACAGAACATTATGCTTTTTCTTTGAAAATACAACTTTATTCCTTTGATGTTATGCCCGTTTTAAAAAGAAGACTTAATTCTCTTTAATACAAAAAACTACTTTATTCTCTCAAACAAATACAACTTCCTTTTTGTGGTACTTGTCCTATTCTTGAAAAATACACAGTCCCGTATTTTAGTATGCCTTTTTTTTTTTGTTGAAAAAGGATGACTTAATGTTCTTCCCCTTTAAATGCGTGCATATAAACAATCACACATTGAGGCAGGGGGCCGTGCGGTTTATGTTCAAATGTTCAACAAACAAGCTAAATAAATGCACATTGTGCAATTTGCCAAAGATGAACTGACAGATGCAGCAAACACGTTGTTATGGTGACATAAGCACAGCAACAGATGACGGATTACAAAGAACACGCTCACTTGTGTCTCACACTGTTCACTCAACCAAGATTCATTCTCAAAGTATTGTGGCTTTTCTCGAGAAAAAACACTACTGCAATATTATGCCTCTTCCCCAAATAAACACAACTTTATACTTATGTCTTTTTTTCTGGCAAAAGCAATTTTGCAATTTTACAAATATAGTACGATGTTGTTTTTAGGGAAAAAAAACATCTTTATCCTCCTCCCAATATGACATCTTTTATTTATTGAAAATCTTTCTTATTTTACTCCTTTCATATATACAGGAGAGAGAGAGAGAGAGAGAGAGAGGCATGATATACTATGTACTGTTACTTTTTTCTTTGTAATATTATGCCTTTTATTGGAAAAACAAAACTAGTCTTGTACTGTTTCACCTTTTTTCTATAAAAATGTATTCTTGCAGTATTATTACAATTTTCTTGTAAAAAATACTTCTTTATTCTCATAATATTATATAAATTATTTCCCAAAATATATATATTTTTTGCCTAAAAAAGTACTAACCTATTGTTGTGCATTTTTTCTTGAAAAAAAAGGAACTGAATTCTGGTAATATTTTTCCTTTTTTCAGATAATGATAAAAGTGTAACAATGCTATGCAATTTATTTTCTCTGAGAAATATTGATTTCCAAAATATGACTGATTTTCTTGAAATATACTACTTTGTCTGTTTTCTAAGTATTTTATTTTGTGTAATTACACTGTTTTCCTCTTATTAACATCAATTTGTTCTTGACTATGCCTTTTTTCTCAGGGGAATAATCTTTTTGTAATATTACACATTTTATCTCTTCTAAGAAATTGGAATTTATTCTAAAAATACGACTTTTGTCTGTTCTTTTTATATGCCTTTTTTGTGATTTATTTTATTTTTTTTCCATGTTCTTTTTTTTCTGGATTTCTTTGTGTAATTACACCATTTTACTCCAATAAATAAGATTTTTTTCTCAAATATGCCTTTTTTCTTTAAAGAATGTTTTTTGTTTGTTTTGTTTTTTACTGTAATAGCACACCTTTTCTTTCCTCTAAGAAACACTAATTTATTTTCAAAATATTGTCTTTTTTCTCTGGGGAAAAAAGTAAACACACGTATTCAGTCGCCTGAGCACAAGAGTTTATTGCATTTCTCCTTTTATCGGCAGTAAGTGTTTTTTCACTGCGCCTTTTTCCTGTCCTTGTCCGGATGATGTCAGTCGATAATCATCAGCAGATGTGAGCTGACCACATCGTGAATATGAATTCCCATCTTTGATTTTTTTTTTTTATTTCTGCGGTCATTTATTTCATAGCAATTGACGCGGGGTTCGCATGTGACCGTGACTGGTTCCAGACCACGGTCTACCACTTAAAGATACTTGTCCAAAACCATAAACCCTACCTGTAACTTTAACACTAATCCCTTATCCGCACCCCTTGCCCTAAACCAAATCGCTGTACCTAACCCTATACCTTACATCCTGAACCCTAAAAAATAACCACTGTTTACATTGCTCCATTGCGTTCTACCCGACCACGATGTCACCATTTCGCCCCTACCTTTCTTCCTTTGGTGTTTTCTCATGAAAACAATTCCAGTTCCACTTTTCCATCAATGTACTAAACAACACAGACATGCAAAATTCCTTTGAAAAATAAACAGATCCCGCACAATTCCCCCATCGCGCCCACCTGTGATAAGGCAGAATTTATGGCATAAAAGCCCAATAAATAATTGAAAAGCAGGCGATTTGAGCTCATCTATGGATGATGTTGTGTTTTCACATGCTTGTTTTGCTTCTTTTCTTTTACGACTATATATATATACTGTATAAAAAATATTTACATATTACATTGGTTTTCTTGGAAAAATACCACTTTGTTAGTGCAATGTTAATGTTCTTGTAAATAATACTTCTTTAGTCTTGTAATATTATGCCTTTTTTTCCTTGAAAAATAATACGCATCACAATACGCCTCTTAAAAAAATTATATTTTAGTAATGTTACATTTTTTTCATCTTTTTTCTTGTATTATTATGCCTTTTAACATAAAAATATAACTTTATTTTCATAATATTATGCTTTCTATCTCGAAAAGAATTAAAAATATAGTCTTGTAATATGCTTTTTTTCAATTAGTTTTTTTGTAATATGACTTTAAATTTGTTTTTGTTTGTAATATGATGCTTTTTTTCTTGAAATATGACTTTACTATCATAATACAGTACTGTCCTTTTTTCTTGAAAAGTATTGAATAAAATATTTTTGTATTATTACACTTTTTTTCCTCAAATATTATTGCGAAAACATGACGATCATAAATGTATGCTGTTTTTATTTATAAGGTTAAAAAAATATAATCTTTTAAATGACTATTCTCATTATACTTAACCTTTTTTTCTTGCAAAAAAATACACATTTATTCTGATGTAAAAGCTTTTGGGAGAAAAAAAAATGTCATTCTTCTTGTCTTTCTCTCCCCTAAAATTGACTTAATTAATGTTACATTGTCTTTTTTAGATAAGAAAAAAAAATGTAGTCTCGAATATGCTTCTCTGAGAAAAAATACTCATTATAATATTAAATCTTTTCCCTTGAAAAATATATATTTTTTATTATGTTTTGTTTTTCCTTAAAAAAAATGTCAATGTACTAAACACCACAAACGTGCATAATTCGTTTTAAACCTTCAAAATCTTTCCTGAATGATTCCCACATTGTGCCCACCTGTTGCTGGGCAGAATTTGTATGGTAAAAGCCCACTAAATAAATAAAAGCATGCAGCCAATTTGAGCTCATCAGTGGAACGTTGTCTTGTTTCCACGCTCGAGTTGCTGAAGGTTTTCCGTTGTTGATTACTTGTTTTCTTGCCCTCCCAGCCCCCCCTCATTCTCTCGTCCTTTTATAGTTCATACAGCACAGCAGTCGGACATACATTTGCTTTTACAGTTATGTCAAAGGTTTCCACGCAATAATGGAGCCATGATGGCTTTACATGCGACTGAGGAAGATCTAAAGTGACCCGCTCGAGAATCAACATCATCATCATCATTGTCGTCGCCATCATACAGATGCGCGCGTGCACATTTCATGGTAGCGGCACATGAATTATTTGTATTTTGGGAGCTTCAGGGATGCAACGATGCGGATGTGAGAGGCTTGATGAAAGGAAATAAATCAGAGTCATCATCCCCGCTGACTGAGTCAATCAGCGACAAAAAACTTGGCGCTCGGCAGCTTGTCGCGCCGGTCCCCCCCCCGGGCCAATCAGAAACCTTTTAAACCAGCCTCACATGGGATTTATCCACACGCACGACTTACTGGAAAAAAATAAATGTATTCTTGTCATAAACAAGATAACTACAATATTTTTTCTTGACATGAAACCTTAATCAATTGTCTAGAAAAATAAACATTCTCGTAATATTGTTGTTGTTTTTTCTTGAGAAAGTACTACAAACTCCAATTCCAATGAAGTTGGGACGTAGTGTAAAACGTACATGAAAACAGAATAGAATGATTTGCAAATCCTATTCAACCTTCTGTATATTCAATTGAATCCATGACAATGAAAATATATTTAATGTTCAAATTGATACACTGTATTGTTTTGTTTCAAATATTCACTCATTTTGAATTTGATGTCTGCAACATGTTCCAAAAAACGGAGATAGGGTTATGTTTACCACTGTGTTACATCACCTTTCCTTATAACAACACTCAATAAGCATTTGGGAAGCTTGGTAGATTCTTTCCAATTCTTGCTTGATGTACAACTTAAGTTGGTCAACACAGTCTGGGGTCTCGTGAGCATCTGAAATCCCTCAGCAGAACGACGGTGGACCTCTCGTCCACCGGGGTGAACCCCAACGTACAGGCGCCAAGCCGGGGGGCAATAAGTATACCCACACCTGCTCGGCGCCTCTCACCCTGGGCAACACAGAGTGGAAGAGAGTCCAACCCCTCTCAAGAGGACTGGTACTAGAGCCCAAGCAGTGTGTAGAGGCGAGTCCGACTATATCTCGTCGGAACTTCTCGACCTCACACACCAGCTCGGTCTCCTTCCCTGCCAGAGAGATGACATTCCACATCTCTAGACCCAGCTTCTGTACCACCGCCCAGCTCGCACTGCACCCGACCCCTATGGCCCCTTCCACAGGTGGTGAGCCCATGGGAAGGCTGCTGGTACGATCTTGATGTAATACTGTAGCTTTTTACGCAAAAAAACAAACAAAAAAACAAACAAAAATTACAAGCTTAATCTTGTAATTCTTGGCTTTTTATCCTGAAAAAAAATAATAAAAACAATTTCTATGTAACACTTTTTTTTTCCTGGGGAAAAAAAAAATCCTCCTTTAGTCTTGTAATATTGCAGCTTTATTTTCTCCACAAACATACTTGATACTTGATTATTGTAATTCCACACCCTTTTTGTTTGGAAGAAATACTTCATAAAAAAAATACTTTTTTAAAAATATTATCGATGCTTTCCCCCCTCAAAAACATGTGTATTCTCTTAAAAATTCCTTGAATTTTTTTTTGTCATATTAAACCTTGTTCTCAGACAAAAAAATAGTACTTTATTCCTGCAGTGTTGCTTATTATTTTTCTATGAACGTATCTGACTATACTTGGTAGGTACTTGATGTATGTGGTATTCTGCTTTTTTCCCTCCCTAAACATGGCCATTATTGTATACTATTATTGTATTTTTGAAAATCCCCATCAAATTGCTTTGATGTAGCAGTATATTTCTTGACTTCCACAACTTGTCTGCACACTAAATCGTTTTGTTGACAACACTGCAAAAGAAAAGAAAAAATACCGTCAAGTCAATTTGAGACCTGAATGGTGTTTGTGCGTGAGTGCGTCACATGGTGAAAATGATTTGATCCCATCGGAGACGTTTGTGTTGACGTCCTCTAAGGAGGCCTGTCAGTTCGTTCCTGCGCCAATGAAGAGAAATGAAGCCTCGCCGTTAAACGCCGGGCTGGAAAATTGTGCGTGACAGACGGACAAACAAGGCTAAATTTGCTGTCTTTCAACTCGTTTCATCATGCCACCGCCAAAGCAACGTTTTTGACTTCATCTGCGGCTCTCAGACAGCACCCACGTTTGCTTTTACTTTGTGTGCTACAGTGACCCTATTTGGAGATGATTCTTTTTCTATATTCTATTTTAATGTTCAAATTGATACGCTGTATTGTCTATTTTTGACCATTTTTGAAACAGTCACTTGAGGACTATCGATGTGATATATTCACAAATTGGACCTTGACACAGCAGATAGTGGAAGAAACCATTTTTGCTTCTAAATAAGAAATGTCTTTATTCACCACAGTGTTACAAACAGAGATTGTGTCACTATTTTAGTTGTAAAAAATTCATTTGCATCTTTGCATATTTAGAAAAGCTCTAATTATATAAAACCACTTTATTAATAGAAGTGGCACCCACACTTCTCGTGCTGACCCACCCACTTTTTTTTATTTTTTTAACAAGCATTGCGGGCCATGTAAAATGCCATTTTTAGTATATGCTACAGACCGCTAAAAAATGGACACCGCTGCCCTAAACCAAACCTGAACCTTTAAACCTATTCCTGTCCTACACTACAACTAAACCTATAAGCTTAAACCTAATCCTAAATCTACACCTAAACCCTAAAGCTTAAACCATCCGAATTCAAAAACCAACTCTGAACCCCTTAGCCTATCCCTATCCTCAACACTAGCCCCTAAAACCATTTCTGAAGATTAAACCTGAACCCTAACTCTAACTCTAAACCTTAAACACCAAAGCTTAAACCATAAGACCAAAACCCTAAACCTATCCCTAAACTTTAAACCTAAAACCTCTATAACACTAAACCCTGAACCTCAAACCATCAGATATATGTACTACTCCACTCTTTCACAAACATTTTTAAGCCACACACCTCCAAAACATGGTCTTTTGGTTGATTATCGACAGTTTTTAGACGTTCTGACACAACACGAGGTTGTTTGACATTGCACGTCATATTGTTCCTGTATAGCACGAGAATATTTGTTTTCCTAAATTTGCAGTATTATGACAGATGTTCCGACATGCTGCATAATGTGCTCTATGAAACAATACTCAAATCTAAATTGCGTGGTGGAAAAGCAGAATGTGGTTGGTGATCTTCAGGTCACTTGTATGTCAACCTTGGATGTGATGTGCTTGTATGTATGATTTTGTTGTTTACAAAGTGGAACAATTGAGGACAAAAAGAAATGTTGTTTTCTGCTGTAAACAAATCAACCGAAAGGTCAGAGGGTATAATTGGTCAGATTTGTCTTGGGGATAACTGACGCTGACATTTGTTAAAATTGGTTACAGATTAACGACTCTGACATTTCACCCTCGCCAATACACAGCAGGGGGCGTATTTGTGCTGCCCTATGAGTGACATTAAGCCCTATGCGTTTTTAAACATAAAGGTAATTTCACTGAGCAACATCACCTCACTAACTTTTTAAACAAAGTTTAAGTTTATTGGGATGTGTGAGGTGAGTTTTATTATTTTAGTAAAGTGTCCCAGTTGTTTGGGGCAAACAAAAATGAAAAAAAGATCAACCAAAAGTACTGCGGACTTTGGGAACGAAGAGGTTCGTAAAGCCGCTGTAATGGGGAGTGCGGGTGGTGGTATGCATGGTGAGCAGAGAAGCACGACAGGGTGGGGTCTTGCCTTTGAGTGTTTTATTGACAAACTGTGCAAAATGATGAATGCTGAACCTGTGCTTCTTTTCTTCAATGTGAGTTTCTCGACTTGCTGTCTCAGCTGGCGAATTTCATACCAGAATGGGGTTTTCGTCTAACGCCAGGTCGAACTAAATCAAGACCCACAACGTAGTCATGGTCCATGAAGACATCGTGTTGGTTAGACGTGTCTGTGCTTTCTTCTGTCTCTTCATCTGGAAGTGGTCTTGGTCCTCCCAATCACCTGTTCTGTTGCTAGCTCGCATGGTCCTCTTTTTCTTTTTTTTTTTGCAAAATGCCAGCTACCTTGGTCATGAGGTTTTATGTTAAACTTTACCCTGAGGATGGCGATGATCCATTGACTTTGAATCTCCTGATGTGCGGAAAATAAATGAGAATGTGGTTTTACTTACTCGAAGCCTGACACAAAGGCACACAGCAATCTTCGGTGATAGTGCCTCTTGTTTGCTAAAACTTTAGCTTTTACATTTTCCCTCCGGAGTGTAAAGTTGACTAGTTGATCGCGTTTCAAAAAATCTAACAGAATGCTCAATAGATGATGACCATCATAAATACTCGGGCTGGTTGAGATTTTATATGGAAGCTCCAAAGTCCAGCGTTGGCATGTACAGTGTGGACCCTCGCAATTTGCGGGGGTAAGGACCTGGCCTGACCATGAAAGGTGAAAATCTATGAATAATTTACAATCTTTATAATTTCAATGAATATTTTTCTTTTCTTTTTTTATTTCCCCCCAAAAATGGGAATAAGGAGAGTTTTGGGTTAAAAAACGTGATTAAGTGGGGGATTGGGAAAAAATAAGGTTTCATCCAAGGGACCGCAAATAAGTAGGGGTTTTGCAAATAACAGGAGATAGGTTCCCCCCAAAAATCCAGGAAAAGGTTCTTCCCCAAATGCCGAAACACCAATATGTGGGGTCCACCGTAGTCCACTCCAAAGGTTGAATTTTCACCATTCCATATGAGCGTAGCATGGAGTTGAATTTTGATGAGTTGCCATAAAACAGGAAGCTTGAGTTGTAAAGCGGCTCCGCAATGTCAGATGACATACAACCTGAATTCTGTAGGGGGCGCTAGTGTTCTCACAGGTGTGGATTTATTTGAGACGTCTGCAAGTAATCATCATCAAAGTCGTGTTGTAAAAGTGTCACCAAAGGCGGCGTTTGAGTGTTTTGGGGTAGTCGCGTGCGCAAGTGCATCGTCCTCACAGCTGAGGAAAGACCAGGATTCCGAATCCTTCATAAATCCCGACAGCAGGAATGTGCTTCAGTGTTGTCATTTTCACCATGGGGAGATTGAAAAAGCCAACAGCGTCCCTCACGCCCAACGGCAGCGGAGCTAACAATAAGTTAACAAGTGATGGACGGCATGTGTCCGTGTGTGTCTGTGTGTGTGTGTATATACATGTCGGTGTGTTTGTGCATGTGTGTGTTTGTATGACTGTCTATTTACATGTTAGTATGTGTTGTGCATTTTTGTCTTGTGTGTGTCTGTGTGAGAATGTGATTCAATTTTGGCACGTGTGTGTGCATGACTTTGTGCACATGCCTGTCTGTTTTTTGTGTGTCTGTTTATATCTGTGTGAATGTGTGTGATTCAATGTCGGTGGAGTGTTTGTGTGTGCGCGCGCGCGTCTGTGAGTGTTTACAAGTTGTTTTTTGGGTGTCGGCGTGTGTGTGCTTGTGTGGGTGTACTAAGCAGGTGTGTGTGTGCGTGCGTGTACTCATACAGGTACTTGTGTGTGCATGCGCTTGTGTGTGTATTTGTGTGCACGTGTGCATGTTTGGCTGTGTATGCGTTGCTTATTCTTGTATTGTGTGCATTCGTGTGTGTGTGTGTGTGTGTGTGTGTGTGCTTATGTGTGTGTTTGTATTTTTGTGTATTCTCTGTGTGTGTCTATAAGTGTGTGTGACTTAGTTGGGTGTGCGTGGGCATTCGGTCCACATCCCGAAATAATCCAATTCCACGGGAGGATGACTCAAACCTTCTTTGAGCTCCGCAGTCGAACAGCATGAAAATGAGCCGCTGAGGTGAGACCTCCCCCAGGGAGAGATGCCCCGCCTCCATATCCCTTCCAGCTGCATTCACCAGTATTTATTATTTTTTTTTGTCTGGTCTTGTGTCTGGTCATTAGGATTCACACCGAGTGTGTGAAAAGTGATGCAAGAGAGGAGCGTCTCCCGCGAAAAGAGTAGACGTCTTTGAAAAACCTGAAAGTCTTTTCGGACTCTTTCATCTAACGATTTCTCAGCCTTTTTTTTCCGGTATAGTTTGACTCGCTCGCTGCTCTCAATTAGTCACGAAGATTGAATGCAAAAAAAAAAAAAAAAAAAGCTATGACAGCGCACAGCAGAACTCCACAAAAAGACCAATGAGGAAATTATGACCCACAGGCTTTTCCTCCTTTAAACATTCTTCCACTTTAGGACAAAAAATGTTTTCACGATCAACTCTGAATGCAACAAACAGAGTATGGGAGTATGAAAGGAGCGCTGTGATAATTTGAAACCATATGCCTGTCTTGAAATCCTACCCCTTCCCCAAACGGAAGCCCATAAAGCAGCTGTTCTAATGGGCATTCAGTAATTGCGCTCCAATTATGTTCATTTGTTTTTGTATGAGAATAAATATGAACTTCTTGTGCACTGTCGTCGTCGCAGCAGCTGCAAACGTCAAACAAAAAATAAACGTGTCGACTCGCTGTCTTTATTTTTGTTGATGCCGTGATGTAAACGGGCCTCATTTCAATATCTCTTCCAACTCATTTACTTCTTCTTCTTCCCACTTGAATGAGCCTCATTTGCTGCCTTTTCACACCAATCCCCCGACTGTTTGTTTCCACGCCTTGACTGTGGGGATACTTGATGATGATTAGAATGAGGATAGCAGTCGTGGTATTCAGCCCCCCTTTTCCGCCCCTCGAGGCCCTACTCTTCTTCTGAAGGCCTGATTTAAGGGGTGAGTCTTTAATCCTTCTCTGAAACCCTAACCCTGTCTTAAAACCCAAAGTTAAAATCTTAACCCTCACTTGCAAACACACTTTGAAACCCTTACCAGGACTACAAACGCTCATTTAATACACTCTCCCTTGTATGTAACCTTAACCTTGCCTTGGAATTTTAATTTGAAATAACAAATTTGGCTTGGAAACATCAACCTATTTTGAAACCCCAACACTGATTTGAAAACCCTGACCATAGTTCTGCAAGTGTTTGTTTTGCCACTTTAAAGCCTCAACTGTAGGAACACCTGTTGATGATGATGATGACAGCGCCCTGTTGAGGCCCTACTCCTCTTCTAAGGCTTGATTCTAAAGCCCCAAAACCATAAACCAAACCCTTACTCTAATCCCTTAACTGCTAAACCTAACTATAACCCCCTAACTTTTATGTTAACCCGATCCCTAAACCATAATCCATTCGTCCCAACCCCTAACCCTAACTCCAAGCACCTAAATCACCTTTAACCCATAACCCTTACCTTTAATCTCAAACAAAACAACGAGAGGCTCTTCATCTGCCCTCCTATCTCAGTTGCTTCGTTCCGAGGATACCGCCCTCGCGCAGTCTCTTCACCTCAGATGATTTTTGAAGCCGCTTTCTTTTTCTCTGCACCTCACCTCCTGTCATCCTCCAGCAACTCTCCCCCTCAATTAAGCTTTCTCCTCTTCTTCTTTGGCGTGGTTGCTCGTCCAAACATCTCCCGCGTATTACGGTCGACAAACGAGAGCCGAGGCAGCGATGACCGACCAGGGCCAATTGAGAGGCGGCGGGTGGCAAGCAGCGGCGGGGGCCATCTTCGTGGCAGCCCGCTGGCGTGTTGTCTCTTTAATGGCGTGACTGAGGCCGTCAGGGAACCCTTCTGTATGAATCAATAAGATACTTATTGACGTCCGACATCTCGATGTGTTTGTTTGCATCCACACATCAAGAGTGTAGAGGGCTGAAAGTTTTAGCATAGAT
This sequence comes from Phyllopteryx taeniolatus, assembly GCF_024500385.1. Lineage (NCBI taxonomy): Eukaryota > Metazoa > Chordata > Actinopteri > Syngnathiformes > Syngnathidae > Phyllopteryx > Phyllopteryx taeniolatus. Next base: position 22,032,297 of record NC_084511.1, on the reverse strand, counting down.
CTTGTTACTTCTCACAAGTGATCACAATGGACTGCAGCTGCTAGTTTCTCATTTACAATTGTTTTAATCTATCAAATACTCAACGGGAAAGGCCCAAGGATCTAAGGAAAGATCCAATAATCTACTCACTAACCCTAACCCCATAGCTCAGTAACCCCAAATGCTGATTCTAACAACAACCCTTAAACCCCAACAAGAACCCTAATCCCTAATCCTTAACATTTAGAAACCCTTTAAAGTAGATTTCAAGATTTTTCTAAATATATTACACATTTGAACATAATTTCTGAAAACATGTACAAAGACGGCGGCACAGTGGACGACTGGTTAGAGCGTCAGCCTCACAGTTCTGAGGACCCGGGTTCAATCCCCAGCCCCGCCTGTGTGGAGTTTGCATGTTCTCCCCGTGCCTGCGTGGGTTTTCTCCGGGCACTCCGGTTTCCTCCCACATCCCAAAAACATGCATTAATTGGAGACTCTAAATTGCCCGTAGGTGTGACTGTGTGTGCGACTGGTTGTTTGTTTGTATGTGCCCTGCGATTGGCTGGCAACCAGTTCAGGGTGTACCCCGCCTCCTGCCCGATGACAGCTGGGATAGGCTCCACCATGCCCGCGACCCTAGTGAGGAGAAGCGGCTCAGAAAATGGATGGATGGATGTACAAAGAATGAGAATTATATCGTACTGAATTGTGGGGATATAGTGTTGAACTGTTTTTCAACTTTTAAGTTTTCCTGATTTTTGGGGGGGCATGGCTAAAACAACACCCAGTGATGCACATGGGTATCCAGGATGAGTCACCCCTCTCCCACTATATAAGAACCTGGGTGCCATCGTTGGCATCAGCGGTTATCCTGCACAATTGGGACATGTCGTTAGCTACCTAGCTATAGATACACCCCAAAAATACATCTTCCCTTTGGATGGTCCAGTGGCGTGGCCACTTTAGAGCACCTTGTTGTCAGCCATGAGTACACTCACGTCATCCAGAGAAAAGCAGAAGAGCGAGGAGGGTGGGATTTTTTTTTTAACTCACGCTTGCCAGTTTGCATGTGGACAACAACTTGTCGGCCGTGAGTTTGCACAATGAACAATGAGCACATGCCGCGTGCTCCCGGCATCTGCCGATGCCGAGAGCACGACAGATGTTTGGACACGTAGTGCAACATTCTTGGGCGGTTGTCAATCACAAAGATGTGCTTAAATCCGCCAAGGAGTTGTCAGTATTTTTTGTCAGTGAGAGAAAATTAAGAACATTGGCCAATTATTTGCGAAATAACAAAAAGCTCGTTTTTAGGTTGGCCTTGGACCTGGCAGGAATCGTGGACTGCTAATGCACTTACTGTAAATGTGCTGCTGAGCACTTAGGCTTCCATGTGATCTTGAGAAACATTTGACTTGTTTTATCTCTGAAAGAAAAGATGCTGCACAGAAAAGCAGCAAAAAGGAATTTGAAGGACGGAAAAGTTCAAAGACAAAACTCTAACCCTTTTTTCAATTTTCTCCCCGAATCTTCTTTCTTGAAAAAATGAACGAGCTCAAAGATGCTTTGCAGGTGTTTTGCTGTTAAATCTAACCGTCATCTAACCTTGATCCTAAATCCAAACCAAATCCCTAACCCTAAAAAAAAAGACTAATTTCAAACCCAGCCCAAGCCCTAATCCTAACATAACTCTAAATCGGACCCTCTAATCCTAGTCCTAAAAACCCGAAACCAAACCCTCTAGTCTTAACACGCTAACCCTACCCTCTAATCTTCGTGTACTAAAAAGATCCATAACCCTCTATCCTAACCCTAAATCTAAGACCCTTACCTCTAACTGCCTAGTCATAAATTTAAATCCGTAACCCTCGAGTCCAAACTCAAAATCTTCACCCTAACCACCTAAACACTAATCATAACACAAAAAACCCTCTAACCCTGACTCTTTTACCTAGCACTAAATATTAAACCCAAACTTACCCACGAACCTTAACCCTATGTCTAAGCCCCTACCCTTAAATGCCCAAATTTAAGCACAAACTCTCAAACCATAAATCTAACCCCTAACCAAAACATTTATATAATTCTAACCCTAACCACCGCTGCCGCTTACATGCAGTGATTTCTCCAGATTCTCTGAACCTTTTGATGATATTATGGACCGTATATGCTGAAATCCCTAAATTCCTTGCAATTGTACGTTGAGGAACATTGTCCTTAAACCTTTTGACTATTTCCTCACGCACTTGTTCACAAAGAGGTGAACCTCGCCCCATCTTTGCTTGTGAATGACTGAGCAATTCAGGGAAGCTCCTTTTATAGCCAATCATGGCACCCATCTGTTCCCAATTAGCCTGTTCACCTGTGGAATGTTCCAAACAGATGTTTGATGAACATTCCTCAACTTTCTTCTTTCTTTTTTGGCACCTGTCCCAGCTTTTTTGGAACGTGTTGCAGCCATAAAATTCTCAGTTAATGATTATTTTCTAAAAACAATAAAGTTGATCAGTTTGAACATTAAATATATTGTCTGTAGTGTATTCAATTAAATATAGGTTGAACATGATCTGCAAATCATTGTATTCTGTTTTTATTTATGTTTAAGACAACGTCCCAACTTCATTGGAATTGGGGTTGTATTTTACCAACTAATTTCTTCCCTGAATCTTTTTTTGCAAGAAAAGGAACTAGATCAAAGATGCTCTGCAGTTGTTCTCCCGGCTGGATAATTGATGCACCTGCAACTTTTAATCAGCCTTCTCATCTGTTATTAACGCCATCAGCGTAAACGTGACGGTAGTAAGCGACTTCACTGGTGACCAGTCGCCTCACAGCGACAACACGTCTTGTTCGGGGCGGGACATCGACATCTGGCGGTGAAGCCGAAGGCGGGGTACAGGGGAGTGGAGGGGAGAGCGAGATGTCCTGTGACAATAAATCACGGTAAGATCCAGGCCGGCCATATGCTGCCTTTTAAAAGCTGCCTCTTTTGCCTACTTTGCTTGTTTAAAGAGGGCTGGAAAGCTACTTAAGGAAGTGCTCATTAGCCAGCATGTTTGGGAGGACTGCGGGGAGCTTTTTGCTGTCTATTTTTTTACTGGCTCTCAAACTGCTGACCAGAGGCTCCTTCACACTCTTCTCATGTGGATTTAGTGTTTGATTTTGGTTAAATGGCAGTCAGATTGCACTATAATATCACGCCAACTTCAGTTGTGTGGAGCGTTGTCTAACCCCCAAACCTGAACTCCAACGTGAATTCCAACCATAACCCATACATATAACTAATCCTAACCCTAAATCTAAAACACCTACCTACCTATATCATCTATCTTTAAATCTAAATCAAAACCCCTGACTACAAACCTAACACCCTCAACCCAAACCTAATTCTATCCCTAGTGCCCATGAACCCATCTCTAACCGTAATCGTCTAACCTAAATTTAACCCCCTAACACTAACACATTACTCGAACCCCAACACATGTACATGATGCCAAAACTATATGCTCGCCAGCCTTGTGTAGCATATGGACTTAAGTGATGTTAAAAATCCATAGGGTTTAGTACGACATCCTTTTGTCCACCATTTGCAAATAGAACAGCTTCAACTCGTCTGGAAATGATTTCTACAAGGTTTAGAAGTCTCTTCATGGGAATTTTTTTACCATTAATCTCAAGGCATATTTGTGACGTCACGCACTGATGTCGGACAATAAGGCCTGGCTCTCGGTCTCTGCTCTAATTTGTCCCAAAGGTATGCTATCGGGTTGAGGTCAGGACTGTGCCAGCCAGTCAAGTTGATTCACACCAAACTCTCTCATCCATATCTTTGTGGACCATGTTTTGTGCACTGGTGCACAGTCACGTTGGAAGAGGAAGAACTGTTGCCACTAAGTTGGAAGCATGGACAAAATGTCTTTGTATTCTGAAGCATTCAGAGTTCTTTTCACTAGAACTAAAGGGCAGATATTTTGGACAGATATTTTTATGAAGAATGGGATGTAACTCAAGTTCATGTGTGAGTTAAGGCAGGTGAGCAATATAATGTATGTACACTATGAACAGACATTGGTACGAATATAAGGAATTGCATTTACCTGGGGGAGTTACTCATGGTTGGCCTCAGCAAATACACTCAGCTAAAGTCACCGGTTTGACTACCTAACCCTAAACCTAAAGGCAGTGAGATTTGAAGCAGGTTTTGGTGTCTTGGCCCTGACCCGTGACCTCCAATTTTGAAGGGACCTAATGTTTTTTATGGTGTCTTGGGTATTCTTAATAAGGGTTTTGTTTGATTAAAAAATGCTTGTTATGAGATGATGTAGATACATAAACATATAGACAGTATACTGTACATAACAATGTGTGAAAAATGAAAGATGAATTTATGCCCCTGCATATGATGTTTACACACATCCTTTGTCTCTAGCCTAAACCCTAACCCTCGAACCCTAAATTTACCCCCCTGAATCCCTAACCCTTATCCATAAACCTAATGATAGCCCTATATCTAATGCCCTAACCTTAATCCCAACTCCTATTGTGAGATGTTTAAAGAGCGCTGGCAGGTACTTAAAGTGCTCGTGAGTGTGCATGTTTTGAGGGGGAATGCAAGGGGGGGCTCTCAAACTGCTGACCAGAGGCTCCCTCCCACTTTTTTCCTCCCCGGCGACAGTTTGAAGACTCTGGTTTGAAGACTCTCCCCTCCGCCAAGCGACGTTCCCAACCAAAAATGCTACATCAGCAAAAAAGTAACAAGAGCCAATTGTCGTTAGCGTCTGGACAGACGCCAGCGCTGAATTAAGTGAGGCCGACGCCAGCGAGATCGCACAAACCCACCGGAGAAGTCGCGCTGATGGATGTTGAGAGGAGGGTGTGGGGGGACTCACTGGCAATCAGACGCTCCAGGGGTTTACCTCTGCCTTAAAAAAAAAAACTCTTACTATTCAACCAATTAGATTCCACTGATCATCTTCTGGTTGTGTGCAAAAATCTCTCTAATCCTAACCCAATTGAAGCCCCCTAACCCAAGCAAGTCTCCTTCTCCGTAACTCCTGAATTTATTTTTAAACATACACTCTATAACCTGCACCTAATCCAACCCAAATCTAAACCCATCATCTGTAACTCTAATTTTAATGCTGTTCCCCTAACCACAAACCTCTGAATCCCTAACCACTAAATCTAACCTGAAATCTATCCTCTAACCCAAAGTCTAACCCTATAAATCTAACCCTATCCCCCAACCTCCAAATACCTGACCCCTAAATCTAACCTAAATCTACCCCCTGACCTAACCCTAATGCACCCTAAATTTAACTGACCTCTAAATCCCTACCCTTTAAACTAATCCTAACATTTTAACTGCAAACCCTAAACTCTATCTGTAACCCTCCAACCACATAATCACTAACGCTAAACCTTTCTACATGTCCCCTAATCCTAATTTCAAAATCCCTAACAGCTAATCTAAATCTATCCGCAACCTCAAACTCAACGCTGGCAAAGGAACTGTGGAGAGGTTTCCTGACTTTTTGTAAAAAAAAAAAGTTTGCACTGCAGTCAGTAGATTCGCAGACAGGGACTCTCATCGTTACAAGGATCTGTCGGATGCTGAGTGATGTGAAGTGATGTTTCTTCCCTTTTGGGGATGATGGCGTGGGGTGGTTACGAGACAGATGGAAATAAAAAGGAGACTCGAGAAGTGCTCGAGTAGCAAAATGAGCCTCGGTGGTGCACTTGGGGAACGACTCTGGAAACCTTGGTGACCTCCACTGTCAGAACAGCCGCAATTGTGTTCGTAACGAGACATGACGCCTCCATCATATTTATTTCTATACATCACTAGTGTAGCATGTACATAGTGTTTAATGTATTTATCGCTATTTACCATATGTATTATTCAATACCGCCAGTGTACAATATTACCTAGTGTTTAGTGTCTATATACCTCAAATGTATCCCTTTTAATGAAGCATATTTGCCTCATAATAAATATCCATACACCTCTATTTTAATGGTCTACCCTAAAAATGTAGCTTATTTATATTGTATTCTTAACAGTACTAATGTACCTCAATTACATCTTATTTACTACCTCTAATGTATCATGTTTACATCATATCGCTGGCGTCTGAGTGAAAGCGAAACCCTTTATGTCCAAATTTGGTGAATTTTGTATTTTTTCATGAATTAATACTGTTGGTCAGTCTCCACATGGGTTTGTTATTTTTACTGACAAGCATAAACTGTTGAAAATGGCTTGCCCTCTCTGACAATGCACTGTTAATGGCTCAACAAACGTTTTTTTTTTTTTTTTTTTTTTTTGGATTTACGTAATTCAGTTTAGCATTTAGTTCATATTTGCTTCATATATTTCTAATGTAGAAATTTTACAACATATTTAATGTATGTTTCTCAAATGTAGAATATTTACATTCAATGGCAACATACCTCTAATGTATCTTATTTACACTATATTTAATGTATACACTGAACAACTCTAATATTCCATATTTACATCATATTTAACAGCATATTTAATTTAGGTACCTCAAAGGTAGCATATATACATCATTTTCGATGTATGTACCTCTAATTTACCTCAATGTATAGGCACTAATATAGCATTTTTAAATCATTGTTAATGTATTAACATGTCTGATGTACAATATATACATCATATGTAAAGCCTAATGTAACACTTTTACATCATATTTCATGTACCTCCAATGTAGCATAGGCTATGTAGTTATTTAATCTTCTATACCCCTCTAATGCACCATATTTAAACAAAAAAAAATCTGAGTTGAGTTTTTTGGACCTTGCCTGTTGTTCCGAGTATTGGTGGACTCCACCATGTAGCGTAAATGCAGCCTTAAAGCAAACATGTCAAGTGGGAAACAAACAACAGCAGCTGTCTGCTTTCTCTCCACCGACTGTTAGCAGCAATTGCTTAGCAACGTGAAGAAGCAGCTCAGCGGCCATCCTCCTCGCAGACATACGCTCACGTCTTACAAAACGTTCACACCTGCGTCAGTTCACCGCATGAAATAAAGTCAGAATCTTAACATCTGTTTGGCTTTGCGGTGGTGGGTAACAGTGGAGGAGGATCAGTGGCGCTTGGTGCAACCAACTGCAGGAAATAAGCAAAAGCGAGGCAGCAGGTACAGAAAAAAAGATGTATTTTTGGAAAATCATCATAGAAGGGAATAGTATGAGGACGACATCGCAGGAGTGAAGAAAACAAACTGAGGCAACATCGGGAACGTTACAAGTGCAAACAGAAGCACAATACTCTATGTTCTTTGGCTTTTCATTCTCACGTACATAAATCAGCAGGCAAGCATTTGATATTCGACAGGTTGGTTATTTGGTTTCAAAGCCAGACACAGGCCAAATCATAAAGTTCTACATCAGATATCAAGGTCACGGCCAGGTCTAATATGTCAAATACAAAAATCATTGATTGGGGAGCTGTGGCTCAGTTGGTAGAGCTGGTCGTCCTGTGACAGAAGGGGTGACCCGGCCCGGACTGTCCATTGTTGAAGTGTCCTTGGGCAAGACACTGAACCCTAAATTACTCCCAGTGGGCCTGGCAGTGCCTTGCATGATAGCAGCTTCCCATTACTATATGAATGTGTGCGTGAATGGGAGCCTCTATAAAATGGTTCGGGCACTGTGATGGTGTAGATAAAAAGCATTAAATACAGTAAGTGTACTCCATTTACCATTTACCATAATTTTTCATTTCCAAACTTGGCTGACATGTAGTCGGTAGCTAGTCACTCACCTGATTTAATTGTGATTAACTTTGACCTTAAGGAGAACCACTCAGGTCAAATTTAATGAGTAACAAGGTTAAAAATATTTGTAACAAATGATCAAAGCTTTCTAGAACTGCAGTTATTTTGGCAACGTGTCCTTGTATCGCGACACATTGACCCCAAAATATATTTTTGTCTTCTTTTTCTTTTTAGATGGAACTTTTCCTTGTTGAGCCTAATCCTCCTATTTTAAGTGTATGTCATTAAGCACAGCCAATGTGTCTCTCATGCTATGAAAATGGTCAAACTTGACAAGTTGTTCAGTTTAGACCAGGGGTGGGAAAACCTTTACGCTCAAGCGCCACATTTGATTTTTAAGAGGCTCAGATGGGCCAGAAAATGAAAATGAGTTAAATATATTTTAAAAAGTCACATTTCCATGTAGAAATTTCAAAATACAGTGGTACTATGGCATACGAGTGCCCCATTTTTTTATTTTTCCGAGTTGCAAATTGTAGCTTGGTTATTTTTGTTTTGTTTTGTTTTGAGAGCCAAGTTTTGAGTCACGAGCGAGCTTTAGATACGCCACCGCTGGAATGAACAGAAAAATGGAGCAATTAAGATAATGTAATGCCCTGGCGTGCGGGCAAGGGGAGCCACCGTCACCATTTATTGAACGGGACAAACAGTCAAACACACAAATACAAAATAAGTACACTCGCAAGGAGCCGGTGTAGGCCGCACTTCACACCCACAAACTCGCACACGACTAACGGACTCCAGGTCCTGATGTCACACACAAAGCCATGCTCCTAAAAAAAACACATCCAACACATGGATACTACATTACGCACAGCAAATACACTTTTCATATTTATTTACATTCCCGTTATTATTTTAATGTTTTACTATACATTACAGGGTTATTATTCTTCATTAAAAAATAAAAGTAAAAAATATTTTTTAGGCACTGGAATAGATTAATGCCACTTCAAGTCATTTCAATTGGGTAAATTGATTTGATATGTCAGTAAATTGAGTAGTTGCATTATTTTAAAATTATTTTTAAAATACTTTTTTCACATAATAAAATTGTTTGGTTTATTTTACTTTTTATTATTAATAATAAAAAAAATAAAAAATGGTCATGCGCTGTATAACTAAAACAATTAAAACCACATTTGGGGTAAATAATGGCTACATTAATGCAACACATTTTAGCTCCTGATGGAAATGCTCGGCGGGCTGGATTAAAGAATGGAGCGGGCCAAACTTCGCCCACCCTTGGTTTAGACACAGCATCGTCTTCATATAAGGAAGTGATTATGTATAAACCCATAAACACTCTGGATAGACCTCAATCCAAAGCAGGCGAGTGGCTGGAAGGAACGCCAGCAGGAATCGGGCAACGGAAGGGGCAAAAGAATGACACTGTTCTTAACACGTTGGCACAAAACTGCAATTTCACTTAAAAAAATGAATTCCCAGCTCTCCACTGAAGCATTTACAGTTTCCATTCCACTTTGGCCGGCCCGCTCTCGCCGGTAAATAGTCCTCACCAAATGCTTTCTGGGCCAAAACACATTTTAGTCGACCGCTCCATCGCCTCTGCTCGCTTCTTCCCATCAATTGGAAATCTTGGGGCATCGCACCTCAGACACCCAATCCCGGCCAGACAACTCCAGCGGGTATTAAACAAACATAAGCCGCCGATGGAGTGGCGGCTGGAGTGCGAGATGGCCACTGTGATAGGATTGCAGGGCGGAGGGAGACGACAATCTCAGGCTCTGTGGAACTGACATGAAGTGGAAAGGGGGGGAGTAAAAAAGACAGGATGACACTGAAACAGTGAGACAAAGGAAATAATGGCTGCAGAAATAAAATTAAAAAAACAGCACAAGAACAGGACCAGGATGCTTCCTTTGATCCGTTTGACTGAAGTCCATTGGACTAAATCATGAAAAGAATTTGAAATATTCCTGGGGTGTTGGTGGCTGATGAAATGCTTTCAAATAGTGACTGACTTGTTTTTAGTCATTAAAGTTATCCTTTGGGGCTTTGGAGGCCATATACTGTTTGAACCCGGGTATGTTTGATTGTGAAAATGGCCCGGGTTAAGAGTCAAGACCAAGACTTTAAGGTGCCAAGTTTCTGTCAAGACAAACATTTTGAGGGCTTGTGGCAGTGTCAACAATAAGACCAAGTCAAGACCAAGATTTTGAGAGAATGAGACCAAGTCAACGCCAAGCCTTTAACTCATTCAGTGCCAGCCCTCCCAGTTAACATGGATATTTGACTTCTAAAGCATTCAGTGGGACTGAATGTGTTAAGGAGCTGAGAATAATTTAAGACCGTACCATGTCTCTGAGAGCATGAGAGCAAGTCAAACAGCCAAAACCAACTCAAGACCAAGACATTTATGGGTTTGAGACTGATTTAAGACCAAGCCTTTAAGGAGCCACGATCCAATCAAGACCAATATTCTGAGGGGAAGATACAGTGTGAAGAAGAAGTCAAGACCAAGACTGAGGGGGAATGAAGACAAATACTTTTAGGGCCTGTGACCAAGTCAAGACCAAGACTTTAAGGAGGTGAGAAAATTTCAAAACCATTCCATGGCTTTGAGTCGATAAGACGAAATCAGACCAAGACTTTAAGGACCCAAGACCATGTCAAAACTAGTATTTTGAGGGACTGAACTAGGGCTGAACGATTAATTAAATTCAAGCTGACATTGCAATGTAGTAGAATACATTCACCCTAACTCTAACCCTTGACCCCCCCCAAAAAACAGCCATAACCATGTCTTGCCTACATAGCTACAAAGACAAACACATAGGGCAACACTACAAATTTGTTCGAGCATCTACAAAAGCTTCGCAAGGCCATGCAGTATATGACAATTCCATGACTAAGAAACCCAACAATCTCTCCCATGTCCATTTTTAAACCTAACGTCCATGAGCTGTATATTCTCACATCTCCATCTCTAAACCTAAGGACAGTGATCTTACAAAATCTCATCTTCACCCTGGCCCGTGACCCTCATCCCACTCGTCACCCCTGGGGTGACATATATAAATGTATTTATTTATTTTCTAGTATTTTCTTTATTATATATTTGTTTTCTTTTTTCATTTTTTGGGATCCTGTTTTTTTCTGTTTTTCATATACATACATCAACAAACCGACATTTTTTTAAATTTTTTTTTTTTACCTATTGTATTGCACAAAGCGACCACTTATTATATGCCCATACATTTGTACATGAAAATGTGCATTGGCATGTGCATCTTTTTGTTCCAACCTAACCCTGACCCATGAATTTAACTCTAAACTGAAATGTAACCCCCTACCTACTACAATGGCTAACATAAATTTTAACCCTGATCCTAAACCCCGAACACTTACGCTCTAGCCTCAACCCCTAACACTAACCCATATCCCCAAACTTACCCATAACCCTATTCACCCCCAAAAAATACCCATCAACCTTTTCCAGTCAAAACCAATAAGTCCGACACGGAAAAAAAGCACAAGCACAAGATGTTTGACTAGAGTCCCATGGACTAAATGATGAACAGAATTAGAAACATTCCTCGGGTGTTGGGGTCTGATGAAAGGTTTTCAGTGCGATGACATCATCGGAGTTGCGTATCCCCTGTTGAACAGTCGGATTTACCCTCAGACGAGCTCTGTCGGGCCGAATCCTGCAGAGAGGCCCGGTATGGGCGCATCAAAGCCGGGCGGCGTGTAAATAATGAAGAGGGCAAAGTGTGAAATGTGTTGATGAAAGTGTTGTGCGGTGCCAGGCAAAATGCGGTAGACGTTCAGCTTTTAGGAGCACGCTGAGACGCAGAAGCTCCAGGGAACTTTTCTCCTCTTCGGGCGGCCGTAGCAGAAGCTCGCTTCTGATTTTTGGGGGGCCTGAAAGGCTTCAAAAACCCTTAACGATGACAGTGTATACACACGCATACAGCACATATATTTATTAAAGCTTTTATTTATTTTACAGCTTGATGGAAGCAGCATCAAGGTAATGTAACATTTGGAAAAACAGCAAAACTATTGACCTTAGATACGATGTAAATATGCTATATTAGAGGTGTATAAAATTTGAATATGATTCAGTAGAGGTGTAGAGACATTTAACATGTAAAAATTGTACATTAGGCGTGTATAGACATTAACTGTGATGTAAATATGATACTTTAGAGGTGTATAGAGCATTAAATATAAGGTAAATGTGGAAAATTTGAGGTGCACACCTTAAAGGTTTCTTCCAGCACATTAAAACATTTTAATTTTTTTCATAAGCTTTCATGTCCTATCCGGTTTGCAAGATAATTTGGGTTGATTCCCAGAAAGTCCTTTTTCAAGCTATTATAGTTGGCCTTTTACACCTGGCAGTTGAGACTGCTGGATTTCTCATTAATATGCAACATGTAAATAACCTTGGCTCTGATTGGATCATTCATCTTCTCAATTTAAATATGGAAAACAGCTTCCCTCTGATTGGCCGTTGGTGAATGGCGTTATCTCGACAGCTGGGCCAAGCATTCACAACAAACTCACATTCATTTCATTCGATGTGGGGGATCTGAGTATTATCGTGAAGCAGAATTCACCGAGTGTTTGATTGTTCGCCCACTACTCACAAGTCACAACCCCACAGAGGAGGGGAAGTCGCACGTGGGTGAAGTAAAAAAAAAGAAGAGGATATTTTGAGAAGCGGGTCCGATTCAATCACTATCACGTTTTTGGGCTCGTGGCACAGCATTCATCTATCACATACATTTTGGCAACAGTAATTACAGTTACATTCAACATTATACAGCACATACTGGAGTTAAGTATTGTAAAAGGCAACACATGTATGCTTTTAGTTACTGTATTTGCAAGGCGTGTGGGGGCTGCCCTGGCAGCTGGCTCGCTTGCTCCAAACTCGGAAATGCACTTCCAGAAGTGTGTGAAAGCTTATTTTATGAAGCCATCCTCCACGAAATAGGCCCAAACATAGCACAAATCTGGTTCAGAAATGCTTGGGAATTTTACCCATAATAAATTGAAGCCATTTATGCCTGAACTCCACTGAGTTTGGCAGGTGACGCAGTTAAAGCATTGCACAAGACACAGCCGCGTTGCTATGCAGCAATTTTTCCCCCAAGATGAGTAGGTGTGTCGCAACCATGAAGTGGGCAGCTACTTGAATATTAATTGCCAAATCTATGTCACACCGTCTGTGAGTTCAAATCCTGTCGTTTGCAAGCAGTTTTGGTGTTCAAAGGCTATTGCATTCAATCGAAAAAACGCATAGATGTCAAACTTAAACCAGGACACAGACTCATTATGTTATGCTTAGAACAGTAAAAATTATCGATTTTGGAATTGAAATGGAAGGGAACCTTAAAATATGATGTAAATGTTGTACATTAGTGGTACTGTACATTAAATATGATTTGTGTACAAAAAAAAAAAAGTCAGCAACACAGCAAGTTAGAGGTCTACACATTAAATATCTATGGTACATTATTGATGTGTGTATACAGTAGTTGTATACATTTAGTATGACGTAAGTATGATACAATAGATGTCTAGATCAGTGGTGGCCAAACTACAGCAAGTGGGCCACATCCGGCCCATTGATCATTTCAATCTGTTATGCTAACAGCCAATCAACGCAGGAACTGATGGCTATGTCTCAGCGGTTAAAATCAAGCTTGCAGGCTCAGCAAAACACCTCTATCTGACAAACTGCCATCCAAGATTCAGTGACCAAGGCTAGTTTTTTGCTGGCATTCAAACTAGCAAAGACCAGCAAGACTTTTTCCCAAGAAGAGTTTCTGAAATAATGCATGGTTGACACAGCAATTATCTTGTGTGTCCTGAGAGCAAGAACAAATTTGAGATCATCTTATAACGCAGGACAGTAACTCGCCATGTTGAGCTAATTAATCAAAACTTAGCTAAGAAGCTAAACAAACAAAAAAAGCAGAGTCATTTACACTGTATTCCTTGGCTCACCTTTTAGTTTTCATCAGAGGGATTAATGAAAATTTTGAGATAACGGAAGACTTTTTTGCCATGGCATCCCTGAAGGGAAGGAGAAGATTTGTATGACAGCGTGTCGGATGTCATCAAGCGGCACAAGCTACCTTGGAGTACGCTTGCCAACATTACCACAGATGGATTGCCAAATCAGTCACTGATGTGTAGTGGTGCACATGCCTAACTTTGGTGGGGGCAGCGTGAGTTCAGTTCCCACTCAGTGACGGTTCGAATGTGAGTGTGAATTGTTCTCTGTATCTGTATTTGCCTGGCGACTGACTGGCGACCAGTTCAGGGTGTAGTCTGCCTTTTGCCCGAAGTCAGCTGGGATAAAGCTCCCGCGACTCTGAACTGGATAAGTGGTGTTGAGAATGAATGGACAGATGGATCGCCAAATCTGACTGGAAAGGACATCGGGGTGCTAAAAAGAGGACAACCCTGAGCAGGACGTAATTTTGCTACACTGCATAATCCACCAGGAATCACTCTGTAAATTTGTACTGCATTTGGACCACTTATAAAAGTCCTTAACTTTATTCGTGCGAGGGCATTTCGGCATCATCAGTTCATTAAGTTTCTCGAAGAAACTGATGCTGATCACCAGGACTTGCTTTACCACACAAATGTCTGGTGGTTAAGTTCGGGGAAAGTGTACCATCGAGTGTGGGAGCTCAAACAGGATCTCTTTTTTGGCGTTAGTGGAGAAAACAGATGATTTTCTTGAGTTGAGTGACACAGATTGGCTTTGTGATTTAGCTTTTGCTGTGGACATAATGACATATGAATGAGCTGAACGTGAAGCTACAAGGGAAAGACCAGTATGTGCATGGAATGTATACAAACATCAGAGCTTTCAAAACCAAACTAGCTTTATTCTCAAAGCAAATGTCAAACAAGTCATTTGTTCATTTCCCCACACTGGCTATGCTGAAAGAGGCTCCTCGAGGTGAACAAATATAGGAAATCACTAGACGACCTGCATGGAGAATTCTGCCATCGGTGCTCTGATTTAGGAAAAATCACTTCAGCTGGTGTCATGTCCCCTCACACAAGACCCTGAAACAGTGCCACGGGAGCTGCAGATGGAACTGAGTGTTCTCCATTGTGATACTGTCTTAAAAGAGAAGTTCAACTCTCAAACTGGTTGAGGTTTATGCTTCATTAAGCGCAGACACATTTCCAAAAATCCAGAAGATGGCACAGTGGATGCTGGTGGTGTTTGGCTCTACATATGTGTGTGAACAGACATTTAGTGTAATGAACACCAAAAAAACATCCTACAGATCCCAGCTGAGTGATGAACACCTCAGATATGTTCTGAGAATTGCCACAACAAAACTAATACCAGACTTTGATCCACTGGCAAATAAAAAATAAATAAATTTAAAAAAAAAAGGTGATCAACAAAACAACACTGTTCCCATTAAAAGTAGACCTAAGTATTAACACTACAGAATCTGGTCCTGGCTTGGCCCACCTGTCGAATTTTAAAAGTCAAAGTGGCCCCTGAGCCAAAAGGTTTGCTCACCCCTGGTCTAGATCATTAAATATGTTGCAAATACACTTCATTAAATTTGTTACATATGATGGAAATATGGTCTACTAGTGGTGTACAGAATATTAAAAATGATGTGTTTATGGCACATTACGAGGAGGTTTGGTCACCTGAGTCCCGTAAAAGTTGACAATGAAGACTCCTTAGTTGGTGCGTGTAAATGTTTGATGATGTTGTAGCACGCACATCTTAGCGGGCCGCCGCCGACCTCTACGCAGAGGGTCGCACATGCGACAGCCAGAGATTTTCCAGCCATGTACCTCCATTTTCTGGTTGATGTCAGGTTAGCGCCATGGTCAAATTGGGTTTGTCTGGGCATGACAAAACCTCCAAACGCGAGCCGCTGAAGATAGAAGAACACCCGCACTGGTGCACTGAGCAGCTCAAGCTGCCATGTTACGCTTCATGTTATTGATTGAAGACGTCGTGAGGAACAAAAATCTTTGCCAGCACCGTCTTTTCCCGAAAGAGGTCACCCGCAGCCACAGCATTGATGCAACAATTTTGTTGCTGGATTTAGCAACTTTTGAGTCGTAACTATTTTTCCTAAAAACATGACTTGCATAATGCTGCAGTGTAATCTAAATAATGTTTTACATATAATTACGCAATTACATGCTTATGCAATGGGATCATCATTTAGCAACTTTTAGCAACAAACAGACCAGCCTTTAACAACATCCTCTGAAAATGAGTTAGCAACACTTTTATGTCATTGTGTGGTGTACCTGATGAAGTGTCCCATGAATGTACTGTATGCAGTTAATAATATTTATATGATCTTACCACTAGTTATTTCTTTTATGTTCACAAGACAGAAAAAAGATGTAATGTAAGAACATTTTTTGATTCTTCCTTGCTTTTATTTAAAAAAAATATGACATTCATGGCTTCATTGCAGCTTAAATTGACTTTTTTTTTCAAATGCAGCTTCTGCTCCTCAGGCAGCCTTGGAAACACATCACAGAGAGGAAGTGCAGCATCGGTTAAGTCCCCACTGAAATCAATCTCCAATCAGGTCTGTGGAGGAAATCAGCAGAATCTTCCACTTGACCACAAACGCACTGAGTATGGTTTGAATATGTCAAGAATGCTATTTGTTTACCGGTATGTGCATATGGAGGGTAGACCATGTTTAGACCAAGATTTTGTGGGGTTAAGAAAAAGTCAAGATTAAGATGACTTTAAGGATCCGAGACCAAATCTAGACACTGAGGAAATCCTGTATATTGGTCTCGACTGGGTCTCAACCCCTCAAAGACTCAGTCTTGCCTTGTTCTTAGTCTTGACTTGGTCTTTACCCCTCTAAGTCTTGGTCTTGTCTTCGTCTCAGTCTTGACTTTGTCTTGAACACTCAAGGTATAGTGCAAGACTGAAGAGGTGGGATCCAGGAAGAACCGAGACTTTGAGGGGTTAACACGCTCAAGACTGTAGAGATGATCGTGGACTTCAGGAGGCATCCTTCGCCACAGCTGCCCCTCACGCTGTCCAGCTGCCTTGTGTCAACTGTCGAGACTTTCAAGTTCCTGGGAATTAGAGTCTCTCAGGACCTGAAGTGGGCGATCAACATCAACTCCGTCCTCAAAAAGCCCCAGCAGAGGAAGTACCTCCTGCGGCTTCTGAGGAAGCACGGCCTGCCACGGGAGCTGCTGAGGGAGTTCTACACAGCGGTCATCGAATCGGTCCTGTGTTCTTCCATCACAGTCTGGTTTGGTGCTGCTACAGAAAAGTACAAACTCCGACTGCAACGGACAATCAAAACTGCTGTAAGGATTGTCGGTACACCCCTACCCACCCTTGAGGACTTGCACGTTGCCAGAACTAAGACAAGAGCGTGCAAAATCCTCTCGGACCCTCCACATCCCGGTCACCAGCTCTTCCGGCTCCTTCCCTCAGGTAGGTGCTACCGATCAATGCAAACTAAAACTAGCAGACAATCCAACAGCTTCTTCCCTCTTGCCATTAACTTCTTAAACAGTTAATTTACAATTAAATTCCAACGTGCTGCCAATTTTTTTTGTCTGAGTTTGTTGTCACATTTCTGTCGGGCCAATTATACATACTCGTGCACTCACTGTAGTAGTCTCGCCACACTGCACTATGTGTTACATATCTGTTGTTGACCAATATTGGGCACTCATGCCAGAGTAGCATCTGCACCACTTGCACACTGACTGAGGAGTATCTGCAACATTTGCACAATCAACATTGTCCCAGATTATCACACTACTCGTCACTTTAAACTGCACACACTCCTTGAAATCTCGGCGCGCTTTGCACAATGGTCATTGCACCAGACTATAGGGAGATTAGTCATTCGAACTGCTCTAAGTGCTAGAGGACTCTGCATCTTTTTGCACAATAGTCAAAAAAAAATATTGTACCGGCATTACCAGATAACTACCAACCCTTTATTGTTCTGTGACTGTTTTTTTTTTTGTCAATGTCTTTATGTCTCAAAAGTGTTCTCTGTCAATTGACTGTCTGTTGTCGTACTAGAGCGGCTCCAACTACCGGAGACAAATTCCTTGCGGGTTTTTTTGGACATATTTGGCAAATAAAGATGATTCTGATTCTGATTTATTGCAGACGGACGGAAAGAAAAACATTGCCAAAAATGACACAGGATCTTCTGTAAGTGATAAGACACTATTAGATGTGTAATGTACATATAAGATGATGTATGAGTAAGCTGAATGGTAGTTAGCGTTTAAATTTTTTTTTTAACCTAAAGTGGTAATCACTAGTGCGCTAATGCTAATCACAGATGCTAGCCATTTAGCAAAGGCTAATTTTGTTGTCTCAACTTCTGTACAGTTTCTACCATACACGCAGTACCAACATATGCAGTTTAAGGATCGAAGTCCACCCCTCATAAATGAGAGTAAAATGGATTTTATTACTTAAAAAAAAAAAAAATGAGTTTTAAGAGTTTGTTTTTTTCTATACTCTATACTTCTATACTTGACGAAATATCTATAGGATAATGGATTCTCAAAGATTTGATCGTGACAGCCCTAGTTGGCAATGAACTTCATTACTAATTTGTTGTGTCGCGCGACTATTATATCAGTCACCTACTGCGTCACGCAATTATTATGTCAGTCTCCCATCGAGTAGCGCAATGCATTCTGCAAAATGTCACAGCAGAGCAGAGTTTAGCGGAAGTATATCCATATTGATAGAGGAGAGCCAGTGCTTTTCTTTTTAAATGCATGGCTGAAGTGGAGAAATACTACAACTGGGAAGGGACAAACTTAACGCGTCGCATTACCTAACGGTAATACTAATGCATGTTATGTTAAAGGCCCAGTAAATTGCCGAAAAAATTTAATTTAGCCGCTGCCTTGCCTCGCGTGGGCCGTCACAACGGAGACACTTTAGGCAAACATTAGTGTTTATTACGTGCTAACTGGCTAGCAAGCTAACAAGGCATCGAGCTCGCCACGGGGGAAAACGGCAGACACGCTGTTGCCCACAAGACATGAAACACTTCAGGGATTCATTTTTTCAAGTTGCACGCATAGCTTTATGACCAACTGCACGCTGTAGTGATAGAAATGAGCCAGGTTATTATTAATAACAACGGGTGCTTGGCACTGGGGGAGGGAAGACCTCTGGCCTCGTTTTCTCGCTGCCCCCAAAATCCAGTCAATTATTAAAGTGAGAAAGACTTTATTGCAATATCGCTGCAATTCAGTACTAAATTGTTCTCAGTCTTCACACATTTCTAGCACTTATTGTAAAACATATTTGTTTTTAGAAAAATAAAACACAAACATGACTTTACTGGGTCTTTGAAATGTATATAAACAAACAGATTAATCAAATTTAAAACAATTATTAGTGTTAAGAATGTGATAATTGCTGCACATATTAAAGTATAACTGGGCATGAAAATAAATTACTTATACTTCAAGTCTGACAGAATTGTTATTGAGCAAGTTAACCTGCTCAGTTTCGGTGCTCTTTAATTTAAAAGAAATCTATATTTGGCAGCTATTGTATAGCATACATTTAATGTTTTTGTGTGTTGGTCCGTGGCCTATTTTTAAACTATTTAGCGTCAACATCTATTTATCTTTTTAAATTATGTATAATGTAGTACTCCTTCTTTTCAATAAAGGGATGGAAATGAACAAATGTTTTATAATCCAATTCATCGACGAAACATCATCAAGACCAAAACTTTGAAGGGTTAAGACCAAGGCCGGGGGAGATGAAGTCAAGACCAAGACCAGGGTAAGGCTTGTAGAACGTGTAGAAAATGTCCTTCTAGGCATAAATAATAATGAGTTTTGCATTCAATCTGGAGTAGTTACTGTATATTGAACCACCATATACATTGTCCCTGCATTTAGGACGTGACTTGAGAATAAATTGTCTTAAGCAAAACTGATATAATTTTAGGGGTAATTTTATCAAATGGGCTTAGAAGCCCCTTTGATTTAAAATGCTGTCGTACAAAAGGTAGCTGGTAGGTTGTCATGATGTTGGCAAACCAACCACAAGTTCTCAGTTTCAATCCGATGTGATCCTGCAGTGGGCGAAAAAAGCGAAAGCTCGTAAAAAGATGAAAAGTTTATTGCTGCTGTAGCTCGTAAAGAAACACACGACGCAGACTTTACAAGCCAAACTCGGCAGCGAAACCCTGTTGGTAATTATACCGCACAGGACGCATCATTAAAACAACTCACTGAAAGCCAATAACATTTGTGGCACTCGGCACCATACCTCAATAAAAAAGCAGTGGCAGGCAGTGCATTTGGTACGTGAGCCATCAGTGGGACTCACCCGACTTAATCTACCCATCAACGAAACATCAATATTATACAAAAAAAAAACACGATAGAAAAGCACGTAACTGCGACGTAGAGCAGTTCACAATCAATAATCAATATTCTCTGTATCTAATAACATAACAACATAATAAAATGTTCATAAAATACATCAAACTCACCAGAGATGCTGATTATTAAATATGTGTGGATTGCTACAGACGTGTTTTGCTCGTCGAACTTGGCTGTAACAAGTTTAGCTCTAAAAAAAAAAAAAAAAAAAAAAAAAAAAAAATCAAAAGTTGGCAAAATGGTGACGTTAGTGAGGGCCAGATTGCTGGCCCTGTTACGTGAATTTCAAATCTGACTAGTTGAAAGGAAGAGAAGAGTTTAAATTACATAAACCACTGATCTAGAAGATAAGATTAGATAAACATGGCTATACATAAAAGGCTGAATCTGATTGGACAAAAAAATAAATAACAACATACAAATATGCATACAAATGCAGCCAAAAGAAATGCTACCAAAAACCCCAAATGCTAAAAAAACACACAGAGACCGAAGACTTTAAAAAGAATTGAAGACTATTTCAAATCCTCCTCTTATTAGGCCAAACACGAAATGACTATGGGGTTGCTAAATTAGAGATGATGCTGGTGACAGTCAGCCCGGGGTTCCGCTGGTTAATGATGGGTGCCAAACAGGAAACAGGAAGGGGGCACGAAAGCCCAGCTCCCCGGCCACAGGCAGTCTTCAATGGCCAAAACAAAACAACAAGCCAGAACACTACATAAGACTTCAGCAGAGCTGTTTTCGACACACACACACTGCTAAGATGTTTACGTGTGCCTTCACTTTATTATCTTGTATCACTGCAATATTTTTGATGACATTGGTCATATGACACATACTGTATACCGAACAAAAATATAAACACAACACTTTGGTTTTTGCTCCCATTTTTCATGAGCTAAACTCAAAAGATCTTAGACTTTTTCTGAGTACACAAAAGGCCAAGGTTTCTCAAATATTGTTTACAACTCTGTCTTAATCTGTGTTGTTAGGCACTTCTCCTTTGCCAAAATAATCCATCTACCTCACAGGGTAGCAGTATATCACCCCCAGGAGCACCTATTTCTAGTAGACTTTACACTGATCTGATCGTCTTGATCGGATCAGCCGAAAATGTACATTTTATGCAGATTTTGTGATCGGCTGTAATGTTGTAATTTGCCGATCGGTCGATGGCGTCATGAAATAAAACGTTATCGGGTCTCATTTACTGCGGGGATGTTCCGCACTGCCATCTTGTATGTTCTAATCCAAAAGCTACTTCATTTTTTAGAAGTCTCTCGTGTTTCGTGACTACGTGGCACGGGCAGCTCGGGCATCCCGCGGCTATGGCTAAACACGGTGCAAAGCCGCTCTTATAAAACACTTATCATCGCCTCCACAGCGGCTTTGTCGGCAAATTACTATGTCCAATAATGCATACAAGACGGCAGCACAGAAGTAAACGTCCCCAGAGTAAACGAGATTGTGTGCTCCGGGACTCTACACCGTGTACGTCCCCTGAGTAAACAAGATTGTGTGCTCTGCACCGTGGTTAGCCATGCTAGCACGCTAGCGTCACTAATTATCGCGTCAATAAGTCACTAATCATCGCCTCCATGACGGCTTGGTTGCCAGATTATTATGTCGAATAATGCGCGGACAACAACTGTGTGGTAACGAGAGCGTTATTCATCATCCGAGTTGGGTTAAGAGGACACAAAGTGCACCGAAACACCATGACACTTTACGGTACTGTGTTGTTACTGTCGTAAAACCTGTCGGAATACGGCATACGGCCATTTGAATGGCCATGAGTAGCCATCTTCAAATACAATAAAAACAGTTAAATAGCAACAGTGAAACAGAAATGCATCATTGTTTGCAGACAGATGACACCGTGGCCTCTTACAACATGCTGTGCTAAGGAAAAATAATAAGACCGGCTCATTGAAGCATAGGGCTGAGGGATATTTTCAATCATTTGTTTTTGTTTCCGGCGGCACGGTGGACGACTGGTTAGAGCATCAGCCTCACAGTTCTGAGGACTTGGGTTTAATCCCTGCTCCCGCCTGTGTGGAGTTTGCATGTTCTCCCCGTGCCTGCGTGGGTTTTCTCCGGGCACTCCGGTTTCCTCCCACATCCCAAAAACATGCACGTTAATTGAAAACTCTAAATTGCCCGTAGGTGTGAATGTGAGTGCGAATGGTTGTTTGTTTGTATGTACCCTGCGATTGGCTGGCAACCTGTTCAGGGTGTACCCCGCCTCCTGCCCGATGACAGCTGGGATAGGCTCCAGCACGCCCGCGACCCTAGTGAGGAGAAGCGGCTCAAAATTCTTCACATGAAAACGGTCAGTGGTGCTAAATCAGAATCAGAATCAGAATCAGAATCATCTTTATTTGCCAAGTATGTCCAAAACACACAAGGTATTTGTCTCCGGTAGTTGGAGCCGCTCTAGTACAACAGACAGTCAATTTACAGAACACTTTGGAGACATAAAGACATTGACAAAAAACAACAACAAACAACAATTGTGCAAAAAGATGCAGAGTCCTCAGTTCGAATGGCTAATATCGCAATAGTCCGGTGCAATGACCATTGTGCAAAGGGCACTGAGACTTCAAGGAGTGTATGCGGTTTAAAGTGACGAGTAGTGCGATAATCTGGGACAATGGTTGTGCAAATGTTACAGATACTCCTCAATCAGTGTGGAGGATCGCTGCCTTTTTGAAATCTTTTATTTTATATTGTGCATTGTTGCAGTGTCAGTGCAATGTAAATATTAATAATTTTGTGATTGATTAATTAAGCATTAATATTAATTTGTGCAATTGCAATGCCGTGATTTCAGTGAGGTTAGTACAGTCCTAGCAATGTATTGTTCTAATAATTTTGTGCTTTATACATGTGCACTAACACAAACAAATACATGCACTGACACACACAGACTTGCACAGCATACAGTCCACACACACTCATACAGAGAGACAGACACACACAAACACCTGCGCACAAACACACACAGACATGCACGGATACGCACACGAACACAGTAACGTAAATACACACAGACACATCCACAACAGACACGCACACACTCACAAAGACACGGACATACACAAACTTACATGCACAAACACACATCAACATACACAAACACGCACATGAAACACGCAGCCAGATTACGGTATGGCAAGTCTACATTGCATGACCTATCTTTGCCAGGCCGTGGGTAGTCTACTAAACTTCAGTCGGCATCAGATTCCTCACGCTAACCAATCGTCAAGTGTGCTAGATTCTTGTCGTTTGTCAACTGCGGTGAATGCGAAGGTTTTCGTGGGGCCAAAAGTGCTTTTCATGAAAATGTCGGCGAGAGTCAATGATTCCCTTCATTGACAAAAAGGCATGGGCTCTCAGTCACTGTCAGCGAACTCAAAGCGACGTCGGTGATGACAAATGTAAATGAAAAGCCTCCTGACACGAGCATCTGATGGCTTTGCCGCTTTGTCGCCTGTTGGGAATTCATCCCAATCAATTCTGACAAGTTGGCTCCTTCAGTTGCCGTGGTTACGCTCCTATGAGCCCGATTTGTTGTGTTAGCTTGCGGCAGAGCAGTGAAAGAGCGGTTAGCATGGCTACCATGCGGTTATGAGGTTCTGAGTTCAAACCACGACCGGTGAAGTTTGCATGTTCCCCGAATGCCTGTGTGGCTTTTGTTAGTATTGCTTTTTCCTCCTAGAGTCCAAAAAATATTTGGTTAATTGAAGGCTCTAAGGGCTCATCTCAAGTCTCTTAATTGTAACGTTCCAAGCTCCTCGCTCCACAAAACATTGAAAGCGACCTGGAAGTTGTTCTCACGCCGCCATATTGAGGAAAGTTGCAAATATAGAAATGAGATGAGTCCTAGATTGTCCATAGGTGTGAATGCTTTTTTAACTATATATTCCCTGTTATTGGCTGATGACCAGTCCATTTCTGTCTACATGTGCCCTGCGATTTGTGTGACTGACATGAAAGAAAAAGGGATCCTTGCCACCCGAAGAGGGATGTGTGCTCTGGCGCTGTTTTGATTGACACGTCGCAATGAATGAAGAGTCTATCGAGCGGTCGCGGTTTGTATTTTTCTCATCATCACCGGGAACATCGGTAATTTCCATAAGGACGACGGCGGCATCTCCTGATAGGCTCTGTGCGTGAGCCGACATCCGTCGGGGGAAATGATGGAATTAGGCGGGAGTCCCACTCCCGGGGTGTCGCTGTGATGAGAGCGAGGGGGGTGGTGGATGGGGGCATAGCTAATTAGCCTCTTATTACCGGGGACCAACCCACCATCCCACAGGGCCTTGCCAGGCTCTTTTCTGGTTGTGAGCACTCTAATGTGGCGTGCTGGATGTTCTTCCCTTGATGACACCTGTCACATTTCCAGCCGCCGACTGTCGCCTGCCATCAGGGATGCACTCTTCTACATTCCACATTCTTCCACATTCTACCACACTCTACTACACTCTGGAGACAACACTACAAAAGTGTTTGAAGGAGAACAGACCTCCTGCAAGGTTACATGTGATTCTTTGAACACTTTGCTGCTGTGTTTTTGACACCTGGTAATGTGTTTGACATATGGTAAAAGCTCTTCTTAGCTCCAGTGTTTGTCTCTACTTGGTCCCAAACCAGCAAAGTCTTGGTCTTGACTTGGTCTGAACCCCAAAAGCCTTGGTCTCGACTTGGTCTTCCCTGTGCAAAGCCTGTCACTTCAGTTCCAAACTAATAAATTCAATTTCAAATAATACTATTCAGATTCAATTTTTCAATGCAATGATTCAAATTAAACAATACAAATTCAAATTATGTAGTTCAAATTATTTTTTTTAATTGCAATTATTCAAGTTTATCAATTGAAATTCAAATATAAATGATTCAAATTCAGTTTCTGGTAGCACATATTTGAGCCCATATATGTCTTTCTTTGAACACACCACCACCAACAACATACCAAATTCATGGTATTAGTTTTTTACTTGGTCACAACCACAAATTCATGGTCTTGACTCTGTCTTAGGCATTGAAGTTTGTGTTTCTGCTTGTTCTGAATCCCTCACAGTCTTGACTCAGTCTCGACCCCAAAAGTCTTCATCAGTATTGATTGGGTCTCAACCCCTCAATGTCTTCGTCTTGATGTGCTTCTTAAGTCTTGGTCTTGGCTCGGATACAGTCTTGGCCTAAATCTCTCAGTCTTGAATTGGTCTCAGATCTTCAAAGAGTGTGTCTTGACTCGGTCTCAACCCCAAAAATGTCTTAGCTGGTGTTGCCACGATCTCAACACCTCAAAGTCTTCGTCTTGACTTGGTCGCAGCTACTCAAAGTCTTGGCTTTGACTCGGGTCTTGGCTGTCTTTGTTCATCTTTTCCTTTGATGTTTATTTCCACACTCATCAATGGCTGGACTGATAAAACTAAATAACTGATCATCCGCCACGAGATGCTCATTTTCAATTTGTCGAGTGAATACAATGCTATCCAGTACTTTAGCATTTAGCGGAGTTACTTCTGACACAGCACCGACAGAAAGAGCTTCAACATCTCAGTGAAAAGATTTTCTTGTGTTTTCATGCGGCATGTGAAAATGATTAGTCAGCTTTGTCAGATCACAACTCTCATGTCAGCCCCCCAAGCCCCCCCATGGTGATGATGTTTGCTCCCTGACATATTAAATGTTTTTATTAAATGTTTTGTCGTCCGTGTGTGTAAATGCTGATCTACGTACAATCTGAAACATAGCAAAAACGTTATATATATGATATTTTGTGGTTTCATACAGCAATGGGCGGCTGATGCAATTTGGGGAAGGAGGAGGTGGTGGGGCAGGGTTTTGGGGGGTTGTTATCAGGGGCATGAGCCGACACAACGCAGGAAAACAAGATAAATCAGAGGAAGCAAAAGGAATTAGCCAGTACGAGAGGCAGACTTTGTATCTTGAGGCAAAAAGAGAGCTCATCTCACGTTACATCTCTGACTCAATCTGCACCCGTCACTCTGCCATTGCGCAGCGTATGCTGGAGGATGGGGGGGATGCAGTTGCCCCAGGCACCAACTTTTGTGTGGAGCAACAATTCAAGAGAGACTAAAAAATAAATTGTACGAGAAGAAGAAGCTGTAATGACTAGGAGGAATGCAAATGACGTAATCCCCGAAAAATGGCACCTTCAAACCAAAATGGCAGACTTGCTGCTCATTTCCGGGCAAGGGTCCTTAAACTTTTTTGTGCCTCCTCTTATGATAGACATAGCCACTAAATTTTGTGTTGATTGGTAAAAGTGGTGCTGGAGGGCTTTTCGAATGATCGTAAATGGGCGAATTCCCCCCAAAATGTCTGTTTCAATCCAAATTGGCCGACTTCCTGTTCAATTTTGGGCATGCTTCCTTGGATCTTTTTCATGTGTCCTGTTATGATTTCCACCAAATTTTGTGTTGATTAGGGAAATTGGTGTCGGGGACTGAATTTTCAAATGTGCATATATGTATAACTATGTGAAATGAATGTTTTTGTTGTTTTTATTTATTTACACCTGTTAAGCAAAAGTTTGAGCGGAAAATTATTTAATTTTAATGTGGGTCAATTGGAACCCAAGTGTGTGTAATGATCCCTAAGTGTCAGAAAGAAAGAAACAAAAAACTTATTATCGCCATTAATAATTAGTATATTACCGCTCACTTTTTAAATATTGAATGTTTACCTTATTATGGGTCAACTGGCAACATAACAACAGCAGGGTTAATATACAATAAGTCAGGAATTGTTTCAGTCGAAAACATTGACATTGAAGCCGACATTGAGATATGGATGTTAAACATTTACCGAGTTAAAATGTAAAACAAGCCGGCTCGTCCGCATTGACAGTGAAACAGCAACCAAGTGGACCCTCATGAATAAAAGCATAAATGCACGCGCGGAGGTAATACGCCACAACACTGTCTCTTGAGTACATACAAACACGTGCGTGGTACCACATTAGCATGCAGACGGCCTGCAGAGCCACTCAGACGTGTCAATCCCCCTACCGCAGCCCCCCACCCCCTAGCCTTTCAAGCTGCTACAATTTCATCTGATTTAAAAGATTTATGAATTTGGAATTGAGCAGATAAGGCGTACGCTCATATCGCCACTAAGCCCGCCACGCAGCAGCATTTAGGGGCCGGGCGTAGGTGCAATGAGTGTGCACGAACTCAGAGCGGCGGTCAATCAGGAGCCACCGTCGCAAACCTCTTTCCACAAGATGCTAAAGAAGAAATGTTGCCAGCTGGATTGTCAGGAATGGTGAAAAGGGACATCATATTTCCTGTATGTACACATACTGTAGCATATTTACACCATATTTAATGTTCTATACACCTGTAATGTACCATATTGATATAATATTTTATGATATTTTAATGTCTTTAATGATTTCATAGGGTTCAAAGACGTGTGTGTGAGTCGGCAGTCTTTTACAACAGCTTGGCTTTCCTTTTTTTCCCCTATTAATTGTTTTACATTGTTCTAAACCATTTTTGCACTGTTTACAGCGGTTTAGCCGTGACATTTCTGCGTGGAAAATATTGCCGCTTGTGTGCGCCTGTGAATCTGCAGCCTTTTTACGATAGCTCCATTAACCTTCCCTTAATCTGTACTTTCCACTCTTTATTCTTTTTGGGTCGTGCTAAACTGTTTGCACTATTACAGCGTTAAAGCCGTGATGACATTTTTTTTTTTTTACAGAGAATCTCGGAGCTAATGGACTTCTATTGTGCGTTTACGATGCTAAAAACTCAAAGAGCTTCGCCCCAACATGGAGGAGGCCAACTTTACCTCGACAAGGAATGGATCCCGAACATCCCTGGAGAAGGGCAAGAGCTTAAATTAAGTAAAATGAAGCGAGAGACAGAACTAAATGGAATAGAGATTTTGACCATTCCCTTTTGATATGTTTCCTGCCAACGGATGAACTAACGGCTATTAGAAAACTGCAGTTGTTTGTTTTCGTTGAACCTTCAACTTCTGCAGCCAACGCGAGTGATATCATGCACACTGTGATCGCGAGGTTACAATTTCAGTATCTCTGCGCCCTCAGACTGATCAGTGGAAACTTCAATTTTGCTCTTCTCTTAGCTTCACACGTGTAGAAGTGCATCAAGAGGGAATAAAAATCTAATTTCTACTGTATTACTAATAATACACAGCGACTCATGCTTAAAACAGAATTTCTTTCTTTACAAAACCAGTTGGACTCATCAGGATTTGTCTTCTCTGGCACACTTGTTTATTGTTGAGAAAGTAAGCACTGATTGTCCTCTACGCCATTGTTTATTGTTTGCAAGAGTTATGTGGATCCTGTAGATTCACGCAATAACCCCCGAGACCCACCTCTTTTCACACAACCAATTACAGTGGTCATTCGCCACACCGCTCTCACACACATCGTCTCGCCTTCTTCTTCATTGGTGTTCATATCTTTTCTTCTTTTGGAGTTGATGTCGAAATGTCAAAAAATATTTACTAATTTTTAAAAATAGGCAAAGTAATGTTCGTACATGCGCGAGTAGATGCAAAAAAATGTGACCATTTAGGGGCAGTCTGGAGCCCTGCTCTAATGCATCATATTTAATGTTCTATAGACCTCTCGTAGCATATTTACATCATATTTAATAAAAATTTTATTAATTCCCTGACCACGCTCATAACTCAAAGCACTTCAAAGCAAATCATCTTTTCTCATTGAAATGAATGGAAATGCCATTAATCCGTTCCAGCCTTCCCCCCAAAAGCAACAAATGTAGAAATGTGTATTTTAATGAGGAAAAAATAGCACTCATAATATTGTACGTACTTTATAGGCGCATACAGTAATGACATAATTAAATAGAATTAAACAGTTTTGGTCACACTGCATCAACTGCATGGCCTTTGAGACATCTCAACTACTCTCAGCTCATCATTGTGGCATTAATATAAGTCGTTCTTGCACAGTATAAAGAATACACATGACAGAGTACAGTTGTATTTTCTGTCAACACGTCTTGCTGCACCATTTGTGTTTAGTTGGTTGTTATATGGGTTAAAGCGCTGCAACATAGATGCTATTTAGCATTAGCATTAAGCTAGCAGGATGAAAGACCAAGTTTAGCTTGAAAGTAAACTTCAACTGGGAGTGCTGCTTATTGTGAAGTGAGTTAAGTTCACTGCCACCATAGAGTGCTCATATCTCAAGTCTGCACTCGAAAGTGAAAGCAAAAAATGGGCCAACAACGGCTCGTATCTCGAAAAACGTGTAAGTCGTTTCTCGCATCTTAAGGCACCACTCTACCTCTAATGTACTGTTGCATAGTTGCCATCTTGTTGGCACTGAGTATGTCTACCAATACAACTGAACTTTGTTGCCAACCAAATTGCAGAACTTACAGAGAAGTTCTTGAAGAGCTCCCGGGTGAAATCAGAACACCGCTGAGGTCCTCCCGGTCTGCCTCAAGGTTTGCCGCTGGTTTGATGGCGGTCTGAGGCCTTCGTCACAACTACCATCAAAGCGGTGAAAAATTCAGCGCCAGGAAGCTGTCAGAGCCGTCCGAGCTCCACTGTGGCCGGCGCTGTTTTGACCTGCCGATGTTTTGACACTTCAAAAGGATCCTGGCTGCTTGTTCCACGCTCCACGGGCCTCCTCACCTTGTCTCTTCCCCTGCGTTCACCTTTGATTCCTGCTCCGATTTACAACAGCTTGTCGCCCCGAGACAAAATTCACGCTTTGTCTGCACCCCGCATTATCAAATATGAATGCAGACCGGTAGATGGAGGCGGCTTGACGGTATGCAGAACCCAATTTTGTTTGGATGGTCTCTACTTTTTTTTTTTTTTTTTTTCAAAGAAAGTGTTAGCGTTATAGTTATAGCTTTTGGTTGTATGTTAAAATAATTCAGGACTGATGTTGTTCTATAGCAGGTGAATCAGACTCAGACTTGATAGTGTTTGTTTACATTGGCCCTTATAAATCCTCCCTTGTTGACTTGGACGCAGCATGCAATTTTGGGGGTTGACACTCTGACAGCTACTTCTGTTTGACTCAGTTTTATATCCTCTTTATCCATATTTGGGTAAGACAGCCCCCTTTCCTCTGTTGGTTGCCGCTGTGTAGAAGACCTACTTTTGAAAGCACACGTGTTTGCTATGTTGACAGCGCTGGCTCAGGGGTGGAGAAGTAGGCGGAGATCGTTGCTAGTGACGTAGATAAGCTCGAGAAATTTGAATGACCTGATTTCAGGCCGGCGGCACGGTGGACGACTGGTTAGAGCGTCAGCCTCACAGTTCTGAGGACCCGGGTTCCATCCCCGGCCCCGCCTGTGTGGAGTTTGCATGTTCTCCCCGTGCCTGCGTGGGTTTTCTCCGGGCACTCCGGTTTCCTCCCACATCCCAAAAACATGCATTAATTGGCGACCCTAAATTGCCGGTAGGCGTGACTGTGAGTGCGAATGGTTGTTTGTTTGCATGTGCCCTGCGATTGGCTGGCAACCAGTTCAGGGTGTACCCCGCCTCCTGCCCGATGACAGCTGGGATAGGCTCCAGCACGCCCGCGACCCTAGTGAGGAGAAGCGGCTCAGAAAATGGATGGATGGATGATTTCAGGCCTCTCGGTGGAAAAAACGTCTTGACCTTAGGAATGCGTGGACAATTTTAATTCATATTTTACATATTTACTGAGGCACCACAGAGACAATATTACATCCCAAATACGAGAAAAAGTTGGTTTGGTAAAATCTGGCACCTTTAAATTGGATCAGAAAATCAGTGCAGTGGTCAACCCCAGCATCTTTGAAGCCTTTTCTTGCACACAAGCACTTAAAAACCGTAATCCATGCCTTTGTTACATCTCTGCTTGATTACTGCGATGTACTTTATTTTGGAGTCAACCAGTATTCCTTTGAACGACTCCGTTTGGCTCAAAATGCTGCTGCTCGCCTTCAAACAGGAGTACATAAGAGAGAGCACTCAGATTCATTATTTAATTAAAAATTCACTTTGCCGTTTTTTTAATGTTTCAAAAGTAATTGGCATGAAATCTGTGTGTGATTACACAAAATATTAAAAAAAACAATTTGAGTTTGTATTTTGTTACTGTGAAGCCAACCGTAATACGGAACCCTGACTTTTCGCGTACACATACATACCTACTTATAATTCAGGAAGGTGTATGGAGACTCACTAATAGATTTATAATGAGGTCAAAGTGCACTTCATCAATTATTTAATGAGTTTTATGACTTCACTGGCAAGTAAATAATAATTACGGGATTGTCACGTGACACCTCTGCAAACTGAGCTCTTCTGTCAGGGTTGGTTGAACCATCACAGCAGCTTAGGTAAAATGTGAATGATTGCTTATCTTTTTGTGCCCTGTGATTGACTGGCGACCAGTGCAGGGTGCACTCGCTCTAACATGATAAAAAGTTGTGTTCAGTCACATTATTATTTAAGTATATACTTTATATTTAGTTAAATTACTTTGTTTCAAACATTTTTATATTTAATTGTCGTTACACTCTCTTGTTGTTCTTTCACATTACCTTTGAAATATGCTTTTTCAGGTTTTTTTTTTTTTTAAAAGAATAAAACAGATTATACTTTTAGTAAATCCATATTATACTGTAGGGGTTGAACAACTGAGCAAGGGTAAGTCTGTGTGACTCGGTGGTTCACTCCACTTCCAAATCTAAAGTTAGCATTTTGATACACTATGTGTCATAAAGTCAAATCTGAGCCCTGATGAGTGATATTGTTAGCTACAGTATATTAGCTTGTTTTCTAACCACAGCTTGAAAAGTGTGGCACGGTGGGTGACTGGTTAGAGTGTCTACCTCACAGTTCTGAGGACTGGGGTTCAATCCCCGGCCCCGCCTGTGTGGAGTTTGCATGTTCTCCTCGTGCCTGTGTGGGTTTTTGTCCGGGCACTCCGGTTTCCTCCCACATCCCAAAAACATGCATGGTAGGTTAATTGACAACTCTAAAAATTGCCAGTGGGTGTGAATGTAAGTGTGAATGGTTATTTGTTTATGTGTACCCTGTGATTGGCTGGCAACCAGTTCAGGGTGTACCCCGCCTCCTGCCCGACGATAGCTGGGATAGGCTCCAGCACGCCCGCGACCCTAGTGAGGAGAAGCGGCTCAGAAAATGGATGGATGGATGGATTGTTTGAAAAGGTATTGATCCAGGCCTCATATGTTGATCAGAGTTTTGATTTAAGGTTTTGGTGGGCCTTAGGATTTCAAATTAAGCACCTCAGGAACTTGTTGGGAATGACTGGGTTAGTGTTTAATTCCAAACATGTCAGAAAATAAGCAATAAGGCCGATCAGTTTTCCAAAAATTGAAGTCCATGAGTGTCTCGGTTTGCTTTAAACACAAAGGTAACTTGTTTGCTCTGACAGAGGACAAAGAAAATCAGAAAGTAGTTCAGTTTGACTAAAAATCTGAGGTTTTGAAATCCACCTATTCATTTTCTGTACCGCTTATCCTCACTAAGTGCTGGAGCCTATCCCAGCTATCGTCGGGCGAGTGGCGGGATACACCCTGAACTGGTCGCCAGCCAATCGCAGGGCACATATAAACAAACAACCATCCACACTCACATTCACACCTACGGGCAATTTAGAGTCTTCAATCAACCTACCACACATGTTTTTTGTGATGTGGGAGGAAACCGGAGTGCCTGGAGAAAACCCACGCAGGCACGGGGAGAACATGCAAACTCCACACAGGCGGGGCTGGGATTTGAATGCCGCAGGTGGTCATATTATATCCTACCTATATTATTTCCTTTCCATCTATCATCTGTCATCATATGTTAATTATCTGGCCAGTTGTGATTTAACTTCATTGTATTTTAACTCAATAGAAGTTGTGCAACTTTCATTCATGGGTGTTCCTTTTATGATAATGGTTTGGTAAATTCAGTCGAGATCAGGAGTGTTATGAATGTATTGTTGAGATATTTTATTCACTGTCCCGCAGAAGGTGCTTAATTAATGTGTCTAACTTTACACTAAAAAACAAAATCTATATAATTACAAAGTAACTGAGGGCAGAGAAGCAATGCTATGCCATGGATGGAGAACGGGAGGTAGACCACCTTCTAAAATCAATTTCTCAATTTGTTGGCGGGATGAAGGCTGACGTTTGAGAGAAACGCTAGTTGGATATTCAACCCTTGTACTGGTTTATTTTTGTTACTTTGAACAAAAATAAACCAGTCTAGTTGAAATGATATTCAGTGTCCCACTTAGTACATTGTCATTTGAAATGTTATATATGTTATATGAATCATCCCCAGTCCACACTATTTGTAATTTATTATACTCATTTTAATGAGTATAATAAAGAGAAAAGGAGAAAATAAAATTTTCTTCAAGGAGAAAATAAAATAAAAAGGATCAGTAATGATTGGCCAGCTCTGACTCACTGTACAGCGAAGAAAGTGAAGCAGGAATTGTGGCGGCCAGGACGTTCTGTTTACTGACGCCGTCGCCGCTAATGGCTTCACTGCTATTAAATAATTACAATCTCACCTTGTGAATGGACTGACACAAAGACACAGTTAGCATCACAGTAAATGAGATATCGGACAAACACAAGTAAACACACAATCAATATGAGATGGCTTAACATACACAAACACACAGTGGAAGGTTACAACACTTGCTGTCACCAAATCATCCGCATTAAAGCAATTCATTATGCTTCTTTGATATTTTTAATGGCAGGTAGTCTAATAAATGTGTTAAGTGCTGTATATGGAGACACACACAAGCACATCCACGCACGCTCACAAACACACACAGCTTAACAAATGTATTAGTAGACTACCACCCAGTGTAATTACCAAAATCATCCGCATTAGAGCACATCATGATCCTTCTCGTTTTTTTAATGACAGGTGTTCTCATAAATGTATTAAACACACAGACAGACCGACCGATTCACACACAGACACACGCACACACACACACACACACACATCCGCACACACACACACACACACACACACAATGCTTAACAAACGTATTAGACCACCGCCCTGTGTAATTACCAAAATCATCCGCATTAGAGCACGTCATGATGCTTCTCGTTTTTAATGACAGGTGGTCTAATAAAATTAAGCACTCTATATGGAGTCACATACACACACACACAAACTTCAGCATGTACAGTGCTTAACAAATGTGTTAGACCAGCGCCCTGTGTAATTTAAAGTGTAAATGTGTTAAGCACAATATATGCAGTCCCACACACACCACCCAGTCTAATGTTACATCATTGGTAATTGCCAAAGTGAGCCGCATTAGAGCACTTGACAATGCTGAATGCTCTTTTCTCAGTTTTAATGAGAGGAGGTCTCGTAAATGTGTTACGGGCTGAATATGGAGTCCCGCACACACATCACATGTCTATAAAAGTGAGGCTTAAATGAGATTTCTCTCTCTCTCCAGCTCACATGCACACACAGACACACACACACACACACACACACGCATACACTTCCTGTTGGTGAGTGAAATGTCAGATTAAGCAGAATGAATGGACTGGATGTGAAAACACAAATTGCAGCGTAAACAGATTAGAGTGAAAACAGACTCCTCCGCCTCCCTAAAAACCTGAGCGGCTCGCCATCATTCACCCCCACTATCGCCCGTGCCACCACTTCTTCATACCACACACACGCACACACACTCACTCACTCACTCACTCACTCACTCACTCACTCACTCGCTCACTCCCTTCAGCCCCTCTGTGAACCCCCATCTCCATCTCACTCTTCCTCTCCTCGTTATCTCCCCCCGGAAGCCACGGCAGCATTTATGAAGTGCAGCGTTTCAGAGTGTGGACGCATCCATCACGCGTAACGACCAAATGCACACACAGACACAAACACACACACACACGCACACACACTCCCACATGTATATACTTTAGATAAACATAGTCGTACATATGTTTTATGAACTTTGCTTTGCATTTTACAACATACACAATATTTTATTCTCACCGTGAATCAAATCACATGACTGACTGTGTACAGTTTGTACACAAGTCTAGCTTTTGATTTTATGCCCAAAAAATATATATATATATATTACAAAATAAAACTATTTAAAAATTTGACGTGTGAAATAGGACTGACCAGAGAGATTGCTGATATTGCTCTGTATCAACGACACAACTGGAAACGCCCACATAGACACTGCAGTGACACATTAGGATTTGAGAATCTCCTTAATGGGGCCCCCTAATAGCTGGCATGTTTAATTTTAAGCAGGCTTTGTGTATGTCACTTATTTAACTCATTCATGCTGTGGACATTTATATTTGTCAACTGGAATCCAACCGTTTACCGCTTCCGACGGACATGTTCGTCAAGTACGTTTTTCAACGGGTCGGCGTGGAAGAAGGTCACACCCAGCTTTTCTGTGAAAAAACCCGAAAAGATGACGCAGTTCGTTGAGTGTGTGGAGTGAATGAGGAACGCCTATCAGAGCCATTGATGTTGAACTCGATTCATGCGTTTTGCCAGTATCGCTCATGGTGTTTCTTACTTGTATGTATACATATGTATGTATATTTTGCCATCAAAGCCCCTTCTGTTGTTTTTTAATTTGAGGTGTCAAAAAAGGAAAGAATTGTAGCGTCAAAGTCACTGTTCTGCTTGACATGTTTCTTTGCACAAAAAGCTTGTTTTCTCCACTTTTTGTCAGAAAGCATTCTTTTTGGTGAAACCAATCGGTATTCTGCTGCTGGCTACTAACGATTGGAAAAAGCTAGAAACAAACTTCTTTTCTGGTGAAAGATAGTGTCCTCGTTCATTTGGTAAATTATATTATATTGTCACCGAACACAATATTCTTTGGGTCTTGAAGCATCAGTCAAAATGCTCTAAAACAGCTGGTAATATCAGAATCAGAATCATCTTTATTATTAATATGTGGAACTCTGCTGTGAAAACTCTGCCTCCATGGTCCTTGCATGGAAATCAGAAGAGGGCTGCTGTGAATCACGACTGATGTGGTTCTGGAGTTATGCGATTCAGTAGTAGTTTGGTTCCGGTATGAAATTATTCAGGACTGATGTGGTTTAGATGCCATTAGTATACAATCGATTATATCCTGTCAATTAACACTGCTAAAATACTCTGTGTCTTCCCGCATCACTTTCCTGACTAGATGGGCCTGTGGGTCCCGGTGCTAAGAGCCCCACAGTGTCACGTAATCGAGAGTCCACACGGAGCAAAGATTCTGTCTTGCGTCCAGGCCAACAGGTAGACTGTAACAAAAGAGTCAGTATAGACACAATAGCACAATGCTAACCACGACTGCCAAGCATTTATGCTAATGCCGCATTCAGCAGAAGAATAGCGGATTATTGCGCGCACTAGCGAGTTAGCTGGATGCCATCCATACTCATCCAGCTGTTGGCGGGAGGGGGAGGAGACACGGGGTCACGTCGTGCTGGGATTTACGAGACATGCTAATTAGTGACAATTGTCTTCTCGGATTGAAACAATAGTTTTAGTTTTCGGAAGGTACATTTTCTGTTGTCACTTTTTAATTGTGCTCATAATTTCTGGATTAAAAAAATGGTTTGGATTTAAATTATCTGGGCTAACATTCAAATGCTAAGTGATTATGTCACAGAGTTGAAAAGAACTCCAATGCTGGTTAGCACATCACTGCATACCATAGCAATCTTCACACACTCTCATTGGACACTCAGTAAGTGCTGTTATCTTTCATTTGGCAATGCCATGACTTAGTTGCTTTTCTGCAATTTGGGTTTTCTCCAGGCACTCCGGTTTCCTCCCCCATCCCAAAAACATGCATGGTAGCTTAATTGAAGACTTTAAATTGCGCGTAGGTGTGAATGTGAGTGCGAATGGTTGTTTGTTTATCTGTGCCCTGCGATTGGCTGGCAACCAGTTCAGGGTGTACCCCGCCTCCTGCCCGATGATGGCTGGGATAGGCTCCAGCACTCCCGCGACCCTTGTGAGGATAAGCGGCTCAGAAAATGGATGGATGTTTCAGGACTGATGTGGTTCAAGAAAATTGAGGACTTATGTAGTTCTAAACTTATGTGATTCCATACTGATGTGGATCAGGAGTGATGTGTTTTGGGATTAGTGTGTTTTGGTCTGATGTGGTTTGAGACTGATATGGTTCATGTTGGTTGATGACCAATGTGGTTTGCAACTGACATAGGACTGATGTCAGGTTCATGCTTGATGTGATTGCGGACGCTTATGGTTCAGGATGTTTGAGGGCTTAAGTAGTTCAGAACTGAGGTAATTCAGGACTGATGTCATCATCTGGGACTGATTTGGTTCAGGATTAATATGGTTCAGGATGATTGAGGACAAATATGTTTCTCTCAGCTGATGTTATTCCTGACAAACATCATTCAGGACTGATTTGGTTCTAGACGACTAATATGTTTCAAGGCTGATGTGGTTTGGAACTGATCTGGTTCTGGACTGATGTAGTTCAAGACTAATGTGCCTCAGGACTGATGTGGTTCACGAGGATGTGATTTGAGACAAATATGTTCTATGTGCTTTAGGACAATGGAGAACTGATTGGTCTTGCAATTGATGTGATTGAGGACTGTTTCACACTGATTCTGGAGTTATTTATGACTGATATAGTTTAGGGTTGATAAGATTCAGGACTGATGTGATTTGATGTGGTTAAGAAAGCTATGGTTCAGGACTGTGATGATGGCCTTGTTCACATTTGAATTAGAATCTAACCAACATCCAAACCTCCTAAACAAACAAACCATGAGGTCACAGCCAGCGTCTGGATGGTGACATTACGCAACATTTTACAAGGCGGCTGTTTTATTTTTCTGTTCATTTTCCCAGTGAGGCGGACAGATTGTCACTCTGTCGATCCCCAACTATCCGCTCGCTCTTTGTTCAATGAGACACAAACGCAATTACAAAGCGCTACACGCTGTCACTTTATTAGCATCATCGCCACCAGAGAGGCGGCAAACGCGGTGCACATGTGCTTCTTGTTTGAAGAGCCAAGGATGAAAGATTGTCCTTCTCTGAGCTGGCATGGCAGGTCATCACTTACACTTCACATATTGGCCGTCGGGTTTGAGGGGTAAACAAGCTAAATGCCGCGGGTCAGAGTCTAATGGCGTCATATTTCAGCGCGTCGCATCTGCGCCTGTGATCTCTTCATTAAGGCGGAGGTTGATGAATGCACAAAGTGGGACGATGCGTCTTAATCACGCCAGTGCTGCTTCACAGGAGAGGAAGAGGAAGAAGAAGTAGGTGCACTCAGTCAGTCACTTCTTGGCTGCCTTCATCCAGCGTGTAATGAGATATGACGCTACGCTATGCACGAGGAGGAGCGCTCAGCTTTGCAACCGCCACTTCTTTCATTTAGACCACGATAGCATCCTACTAAAGTGAAAGCAACGCATCAATATGTGGTTACTATGACAACGCTGGTTGTATAACAACAACATAAACATAAGTGACTGACTGAATTACTAACTAATGGAATAGCTTGCTGACTAATTAATTGAGTGACTGACTTAGTGAATAATTAACTGACTGACTGGATATCTTACAAACTAACTGACTGACAGACTGAATCCCTTAAAATTAAACTTCCCAACCAACTAACTACCTAACCGAGTCACTTACCGAACAACTCACAAAGTGACTGGGTAGCTCACCAACTAATTGACTGACAGAGTCACTGAATAGCTTACTGAATGACTGAATAACTAACTGACTGACCGACTTAGTAGCTTACTAACAATCTGACTTATTGAAAAACAAACTATTGAACTAACTGACTAACTTAATAACTCATTAATATTAACTGACTGACTTTCTAACTGACTAGATAGCTTATTAACTCATTCACTGCCAGCCTTTCCAGTTAACGTGGATATTTGACTTCTAAAGCCGTCAATGGCAGTGAATGTGTTAATTAATTAACCGACCCTTATGTAGCTTACTGAATGACTGAATCCCTCACCAACAAAGTAACTGACTGGCCAACTAACGAGCTTAGTCTTAATGGACAGTTTATGGACTGACCGACTAGCTTATTAACAATCTGACTTACTGAATAATGAGCTAACTGACTAAATCATACTAACAAAGTAACTGACAGACTGGATAACATTTTAATTGACTGACTGAGTGACTGGATAGCTCACTCACTCACTCACTCACTCACTCATTCACTCACTCACGTACGTACGCATGTACGTACGTAAATGTAAAACACAGCCGAGCGGTGACAAAATGATGAATGAACCACCGTTGGAATTATTGCATCCCCAGCAACTCCTGGCCGGTGGACAGCTTGCTTCGGGGGGACTTTAGCGTTGCGCTGCCAGAACTTCAACCAGAACCACAGGAGCCAATGCTCACCATAAATCAGGCATCTGGCACTGCCGGGGCAGCCCACGGCTTTACAGCCACTCTAGGGGGTCCCGAGGGGTGCGGCGGGGGCAGGGGGGCAGTTGTTACGTTGTGGGCTGGGCCAGTCATTAAAATGGGCCACATGCCATTAGAGTGGACACACTGGACCATAATGTTGTATAATTTCTTTACAGACATTCATTATTCAGCCGCACTCCTGCAGGACAACCGTGTACATCAGGGACGGACTACGCACATCAGGAAGCTGATAGTCCTGATAGCTCTGTGTGTGTGTGTGTGTGTATGTGTGTGTGCGCGCGCGTGTGCATGCGCACGTGCTTGCGTGCGTGCGTAGTTTAGTAATGCATTCAAATGGTCATAAATGTGTAAACGATTGAATTATTTATTTGAAACGTGAGAAAGTAACAGAAAAACAACTAAACAGACAAGATTTAAACAACACATTTTAATTATACATATTCACAAAGTGGTAGGAAGAAGTAAAACTTATTTACTCCTACACTGTCTCTATTTCCCTATAATCCTAAAACAGTTATAGAACATTGAGAGGTTGGCCTTCAGCATCTTTGCTGGAAAACCAGAATCCAAGGGATTCCACTTTCATGTTGTACATACGGATTTGATCCAAAGATCTTTTGCCGCATACTAAAGAAACCTGAAGCTTGTCGAAAGCTTTGGATCGCAGCAATTAATCTAAACAAGTTGAAAGCTACTGACAATGACCGCGTTTCCTTTGGACACTATATATATGGTAAGACAAATAAGAATATGATTTTGTTTTCCAATACATTGTTCTTGTTTAATTTTTATATTAATATTATCTTTGTGGCGGCACGGTGGACGACTGGTTAGAGCGTCTGCCTCACAGTTCTGAAGACTGGGGTTCAATCCCCGGCCCCGCGTGTGTGGAGTTTGCATGTTCGCCCCGTGCTTGCATGGGTTTTGTCCGGGCACTCCGGTTTCCTCCCACATCCCAAAAAAAATGCATGGTAGGTTAATTGAAGACTCTAAATTGCCCGTAGGTGTGAATGTGAGTGTGAATGGTTGTTTGTTTGTATGTGCCCTGCGATTGGCTGGCAACCAGTTCAGGGTGTACCCCGCCTCCTGCCCGATGTTATCCAGCTAACATCGGGCAGGAGGCTCCAGCACGCCCGCGACCCTAGTGAGGAGAAGCAGCTCAGAAAATGGATGGATGGATGGATTGTTTGAAAAGTTATTGATCCAGGCCCCATATGTTGATCAGAGTTTTGATTTAAGGTTTTGGTGGGCCTTAGAGAGTTATCACAATTAAGTCAAAATCTGATAAATTTTCGGGAAAATTTATACCTATTACCAATTATACTGTTTATACTGCGCAACCTTACTACCATGCACATTTTTAAACTGATCTTCAGAGAATATTGCTCTGCGCTGGAGGCAAGAATACTATTCATTTTCAACAAAATCTTACCCAATGTGCTTTTAAAAGTTGGTGTCAAAATTCTCTAAATATTACGGGTCTGTTGTTCATCTTTCTTATGATCTTCTTCAAACTTTAAGAGATTATTTTTTCCTCCTGGAGAAAGAATCGATTGATTTTGATTGAAAATTTGAATTTCAAAAACACCTGATTTAAGTTTGCACGTTATCTATCCAGTCATGTACTACACATTATGATATGTTTTTGTCATTTTGTGTTGTGAATTTAGGCACTTTATCAGACAAATTTCACCAAGCCATACTGAATGTTAAAAACATCTTCCTT
Source organism: Phyllopteryx taeniolatus (assembly GCF_024500385.1). Classification (NCBI taxonomy): domain Eukaryota; kingdom Metazoa; phylum Chordata; class Actinopteri; order Syngnathiformes; family Syngnathidae; genus Phyllopteryx; species Phyllopteryx taeniolatus. The sequence continues at coordinate 21,990,891 of NC_084511.1, read as the reverse complement.
GAGGGAGTTAATTGGAGAGAAAGAACAGGAGAGATTGTTCGTTTTCTTTTCCGTCACTCCTGCTTTAATCCTCCTGGGAAGAGAAGACGGAATGTGCCAGATCAAACCTCCACAACAAGGCTGCAGTGTGTTTCGGGGATTCACAGGTAACCCGAGTCACCACTTTCCCTCTACCGGATCCTTTTCCCCACCTTGTCCCGCACGAAACGACTGCCATGTAATTAGCTCGGCACGCACAAAAGGACCAAGCCCTCCAACCCCCGCCCCCGCTGGCCCCGTATAGGGGGAGGGCGGGTGAGTGTCCCGCCGTCTCATTAGGAGACTGGTCATTAGATAACGACGGTTTAGGGTGTCCCCCGTCTGGTCACCCACCTGCTCCAATCTCCTGTTACCTGAAGGGGTTTGAAGTTCACCGAGCCTCCCATGAGATCCCCTAATGGACCGGATTGATGAAAAACTTCCAAAATCTCAACTTTTTGGACATTTCCCATTTTGAAAAATAGAAGGGTCCTTAATGCTGAAGGTGCCTCAGGATGATATGTTCCTTGTCGGCTACAGCAAATTTTTTTAGACATATCTATTTTTCAACATCCAGGGGTTTGTCACTCTATTTTTGAATGCGAGTGTGAAAATTCCAAGGACTTCACGTTCCCTGTAAATTGTCAACTAGTCCTGGTTTCAATTTTTTTCCCCTGTAATTTGGAGTTTTTCTCTTGATTTTGAATGCTAACTGATACAAGGTGCTTCGGGTGCTGGATCAAAGATTATTATATATAATACATATAAGACATCCTCGTTGGAGCAAGAACACTGGATTTTTTTGGGGGGGGGGGGGGGGTGCATTAAGTCATCAACCTTTCAGGGATTTCCCGTTTTAGCAAGAACCCTATTAATTTTGAATAGTAACTGTCCCAAGGTACTACAGGGTAGCTGGGATCAAAATCCATATGGATAAGAACACTACAATTTTTTAATACAAGATGCATTAGGTATCTGTTGTCTTCAAATACGTACCAGGGATTATTTTTGCACTTTGCAGCAAGAATCCTGTTGATTTTGAATTAAATCTGATCCAAAGACCTTTAGGAAGTGGGTATCAAAATTCATAGGGAGACATCTTCCTTCTTAGCTGTCTACCACTCACATTTTTATACTGATCTTCTTCAAACTTTCAGGGATTATTGTTCCAGTTTGGAGCAAGAACCCCATTCATTTTTAATACTATTTGATCCACAAATTCCTAGGACGTAATGCAATGTAAAAATATTCCAATCAAAAATCATAGCACATGTATGAAAACGGGCCAAAACGAAGAAATCAACTTTAAAAAGTATGCTTTGCTTCCCTTAAATGACCCTGTAGTATACAGTCAGGCTGGCCCCTTCCGGATATATGCAAATTTATGCATATTTATGCGCACTGAATCAATTTATTACATCAGCATATGAAAAAAAAGAACGGCTTTTTACGGTGGCTTTTCCTGTCCGCTGCGTCTGTGACACTTAAAATATTGAGTTTAATCCGCCCGGCAACCACGGCACAAGTCGAGGGGGCTCGTTTAAAACTTGTGCTGACTTTGGAATTAACGGAGCGTCTCGCCAAAAAAGGGCCGTTAGCGAAATGTGCCGGGATAACGGAGTGCTGGGATATCACGGCTGAGGTGGTAGTGCAGAAGGAAGAAATGGTGCGTTAACCCTTACACACTCTAATTTGACCTGTTTTGACATTTGAGACTAGGGCTGGGGAAAATAGTCGACTAACTCGTCTCAGTCGACGCAAAATTTCTGCCTTGACGCTCCGCCGGAAACATGTTGGCGCCGTCGTTCGTGTTTTCCACACAGACACGTCTTGCTGACGACGCACGCAGTTTTGGAATGATGGTGAAAGTGTGGGATCATCATTTAAATTAAAATGGGGTCCAAATAAAGTCCTATATAATAGCTACAACGTGAAGCTGATATACTGTACCTACTACGCTGATCCAACATCCAAACATCAAACACCCACATCGGACTCGAGTTGGACAAGCAGCTGCCGCATACACAAGGAACTAGGGATTGATTACATGATGATTTGGACAATATTCTAGGAAGTTTGACTAATTTGCATAATGGTAGAAACAATAAACATCCATCCATACTCTGTACCGTTTATTCTCACTGACGGTTGCAGGAATGCCAGAACCAATCTCAGCTGACGTTGGGCATGAGGCAGGGTACACCCTGAACTGGTCACCAGCCAATTGCAGGAGACATATAGACAAACAACCATTTACACCAAAGGACACTTTCGTCTTTAATTAACCTCCCATGCATGGTTTGGGAATGCCAGCAGACATAAACAGCTTCATTAAAAATAGTGTGAGTTGCACAATTAACACGTGTTGCTTTCGAACTCTCCGTATACAAGTACATAATTGATCGTAACTACTCTTTAAACCCAATACACTCTTGTATTTATACAGTTGGTGGTAAAGATTCATACAGTATACATATTCATTCCTATCTGAGAAATACATATTATATAGAAACGGCACCATTTATTTTGATATCTGCTATTGTATGAATGCAAAATGGTTGCCTCAACTCACAGATCCCTGGTGTGTTGCAACAACATAATGAGTCTCTCTAGTGGCAAAGACAGCGTGAGTGCCAAAGACGGACCATCTGTAAAAGAACCTGAAAAAGGAACTCCGAAGACACTAAGATGCATTTGTGTTAGTTTTCATTGAAAATGCATATTAAGCTATAGGAGAAAAAATCTTATGTATCCCAGAATGTAATTAGCACCTTCTGAAAATGTTTATAAAATATTACTTTAGAATAGTTTTTCTTAGAAACAATTATTACTTTTTAAATGATAAAAACTCCCAATAGTTGAAATACTTAAATCAGGAAAATAATTTTCAGAATCTGTCTTTAACAGTATTGATCAAATTATATGAAAATGACCCTTGTAAGGCGGCACGGTGGTCGACTGGTTAGCACATCTACCTCACAGTTCTGAGGACTGGGGTTCAATCCCCGGCTCCGCCTGTGTGCAGTTTGCATGTTCTCCCTGTGCCTGCGTGGGTTTTCTCCGGGCACTTCCTCCCACATCCCAAAAACATGCATTAATTGGAGACTCTACATTGCCCGTAGGTGTGAATGGTTGTTTGTTTCTATGTGCCCTGTGATTGGCTGGCGACCAGTTCAGGGTGTACCCCGCCTTTCGTCCAAAGATAGCTGGGATAGGCTCCAGCAAGCCTGCGATCCTCGTGAGGATAAGCAGAAAGGAAGATGAATGAATGAATGACCCAAGTACTGGGAGAATTTGTTTTGTTTTTGTTTTGTTTTTAATAGTGTAAAAGGTATGAGAACTCCTGATGTAAAACATAAAATACACTGTCCTGGTTCTCTGAAACATTGACTAAGGACTAAATAACAATTTATGAATATCCAGTTGGTATTATTACATTTTTTTTTTTTAAAATCTGTAGCTCATTTTTTTTATATAGACTATTATGAGGATATTCTTGGCTTGGAAAATGAACTGTGTAAGGGGTAAGGAAGAAAAGGAGTACATTATGGGGTTACTCAATATCATGGGGTCAATCAAATGAAGTTCTGTCACATGTGGCAGGCGCCGCGCCATGTCAAGTTGCAGAAGAGTGTCGCCCGCTAATTAGCCTCAGCTAAAGTGTGCAGTCGAAAAAGCAACCTGATCAAAAAGCCAGCGTCAGTATCACGCTGTTGACTTCCTGTCTGATAAGACGAGCGGGGCGGCGTCCTTATCGAGCGCCCGCAGACTTGATTTGGACGAGAGAAGAGAGAAAAAAAAGACAGATTTGTTTTATCAGCGGTTTTCCACACGGCTGCGGAACACAGGTTTCACTTCAGCTTTTAATGGCCTGAGCCAGTCAAATTTTTATATACAGTATATATCGGATCTCGCAAATGACACCAGGGTATCTGTCGGAAAAAACAACCTTGGGTCATCAATGGAACGTGTTCAACAGATGACAAGCTGTATATATGTGTGTGTGTGTGTATATATATTATATATTATATTAATATCATCTTTATATTCTGCGATTGGCTGGCAACCAGTTCAGGGTGTACCCCGCCTCCTGCCCGATGACAGCTGGGATAGGCTCCAGCACGCCCGCGACCCTAGTGAGGAGAAGCGGCTCAGAAAATGGATGGATGAATAATCTTTATATTAATGAGTCTTAATATACAGTAAAGATTTCACTTGTGTCACTATAGTGGAATACTATACAAAAGTTGTTTCCTTCTTTATGCATATTTATCCCAAAGTTGAGCATCAGTCACTACATTAGATTGCAAGTCAAAAATTTGTTTCCTTTGTATTCATGAGTACTAATTAGAAACTTGCACATTCATCACTACAGTTAACAGCAATGTGAAAAGCTGTTTTCTCTTATGCATGACTCTTCGTGATAAAGGTTCCCATCAGTCACTACAATGGACACTTATTCAAAAGCTGTTTCCTTCCATATGCTCTCGATATGCTTTCGAGTCTTGATTTCCAAGTTGTGAATCACTCACTACAGAGGGCAGCTATTTAAAGGTATTTTTCTTCTTTATGCACGAGTCATGAGTGTCACATCAGTTGCTGTACTACAATGTGCATCTATTGTAAAGCTGTTTCTTTCTATTTCCGAGCCCTTAAATTTAAGATGTGCATCAGTCACTACAGTGTAAAGGTATAAAAGCTGTTTCTTCTGGATGCACAAATATTGATATCAAAGTCACGCATCAGCCACTGGACATCTATTCAAAGCTGCTCTATTCTATACCTGTATGCATACAAGTCTTCATGTCAACATGGGACATCAGTCACTACAGTAGGCCATTGTTCAAAGGTCGTCGTCTCTTAGATTCAGGAGGCGTTGTTAAAGTTCGTCATCTGTCACTACAGGGGAAAGCTATTCAAAAGCAGTTCTCTTCTATATGCAGGAGTCTTGAGAGTTACATCAGCCACTACAGGGGACAGCTATTCAAACTATGCATTTTCTTCTTCTATATGCACAATTCACAAGTCTCACATCAGGCACTACAGTGGGTATCCATTTAAACATTTCTATAGCTATATCCATACGAGTCTGGATGTCAAAGATGCGCATCAAAATGGACAGCTCTTAAAACACTGTTTCCTTAAACTTGTATTGACATATTGAATACTATCCTACAAATCAGTCACTTCAGTAGACGCTTTTGCGTCGAGCGTCCAAAACGACTGCAGGCCGATATTGCAGGAATCAGCGCGCCGGGCTAGTTGAGGAATTAGCTTGTCTCGGACGTTATTGATCACCTGGCGACTATTCGCATAACAGGCAGCGCCCACTTAATTAGACAAAGAGAGGCCAGCTAATTACACGTCACTTGAAGTGTGTGCTTTATTGCCGTCGGATCGATGCTAAGTGGCGGTTGGAGGGGGAGGATAGTATCGTACGTTGGATTTATAACCTTCACATTTTATAGACGCTATTGTTTACACACTATTTTCGATAACCCATTTGAAGGCTACAGCCTGGACGGGTCGCCGGTCAATCGGAGAGTAATAAGCATTGACACCAATTTAGTCTTCAATGCACTTAATGTGTGTTTTTTTTTTTTTTTTAAAGAAAACTTTTGGTGAGAGAATTGGGATACACCGTCACATGGTATATTTACGCATTATTTGCACTCACATTCAGACCTGTGGACAATGTAGAGTCCTCAACGAACCGAACATGGACATTTTGGGGGAAAAAAATACTTTGGGCCAAAGAAGCGGAAAACCATTCACAGTTCCATTCATATTTAGAATCTTCTATAAACCTATCATACGTATTTTTGGGAAATAAAAATAGTTTAGGCTACACCTCCACAAAATCCAAACAGGAAGGTTAGAACCCTGAACATTGACTGCGAGGCGTATGTGCTAAATGCTGCCAAATGACCTGATCCATTAACCAGCAAAATGTTCACAAGTCGAAAAAAAAGTCCATCCTCTTAACTTATGCCCTTATGCACCAAAAGATGGCCGGACTGATAGACGGATTATTCTTTTTCCTCTCTCACTTCTTTTCTTCCTTCTCCTCGAGATCCATCAAAGGGAAAATGGAGCTGCTGTCCGAGGCGGAGGAAGAGGAGCTGTTTCACCAGAGAGCAAAAGGAAGAAGAGGAGGAGAGGAAGGAAATTGATGTGAGGAAGGCGGCGAGATCGCGAAGGCTGCTTTCGCTCCGTTACAAATGAAAATCCAATTGAGAAAAAAATAGCCTGTGGAAAGAAGGAAGGAAGGAAGGAAACAAACAAACAAGGAAGGAAGGAAGGAAGGCAAAAGTTCATCTGTGTGTGCACTATAAATAAATATGTCTGTGCGTGTGGAGGAGATGACTGTCTCAATCTTGTACATGGGCTCTCGCAGAGACAATGATCTTCAATTACCAAATGTTCTTTGCCGCACTCCAGACAGCGGCGAGAGAAGCGGAGCCCAGCACTCGGCCGGGCAGATATTAGCGGCCAAATGGAGAAATAACGTCGAGTGGGAGAAACAGATGAAAAATGAACATTTTATTCATCAGTTTCCATTAGGGCGCCCGTGCACCGCCTCAGCTTCCCAGACGCGTCCTGAGAATTTTGCAGATGGCACGGCGGTTTGTAAACATTCTTCCTGAGAGCCGCGTTATGCCTTCTACTGTCACTCCACTTTCTCCCACTTCTTCCACCCCCTCATCTTTATTCCCCGGGAAGGAACGAGCACGATGCTACATGGAGGCCTCTGACACTCTTGACTCATCTACTCTGAATTGGTGTTAGAAGTGGGATCCCACTGGATGCATGCAGAGTATATTTATATTAAAATTTGGTGTAAGAAGTGAGATACCCTTAAATTCACAAGTCTAAAAATATATAAAATACACGTTTGAAGATTAGTAGATCATTGTAAGATGTAATAGGAGCTTTCTACTCAAAAGTTCTGCGACAAAACGGCATTAGAAGTGGGATCCCACCCAACATGCCACAGTCATTAAATATTTTGCAGTTTAAAGATCAGTATGTAATTGTAAACAGTAGTTGGAGCTGTAACTTGTGACTTCTTAGACTTCTGCAACAAATTGGTGTCAGAAGGTGGGATCTATCAATCCCACTAAAGTCTGGAAATGCATTAATATTGAGGAGAAGAGCAGTAAAAATATGTAATCAGTAGTGACCGCTCCCCTATATAGTTCTGTGATAAATCTGATGTCAGAAGTGGGATATCATCAAACCCACCATACAAGTCTGTTTGTGGATCAGAGGTCAAGTGTGTAACACCTGCTCGACTTTTGTTTTTAAGTCCTGCAAAACAGTATTTTTATTTTTAGTAATTTTTTTTATTCAGCCCCCAAAGCCAGTTTGACTTATCAACATGAAATTTGGTGGACATGTCTATCATGAGTACGCCCACAAAAAAGTCTCAAGAAGCCATGCCTTAAATGGCACCGGAAGTCTGCCATTTCCGTTTGATGCGGCCATTTTAGGCTCATTTAGGCCATTTCCAAAGGTTCTTCAAAATGGAAATCAATCTTGATTTCGTTTCTCCTATGACTCCCAGGTTTGGCCCGGGTATACTAGACTGATGAATGAACCTAAATAGCCAAATATTTACTGAAAGTTTTTGGTATTTCGTGTGAGCAGTTTGATGAGAAGTTTGATGACTCGCAAAGTACACAAAGCAGAAGCAGACCCTTGTAGTTAACCCTCAAAGCCATTTTGACTTAGCAGCATAAAATTGGGGGAGGCATATTTATCAGGAGTAGGCCTACAAAAAAATCTCATGAAGCCGTGCCTGGAAAGACACAGGAAGTCTGCCATTTTAGTCTCACTTGTGCCCAACTAATTTTAAATGTTTTTTTTATTCCAGACCCCAAAGCCAATTTGACTTGGCACCATGAACTTTGGTAGAAATAGCTATCATTAGTAGATCCCCCCACTCTAAAATCACTGCTGTTGTGGTTTGAGTGTCTTTCTGTGTTTGTGTGTGTGCAACAATAGGCAGGCGGCATGAAAGCGTGTGTTTACCCCCCTGAAAGACGGGCGGGGTCATCACCGGCCTAATTAAGCCGCTGAGTATTTTTAGCTTCCCGATCTGCTGTCAGCCGCTCTGCGTGTTTATCCGAGCGGCGGAACAAACGCATTCATCAACAACTGTCATGTTAGCGCCCCTCCTGTCGGCCACGTGAAAGGCGGTCCTGCCGGGAAGTGTTACATCAAATGCAGACACCCCCCCCCCCCACCCCCCTCCAATACACCCACCCATCACTACCCACCCGTTAGAAGCACCTTTAATTACTCGCCGCCTTGCCGCCTCTCAAGTCCTGTTGGCTCTTCTCGCTTTTTTGGCTGCAGTTCAAGCTGCTTTCTCCGCTAACGCAAACGTGATGTTCAACGAGCGCCAAAGTGAATTCATGTGTCACCTGCACTTCTATTAAGTCTTCTGGTTTCTAATGATCCTTCAGCACCAGTAGTGGGCTTAGTGCCAATTTAGTTTTGGGAATAGCTGTTACTAATAGCTTTTGTTGCTGTTGTTGTTTTGTCCTGTTTGGCTGTTGGGTCAAGCAGAAAGGAGGCGCTGTATCCCTTTTATGCCGGAACAGTTTTTGTAGCAATCAAACAAAATCTGTAAGAATATTTGAAGAACCCGTGGAAACTGACAACATGAGTCTAAAATTCAAACCAAAATCGCAGACTTTCTGTGTATTTTTGGGTGTGACTTCTTGAGAATTTTTTGTGGGTCTACTTATAATTGACATCCCTACCAAATTTTATGTTGCTTACTATTCTACCAAGAGTTATTCAATTTAAAATTGTAACTCCAACCCAAACGCACAAGTGACAAAACTCAGATTCCATAATCTCTCTGATCAGTGTCTTTGTGGGATTTCTGTGTCTATTTCATGTTGCTAAGTCGATTTGCCCAAAATTCTGGGGACATCACGACTGAACATATTTTTGGGGCTCAACGAGATGAACTAAATGTTGACGTTTTAGTCAGGAGAGACATCAGCAGACCTCACGCGAAGGAATTTCAGCAAGCAAAGGATCTGAATGTTTAGATTTTTTGGGGGAGCTTTTTTTGCAACAGTTATTGTCTAAATTTCTTGGGGGAGCTATTGGTATTGTTTGGAGGATTCAAGTCTTTATTATGTTGTGAAGATAAAATGATTCGGTTTAATTGGGCTTTGTTTTTTTTTTAGGTGATATTTTTCATCTTCAAATGTCAGAGGCGTCTTTTTCCGCGCTAAAAAATTCCACCTTTCCGCTGCTTCTTTTCCATTAGAGAAGATTTCCCGAGCGGTGGTGTTTTTCAAACTGCGTCTGCCATCATTGACTTTTTATGGACTCAAACCCGCTGGCATCTTTTTCACATGGAGCGGCTCCCCAAGCAGTTTTTACCCGGCCGGCTTTTGATTTGTGCGTATTTAAAGCACACCAGCACAATGTTTCCCCCCAGAAGCTCCGTGGCCATTTTTACCAGATGTTTTCACACCATTTGCCTTTTATTGTTATTATTCCCTTCCTGGGAATATTTTCCATTTTTCACCTCTCGCTTGAAATAGTTTTTCTTCCTCATTAACGTCCCCCCCCTTATTAAGGTTTTATTCCTCCCATTTGGAGATAAATGTTACAGATCACTTGTGCAAAGCAGACACTGCTAATTAAGATTATATTACAAGCACATCAAAGGGAAAACTTCATCCAAAAATGTCAGAAATTATTTCCCAACATTTAACTGAGTTTTTTTTTTTTTTTTTCCAATCTCGCAACATTCTCTCCGTGATTCCCTGCTGCTCAGCGGACCAGGTGACCCTTGAGACACAGCTTCTTATAATGGATTCTTTCTTTTTTTTTATGGCCCGAGCAAAATAGTGTTCTTTCGTAGTCGTCGTTATTCAGAGATTTCATTTTTAGGATTTTACCAGAATCAAAAACTCTCAAGATTTCCCAGATTTTCATCCTGGTGAAACTTTATATTTAGTCGGCATGAGCACTTAAAATTGGCTTGGTATTTCCCCTACAAGGTTTTGAAATTGCAGCCCCTGAAACCAGTTTCATTTACCAGTGTGAAATTTGGTAGGCAAGTCTGCCATTTTACAATCATTTCAACCATTTATGCAAATTTGAAAATTCATCCCGCAAAGCCAATTTCATTTAGCAACATGAAATTTTGTAGATATGTCTATCATGAGTAGGTCCACAAAAAAAGTCACAAGAAGCCATGCCCAAAAAAGACAAGAAGTCTGTCATTTTGGTTTGAAATGGCCATTTTATGGTCGTTTTTGCCATTTATGCAAATTTGAAAATTCAGTCCTCAAAGCCAGTTTTATTTAGCAGCGTGAAATTTGGTAGGTCTATCATGAGTAGACCCACAAAAAAGTCTCATGAAACCATGCCTGAAAAGACACTGGAAGTCTGGCATTTTGATTTGCTGCTGTCATTTTATAATTGTTTTTACCATTAATGCAAATTTGAAAAAATACACAGGAAGTCTGCCATTTTGGTTTGGAGCAGGCCATTTAGGGGCTCATTTTGTCCATTTCCAGCAGTCCTTCAATGACCAAACTCAAACTCCTACTGCAGATTATGTCTGATGGCTATGAAATTTGAACCTCATATACGAGGCATATGGATGACGCTACATTGTGGAAAATTTTTGTTTTTGTCATTACATGTGGGCAAAGCATGATGACTCATTTTGATAACTTGCCATGAAACAGGAAATTCTAATCAGCCAGTCCTGATGCTTTGATTACCTGCTACTATTCCCTTCATCCAACTTTCGAGAAGACCCGTCCAGCTTCTTCATTTTTTTCTCCATTTCCACATCAAATTGAAACAAATCCCAAAACGCTTAAAAGCTTAAACTGCAAACCGACTTCCCTGAGAGGAACAGTGGAATGACGGGAGGCTGGCAGTGGGGTTGGGGTGGCTTTGGGGGGGTTCAACAGGAGGGGTGTAAGGGGGGGCGTCCTCTCACACAATGAAGCGACAGAGTTGGTTTCGTCTCGGGAGGATTTGGTAAATCCGTAACTGTGTCGAGCAGCTTTGGACAGAAAGGAAAGGTCTGCCTGAGCGTGACAACCGGCTTTATTTAATGTTATTGTATTCAAATTTAACACATCCCCAACACTTATCGTGTCCCGCGCCCCCTCCATCGCGGCACACACTTTGAAGACGGATCACCATGGAGAAGGACACATTTTCCCCTTTCTCCAAAGTCGCCTTGTCGTGAATCCAAGCGGAGAAAGTTATTTTTTTTTATGCTTGACACACTGTAAAAAATGCTCACTTAACCCACAAAGTCGAGAAATCCCGTCCCGCTCGTCCTGTCTTGCCTTTTATATGGAAAAGGTCATGACATCAGCAGGGCTGCAGGACAGAAGGCTTTATCATGTCGCCACTCTCATGCACACCCGCAGGACGTTTTATCCTGGCAACATGTCAAAAGACACTTGCTGTAAAAGCAGACTCGCACTGTAAAAATATAAACTCTGTGTGTGTGTGTGTGTGTGTGTGTGTGTGTGTGTGTGTGTGTGTGTGTGTGTGTGTGCATGTATTTGGGGCCCCTTTTCACACTTCCCATTTCGATTGCAAATGTTCCACTTTTTTTTCTGGATAATTTTACCTTGTGAAAGGTAATGAAACAGAATTGGGGTTCGTCTATCTTAGACTTACGGTAAATGGTTTGTCTACTAGATGGCAGAAGGTACATCTAACCTGTTCTTACAAAAGCATAATCTAAACAGGCCTGCATTTCACAATGAGTAAGTACATTTGGGAATACATTCTGCACTCAAATATACAAAAGACCAAACAAAAAAGGTTTGTGGTGCCTTGAGATACAAGAAAATAAAAAAATAAAAAAATAACAATGTGGCAGTGTGTATTTTAATTATGAAAAATAGCACTTCATTATATTACACTTGTACAAAAACAGTAATGACATAATTAAATAGAAGTAAAAATATTTGAACTATTTTTGTCACCCTGCATCCACTAAATGCTGCTCCTTCTGGTGTGCCTGCCTTGGCCACTTAGGGGCAGTATAAGACAGACAGACCAAGAGACATACTGTTCACTCAGGCATTATTATGAATCCTGCTGGAGTTCTTGGTAGTCCTTGACTTTTTGCAGTAACGAATCATATTGCAGCAGGGCACGTCCTGTCTCGTAGGAAGGCCCGACTCCTCTTGGAGCTCATCGGTGTGGCACTAATATTAGTCCTTCTACGCATATCTCAAGTCACCACTGCATACTTTAAAAACCTATAGAAAAGTAATCACATAAAAATCTGCAACAAAGAGGGAGAACCCTTTGCTTGGAGCGTATGAGCATGCCCTGAGCCACATGCTGCTTCACCAAGACATTATATTATAGCAGTCATTCCCATTTCTGGAGTGAAATTCTTCCTCCCGCTCTTGTTCTTCTTCATTACTCACAAGTCAGCGACTCCGTCAAGCTCTCGGTCGTCACGGGACAGCCGAGAGTCTCCACGGACGCCATTTAAGCGCTAAGCGCAGCTTTAATGATCCCCGTCGGGACCCCCGAGCGAGCGAGTGAGCGAGCGGGTGGGAAGAAACTGCGCCGGGAGGTCAGGGGAATCTAACGCGCCGCTCGCCCCTGTGGCTGCCACCGCTGCCCGTGTGCTGCCTCCACCGACTGCGCCGCCCGAGTGTGGAGGCGGCGGTCGTCCCACGGCGGCTGGCTGGGAACACTGTCGCAGGAACACCTTGACTGCAAGAACAGCACTTTTCTCTTTTTATAGTGCATGTGCGTGCATGCTAGTGAGTGGAAAGACAGAGTGTGTGAGTGTGTGGCCGTGAGTGAGTGAGTGAGTGAGTAGGTGAGAGAGAGGGTATGTGTGTTCAGTGTGTGTGTGTGTGTGTGTGACATAAGAGAGAAAGCGAGAGGGAGAGAGCGTGTGTGTGTGTTTGTGAATGTGTGCGTGAACAAGAAGTGCACTTGTGGTGTGGTATAATGGGGCACCTGTCATGATAACCTCTTTCTGAAAACAGCAAGTTTTCATAGTGTGTGCATGTGCGTGTGTATGCGGACAGGAAGTGCAGTTGTCTTGTTGAAGTGGCCCAAATAAAGCCACCTTAATCTTGCTCTGCTGCGTGGTGACTGATGTCTGAATCACGATGAAGCTTCCTAAGCCGCCCTGACAGCACATGAAGGGGAGCTTTTATTCTCTGATCTGCGTATGTGTGTGTGTGTATGCGTGTGACATTAAAACCTTTGGTGTGAAGATACAGTCTGCTAATCTCTACATCTTGTTCTTAACCAATTCAGTAAATAGCAACTGAATGCGGCACACACGTTGCAATGTACACGTATGTATGCTTCCAGGCATACACGTACGCATGCATGCAGGCACACACAAACAAAAAGTGGAGAAAAACGCTTGCGTACATGGATGGCACGTCTGCCTCGCAGTTTTGAGGTTCTAGGTTCGAGTCCCGGCTGTTAGCATGTTAGTTTCATTGAAGTTTGAAGAAACTGGCTATAGGTGTGAATGTGAGTGGGGTTGTTTGTTTGTCTACATGTGCCCATGTGACTCCGCTCTGACATTGGCTGGCGATAGGGGTGGCTACGATAGCCGATAATTGTATTCAAGTAAGAGTACTGTTACTTTACGACTTAACGACTCCAGTATAAGCAAAAAAGCAGTCCTCTAAATATTTACTTCAGTATTTGGTGTAAAAGGACTGAAGTACTGAGTAACTACTTATTATTTTACAACTCGGAGCATAATATTCTAACAGACAAAAAATATACAATAGGAATGTGCAAATTACGACACTGACCAACAAAATCAGTTTTACTAAAACACGACAATGTTTTCTCAAGTTCAAAGTTTTTCTAGGCTGAAATGTAGACATTTTCATGCAGACACCGATGATAGCCTGTGACATAGCTGTTGTTTTTCCTCATCTACACGGTAAACATAGATTGAATGTTACCCCAACAAACAAAAAGTTACTTAAGTAATTGTTAAGGTATAAATGTAACGCGTTACTACCCACCCACCCACCTTTGGCTGTTGAGCAGTCCAGGGAGTGGCCCACTTCTTGCCCCAAGTCAGCTCGGATAAACTCTAGCTCACCAGTGATCCTAATGTCTACTGTAGTGACTGATGCACAACTTTGACATCAAGACTTACGTTTATAGAAGAAAACACCTTTGAGTAGCCATCCACTGTAGTAGCTGAGGCACAACTGTAACATCAAAACTCATAGGCATAAAGAAGAAAACATCTTTAATAGCTTAACAGGTGTCTGCTGTAGTAACTGATGCACAGCTTTGCGACCAAAACATATTTAATGTATATAGAAGAAAAAGGTGTTATCCACTGAAATGATTGATGTACGATTTTGACACCAAGGCTCATGTGCCTATAGGAAAAAATACAAAATAAATAAATAAATTACTCCACACTGTAGTGACTGTTGCCTGAAAGTGTTCATATATAGTTAAGATTGTTGTTTTTCCTGTTTTTCTATCTCATTTCTCATTCCCAGTTACTGGGGTGATGAAGTTGTTTCGAAATAAAATAAATGTTAGCATCGCACAGGTGTACTGCGATATGCTGAAAGGCAAAACATAAAAAAAAAAAAAAAACCTGATCCGTGGAGAATGTGTTGATGACAAAGTTGGGACAAAAAACATGGGGCCCCCAGCGCGACTGCAAGGTAAACAGAAAAAGGAAAACTTACATCGTCTGAAAGGTGAAAGCTAAATGACATAAAGCGCACGACGCAGTGCTGAAGTGGAAGAAGTGATGAAGCGGTGATTAGAGGAAACGTTTGCTGTGCCACGGGAAAAAACAACAACACAAAGTACACAGACATACACTTGTTTTTCTCCTCTTGTTAAATGTGCCAATCATGCAAGCGACTTCTTGCTGCCACACAAAATGGATGCGCAGAGTTTGATTGATTTTTTTATTTCATTTATTATGTTGTTGTTAGCAACCAAGAAAGACAGTCAGCAGTGAGGAAAACAAGTCAGAAATTGCTCCAGGGAAAAAAAACAACATTTAGGCAAATTTTGTTGCACATTACAGGTAAGATAAGTAAGATAAGTAATTTTATTTTGTTTAAGTCGCTTTAATATTTGGAGTCACTGATGGTGTAGTGGTTCATTCGCCTGACTTCAATGCAGGCAGCTTGGGTTCAGTTGTCACTCAGTGATGTTGTGAATGTCTGTCTATCTCTAAATGTGCCCTGCGACTGACCGGTGACCAATTTAGGGTGTAGTCCGCCTTGAGCCTGTCGTCAGCTGGATTTGGCTCTCGCACCCTGCGACCAAGAACAGTATAAGCGCTATTGAAGATGGATGGATGCTTTATTTTTATTTTATTGTAGTTAGGCATCATTCAGTGATAAACAACACTACTTATGACAGTTCTGTTGTTTAATTTTTGCTTTAAATTATTTTTTGAAAAATATTGGGTTTAAATTGACTTGGATTTATTTTGTTTAATTTGGTTTTAATTCAATTGTTATCTTGTTTGTTTAAATTGTATTATGTTTAAAAAATTAAACAAAAGCAAATAATTTAATTAGATTTGATTTTCTTAAATGTATTTATTTATATTATCTATTGTTTTATTTAATTTTATTTTGTTTAGTAAAATTTTATTTATTTTATTTTGTTGTTTAATTAGCTTTAAATTTATTTTAATTTAAGGCATCATTTAGTGATATACTATCATTTATAACAGGTCAATTATATTATTATAATTTATTTAATCCAAGCCTCAGTCTCCATCTAATTTACTTGTATTTTATTATTTTTTTATATTTTAATGTATTATTATTATTAGTATTATTATTATTATTATTTAATTGTTTTTGTATTATTTGCTGGTATACAATAATAAACCTGATATTACATTTTATTTAATTTTATTTGGTTTATTCTTACTAGACATCATTCACAGATATGCAACAAAAATCCTCATAGTTTAATTTTATTTTATGTTACTTTATTGCACCATCTGATAATTTTCATTTATTTTATAGTAACTTAATTTTATTTTAATGTATTTAATTGAGGCATTATTGGCTGATACTGTATTCAACAATTATCCTCATAAGTAAATTGGATTTATTGTTATTTTATTTTATTATTTAATGTTTTTATTTTATTTCCAGTCTATAATAAGAGCATAATGGCAATATGGAGAAATGTGTATTTTTTGGTGCCGAAACGTGTGTTCTGGAGTTTCGTGTGAGGGTCACAGCATTGACAGTTTGTTAAAACGTCGCTCGCGGTCTAACAAAGCGACACAGGTTCTTCAAAGCGGCGCCTTGTCGTTTTCCACGTGGTGGTAAGTTCAGGAAGAAAGAAACTGCTCACTTTGGCTGCAGATTAAAATGGCTCGATTAGAAGCACCACTGGGGATGGAGGGAGTGTTTCTGCGCTTCTATTAGTTTTGAAATGAAGTGCTGGCGCAAAGCGACTTGATTTATGGAAGCGGCTCGTTTTGTGGAGGCGGCGCAGAAGTGAAAGGAACTGGTAGGAGCTGTGCCACGGCTGTAAAACACTCACTAAATCCTAATTGGCGAAGACTGCTCATTCCTTATTGGCATCATAATATCCATCCATCCATCCATTTTCTTTACCGCTTATCCTCACTAGGGTTGCTGGAGCTTATCCCAGTTATCTTCGGGCAGGAGGCGGGGTACACCCTGAACCGGTCGCCAGCCAATCGCAGGGCGCATAGAAACAAACAACCGTTCGCATTCACGTTCACACCTACGGGCAATTTAGAGTCTTCAATCAACCTACCGCGCATGTTTTTGGGATGTGGGAGGCAACCGGAGTGCCCGGAGAAAACCCACCCAGGCATGGGAAGAATAAGCAAACTCCACACAGGCGGGGCCGCGATTTGAACCCCGGTCACCAGAACTGTGAGGCAGACGTGCTAACCAGTCGTGCACCGCGCCGGCGCGTCATATTATTTGTACTTAATTTAATGCCTCGTGACACCAAGACAACTAGAACAACATCAAAGCTTCCAGTCAATGAGGTGACGTAATGGGAAAATTGCTTCAGTTTTCTAACAGTCTCTGAATTAATTAAGTTTGTGAATTGAGGTCCCACTGTACACGAAAATAAGCCAATATCAATACATAAACACCAGTAAACAGTAACATCAACGTTTGAGAATTATCTGCACCATTTGCACAATCGTCACTGTATCAGATCATTGCACTATTACAATCACTTTAAATTGATCTAAATTGCTCGAGGAGCCTGCATCATTTGCACAATTGCCATTATATTAATATCACCACACTAGTGGTTCATTGCTCAATGACTCTCCACACGTTGTTTTTTTGTATCCTAAATACTGTATACACTGTATTTCGTCATAGTGGCTGTTTGTTGTTATACCAAAGTGGCAACTTCCTTGTGTGTCTTGTAACATACTTGGCCAATAAAGCTGATTCTGATTCTGATCATTGAATCACAACACTGTAACCGAGAAGCCACCACAACATCCATCCATTCAGCCATTCTCTTAATCGGTTATCCACACGCGGGTTGCCGGCATGCTAGACCCTATCCCAGCTGACTCTGGGCGAGAGGCGGGGTACACCCTGAACTGGTCACCAGCCAATTGCAGGGCACATATAAACAAACAACCATTCGCACTCACATTCACACCTATGGGCAATTTAGAGTTTTCAATAAACATAGCATGCATGTTTTTGGGATGTGGGAGGAATACCAGGACAAAACCCACACAGGCACGGGGAGAGCATGCAAACACCACACAGGGAGGCCGGATTTGAACCCCCCCCCCAAAAAAAAACCGTAACACCAAAGCACCAGGAAACAGTGACATAATCAGAAATGTAAAATGTTGCTGACACCAAAATAAGCCAAACAACAACATCAAAGAAAGGAAGCAGTATCAGTGCAAAAATGTGAGCGTGGGAACTGAGGTATCCGTTTAGCCGCGACAGCTTTACAGCGGCGACGCTCGATTCGCACTCAATCCGAGCTGGCTTCCCACCCAAAAAGCGGCCACGGAATTTACTGTTTAATTTGCTTAATATGGAAGGGGGCTCGCTGGAAATTTACGGCGGCCCTCAATTAAATGAGACTGTGGGGACCGGTTAGAGCGAGGAGATAGAGGCTAATGCAAATGCGGCAGAGCCGCTCAATGTTGCTGTGTTTGCCTTTCCACGCAAGGCCTTATTTACGCTGGTGTGTATGCACTCGCTGAATGTGTGTGTGTGTGTGTGTGTGTGTGTGTGTGCGCGCGTGCGTGCGTGTGCGCTAATGGCTCACAGTCGAATCTAAAAGCAAATGTAGAAACATATTGAATACATTCCAGGCCCGACAAATGAATACAAGACGTTCAGCTTGTTAGCGAGGCTAAATGAATACAAGACCGGACTGGAGTGTTCAGTCAATAGCGGCAACTTTTCAGTCTTCCCCTCCTCGGTGGAAATTCACAGAGGAAGGTCAGGTTTTTTGTGTGTGTGCGCGCTGAGATAAAAAGCACTGGCTGCGCCGCTTGTGCGCAGCTTAACCCTGAGACGTTCCTCCACTGTGAATATAAATATGATTAAATGAACTGTCAGGGTCGAAGCGGCAGCATTAAATAAAAAGAGCGAGACCGGGCCGGGCATTTTAGTGCATCCCCTTGTGGCCTGAAAGGCCCTGCAGTCACTCTGCACGCTCTCATCTTGTCTGGGAAATACTGGATCGGAACCGCGTCACTGTTGGAAAACAACGCGGGCGGAATACTGATTTGGAGGATGCTTGCATCAGCATGTTCTTTCTGAATTCAAGTCCGTACAGCGCCGTCGTGCTGCCCCATTAACAGACAACAACAAGGGAGAAACAAGAGTCTCAACTACATCAAGAAAAAGCAAATACATATCCAACATTGTTGCCAACACCAGGGTACCACAACAACGTCAAAGCACTAGAATCTAAAAAAAACACCAAAATAACCCAACATCTGCATCAAATTACAACAGCTTCACCAGCACCTAGAGGACATACAGCAACGTCAGAACCAAAAAAAAAAAAAAGATTACCGCACAATACGGTATATCAACAAACTGTACAAAGACTTTTAAAGCATAACATAATAAAGGGGATACCACAACGTCATAAAAGAGAAAACCGCCACTGCATAACAAAACTGGAGTAACCCAGCAGCAACATCAAAGCATAAAAATTAAGAAATAACCACACTACATCATGAAAACACAACCCAGTCAACAACACCAAAATAAAGAAATAAAGTAAAGTTACTGCACTGTCTAAAGCACCAAGCTACCACAACAACTTCAAGAAACAACAAAACAAAATAAAGTTACAACTGTGTCACCGGTGATACGCCAACAATATAAAAAAAAAAAACATTATCATCAACAACACCAAAATACAGAAACAATGCACATCATCTAAGGCCCGCCCCACTCCACGATGCGGTCGAACCCAATTGGACTGGAAAATCGCATACATTATCAGTTGTAAATATAGTTAAGGGTTGTAAACACGACATTTGATACTTTATAATATATTTGTATGGCTTGGGGGAGTGAAATCTTTTTGTGTGCTTTTTTTTGTTGTGCCTTTTCATTGGCTGTAATCAGCGACGGTGTAATTTAAATTTTGAATTTGTTAAAAAAAAAAAAAAAAAAAAAACAGTGGCAGACTGATCGGCTACTCATGAAAAGAGTTGCTAAACCCCGCACACCGCGCCAGAGTTCAGTCAGGTTCGGCCGTATCACATTGTGCGTGGCAGCCTTAAGACATGTCAACAACATCCTCAAACACTAAGGACAACAGCATCAACAACCACAAGATACTTCAACATCTTAACACCAAGAAATTGCAACAATGTCAACAAACAGGTCAACAATGTCAAGAAAGAGCAACAAAAATCACCAATGCCAACAACATTTAGCAACAACAGTGTAAATAAACAACAATAACAACATGTGGGTAGGTAGTTGGAAACTTTTGAGTGGATGTTGTAAGTTCAAAATCAAAATGTAAAAAGCTGAGTGAGCATTTGGTAGATCAACTTGCACCCTAAATCATCCCTGCGGCGGTCCTCCCCGGAATTTATTCCTCCACAGACACGTCGTAAAACTTCGTCGGTGGAAGCGTATTAACATACGCTAATCAAACGTGTGATCGGGATGACAGGAAACATCACCAAAAACATCACCAAAAAAGAAAAATCACTAATCTCCCGTCAAAAGAACCTGAAAGCCGCCAAACCCAAGTGCTGATGAATGGCCTCGCTGATTGAACCAAGACATCATCAATCACACGCAGAGCCGGCGATGGGCTGCCGCCAATGCGCTACCCGCCGACGCGCCGCCAAAGAGCCTCCCAATGGCTTTATTAGTGACATCTGGGGACACTCCTCATGTCCGACCTGACAGCGAGGATTCCTTGGACCACCGCCCGCCGATTCCTCTCGGTATTATTCAGCGATATATTACACACACGTGTTGTATAATTTTTTTACTTTGAATTTTACTTCTTTGTCTCTCCTGTTTGATTCTTTATCCTGTCAATTCACCCAGTGACATTATGTATAATACAACATAAGTTTTTACTTAACATTCTAACAATAGAATATGATACTTTGATGGTATATATATATATATACAAAGTAATACAATACCGTTCACTCCAATAACATTGCAATATGATTTGAGTATTTCCATCAAATTTCCAGGGTTTTAAACAAAGTTTAGGGTTACAATTATGGGTTTCAAATTAGGGTTTAAAGCTTGGTTTTCATTTAGGAATTCAAATCAGGGTTTAGGGTTAGGGTTTTAAATCAGTGTCTAGGTTTCATTAACTGATACAAGCCTGGGTTAGGGTTTTAAAGTCAAGTTTCAAGCTGGTTGGGTGTGAAGTGAGGGTTTAAAGCTAGGGTTTCATTTAAGGTTTTAAGTTTGTGTTAGGGTTTTAAAGTCAAGTTTCAAAATGGTTAAGTTCTGGATTAGGGTTTCAAACAAAAGGTAGGAATTCAAATCAGGGTTTAGGGTGAGGGTTTTAAATCAGTGTGTAGGTTTCATTAACAACTATAAGCCAAGGTTAGGCTTTTAAAATTACCTTTCGATCCTGGTTTAGGGTTTCAAATAAGGCTGGGGAAAATAAATAGACTAACTCAGATTAGTCAATTCTAAAAAAAAAAGAGGCCACCACAAAAACTATGCCTCGACGCGCTGCTTTCAACATATTTCCTGCACGTCCATGTCCATGTACCGTCGTAACTTTAACCCTAAGCCAAAACAAATCGGTAACGGACGGGTTGAGAATGGAATTTTGATCGTTCTTCGTTGGTATCTTGTGACTTTTTAGAATGGCCGAGTTTCAGTCTCCGGTGGCTGCGGCCAACACCGGTCAAACCCTGGCTCCGCACCTGCACACTTGGTGTCTGTAGAGTTTGTTAATAAATGATTAGCTGTCTGGATAACCTAGCTCTCTCAACTAGCAATGATTTTAGCGGCAATGCACTTTAATGCCAAATCAAATTATATTCGATTATTTTGTGACATAATCGATGGGATAATCAATTCTAAAATAATTCGATATTGACAGCTCTACTTTCAAACAAGGGCTAGGGTTTCAAATTGGGGTTTCCAGCTTCAAATTAGGGTTTCAAGTCAGGACTGGGATTTTCAAGTCAGATTTCAAGCATATGTTAAGGTTTCAAACAAGGTTAATGGTTTCAAATTAGGGGTACAAGACAGGGTTGGGTTTGAAGTTAGGAATTCAAACCAGAAATTAAATTCAAACAAAGGTTCAATTTTCAAATTAGGGTTACAAAACAAGGCGGCACGGTGTGCGACTGGTTAGAGCATCAGCCTCACAGTTCTGAGGACCCGGATTCAATCCCCGGCCCCGCCTGTGTG
Organism: Phyllopteryx taeniolatus; assembly: GCF_024500385.1. Lineage (NCBI taxonomy): Eukaryota > Metazoa > Chordata > Actinopteri > Syngnathiformes > Syngnathidae > Phyllopteryx > Phyllopteryx taeniolatus. Next base: position 21,968,944 of record NC_084511.1, on the reverse strand, counting down.
GAGTTTGCATGTTCTCCCCGTGCCTGGGTGGGTTTTCTCCGGGCACTCCGGTTTCCTCCCACATCCCAAAAACATGCGTGGTAGGTTGATTGACAACTCTAAATTGGATGGATGGATGGTTACAAAACAGGGTTCGACTCTCAAGCCAAATGTTAGGGTTTCGAATTACAGTTTTAGGGTTAGGAGTTTAAACAAGGGTTCAAGTTTCATTTAGGGTTTCAAGCCATTGTTATTCATCTTCTTCTTCTTCTTTTTCTACATCAAATTGCTCTCACATCACACATGAAGTGAAGGCAACTTTCGTGTGTAGTGTAAAGTTCTTACAGTATCTGACTGACAGTGTATATTTGTGGCTTCAGGGCAATCCGTGTTTCCGGTAGAGAAGTGCAACCAAGACCGCCCTCACCAGCTCACCAGCTCACCAGCTCAACACCTTACCCATCAAAACCCCCCACTCCTGGGCTGCAATAATATCGACAATAATGACTGTGCCAAGTAAACACAATATTGAGAGATTCTGCTCTGTCCACAGACGTTATTTCCCAGTGGAGGACAAATGGAATTAGAAAAAGAAATGAATCTCTTTTTTTTCTTTTCTGTCCATCATCACTTATATGTATTAAAATGAACCAAAAACCTTTGTTTGGGGATCAGACACACCCTGGACAAGATGGACGGACTCGAGTTACGGCATCAAGACAGGGTGAGGGTTCCAAGACTATATTTGGTGTGAAGTGAGGATTTCAAATCAGGATTTTAAGTCTGTTAAGGTTACGGTGTTACGGTTTGAAACCAGGGTAAGGGTTTCAAATTAATTTTAAGACAGGGTTTATGTTTCATACAGGGGCTGAGTTTTTATATCAGTGTTTCAAAACAGGGTTAGGGTTTCAAGACAAGATTAGGTTTGAAATTAGGGTTTCAATTCTGGGTTAGGGTTTGAAACATGGACCAGGATGTCAAATTAGGGTTTACAGCCAGGTTTAGGTTATCAAACAAGGATTCTGGTTGAAATGAGTGTTTCAGACCAGGGTAAAGGTTTCAAATTAGGATTTCCTGGGTTTCAAAACAGGGTTATGGTTTCGAGACAGAATTTGGTTTCAAATTAGGTTTTCAAACCAGGGTTACTCTTTTTAACAGGTATTAGGGTTTCAAAACAGCATTAGTATATTAAACAAGGATTGGGGTTTCAAATTAGACTTTGAAGGCAGGATTAGAGCTTCAAGACAGGGCTAACATTTCAAATTAGGGTTTCAAGCCATGGTTATGGTATAAAACAAGGATTAGGGTTCGAAATGAGGGTTTTCTGTTTCAAGTCACGGTCGAGGTTTCAAATTGGAACTTCAAAACAAGATTAAGATTTCACAGTAGGATCAGGGTTTCAAATTAGGGTTTAAAGCCAACGTCTACTGTAAGTTTCCAATTGAGATTTCAAGACAAAATTAGGTCTCAAAGTAAGGTTTCAAGACAGGGTGAGTTTTTTAATTAGGGTGTCAGAGTAGAATTGGGTTTCAAATTAGGTGATCAATCCAGGGTTGCGGATTGAAGGGAGATGGGGGCATTGAGCAAGGGTTAGGGTTTCAGAGTAGGGTTCCAAGACAGAGTTAGGGTATCAAAACTGGGTTGGGGTTTGAAGTTTTGAAATTTTTGAAAAAGTGTTTCAAAGAGGAGAGGAGTTGTTTTTATCAGATTGCAATCCCAATGATGATTGTACAGCAGACCAACTAAATGAACAAAATCCTTTTGCTTCCGGCCTTGTCAGGCAGTCAGTCAGTCGTTTCGCTAATTAAGCGTCACTCAGACGTTGGGCCCCGGGCTGCGACCTAATAGCAAGGGAACGCTAAGTGTTTGAGTCCCTCGACAACAGGAAACAATTAGTTTTTTAGTTAACTTAAATCATTGCTCGAAAAAAGTTGAAAGTGAAAGTGGTTACTAGTCACTAAGTTTAGCTTTGTGGTGCAGGGAAATGTCCACTTCAAACCAAAATGGCTGACTATCTGTGTCTTTTCAAGCATTGACTTTTTTTGTGGGGCTACTCATGATAGACACACTGACTGAATTTCATTTTAAACTGGCTTCGGGGGCTGAATTTGCAGGATAACATTTCAGGGGGGTGGGGCAGGGAGATGAGACTTTTTTGTTTGTCTACTCATAATAGACATTCATGTTGTTACGTGAAACTGACCTCGGGGGACCCGATTTTCAAATTCACATGAATGTCTAAAATCTCCCTAAAATGGCTGCTTAAAAACAAAATGGCAGAGTTCCTGTGTCTTTTGAGGCATGGCTTCTTGTCTACTCATAATAGACATGTCTACCAAATGTCCAAAATGTCCATATGTTTACTTAAAAAACAAAGTGGCATACTGCAGGCATGATTTCATGTCTACCAAATTTCATGTTGCTGAGTCAAAGCAGTTTTGAGGGCTGAATTTTCAAAAGACGAACGTAATGCCGCATAGCTCCTGTTGGTGGTGAAAGTTTTTTATTTTTTTTTTTTTAACTTGGCCTTTTCCAAGTGTTCCTTGAGTGAGCACTCGAGTGTCTTCAGCATCCGTCAGTCATTCACCGCCAAGTGAGTCTCTCCATCACAGTCAGCTGATCAATGGGCTAAAGAGCGTTTGGCACATGAACATCGTCGGTCTTCCATCCGACGAGCTGTAGAAAGAACGTTTTTGGGAAGGCAAAACGCAGAAAGCGAGAGCCGTGCAGGACTTGGCGAACGCTCAAAGGCCGGTGTGAGACGGTCGCGGTCGGCCTGTCGTCGTAATTGAATGCTCCCGCGTGTCTGAGGCCGATCGATGGGAAGCCGAAAACGTGAAGCGAAACAGCTGCTGGACAGCAACCAATCAGGATGGACTCCAACGTCACCAGACACGAAATGAACATCCTGTTCTTTCGTGTACTTTGGATTAGGGTTTCAAATGATGATTTCAAAATGGGTTTAGGGTTTAAAATAACTTATTTGAAACAAGGTTAGGACTTAAAATTAGGATTTCAAGATGAGGTTGGGATTTCAAAGTAGGCTTTGAAGACAGTGGTTCGAATTTAGGTTTTCAAATCACGATTTAGAGCAGGGTTTTCAAACAACGGTTAGGGTTTGGAATTATGAAATCAAGCTAAGATTAGCATTAAAGAGTAGGGTCTTTATGTTCAAATAAGGGTTAGGATTTTAAAGCCCGGGTTTCGGTTTCAAAGTCAGGTTTCAAGACACAGTTGGATGTAAAGAAAGGGTTTCAAATTAGGGTCTCAAACTAGATTTAGGGTGTCAAACAAGGGCTTTGCTTTTCAGCCAGGGTTAGGGTTAAGGGCCAACGGTAGGGTATCAAATTAGGGATTCAAGACAGGGTAGTATTTCAGTCAGTTTTTCAAGCAAAATTTAGGGTATCAAATTGGAATTTAGGGTATGCAACTAAAATGTCAAGCCAAGAAAGCTTTCAAAACACGGTTTGAAGTTAGGGTTTCAAGCTAAGGTTAGTGTTTCAAAGTTGGGTTTCAAAAAAAGGTTACAGTTTCAAGTCAGGTCTCTAGACACGGTTTGGGTTTAAAACAGATTAGTGCTTCAAATTAGGGTTTCAGGCCAGGTTTGTGGTCTTTGAAGGACACCTGTCTAAAAACTCTTGAGATGACTCCTTTAAACAAAAATGCCAGACCTCCTGTTTATTTTCGGGCATGTCTTCTCGAGACTTTTTTTTTTTGTGATTTCTACACCTGCCAAATTTCATGTTCCTTTCTGCAACTGGCTTTGGGGCTGCGTTTTTTTCTAACCTGTCCAGCTCGCCTGCCGGAGCAGTTTGTACTCCATGGGAGTTTTATACCGCCTCTGTGGTTATTTGAATCATGACGAATATTTATTGACAATTGCAGTCGCGGACAGAACGAGTTCGGAGAGGGGAGAGACAGAGACCACAGAGAGGACAGAGAGAAAAACACAAGTAAGAAAGCACACTTGATGAGAAACCAACAAAGGAAAATGTTGTATGATTACTGGAATTTTAACTTAGAGGCAGATTTTATACTGAACAGCAGTGCTATGCTCTCTGTGTGAGGGACAGGACTGTATAAAATAGGAAATGACGGGACGTGACAAAAACAAGAGGCCAGGGTTGGTGAAACCAGCAGTGCATTTATTTATTTTTTTAATCCAGATGGACGCATTTCAGTCAACTGAGCCTAAAATGTCCGCTGCAGACCTGTCTCTTTTCAGGCATGGTTTCTTGACAATGTTTTGTGGATCTATTCTTGATCGACATGGCAGAATGTCGTGCTGGTAAGCGAAACTGGCTTCGGGGGTTCAATTAAAAACAAATTTCAATTCAGGTTGCGTGCAAGTGAGCCAATCAAGCCCGAAATATCTTCTTAGAAGCAAAATAGCAGACTTCCTATGTCTTTTAAGGTATGCTTTCTTCAATGTTGCTAAGTGAGACTACTTTTGGAGGGTGATTTTTTTTAAAAAGAAATGAGGTTGAGCACAAGTGAACAAATTGAGCCTAAAATGTCCTTATCAAACCAAAATGGTTTGACTAATTTTCTTGTCTTTTCAGTCATTGTTTCTTGAGACTTTCTTCATGCTACGACAGCAAGTGAAACAAGCTTTTGGGGTTGAATTTTCAAAACATTCCCTCCATGTCGACCATGCCGTGGATGCAGTGTGTCAGCGTGAAGTAGAATCGACAGCTGGAGTCTACAGCAGCGGCATGTTTGCATTCCGCAGCTGCGGCCGGCCATTAATCCTCCAATCCCATCAATGGTTTACTAAGTGTGTTGTTGATTAAAGGCCGCTTCACGGGTGATTTTCGAAGGGAGCGTCTAAAAGCCTCGACTGGAACGAGAAACATCGCGAGTGCCTTTAAAAGCGACTTTGAGGAAAACACACGGAAAACTATTGAGTCAGCCTGGCCCTCCAAACTGCATTGATTTCAAGAATGCGTGAATTATGATTCGGGAAGATATGATGAGCTATGAAGCTAAGGAGCTCTGAAATATGAAGTTAGGAAGTTGACGACGAGCTCATCCCGCCGCTGATAACGAGCGGCCAGATAACGCGGCGGCGGCGGCCGAGATACAGCGCCGCGCTGCTTGTCATGTAAATATGCATTATGGCAGCTTTAGCATTCTGCTATTCTTTAGCCACGCACATTTCCCATTCAGATTCATTTACATTTATTCATGATTTGTTCCGTCATTTTTATTTCAACATGCACAAGTCAGCAGTATTTGTCAAAAACTACATTTTGATAGCAACATGGAAAATGTGTCTGGAACCTGTTGAAACACCATGACAATTTTTTTTAATAATTAACGCTGGCTTGAAACACTACTCCAAAGCCCTAAAGATGGTTTAAGACCCTACTCTGAGACCCTAATCCTTGTTTGAAACCATATCCTTGTCTTTAAACCATAACCCAGAATTGGAATTCTACTTTGAGGCTTTAGCATTGCTTTCAAACCTTAATCCTTCCTTCAAACCCTAATTTGAAAACCTAAATCTGTCTTGAAAGCATTATTTGAAACCCAAACACTACCTTGACACCTTCATCTGAAACCCCTATGTGGTTTGAAACCTAGGCTTGAAACCCAAATTTGAATATGAAATCCGTGTTTGAAACCCTAACCCTGTCTTCAAACCCAAACTTGAAACCCAAACCATCTTGAAACTCTTCGTTGAAACCCTTACCCTATCTTGAAACCATAAAACAGGCATGAAACCCTGCCCTGAAAGCCCTAGCCCTTGTTTAAAACCATACCCCTGTGTTGAAACCCTAACTTGAAACCTTGACCTTGTCTTGAAACCCTTCGTTAAAACCCTGTCGCTTAAAATCCCAACTTGAAAACATTATCCAGTCCAGAAACCCAACTTTGAAAACATAACCCAGACTTGAAACCCTTAACCCATCTTGAAACCCTAATTTGAGATCTTAAACCTTGTTTGAAACAATAATCCAGGCTTGAAACCCTAATCCTTTTTTTGAAACCCGAACCCAAACTTGGAAGCCTACTTTGAAACCTTAACATTGTTTTGAAACCCTATTATTGCCTTTCCACCTGAATTTGAAGTGCTTAAAATGACTTGAAGCCCCAATTTGAAACCCTGCCTCAGGGTTGAACACTTAACCCTGTAACGCTGAAGCCCTAATCCTTGTTTGAAACGCTAACCCTGGTTTAAATCCATAGTTGGAAACCCTAATGCTCATTTTGAAACATGCTCAACTGCATGTTTGTGTACACGCATGATAATGATGAAGTGATGTTGGACATCCATCCTGCGCTTCTTGTTTTATTTTCCACATATCTTCGGAGTTCATCATGGAGTAAAAATCAATTTAAAATGACTCGCGCGTGTGTCCAATCTGATGTGGCGGCAGCACACAAAAGTGACATCACAGAATGTTCCAGAAAGAAGTCAAACAACAACAAACTTTTTGCCAACAAATAATTACATTGTCACTCTTTCATGAAGTTCCCTCCACTAGTTTCTATGACAAACTCGCTTCCAAACTTTTCCGTTCGTCAGCCATCTCGTTTGTCGCCGTGCCCTCATCGTCTGCGGGGCCACTGCCGGCCAATCAGAGGCCGCTTTGAAAGATGGCATTACGCCGCAGTCGTCTCTGTTTACCATCATAAACCGAGGCGTCGCCTTTGTGTTGACCGAGCGCCGCTTGCACCCGTGACACGGCTGCCGACTCGTAATTACCCCATTAACTGTTTATTTTCTCCCGCTAACCATAACAACATTTGGAGTCCAATCATCTGGCCATTTTGCTGGTGTAATTGCTCGCCGTCTGCCATTGTTTGCGACACGTCGACGGGGTACAAACGGGGATCAGCGTTCCCTGTGAGCAATTAGATTGTGAGTGAGACTACCGTCTAACGAGACAGGACTGGACGACGGGCGGAAGGGTGACACTGAGGTCAATGCGCTAACGAGGCCATGACGTGACTCTGAAGTGAGCGTTGGCATGAAAATCTTATCACAATTACTAACAATTTCTTCACAGGTATGGAAATTAGAAGGGTCAGCATGTGATTGCTGAATGCTGTTTACTGTTACACCCCTTTCACACGGAGCTGGTTCTAGCGCTAGTTTGGAGCTACTGACAAAATTTGAAGATTTTTGATAGCAGCAACTATTTGCCGGTCCAATGGGAAGGAACCAGTCAAGAACGAAACCATGTCAAGAACAGAATAAATAAATCAGGTCAAAGCAGAAGTCAAGAAACAAAGACGAACAGCAAGTCCGAACCATGTCAAAAAAGAAAACCAAGCCAAAACTCACACACATCATCATAAGGCTTGTCAAGAACCCCCCAAAAAAACTGTCAAAATGTAGTCAAAATTGAGTTTAAAAAATCAACCACATTATGAACAAATTCAAAAAACATATCAAGAACCAATCATCAAAATCAAGTCAAAAACAAGGTAACTAAACTAAACAACAAATATATCATAAACCAAGTCCATCCATCCATCCATTTTCCGAGCCGCTTCTCCTCACTAGGGTCGCGGGCGTGCTGGAGCCTATCCCAGCTGTCATCGGGCAGGAGGCGGGGTACACCCTGAACTGGTTGCCAGCCAATCGCAGGGCACATCGAAACAAACAACCATTCGCACTCACAGTCATGCCTACGGGCAATTTAGAGTCTCCAATTAATGATAAACCAAGTCAAGAACCAAAAAAACTGTCAAAAACAAGTGAAAAACCCATCGAAAACCAAAGAAAAAACAAACAAAAAACTCATAAACCCGGTCAAAAGCTGAGTAAAGAATTATGTCAAAAATCAAGTCAATGTTGAGAACCCAAATAAACACCACGAAAGAACCATGCCAAGAACCACTTCCATAATCAAGTCAGAAGCCATGTCGTGATCCCGAGCAGCCTCCATGTTTAGTCCAAGTGTGACAGCAGTTTTTTAGAAAAGGTTCTATCCTGCATTCCACGTCTACGCCGTACAATGTCTCGTCCTCCGTGTGTGAGAGTTTGTGATCTCCTCACACTTGTCTTGACTTGTGTGGGGGTGAAACGGTGTTAGGGAGAGGCGTCCCGCAGGGTGGATGACAGCGAGAAGGGGGTGTTTGAGCGTGGCGGTGCAACCATGCGCTTAATGATGTCGCTTCGAGGCGCCGTGCTAGACTGCCTCTTCCTCCTGCGACGTAGCACAGCAGCTAATGAATAAATCGAGGCTAAAATCAACTTAAAAACTGTCAAAAACAATTTTAAAAACATACAGAATTAAGTGACGAACCACACAAGGACCTAGTCAAGAACCAAATCAGCAACCATGTCGAAAAGTCAAAAACTATGTTGAGAAAAAAATGCAAACACAAGTCCATTTTGACTTGAAGCCTTACTTTGTAAACCGAATCTTTGTTTGAAAGCCCAGTGGGAAACCCTAGCCCTTGTTGAAAATGTTAATTTGAACCCTTGCTTAACTTATTTGAAGCTCTAAATTGAATTCCTTACCCTTAATTGCACCCCTAACCTTGGCTTCAAACCTAGTATAAGACACAAACTCTTCTTTGAGACCCCAATCCAAGTTTGAAACTCTAACTTGAAGTCCTTACCCTGGAACAATAACCGTTGCTAGAAACAATCATTTGAAAGCCTGACCCTTGCTTGAAACCCTAATTTGAAACCCTAAAGCCTGTTTGAAACCCAGTTAAAACTTGGAACCCTAATTTGAAGTCCTAATCCTGGTTTAAAACTTGACTTTGAAACCCTAACACTTTCCTAAAACCCTACCCCAGGTTTTAAACACATTCGCTGCAAGGCGAACCAGTGTTGAGCGGTTTCAGGTTTTCCGTGTTTTTCCCTTCAATTGTCCATCTTCACTTTGATGACTCAATCTAAGATTAGGATTTCAATTCAGGATTTCAAGGGGAAAGGATGGATAAGGATTTCAGAATAAGGCCTCAAAGCAGGGTTTGGGTTTCAAACAAGGCTTAAGGTTTCATGTTTTTTTGGTTTCAACCCAAGGTTGCTTCAAAAGTTGGCTTCAAGCCAAGCTTAGATTTCAAAGTAGGATTTCAATCGAGCGTTTGGGCTTCAAACAAGCTTTAGGGTTTGAGATCAGGATGTCAGCGGGGTTTAGGTTTAAAATGAGGGTTTCAACTCGAGGTTATGGTTCCAAAGTGGGGATTTATGCAAGGGGTTTCAAAGTACATATAAGACAGTTTTATGGCTTGCAATAAAGATTAGGTTTTCAAATTTGGGCTTCAAGCCAGGGTTAGGGTTATAAAGTTTAGGTTTAAAATTGCCATTTTAACCCAACAATAGGGTTTTAAAGTAGGGTTTCAAACGAGGGTCAGGGTCTCAAATGAGGGTGTCAAGACAGTTAGGGTTTCATATTGGGGTTTCAAGATAGGGTTACATTTTCAAATCAGAACTTCATATTATGGTTTTAAGACAGAGTTAGTGTTTTTTAATTCATGTTGCAAGACCAGGGTAGGGTTTCAAAAGGGATGTTGTTTGTGAAATTAGGGTTTAACCAAGCATTAGGGTTTTAAAGTAGGGTTTCAAACCAGGTTCAGTGTTTCAAATTAGAGTTTCAACTCAAGGTTACGGTTTCAAAGTGGGGATTTATGACAGGGTTAGGGTTTGAAAGCAGGGTTTTAATACAATTTTAGAGTTTTAAACAAGGGTTATGATTTCAAATCAGACCTTCAAACAAAGGTTTTAAACATGGGTTTCAAACTAGGGTTTGAAGGCATAGTTTAGGTTTCAAATCAGGGTTTCAACCCAAGTTTGGTTCAAGCCAAGGATAAGGTTTCAAATTAGGATTTCAAGTGTGGATTTGGGGGTTCAAAAAAGCTTTAGGGTTTCAAATGAGGGTGTCAAGCCCGTCTTAGGGTTTAAATTAGGGTTTCAAGACAGGTTTAAAGTTTCAAAGGAAAATTTTGAATTTTGATTTCAAGACCGTGTTAGGGTTTCAATTTAGTGCTCGAAGCCAAAGTTAGGGTTTCAAGTTTGAATGTCAAATGGGGTTTGAGTTTGAAGTTAGGGTTTTAACCAAGCAGGGTTTCAGCCCAAGTTAGGGTTTAAAAAAAGGGATAGGGTTTCAAATTAGGTTTCCAAACAGGGTTTAGGTTTAAGATTAAGGTTTTAACCCAGTATTAGAGTTTTAAAGTAGGGTTTCAAATTAGGGCTTCAAGCCCTGGTTAGGGTTTTAAATTAGGATTTGAAGCCCAGGTTAGGGTTTCAAATTGAGATTTAAAACATGGTTTAGGTGTAAAATTTTAGTTTTAAACCAGCATGAAGGTTTTTTAAGGTAGGGTTTAAAAGTAGCTAGGTAAGGTAATAGGAGTAAGTCAGGCTTCGTGGAGTTTTAAACACAAATATTCTTCTGCTTTAACTTGAGCCTGGCCTTGTAATACGCACGTTGCCGACAGGTGACGCTGCGGGGCCGGTCAGCGCGAAACGGCGGATATGAAATAATGAAGTGATGAATATTGAATCAGCAAATGATAAATATTAAAGATGAAGTGTTGAATATTAACGGCTGCGAGTTCATTAATGTAATTTTCTAACGAGTCTCTGATTACGCTTGCGCATTGAAAGTGCGCATAAACACAAAATAAAAGTCATAATTGTGTGAAATATGACATTAAAAATACATGAAAGCAGAAAAAAATTTACACATGGAAGCAGCCCGCGTGAGAATGTGTGTGATGTGATGTCCCAGAATTCCTCTGGCTGATGGTGATATGGGGGAGGGGGGGCACACACTGCGGGGAACTTCACATTTCCTCTAATAGAATGTAACTAGCATCATTACTTTTTCATCACAGCCCTCCCACTGCTGTCGTGCACATCGAGGAACATCACTTTCTGCCGCACGCCGCCCCCTCCTCACCCGACACCGCTGCCGCCACACCCTTCATCGGGCCCACTCAATTAAAGAGCCCAACATCAGGAAAGGAAAAGAACAAAAAAATATTGTGGGAGAGAACACACACCCAGATGGTGGGCTGCAGTGGCGGCGGCGGTGGGGGCGGACGGGCGGCGTCTTCTTCTGAGGCTCCGAGACGCTTCGCTTCTCTGCGGGCTGACATCTCGGATAAAAGCACCAAAGAAGAACAAGAAGAAAGGATGGGAAGAGAAAAAGGCTCGGTGGATTGAAAACGCTCGGAGATGCATTAAGAGCTCGAGGACTTTCAAAGGCCACAGAAGGCTGAGGGGACGCCATCAGGCCGGGACAGCGGCAAGGGGAAATGACGCGTGTCGCTATGGCAAAAACACAAACAAACACAGGCAAAAGTGGATTGAGGCGAAGACAACAGTCACAAAATGCTGAAGTAGAAACATTGTCCGAGTTTTTTTAAGGCAGATATACACTTTTGGTGCAGAACCAGTTGAAAACAAATAAAGAAGAAACATCGCCAGAGAACAAGAGAATCAGAACAGAACTAGACCAAAATAACTGAGAACCAGAACAAATCCAGATTAAAACCAGAGGGAACCCGAGCAAAACCCGTTAAGAACCAGATCATAACCACTGTAGAACCAGCATAGAAGCAAAAGGGGGCCAAACAAGAACCAGAACAAAACAAGTGCAGAGTAGAACATAACCACAGTAAAACCATAGAAGAGTCAGAACGTAGGTTGATTGAGACTCTAAATTTCCCATAGGTGTGAATGTGAGTGTGAATGGTTGTTTGTTTCTATGTGCCCTGCGATTGGCTGGCGACCAGTTCATTGTGTACCCCGCCTCTCGCCCGAAGATAGCTGGGATGGGCTCCACACGCCCGCCACCCTTGTGAGGATAAGCGGTGCAAAAAATGGATGGATGAAAGAGTCAGAACGGAACACGAGCAGAAGAAGCGAAGAAGCCGAATCATTCGTTCTTCATCATGTTTTGATTGAAGCAAACACCCAAGATGCCGTATGAAAAAGAAAAAGATAAAACCAGAAGAGAACAGATGTAAAACCAGATTGGAACCATAATGGAACCAGAGAACAACCAAATCAGAAGTACAGCAGAACCACAGCAGTTCCAAAATAACAGAACAGAACCAAAACGAACCCAGAATAAAACCAGAAAAGAACAAGAGAATAATCAGAGCAAAACCAGAGATGAACCCAAACAGAACCAAATGATAACTGCAGCAGAACCAAAGATGGGTTAAAGTAAAACGAATGAGGAACCGGGACAAAATCTGAGAAGAACCAGAGTCAAACCAGAAAAAGGACCTCACGTGGACCAGCACATAAACCAAGCAGAACCAGAAGAAAACCAGTGCAGGATCAGAGAAGAACCAGATCAGAATCAGAGAAATAGAGCAGAACCTGAGAAGAACCAGCACAAAACCAGAGAAGAACTGGAAGATAACCAGAACAAAACCAGAGCAGAACTGATCCTAACCATAGTAGAACCAGATTACAGCCAGTGTGAGTCCTCATTATATTCTGACAGTTGCAGAAGGGTAAAAACCAGAGCAGAACTGAATACAAACTAGAGGAGAACCAGAGCTGAACCGGATTAGAACCAGAGTGATAAGTCTTATCATGTTATGACTGAAGCACAATAAAAATAAAAAAAGTAGAGAACATGAAGAGAACTACAATCAACCCAGAGCAGAACCAGAGTCAGTCTTCACTTCAAGATCTGAATGAGACGTTCTAATAAAACCAAAATGAAGCACAGAAGGTGAAGAACGAGTGTAAAACCAGAGCAGAACGAGAGTGGGTCCTGATCTTGTTGTGAGTGAAGCTGAGAAGGAGAATGTTGCTTCCCCATCATTCTTATTTTCTGCTGTGTGTGGATCTTGATTTCCTGGTAAACGTTTTCGCCACACCTCAACAAAAGCCTCCATGAGCCAACAAAATGGTGGTCAGTTCCTCTTCATCACCTCATCTGATAGTGTGTGTGTGTGTGTGTCTATGTTGTTATTTCGAAAGTAATGGATAGGCTCCTTTAAATCATAAATGTTTTCCTTCACTCATACATGAAGCATGTTATGTAAAATTAAATTTTCTCAGAGACTTGGCTTGATTAATAAGACTTTGTAATAATGTGATGAATATAGAAAATACATCATTGATATTTCATGTTGGTGTTGATGGAGTTAGGGTTGATGTTAATGTGTTTTGGTTCATGTTTGGTTCAGGATTCGGGTTGGGGTTACAGTTCGGCTATGTAAAAAAGTACATGCACAAGAGGACAGTAAGTATAATTTAATACTTAAAAATATTCCCCCTAAAAATGTACAATACTTTTTCAAAAAAGTGTTAAGTAAATAAGGGGGGCGGTATATTAACTTATTCACTGGCGTCAAATGGAATTCAACCGTATAGTGCCACCGACGTATATATTTGTCAAGTGTGTTTTTCAAAGTGTAGGCATGCCAGAGGGTCTCGCCCAGCTTGTCTATGGTTAGTGTTACTTAGGTTAGTTTAAGTTATATTTGGGTTGGGTTAGGTTAAGGTTGGCATAGGGAAAGCTTTAAAGCGTCACGTATAAAGGCATGTATGAGATTTGTGAAACATGTTCACGTATAATAAATGCAGCTGTTAGTTAGCAGGCTGAATTCTATTTTTGTCGAGAAAATACCAGCGTGTTACTTGTGCGTGTTCATCCTTCTGAAAGCGGTCGTATCAAATAAAAGCTCTTACGTAAGGCGTCTTATTTTATTCATGCATTTATTTATTCTGGCCCCGCATCAGGCCTCAGGTTATACAACTGGGGGGGGAAAAAAATATATTTTTCAGCTCGGCGTTCATAAATTATTGCCCAACATTTCTGTGCTTGTGTGTGTGTGTTTGTTTAGTTGCATGAACGAGGCGCTAATAATGTGACGCTCGGCTGGCCTGCGCTAACTGAAGCTGTTGTTTCGTCAATGTGCTCGTTGCGCTAACGAGACGTGATTAGCGAGCCTGGCGGAAGATTTGAGCGGGCGCGTGAGTGTGTGTGAGCGAGCGGGCTAATAAAGTTTGTGTGCCTCGTCGTCTTCATCTCCTCTTTAACCTACATAAGGAAATTAAAATCCTATAATTATCTTCAATTAACAGAAAGAGGGACATGCAGTGATTAAGGAAATCAAGTTCAGGGACTATTTTCATTATCTTCAACACCCGCCCTTACAGCACCCCCTCCCTCAGCCTCCTTTAACGTTCACCTTTAAGCTCACTGCTTTGCTTTAAATTAACTTTTTTTTCATGACTTTTGACTTTCAGACTTTCTGACCACTTGTTTCACTTTTTTACAAGATCATACGTTCTCATTAGGTGGACAAAATCAGCATTTGTTAACATTTTTTTTTTTTTTTTTTTTGGTAGTTAGATTCAGAGTTTTATCAAGGCTGGGGTAGGGTTCGGATAAATCCGAATCAGAATCATCTTTATTTGCCAAGTATGTCAAAAACACACAAGGAATTTGTCTCCGGTAGTTGGAGCCGCTCCAGTCCGTTCAATTCGAGTGACAGCGCACTGTGACGACACATCAGCGTGTTGAATTGGAGAGATTGTGGTGGCGTTATTCCAATGTACCGAGCTTTGGGACAAACGACAAATGTTGTACCATGACGTGGTACAGAAGGCACAGCCGCGGACGGCGATCTCCAAAGCTTTAAATGGACCAGGTTGGTTGAAAGTGGTAAAAACATTTGTTTTGAGCATTTGTAACAATAACTGTAAACTTAAAATAAAATCCAGCAGAGCACACACACTTCACTTGTATTACATCTCCTATTCCTCGTTATAAGCAGAGCCTGCATGATTTGTTCATACGCACGGTCTGAGGAGTTTATAAATTAGTTCGCAGAGTACGAACGAAAACATGTGAGAACATATTGATGAATCACAGATTTGTAGGTCAAACGTGCGTACACACTATTGAAGCAGAAATCTGCGTATGCACGGTTAGTAAATGAGGCCCATCATCAGGCAGCATCAGGTATTACCTATTAGAATGATTTACGATTTTTGCCCTATAAGAATGATTTACGTGCTGTTAATTAGTGAATGACACCGTATGTCGATTACTAAATTAGCAGCAATCTGCCACCTGACGTGATAACACTTTGTCTTTCGCAATAAGAGCATAATACAGAAAGTGTTACGTTAACTGTGCAAATGCTTATTATATTTGAATTTGTCAACATGGAAATGACATTCTATTTTAGTTCATATTTTTGCTGTTGTTTTGAATGAAAAGGATTATTATTTTTTAATATTACAGAATTATTGCATGGGACTTGACTGACCTCAATAAATGGTCCTTTGAATCATTGAAAAACAAATGTTTATATTATTTGAGTACCCCTGGTCCACGGTTAGTGTTCGGATTGGGATTAAGTTTACTGTTTGGTTAGGATTTGTTTTAGGGTAAATCCGGTTTATAGTTTCGCCTTAGTTGTTAGATTTGGGTTACGATTCGGGTTTGGGTAAAGTTTAGCATCTGGATTATTTTTAGGTTTGGGGTTTGGGTTAGGATCTGAGTTAACATTAGAGTGTGGTTTAGTGTTAAATTTGGGTTATGGTTAGTTAGGGCTAGGTTTAGGGTTTCAGTATGGTTTAGGGTTTGTGTCCATCTTTAAGAACAGGTATAGGTTTATGACTCCGATGGTCGTCATTGTTATTGTCTTTGATGAGCAGCTGCTGTCAATCATGCGATGATTGACTGCTGCTGCACAAGAAGACAACAGCAAGACAACCACACGCTGACAACTGAACATGTTCACACATTTCGTCTGCCACGACAGTTACCTTTGCAAGGCTGTGTTCACACTGCTCACAATAAAAACAGCAATGTGTTTTTTAATCCGAGTAAATCTCAGCATCCTTAAAGATGAGTTGAATGCACCAAGTGTCCGTTTTCTTTACACAAAGACAAGAAAAAAAAGCATTGTCTGCATTTTTAATGACAAATATTTTGGCCACAAAGTGTAGAAAGTTGTATTATGATGTGATTGATTAAACTTTTAAACTGTAAACTATATGATGTATAAAGATAAAACTTTCCTAAGATGCAACACACGTCATAAGAATAAAAATAGAAATATACCCAAACACAACAGAGAAAACAAAGACTTTTGGGAAATAACCCAAAGTTTTTTTCCCCCCCTTGAATAATCAATCGCTTTGTTCCTCACTCAGTGTGTGTGTGTGTGTGTGTGTGTTTGTGTTAAAGATAAAATAGCAGTTATGTTCACATGCAGGTTAAACATTTGCAAGGTTGAAAACGGGATACCGCTTGTTGATGTGAATGAAAATCAACCAAAGTGAGGTTTGTGCACGTGTTTTTGTGTGAGTGTGTTTGTGTGTGTGTGTGTGCGTGTGTGTAGTTGGACAGGCTGGACTGCCTGCAGCAACGCCAGGAGGTCTTTGGTCGACGAAAGTCTGAAACTCTACTGATCTCGCACGCGTACTCGCACATACGCACACTCAAAAACATGTTATGGATAAATAAAGGCATCAATTCTAAAAAACATAACAAAAAAACCCCAAAAAAACATTATACAATCGATTAAGTAAAAGTAGAGAAATAAGTAGAAAAAAAAATGTTGGACAAAAAAGTAAAACTTTGAACTAAAAAAGTAAAACGTTTTAGCTAATTAAGGAAAAACAAAACTAAGTAAAAACTTCACATGAATGACAAAGTCCATAAAGTACAGATGTCAAACATCTTAAGTTAAAAGTAAATAAAATTGTAAAACAGTGCATGAAAATGTAAAAGCTGTATTAAGTTTAAACATTTGAAATATTAAAACGTGTTAAGTCGTACCATTAATAAAAACACATTATAGATATTGATTTTAAAAAATTTATATTATATTGTTATATATTTTAACTTGAATATGTTCCTTTTTATTTTTTTAATACAATTATTTTTGATTAAATTACTAAAATACATTTTTTATTCCATTTAATAGAATAAATATAATTAATATATATGTAATAATTCTTTGTTTTTGTGTTATGTTAATTTGTTTTTATATTTCCCTTAACATTTAGATGTCTTTAAAAGTATTGATACAAAAAATGTATCGGCTACATCGTTTAAAATTTTCAAGTTCATTTAAATATTCTATTTCAATATGATTTTTTTTGTTTTAATCATCATCCGAATCATATTTGTAACAATAAGTTACATTTCAGTGAATATATATTATCAGAATATTTTATTTTTACAAATGTTAATATCACTTTGAATATTTTACTATTTCCTTATTTTTGTATATTCAAATTTTTTTTTTTTAACTTTTATTACGAAATGGTTGACCCCGCCGGGGTCGTCATGGCGACAAGCGTAAGGTGCGCATGAGGCTGCTATGCTAATGCTGCTATGCTAGTGGAGTGCTGGTTGAGCTAAAAGGCTTCTGTTTAAAACATAAATAAATATTCATGAGGTAAAACGTACATCTCATTATCATATTAATGAGGCCCACAATGGACTTGGAGTGCTTCCTAATGTGTCGGCAAGCTGTTTCAACGTGATCTTCACTTCCTGTTTGATGAACAATGCAACCAATCCTCTCAAAAATCCATCCATCCATCCATCCATTTTCTGAGCCGCTTCTCCTCACTAGTGTCGCGGGCGTGCTGGAGCCTATCCCAGCTATCATCGGGCAGGAGGCGGGGTACACCCTCAACTGGTTGCCAGCCAATCGCAGGGCACATAGAAACAAACAACCATCCGCACTCACATTCACACCTACGGGCAATTTAGAGACTTCAATTAACCTACCATGCATGTTTTTGGGATGTGGGAGAACATGCAAACTCCACACAGGCGGGGCCGGGGATTGAACCCAGGTCCTCAGAACTGTGAGGCTGACGCTCTAACCAGTCGTCCACCGTGCCGCCCCTCTCAAAAATAAATAATTAAAAAAAATAAACTTCGTCAGCATGGAGATGCTAACAAAACATTTAATCTCTTCCGTGAATAAAAGATCACAGCGACGACGGCGTCAACACTTCAAATTGGGACGCTGGGGCCGTGGCGGAGGTCTCTGTGCCAAGGAGCCTTTTTTTTTTTTTTGCAGCTTCAAAGTCATTGCACAAGTTCTCCTCTGTCAACTGGACAATTTTAATGGTGTTGATATTTTATATTTCCTCCAGGTCACGCACATGGATATCAAAGTTGACTTTATATATTATAAAAAATACATTGCCTAGCTTTTTATTGCAACATCTCACTTGTTCCTTTGAGAAAATCATGAAACAAGTCACCATACTCAAGATGTGACCATGAACCGCAATTTATATTTATCTATGCCAATTACTACATTTTAAAAACATATTTTTAATTTGCAATATATTAATTAGTATCATGAATCACTTTTATAATGGTATTTCTTTTAAATTTGTAATGCAGTCAGTAAATATCATTTTTAATTATATTTTAATGTATTTATTTTTTATTCGTAACATATTAGTTCATTATTATTATTAATAATAACCGCAAAATAGACCCAGTAGTAATTTTAGGCTTGTTTCTGGTGCCCAACTTTGAAGTTTAGCTAGATTTTGGCCCACCCACACGACAAACCCCAATTCCAATGAAGTTGGGATATTCTCTAAAACGTAAATTAAAAACAGAATACAATGATTTGCAAATCATTTTCAACCTACAGTATATTCAATTGAATACACTACAAACACAATATACTTAATGTTTAAAATGATGCAGGTTATTGCTTTTTTGCAAATACGCTCCCATTTTGAATTTCATGTCTTCAACATGTTCCAAAAAAGCTGGGACAGGGGCAACAAAAGACGGGAAATTAAGAAATTCTCTAAAAACACCTGTTTGGACATTCCACAGGTGAGTGTCATGATAACACTCATCCCTTTGATCATTAATCATCTTGTCTTTGTAGTAAATTAAATTAAATATAGATTGAAAAGGCTTTGCAAATCATTGTATTCTGTTTTCATTTACATACAACGTCCCAACTTCATTTGAATTGGGGTTTGTACTTACGTATATATTTGAATGTCACAGCATTAAAACATTTTTTAATTCACTTTCAAGTGTCAACCATATTTTAACCCCAAAAAAAGCGAAAACATCAAAATTTGCTTTGTCGTAGATAGATAGACAGACATCCATTTTACAGTAATATGCTTCGTCCTCAACATTGACTCACCTGTTGATCACAAGCATGCAATTGTTTACTAAACATTCAAAAATTATGAGCCCCATGCTGCTTCACCAAAGACACTTTTCACGATCTGCTCTGCTAAATGGCAGAAAGTGATTGAACGTCAATAAAGTTTTGGCTGGTTTGGTGTCATCGTGACTGGAAAGAGGACAAAGGCGGTCACACTGATCCACATCATGTCGCCCGCTGCAACTATTTTTAACGCTGGGCGCTAATTAGCAACACGCTAATTAGCATTTGAGGACGCCGCCGCAGGAGCGACAATGATGATGACGTGCGACCTGGCGCCTTGACGACCGCTTCATGTCATCTAGTGTCATTGTTGTCAACCAATAGTGTAGTGTGTGTCTATCAATGTGTGTGTGTGTGTTAAGAGGATCAATAATTGTATTGATTTAGGCTGAGACGATGTGATTATGTGCTTCAAGTACATTTTCTTCTTCACTCTATCAAAGAAAGAACGGACAGTGCGTGTGTGTGTGTGTGTGTGTGTGAGTGTGTGTGTCGAACGTTCTTGCAAGAAGAAAAAGTCCACGAAAAGATAAAAGTTGAGAAACAAAGAATGTTTTAGTCCCTGTGCTGGGGGAAAGTGGGACAGAAGATTGATGAACAGATTATAAAATAGAAAGATGCAAAAGATGGAAAGGTGAAGGAATGACAAAAAGTGTCAATGAAAGATAGAAAAGATGGAGGCCTGAAAACAAGATGAAATGATGGACAGATGAAGAGATAAAGATTAAAAGATGGTCACTTGAAAAGATGGAGAGATGGAAAGATTCAAAAGATGAAAAGGTGAAAGAATTACAAAAAAGGACAGAAAAAACAAAGTTGGATGTGGAATAATGGATGAATTGAAAGATGGAAGAATGAAAACATGAACAGATTAGAATATGGATGATGAAAATTTTTTAACAATGCACAGATGAAGAGATTCTAATGTTGAAAAGGTAGAATGCCCCCAGAGAATGGAGAGATAAAGAAAACAATGACATGAAAAATAGAAAGATGTAAGAATGAAAAGATGTAAGATGCAATGAGAGATGGACAGATGAAAATATGGAGAAGGACAAGATGAAACGATGGTCAGATTAAAAAATGGAAAGATGAAAGAGTGATGGAGTGATGGAAGATTAATAAAATGGGATGGATGAAAGATGATGGACAGATGAAGGATAAAAAGATGGATGCATAAAAGATGGAATGCTATAAAGATCGCGTGATGGATGGATGGATGAAGACTGAGGACAAAGGTGAAGAAGGATGATGTCATGTGGTCCTCGGTGTTCGTCCTGCTGGGTGATTGATTGCAAGTGCTCCTTCCTCTGCAGGCCCCGAGGGAGGTCATGTTGTCGTTTCCCCTCCTCTCTTCCATCATTCATCCATCTTTTCATCCCTCCATTCATCCTTTTCTCCTTCATGGCCTCCCGTTGCTCGGACCGCTCGAACTTCCTCAGCCGGCGCTGTGCTGATCTATGCCGGCGGCTCCCCGAGGAGACAACATCTGAGATGCCGTACTGACAAAAGATGTGGGACACCCAGGAAGTCCAAAGTAAAGGGGAAAAAATTACAAAAGTACTTGGACACACAGGAAAGACGTGGTCACAAGTATTGGGACACACAAGAATTCAAGTAAAAATACATACAAAAGTACAAGGATACTTGCATGTGAACAAAATCCTAAACTATTAGGACACTGTGAAGTAAAACTATCTACCAAAATATTGGGTCACACAGGAAGTGAAAAGTCCAAAGACAAATGTTGAGAAAAGTACTGGGCCACTCAGGAAGTGAAGAAAATGTGGTCAAAAGCAGTGGGACATGCATGAAGTGAAGGCAGAATATCGCCCAAAAAATGCATTAGGACACACGGGGAGTGAAAAGTGAAGGAAAACAAGTAGACAAAAACACTTGGACACACAGGAAGTGAAAAATATGAGGCCATAAGTATTGGGACACACCGGAAGTGTAAGGTAAAGAGAAATGCTGCCAAAGGTATTGGGACACATGAAATGAAGTATAAATATACGCAAAAGTTTTGGGGGGGGGAAAAAAATGAAAAGTGAAGAAAAAAATGTAGAGCAAAGTAGTGGGACACACAGGAAGTGAAATATTGACAAAAGTAGTGGGACACAAAGGAAGTGAAAAGTAAAGAAGATGTGGACAAAAGTATTAGGATACACAGGAAGTAAAGAAAGTTTGGTCAAAAGTTTTGGTAAACACAGCAAGCAACGAAATGTTGAACAGATTAGGACACCCAGGAAGTGAAAAAAATGTGGACGAAGGTCTTGTGACATACAGGAAGTTAAGTACATTTGGACAAATGTAACAGGACACCCAGGAAGTGGTGAAAATGTGGACAAAGGTATTGGGTCACGTAGATTCAGGGATTCATTAATTAACGTAGCGGAGCTGTTCCCAAATCAGACACAAGGTGACGCCGCAGTTGGACTGAATGTATTTTATTGTAAAGCTATGAGGAAGAAGTAATTACAAGTCATAATTTCTTTGAGTAGCTCAGCAAAAAAAAAAAAAAAAAAAAAGAGCACTTACATTGATTCCAAAGTCAAACATGCGGATGGAAAAAAAAGCCAATAAAAGACAAACAAACCAAGAAACAAACACGTCACCCGACATTCCTCCGCTATTAAAAAAACGAGAAAAATAATCCCCCCCAAAAAGTGGATGAGCGGCGTGACGATCCTACGCGAGCCTACGAACATCGGACGAGCCTACGCGCCACATTTCCTTCACACGCTTTGAGTATAGAGATATTAGATATAGATATATATTCGTATTTGTCATCTCATTGGAAAAAAACTAAACTACAATTGCATGTACATAAAACTGTACAAAAAACAACGCATCACTAGCATTTTTTTCTATAGAAATATAACCATCCCACAGCAAGTCTACAAACATGGACACGCTTCTTCTCGGTAACCTGTGGAAAAAACAAAAAAAAAAAAGAATCCCACTGAAGTTCGGAAGCTCGGAGTCGCTGCACGCGCAATTCTTTTTTTTTTTTTTTTTTCCTTAGCTTTGTCGTGGGCGTCACAACGTTACAAAAAGTTTTGTCTACAAACTCCTCCTGGTAATCCGTTAGCCTGGTACATCTGCCAGTTACGTAACAATTACACAAAAAAGGTTTTTTTTTTGTTTGTTTTTTTAACTCAAATTGGCAAGTTTATGGCATTTGAAAAATATTGCCATTTTTTTTTCAATTATAAAATGAGAGCTTTTTTGAAATAGTAAATGACTAATGTTTCTTGTACATTTGATTTAATTTGTTTACTTATTTCATTACATTATGGGAACTTCAGTTTAATTTTAGCAGCTTGAATCGTTCCGACGTAATTCACTTGTGGTTTTAACTAACAGATCGTAACAAACTGACAAGTAACAAATCGATTTTGCAAGTTACGTAACAATTAAACAAAAACGTTTTTTTTTTTTTTGACAGAAGTTAGGTAGTTTATGACATTTGAAAAATATTGCATTTTTTTTTAATATTCTTAACTGGAGAGATTGCAACAAATATATTTTTACCATCGCCATGATTTGCGCCTCTCGTAATGTTTGACTTAATTTTTTTAGTTCTTGTCGTTACATTCCGGTTGTATTTAATTTGTGATTTTATCTAAAACAGGTAACAAATCGCGTTGAGTAACAATTACACTAAAAACGTTGTTTTTTTGTTTGTTTTTTTTTTACTCAAGTTAGCTAGTTTATGACTTGAAAAATATCTGAGGTTTTTTTTTATTGACAAAATTAAAGCTTTTTTAAATATATATCTATTGACTGGAGAGATTATAACAAATTAATTTTTACTACTTCATTTCCGGTTCTCGTACGTTTGACTTAATTTGTTTCATTATTTTCAATACATTACAGTAATGTAGATTTTATTAAAATTAACAATATACTAATTATGGATTTTAAAAAAGAGATCGTAGCAAATTGACAAATCACTTATTTACCAATGACTAAAAAAATGGTTTCTTTACTCAAATCAGCCAATATCACACTTTTTTTTAAAATGAAGAGCGTTTTTTTAAATAAACCTCGAGAGATTGTAACAAAATATTCAAGATCATTTTCTTTTATTGAACATTTGACCCAATTTGTTTAGTTTTTCACTACCTTACAGAGATGTTGGTTTCCTTTGAGCGGCATGAATCATTTGGACATTTTTTCATTTAATGCATACAGAGACCCAAATTTCAATTTGCTGCTAAAAGTCACCAAAGAAATCGTCACAAATTGTCTCAAAAGTAAACAATTTGTGCTTCTTGCACATTAACATGTTCATTTGCGCTTTTCGTACATTTGACCAAATTAGGGAAACATTTTCTCATTATGAATCATTAGGACGTCATTAACTTGCGATTTGTCATTTACGTATTTGAAGGGACCTGACTTCCTGTTTATGGCTAGTTGTTGTCATGTTGTGCGGATCAGGTTGCGATGGAGTCAGGAAGTATAAAATACAGTGTGCCCGCTCACTAAAATTGTGTTAAAAACGAAAAAATTAAATAAAATCCCGTACACCATACAGTAAAGCAGTGATTGACTGACCAACTGAGAAAACTGTGACAACCCAAAAAGGTTTTCATATTTATAAAGTCAGCTTGTTCCATGCTCAGCATTATAGTACACAATTGACAAACAAATCAAGTGCAATGTGGGAAATGTCAAATCCAACATTTGTTAAACAATTTAATAAAAATGTTGAAAATGTGGATGTCAAATTGTATGTTGTTTGTTTCCCAATACAAAATACTTTAATGAACTTGAAAGACATTTTCCTTTTTTTAAAATAATAATTCTAACAACCTGCTTTTTCTCGTCAAACTCAACTTCCCATTTTCAGAGAAAAAAAAAAAGATTTGGACTCTGGCCACTCGTACGATACGTATATGCTACACAAGGCACCCTGCGGCGTTAATGTAAGACGCGCTCAGTGTTAGCGTTAGCATGTAGCGTGTGCGGGACGGAGGAGCTTGGATCATGTCTTGATTTCACGTTCGAGTTTAACCACCTGGATGAGAGCTGAAGGAATCAACTTTTTGTACTTTGAACACGACAGTTTACACTATAGTTTTGTTGTGACGAAATAAGAGAAAGGATTAATTATTATTTCATAATTCATAAACTTGGGAATTTTCCAGACTAAATATTAATATTTGTGTCAAACTGGTTTCCAACCACTGGCTTCCAAAGTTGACGATTCGTTTGGAAGTCATGCAAACGTGGGAGCACATTCACAGCTGACAATTTAGCAAGTTAGCCTAATGCCATAGTTGCCTAAGTCAAATTTGAACGTTTTTGGAAAAAACAAGAAAAAACTTTGCTATCTATGCTATTAGGCTAACGGACTTCTTCTTCCTGGGGGGGGGGCAGAAACGTTAGGATGTTGGTGAATAGACAGGAAGATGTGAAACGCACAATGTGGCTGTCTAATTAAACAAAACAAAGGAAATAACTCCTTTTCTAGGAGCAGTTTGTCTTTAAAAACACCTGGAAATGGA
Organism: Phyllopteryx taeniolatus; assembly: GCF_024500385.1. Lineage (NCBI taxonomy): Eukaryota > Metazoa > Chordata > Actinopteri > Syngnathiformes > Syngnathidae > Phyllopteryx > Phyllopteryx taeniolatus. The sequence goes on along the minus strand of NC_084511.1, from coordinate 21,944,318 downwards.
CAAAATGAGCCGAAAATTTTCACTTCAAAATAAAATTGCAAATCTTCCTGTGTCTTTATGGCTATGGCTTTTTGAGGGTCTACTCACAATCGACAAATTACAAAATACCCCCCCCCCCCCCCAAATAAAAACAACCAAAAAAAAACAAAAAAAAACTAATTTCATGTTTCCAAGACAAATGGAGCGAGGGCTGAATTCTCCCAAAAATTTCAGGGTGCAAGGATCCCTTGAAATGAGGCTAAATTGGCCACTTTGAACTACAATGGCAGACTTTATTTGGCTTTTCAGGCATGGCTTCTGGAGACTTTTCTGTGGGTCTACTCATGATAGACATACCTACCAAATTTCATGTTGTTAAGTCAAACAGAATGCAGGGGCTGAGTTTAAAAAAAAAAAATCATTCTAGGGAGCCAGAATTCCTTGGGATGTGCCTAAATCAGCCACTTTGTACCAAAAGGACTGACTCTCTTTGTCTTTTCGGGCATGGCTTATTGGGACTTTTTGTGGGTCTACTCATGAAAGACATGCGTAGCAAATGTCATGTTTCCAAGACAAAATGGGAGCGGAGGGTGAATTTTCAAATAAATTCCAGGGAGCAATAGCCCCTAGAAATGAGCCTACATAAATGAGTCACTTTGAACCAAAATGGCAGACGTCCTGTGTCTTTTCAGGGATGGCTTCTTGAGACTGTTTTGTGGGTCTCCTCATGATTGATATGCCTATAAAACTTAATGTTTCCAGGCCACAATGGGTGCTGGGGTTGAATTTTCGAAAAAATTCCAAGGAACAAGGATCCCTTAATTGACAAATTCGAACCAAAATGGCAGACTTTGTGTCTTTTCGGGCATAGCTTCTTGAGAATTTGTGTGGGTCTACTTATAATAGACAGGCCTACCAAAGGTCAAGCTGCTAAATCAAATGCCACAAATTTGGAGTTGGGTGTAAATGTTTAATTTGTTAGAGATGGTTCGTGATTTTTTTGGGGTGTTGCTGTATGGCAGGCTAATAAATGAAAGCGAGGAAAAGAAAATCCTTTTACTTTCCTTTCAGGGTCAAAAAGTCTCAAATTAAGACTTAAAGAATTGTGACGCTACCTTTAAAGTTTAAGAAATGAACTGCACACTCATAGGCATGCACACAAACACACGCACTCAAAGCCAGCAGAGGCAGTGAAAGGTCACTGAGTGTCGGCTGAGGTTAATTGGTAGCAAAGAGTAAGCATAACCTCCGGCCTCCATCTTTACCTCACGCAGCAAAACACGGCAGCCGCTTGGGAGGTGGGAAGGGAAAAAAAATGACCTGATTCCTGACGGCCAAGGCGAGAGGAAAGAGGAAAAGAAGAGGCTGAGGAAGCAGGAAAGACGACGGGGGTCTAGGCAGAAGCGGGAGTTGGGCCTTGAAATGGGAATATTCCTCACAATTTACGTTTTATAGATTACAACATGACTGGAAATGGACCTATTCCAACAAAATCGGCACAGAAATCAAAACAAAATGACAGACTACTCCAGGGAGCGCCGCCCAGTGGCTTAAGGGGGTTTGATTGCTTCAATTTTCCACCATCACACAAGTTTTTGCACAATTTGGTGAATTATTTAGTTGATGTTAAAGCCCTCGTAAAGGAAATTTACTAATTTGGCTTTAGCTGGAATAATAATAATAATAATAACATTTCCACAAAATGGATTATTTTGCCAGGATATATAATAATAATAATTAAAGCCTGACAGATGAAAAATAAAAATGGCAGAATAAAAATTATAATTAAAAGCCCCCCCCCCCAAAAGGAGAGCTATTTGGCAGAGTAATAATACAAATAATGATTAAAGCTGCCCCCAAATTGATACGTTTGCCAGGATGACACTACTAATAATAACTGCAGTTTGCTTAAAGTATGACCCAATTTGCCATCACCAGCACACTGAAAATTTCCTGAATAAAAAATAGTTAAAGGCCTCAAAAGTGATTCATTCGGCAGTCTGCTGAAAGTGATAATAATAATAATAATAATAATAATAACAATAATAATAATAATAAAAGCCTTATGAGGCTGATTACTTGGTCAGAAGAAGAAAAAGAGATAATAATACAAGCCCCCAAAAGTTATTCATTTGGCAGTACTGTGTACTGAGGGTAAAAATAATAATTAAATCCTTAAGAGGGTGATCACTTGGCCAGAATAAGAATATTAAAGGCGACAAAAGGGAATTGAGTTGCTGTAATAATGAAAGGCAATAATAATTAAAGTCCATAAAAGGTGGTTTATTTGCCATAATTATAATAAAGATCTCAAAAGGTTCTATTTTTTCAATCATTAAAATAACAAATATATTCCGTCCCCAAAAGATGGATAGCTTGCTAGAAAATTAATACTAATGATAATAATAATGAAAGCTGAAAAGGTGATTAATTAATAATAATAAACACAGCAATTATAACAAGAAAAAATATTTTGTAGCCTAAAAAATACTTGACCACTTTGATACTTCCTGTTAACTTGTGAAAATGTGGACATTCTGGCTCCTCCCAACTATTTTATTATTATGATTACTCTTTTCTATTTAACATCAACTTGAACTTCTGCGCTGACTTCTTTTCATGTTCAGTGATGAACTGTGTTGTTGATGAATTCTTTGACAATCAACATTTAATATGGATGATGACGACAATCAAGAAAATGTTTCGGATTCACTTCAATATTCCAGATTACAACCTTCAGCTCTCATTATGATGAGGAGGATGATGAGAATTTTAATTTTGACCTGAAAGTTCTTAATTTCCACTTTGGGCTTGTCAATTAATTCTGAACGGTTTCTCCTGTAACGAGAGTGTTGTGATGTTCAAGAAGAAAAAACAAGAAACAAACATTTCCCGGCAGCGTCTGTACATGCAAAACCCGTCAGTCCAGCGGCGTGACGTCACGCGAGCTTCGCCATATTTACACATATACACCGGGGAAAAAACACGAGAAAGACAAAGATTCCCGCCGTATGTAAACGAGGCAAACGTCCTGGTTAAAAAAACAAATAAACAAAACAAAAAAACAGGCCAGGTTGTTTGACTTTTTTGACGGTCGCAGCAAAAACTTCCCACAGAAGTCCAAAGAAAGAAGTTCAAAGTCTGGCTAGATAGTTTCACATGGAATACTGCGTAAGGATTTACAACAAAGTCTACTTGGGGGAAGGAGGTGGGGGCAAAAACATGAAACAAAAGTAAAGTGTGTTGTTTACATTCCTTCCATTTCTCATTTACAGCTGATTGGTTGGCTTGAAGCCAGGTGGGCAGAGTCTAAAGCAGTGGGCGTAAGGGAAAAGGGGAGTCTGTGGTGAAACACAGCCAGGCACAGGTGAGGTTTTCAGGGGGCTGGAGAGGTGTTTTGTAAGAGGGTTGTTGGGGATGGTGAGGTCTTTTTAAGGGTGGTGAGGTGTTTATTGAGGTGTTGGGGGGGTCAGTGAGGTGTTAAGGGAATTGACCATGGGTTTGGATGCGACAGTGAGGTATTTGGGTGGGGCAGTAAGGTGTTTAATAGGGCAGAGAGGTGTTTTGTGAGGTGTTCGGGTGGGCCAGTCATGTGTTTAGTAGCGTTATGGTGTATGGGGTCCCGATGAGGTGTCGAGTGTGATGTTAGAGGGGCACTGAGGTGTTTGGGTGGGGCAGTAAGCTGCTTAATAGGGCAGTTGGGTCTTTGTGGGACCAGTTAGGGCAGTAATGAGGTGTTTGGGGTTGACAGTAAGTTGTTAAATAGGGAAGAGACGTGTTGGGGATGTGGTGAGGTGTTTAGGGGGCAGTAAGGGAGGTGTTTAGGACTGGCAGTGAGGTGTTCAGTGGGATGGTGGGGGAAAGTAAGATGTGTTTAGGGGGGCAGTGAGGTGGTTTGGGGTGGTGATGAGGTTTTTGGAGCAGTAAGGTGTTTATTAGAGCAGGGAGGTGGTTGGGCGTGTAGTTAGGTGATAAGGGGGCCGTAAGGGAGGTGTTTGGGGGCCAAGTGCGGAGTTTATGGGGATGTGGTGAGGTGTTTAGGGACAGTAAAGGTGCTTGGGGCCCTGTGAGGTGTTTAGGAGCACTAAGGAGGCGCCTGGGGTGAAGTCTAGGAGGCAGTGAGGTGTTTATGGGGCGGTAGTGAGGGTTTGTGAGGTGTTTAAGGGCAGTGTGGTTTGTTTATGGGGAGCAGGTGTTCAGGTGAGCAGCGTCAACAGGGGGTGACAGTTGGCGGGGCTCGAAGCTGGGAGCGTCAGGGGTGGCGCCCTCACAGGTAGATCTCCCTCTTGGACGCGTGTCCCGTGGGGGTGGTGGCCGAGTGGAACTCCACCGCCTGGCTGAGGGGGATCTCCTCCAGGCCGCAGTCTTTGGCAGCCGCGCCCAGGGGGTAGGCACTGCTGTAGGGCGTCATGAAGCGCATGTTTGCCACCCTGCCGCCGCCGCCCGGCCCACGTTCCTCCACGGGGATGGGCTTGGGGCTGCCGTTGGCCACAGGGAGCGGCGCCGGCGGGTCCCGGGCGGCGTCCGTCTCCTGGTAAGGCACGAAGGTGGACAGCTTGGGGGGGGCGGCGCCCTTGGCTCCCTTGCGGTTGGGTGACAGCTGGCCAGGCATCCAGCATGAGTCCGAGTGGCCGAACTCAGTGCACTCGCGCGTGCAGTTGCCTGTCATAGCCACGTCCGGGAGGGGCCTCAGGTCTGGGCGGAGGGGGCACACAACACAACACACAATCAATAAATCTGGTTGCCATGGCAACTAGAACAACAACAACAAACTGATTTTTTTATTTTATTTATTAACCTAATATATAATGACAGCTATCCCAATGGGGTGCCCTTCAGTGGGAGAGAGATTAAAACTGTAATGTCTACAATCATTTCTAGAAAAAGTGTGTGCGTGCACCCCCAGTGGTTGCTCTCCAGGGGTTGCCAAAGATTAAAAGTGTTAAGGTGCTCTTCTGTAAACACTGTGTTTTCACTCAAAGTTTATTCAGAAAATAGAGAGGTTGAATATGATCATTTTTTGTGGGGGTGCGGTTAGGGGGTTGTGGAGCCTAAAAGCTTTCACAAGGCTGTTATACAACATAAAATCAATGTACTGCAGCTATACATTTATTTTTTTAAATTCATATTTTGATAAGGCTATGCTGGAAATGGGGATGCACCAACAACAACAATCTTGGTGTTGGAAGGGTGTCTGTGGCTTAAAAGTTTTGTTAAAGTTGTGCAATGATGTAAATAATAATAATAATTTTTTTTAAAAACATGGTAAATAAGGTTTCTTTAGATGGTTTTGGGAGGTTGTTGTAGGGTAGAGGTACGCCAACACTGTTGCATGTGTTAAAATAGGGTGCATGAAAAAGCCAATTAGTAGCCCAAGAAGACAAAGAAGGGAATGAATGATGTCTGGGAATAAAGGGGAAAAAGAGAAGAGAAGAAATAGTTTGGAAAAGGTCAGTGAGGGTAAAGCAAAACATGAAAAGCATATGCAGGAAGTAACCTTTCTCTCCCTACGCGTGACATTAGATCATTCTCTAATAGCGGAGGCTCTAGGGTAAAGGGGGGTGCGGGGATGTGTGAGGGGGTCCTGGCGGAAAAAGGCAGCACCTCCCAACTCAAATGGCGTCGGCTTTATGGAAATTGAAATTCATGGCCTCCAGTTTAAACAGTGGAGCTTTAAGGACTTCCTGTGTAAAAAAGCAGCAAAATGTTGAGTCATGAACTTTGAACTTGGCTTTTCTTCAATTGCATTTGTACTTGTCACAAACTAATAGCACTTTGTTTTAAAATATGACTCATTATTCTATTATTCTTATTACCGCTAAGGCTGATTATGAACTATTTAAAATGCTATGCTTTGTATCCTACTTCTAAAGAGATTTTAAAAAAGCAATATGTGCTCTCTGCGTTTTAAATAAAGTGACATTTTTTCCCCTTTCACACAGAGATTCTACTGAAAACTGTGAAAGTCAATCAGGCATTTATCAGCCTCTGCTTTTCACACATAACCCAGCAAGACAGGGGTGGAGGAAGTGAGTGTCGAATTATGGCATTCCCTTCCACAGAGCGATTCTGCAAAATTGCTGCATCCAAGCAGAAAATGTAGATCCGGCTTTTATCAGTCTGTGCCTTTCACACAAAGCCCAGCCAAGGGTGAGATTACCTCGACTTTCACACAGTGACACGGCGTCCCACAGTCCAGCAATTGGCACAACAAGCACAAGGTGTTAAGTGATACTTCTGTCTCTGCATTATAGTACTACCTTTCACACAGTAATTGGTAGTGGTGGTAATGGCGCATCCGAGTCATGAAAATAGATCCAAGGTTTGTCAGCCTGTGCCTTTCACGCAGAACCCAGTAAAGGGAAACATTGCTACAACATTCACACAGCGGTTTGATAATTAACAATAACAAGGTGGAAGAAAAAAGTATCAGGTGTTAAAACTTCTGTTATTACGGTACTATTGTTACTGTATTCCCTCTCACGCAGCGATTCTGCAAATATGACGCTTCTGAGCCTTGAAAGTAGATCCTAGATTTGTCACAAGATTGAGCACAAGAAGGCGGGAGAAGTGAGTGTCAGGTGGAAATTTTCACATTTGTCCCGGCATTATGGTATTTCCCTTTCACACAGCCACCATCCCGCCTCGATTAGTGCCTGTGAAGGTAGGAAATTGCCCAGAAGCATTTTGTGTCTTTGCTCTCTCACAAACAGCGACGCAAGTAAAAGATAGTTTTGGCGGCAGCGTGAAAGGTGATTTTTCACGCTAACTCTGGAAACACAAGCTCACAAAAGAGAGGCAAAGTGTTGTTTTGTTTAAGTGTTAGTGTTTATTTACTTAACGCTGTCACTTTAAGTGCGCGTGCAGCCAATGAGGCAAACAGGAGCTGTCCGTGGTGCTGAAAACTATCTCACTGTCGACTTGTGTGTTTTGTGTGGACAACAAACTTCAACAACTTGGTTTTTTTGCGGAAAATAAAAGCATTCAAGAGCATTCCCGCCTTTAACACAACTCTGACTTTTTTTAAAAGCAGAAAGATACCATTTTTTTTTAGTGCTCATTCGCAGTAAAATGAAACATTGTTATATCTTTTCAATAAAGTTGTATTGAAATATCAAGAAAAGACAACATACATTGTCACTTATTTGGTGACCTTTCTTCCTGCTACTGATTTTCTTAGTTGTAAATGACACATTAATGAGCATTTAAATCCACTTTTCAACACAAATTAAATGAAAAACTGTTCTACATAGTACTACATCTATAATTTACTGACTGGTAAAATTTGATTGTAATAACTAGAATTGGCCCTGTTGTTTTCTATTTTCATTTGAATACTTTTTGTCAAGTATGAGCATATTTTTTTATCTACAGCTGCTTAATTGGACAATAATGTGACCAAAAAAAGTTAACAATTGATTTAATGAGTGTAAAGCATAATTTTTAAGAATAATTAAAGTGTTCCTTTTGAAAAGTGATCACATTAAAGACAAAGGATTTGTGAAACACCATTTTTTTTCACTGTTCATGCTTTGTTTAATAAGCAATAAATTTGGCATTGCATTAACATCACATTAGTTTTAAAGCTATAAATTAGACTGTTGAAAAGTATATATTCAGTGCTGTGAAAAAGTATTGGTCCCCTTCTCAATTTCCCCACTTTAATGTTTAAGATCACCAAACAACAAATGACAAATATTACCCAAGTGAACTTAAAATGCTGTTTTTAAATGGGGATTTCATTTATTTATGAAAATAAACTATTCAAAGTTACCTGGCCGTGTGTGAAAAAGTAATTACCCCCCTTGTTAAATCATGAATTAATTGTGGCTAATCACAATTTTTGGTTAACTTTCACCGATCACAAACAAGCCTGATTACCTCCAGACCCGTTCAATCAAGAAATCACTTAAACAGAATCTGTCCTGACAAAATCAAGTCATATATATATATATATATATAGAGAGAGAGAGAGAGAGAGAGAGAGAGAGAGAGAGAGAGAGAGAGAGAGAGAGAGAGAGAGAGAGAGAGAGAGAGAGAGAGAGAGAAAGAAAGAATAAAATAAAGTAATTTTTCAAAAATCTATATCAAGCAAATGTTACATTCAGACTGAGCTAAATTTAAAAAATTAAAGTTTGTTTTAATTGAACGGTGGACCCCAGCTATTTGCAGGGCACAGGGGCCGGTGAACATAGGTGAATAATTTACAGTAATTATAATTGCCATGAAGAAAACGTGGTTAAATGGGGATTTCTGCAAACAAATGTTTCCCCAGAAAATCTGCTAATAGGTGTGGGTCTACTGTGTTTATTTTATACTTGGTTCAAATCTTATTAAATGTAATGACAGTCCTTTATGCGAAAAATGTAAAATATATTTCTTTATTGATTGATGTATTGGTAGTAGTTATTTGGTTTTAATTGGCCAACGCTTCACATAATAAAAACGTGTAATAAATGAGTAAATAAACTCTCACTGAGCGACATTTCATCCTTAAGTGACGATGATACTCAGGTTTCTTTCTTTTTTTTTTTTAAATATCATTCCATCCTGTCTTCACTTCCTGTTTGTTGGTATCTGTCCGGCACCCTCTATAGATGCCCCTAACCCGACCCCACTTTCCAGTGTTTCACAGACATGGTCTCGGCTAATTAAACGAGGGTCAGATTAGAACTTTGTCTTGTCACTCTTTATTCTCTCTTAAACAACTTATTACTTTTGCAGGAATTAAATTAGCTGGCAATTAATTAAAGGACGCAGGGACAACGAGGACGAAGGGGAGAGGAAGTTGGAGGGGAATAAGACGAAAGGCGGGGGCTTTCATGTGTCAGGTTTGGCAGTAAATGAAGATGGAAATTTATTGCCCGAAAGAAAACTAAATTAGAAATATGAAATATTGGAATTAAATAGAGGAACGTTTGACACCCCCTTCAAAAACAGCCCTTCTTAAATAAATGTTTACAATTCATGAAGGACTAAAATACCCCAATCTTTTTTTCTCAGTTTTTTTTTTTAATGAGTTGTTATTAAGCCCCTTACACACAGATCTTGCAAAAATGGTACAAGTAGATCCCCCACCCAAGTGGTGGTGCCTTTCACGCAGAGCAGTTGAGTTTAATTGAAAGCGTGAAATTGGATTTTCTTAAGCTTTACTGACCTGCCCTTGACACTACCTCAAAAGCCGGGAAATTGCCTTGCTCCCTCATCTCTACGATAGTACCTTTCAAACAGTACAGCAACACGGGGGCGAAAAAAATGAGGAAAAAACGGCTTTTTGCATGCAGTGTGAAAGGGACTCATAATACCTCTGAAGTTGGAAAATTGCCTGATCAACTTCACCTTCTTCCTTTCGGTTGTTTTGGGGGAAAAAAAGGTGGATGTAGTAAAAGTTCATATCCTCATTCCGCTTTTCCGCTAATCCCATTTCACGCAGGCACTGACTGGCCTACAGTATGTTATGCCTCTGATACTACCTGAAAACCCATGAAATTGCCTTTGTCACTCGTCTTTATTTTGATACCTTTCACACTGAAAAGGGCAACAGAAAAGTACAGAGGAACAATCTGCTTTTGTGTGAAAAGTTGCTCAGTCTGAAAAGTTGTCAGTGGCATTTGTAGGTAAAAAGATGGAAGAAAAATGGTGGATGGCTGTTAAACTTCAAATCCCCTCTTTCTGCTTTACACTAATCCCCTTTCACACAGGCACTGACCTGCCTCTGTTACGCCTCTGATACTACCTGAAAAACCGGGAAATTGCCTTGGTCCCTTGCCTTTGTGCCTTTTAGCTTTCACATAGAACAGCGACATGGGGTAAATCTGTGTGTAAAGCTGTGACGGGCAGTGTGAAATTCAGATTGTCCTGTATGAGGATATGTGTTTTGTGTGTGCGTGTGTGTGTGTGTGTGTGTGTGCGTGTGTTTGGCACATTGGTTTTGTAGCCTTTTGTACTTTAGCGTTTGCTAAGGAACCGGACAGAAGGCGCCTGAAGCGGCTTCAAGTGCAATAACGCTGCAGCAGCTTCTCAAGCACATAAATATTTGACCATTGTGAAGTGTGCATGTGTGTGAGAGAGAATGTGTATGTATGTGTGTGTATGCGTGTGTGTGCGTGTGTGTGCGAGAGAGAGGTCTTTAAAGCTGCACAGCAACAGGGTTTGTCTTTGTTTTAAATTCACAAACTGACCTGAATACAAAAATTGCATCTCTATTCATACATAGACAAGTAAATGCTCATCCATACATTTTCTGCCATGCTTGTCCTCATTTGGGTGGCGGGTTAGCTGGTGTTAATCCCATCAGATTTTGGGCAAGTGGCACGGTACACTCTGGACTGGTTGCCAGACAATCACAACAATTTGTATTAAAAGTAACGAATGACTAGCAAATGGCGGCACGGTGGTCGCCTGTGTGGAGTTTGCATGTTCTCCCCGTGCCTGCGTGGGTTTTCTCCGGGCACTCCGGTTTCCTCCAACATCCCAAAAACATGCGTTGTAGGTTGATTGAAGACTCTAAAGTGCCCGTAGGTGTGAATGTGAGTGCGAATGGTTGTTTGTTTATGTGCCCTGTGATTGGCTGGCGACCAGTTCAGGGTGTACCCCGCCTCTCGCCCGAAGATTGCTGGGATAGGCTCCAGCACGCCCGCAACCTTAGAGAGGATAAGCGGTACAGAAAATGGATGGACGACCAAATAAGAACTGAATTGTTCCTCCTTGTACTATTTAGAATAGTCCACCAAATGAAAAATCCACTGGCATGTTTTGGCTTCCCTGTTTTAGTTGACAGGTCTCACTCTGGAAAAGTTATTTTTTTTTTAAAGTTTAAAATGGGCTACTTTAACCAGGATCCCTCACTGTAACTTGGCCAAAGGCAGAAGCCCGCATCACTTTTGGCTGTCGGCGTGTTAAATCCTTGCTGCCTATATTGCCTTCATGCTGCAAAAGCTGCCACCTTTCCATCTAGTCAGCTAGCTGCTTAGCTTGATGGCTAGCTAGCCGGCTCTCGTAATGTTTCACGCTGTGTTGGATATCCATCCATCCATCCATTTTCTGAGCCGCTTCTCCTCACTAGGGTCGCGGGCGTGCTGGAGCCTATCCCAGCTATCATCGGGCAGGAGGCGGGGTACACCCTGAACTGGTTGCCAGCCAATCGCAGGGCACATACAAACCAACAACCATTCGCACTCACATTCACACCTACGGGCAATTTAGTGTCTCCAATTCATGCATGTTTTTGGGATGTGGGAGGAAACCGGAGTGCCCGGAGAAAACCCACGCAGGCACGGGGAGAACATGCAAACTCCACACAGGCGGGGCCGGGGATTGAACCCAGGTCCTCAGAACTGTGAGGCAGACGCTCTAACCAGTCGACCACCGTTGTGTTGCATAAACTTTCTCAAATTTAATTTTCCGCGGTTGCCGGCTTCGTTTGTGAATATCCGTGCTGATACTTGAAACTTGGCTAAGGTAAGGGAAGCCTTCAGCGGTGAAATCGTTTTTTGTTTTTTTTAAACACATTTTATGGAGATCTCATTGAAGCTACAATGCATACATGCGCAGACGTGATGCACACTAAGTCAAAATGGCGACGCCCTTAAGCACCATAATCGTGGAATGTTTTGTGTTTTTGAAGTAAATGCGCCGTGGCAACAGTTGCAGCTCTCATCAGAATAAAGTACGAAGTATGTTGTTCTTTAATTCGTTGTGATCCGAATGCAAAAATTCTGATTCGATTTTTTTTTTTATCATTCGCGAGTTGATTCGACTTACCACAGACTGCTTTGTAGCTCTAGTACTTGTACTTGCTCGATTTTTTTTTTATCATTCGCGAGTTGATTCGACTTACCACAGACTGCTTTGTAGCTCTAGTACTTCATTCACACTCACACCTACGGACAATTTGGGGACTTCCAATAAATTTAAACTGCATTTTTTGGAAGCAAAAAAAAACAAACTTTTGGCAAGAGAAGCGCAGTCCACCCTAGACTGGTTGCCAGTAAAAGGTAGGACACATATAGACAAACAATGGACCCGTGGTTAGTTAAAGGAAGGGGCACATATAGATAAACAATAGACTGGTCGCCCCACTTCTCAGGACTAAATGACGGCATGGTCGTCGCAGACATAAGGACGTGATGGCGACTGATTGTTTTCTGTTGTATCACATGAGAGTGGAGGCGTTTTTCACTTTTAGATCAATATCTCTTGAAAAGCTTCAAATGACACGGTGGTCTCTCAGATGGCAACTGATGGTGGGTGGTGGAGCTTGATGGTGAGTGATGGGCGTGCGTGCCCATGTTTTCTGTTTTAGTTTTAGGAGTTTTAGTTTTTAATTTTACAGGATGAAACACTTCAAGGACAAAATGGTCGTCTCTCAGACGTCATAATGCAACACCGATTGATGGTGCGTAATGTCCACATATTGTTTTCTGCTATCTCACATAAGAGTGAAGGAGTTTTAAGTTTTTCACTTTTACATCAGTTTTATCTCATTGAAACACTTGACGTGGTGGTCTCTTAGATGGCGACTGATGGTGAGTGATGATTGACGCCAGTCGTGGATGTGTGTACACGTTTCGTGTTGTGCCATACGACAGTGGGAGTTGGAGTTGTTTACTTTTACATCCGTTTTCACTGGTTGCAAAACTTCAGAGGACACATCAGCTGCTGGGTTGTCCTTCAAATATCAAGACATAATGGCGATTGATGGTGAGTGATGGAGATGTGTAATTATTTGTTGTTGTGTCGTTCAACAGTAGGAGTTTTTTTTTTACTTTTAAAACGATTTTATCCAGATGAAACACTTCAAAGGACAAAATGACATCATGGTTGTCTTTCAGATGTCATAATGCAGCAGCGATTGATGGCTCATAATGGGACGTGAAGAAGTTTTAGTTTTTCACTTTTAGATTAGTTTTCTCTCGTTGAAAAACTTCTAATGACATTGTGATCTCTCAACTGGCGACTGATGGTGAGTGATGGCGATGATGGATGTGTGTGCTCATGTTGTTTTTCTGTGGCGTCATATGATCTTATGAGTTTCAGTTTTTTACTGGTTGAAACACTTCAGAGGACAAATCAGCTTGGCTTTCTCTCAGATATCAGGATGCAATTGCAATTGATGGCGAGTAGTGGAGACGTAATTGTTTTTGTGAGACGTGTAATTATTTGTTGTTGTGTTGTTCAACAATAGGAGTTTTAGTTTTTGTACTTTTAAACAAACTTTCCCTGGTGGAAACACTTGAAAGTACAAAATGGCGTGATGGTCATCTCTCAGACGTCATAATGCAATGGTGAGTGATGGCCCGTAATGGACACATTTGCACAATGTTTTCTGTCGTCTTAAGCGAGAGTCAATGAGTTTCGGGATTTTTACTTTTGAAACACTTGTCTCTCGTCAAAACACTTTAATACAAGAAAGCGGAGTGACCGATTGATGGCGCGTAATTGACAGTGTGTACATTGTTTTCTTTTGTGTCAAACGAGATAGATCTTTTTTTTTTGAGACAGTTTTCTGTCATCGAAATACTTCAGAGGACAAAACGGCAGCATGGCTGATTGATGGCATGCGATTGACGTGCACACATTGTTGTTTTCCCCTGTATCAAACAAGAGTGGAGGAGTTTTAATTTTTCACTTTTAAATAAATTTTCACTCATCCAAAAACTGTGCGCCCGATTGATGGCGCATGATGGACACATGCACACATTGCTGTTTTTCCGTCGTGTCATACGAGAGCATCGGCGCTGTCATCATGTTGTAGAATAAAAGCGTCATTTGCGTTTACACCGTCGTCTTGTTGGCGTCAGCGTGCACATCAAAACAGGAAGTGCCCGTCTAGCTGGAAATAAGTGACCCCCTCCCCCCGGTCCCCATTAGGATGCGTGGCGCCCAGTCCCGCTTGAACGCAAATAACATCAACAGCAAAGTAAATCAATGCACTTCTGATGCCGTACAGAATTAGCGGCGGGTTGACGACGACGACAACTCCGATTATTAATAGAAGAAGAAGAAGAAGAAGAGTTTGAGAGAAGTTGTTATCCCTGTGGTGTGGCCCTACTACGACAGGAAAATTCAATTAGCTAACAAAAGTGAATAAATTTGCAGAGTCGGCGCCCTCGGCGGGAAGATCTCCAAGGATGCAACTGGTGAGCAAGCAGGCGTGGGAGGGGCCACGGGGATCAGGGGACTCATTAATGGGAAGCTGCCATCTTGGAACTTTGTGGAAAAGAAAAAAAAAGACACAAAGTGCAACAGTGAAAACTTTCTGGCAGACAGAGTGTGAAATTATTTACCTAGAAGTGGAAACTTCCACAGTGACAGGAATTGAAATAATTTACCAGAAAAATCAAAATTTCCTCATGGAAATGAAGTGAAATCATCTACGGGAACATAAAGATTCCTACAGTGACAGGAAGTGAAAGGTTATCTCCAAGAAAGTAAAGTTTTTTTTAAAATTGAGTTATTCACAGGCAGCACGGTGGCCGACTGGTTAGAGCGTCAGCCTCACAGTGCTGAGGACCCGGGTTCAATCCCCGGCCCCGCCTGTGTGGAGTTTGCATGTTCTCCCCGTGCCTGCGTGGGTTTTCTCCGGGCACTCCGGTTTCCTCCCACATCCCAAAAACATGCATGAATTGGAGACTCTAAATTGCCCGTAGGCATGACTGTGAGTGCAAATGATTGTTTGTTCCTATGTGCCCTGCGATTGGCTGGCAACCAGTTCAGGGTGTACCCTGCCTCCTGCCCGATGACAGCTGGGATAGGCTCCAGCACGCCCGCGACCCTAGTGAGGAAAAGCGGCTCAGAAAATGGATGGATGGATGGAGTTATTCACACTTTTTTCAGCCAAAAATCAGACCAAAAAAATTTGGAGGGAGGGGTAATTCCACCAAAGTTATTCGCAGAAACATCTTATTGGTGGTATTTTCCCACTTATTCACGCTTCCTTTTTGGGCTTATTCATGCTCCACCCCCCACCTGCAATTTTGTTTTTTTGGGTGTTGGTGGGAATTCCACCTCAGTTTTTCAGGCAAAAGCTTATTGGCAGTATTATCCCGCTAAGTCACACTGATTTATTTATTTATTTATTTTTGGCTTATTCACGCTTTTTTAGGCAAATATTTTTTTTTTTGGGGGGGGGGGGGGGGGGGGCAACTTAGTGGCCGTAGTGTATTGTGTGTGTGTTTTTTTATATATATATATATACACACACACACACACACACACACACACACACACACACACACACACACACACACACACACACACACACACACACACACACACACACACACACACACACACACACACACACACACACACAATGGCTGGCGGCACGGTGGGCGACCGGTTAGACCGTTAGCCTCACAGTTCTGAGGACCCGGGTTCAATCCCCGGCCCCGCCTGTGTGGTGTTTGCATGTTCTCCCCGTGCCTGCGTGGGTTTTCTCCGGGCACTCCGGTTTCCTCCCACATCCCAAAAACATGCATTAATTGGAGACTCTAAAATTGCCCGTAGGTGTGACTGTGAGTGCGAATGGTTGTTTGTTAGTATGTGCCCTGCGATTGGCTGGCAACCAGTTCAGGGTGTACGCCGCCTCCTGCCCGATGACAGCTGGGATAGGCTTCAGCACGCCCGCGACCCGAGTGAGGAGAAGCGGCTCAGAAAATGGATGGATGGATGGATATAATGGCTGTCGATTAGTCACAGATTTTTGCTATTTTCTCTCAGGATCCGGCTCAAACCCCGTCAAATAGTGGAGGTTGACTGCAATCTGCATGGAAGTGAAAAATCCCACAGGCACAGTAAACAGAACCATTCCTATACGGCACTCACACGAAGTAGAACACCAAAAAATAAAAAAATAAACCTTTTGTCTTCTTCTGGAGCAAAATGAGGAAAGTGTTAAATTATGAGTGAATTTCTTTCTCACAACTTCCTGCACCAGCACTGAACAACAACACACTGATTAACACACACACACAACAAGAACAACACGGCAATGTGCATACTTCAAGAACATAAAGAACATGAAGAAGAAGCATAAGAAGATTTTCTTGGAAGCATTCCAGTAAAATTTTGTCAAAAGTTTTCCCCGGGAGGAAGTGCACTTGAAGAAAGAGTTAACTTCCTGGAGAATGCCAAATGACGGCGGAACTTTCTTGAACTTCGGAGGAGTCCATCAACAACACTGCTATTTTCAAATCAAAATCAAATGTTTGTGTGTTCTGTGTGTTTGATGGTCTGAATTGTTTGTGGGTATGCATGTATGTGAGTGTAGTTTGTGCGTGCAAGTGTATTTCAATTGCTTTTGTGTGTGATTTGTTAGTTTATTTAGTCATGTTTCAGTTGTGTGCATGCAATCGGTCTTTGTGTGTTGGTGTTTAATTGCTAATTGTTTGTGTGTATGTGGGGGGGGAATGTGTGTGTGAGAGAGAGAGAGAGAGAGAGAGTGTGTGTGTGCGTTTGTGAGTGTATTTCAGTTGCGTATACTGTGTTGTGTGTAAACATGTTTAGCCATGTTTCAATTGTTTGTGTGTGCGTGTGTGATAAAATGCCAACGTTCAGATCGACAAAATTACACTAAAATTAAAATCAAACAAAAAAAACTGTTGTATGAGGACATGCTGCTCTCTCTCTCTCTCTCTCTCTCACACACACGCACACACACATTCAAACACACACACACACACACAAAATCAGTAAATGGTGGGTTTATTGTATTCCGGCTTTGTGTAGTTATCGAAGAGGAGATAAAGAGGAAGTTGTTATCTGGCTGCGGTGGTGTTCTCTCTCATGTTCTCCACATGAAATGAACAAATAAGGCATACACCAGCTAAATGTGACGGCGCCCCGGGGCCCGCTTTGCCCATAATACAATGTGGCGCGTGATAGTTGCCGTGGCGCTGGCGCCACGCTCGCAAACACAAATGGAGCGAAAAGTTTGGAACCGTGCACCGTGAGGGAGGCTGTGTGTAGGAGAGTGTAAATTTGTGTGTGTGTGACAAAGACTGTGATCATGTGAGTGTGTGTTAGAGAGGGCGAGTCTGTGCGTTTGTAAGAGAGAGAGCCTGTTACCGGGGTGTGAAATCTAATTTGTCGACTTGAACCCCTCCCCATACCTGCACCTTTCGTGAACGAACAAGCATCAGGTACCTTTCACCCCTTCCAACATCATGGGAAAAAGCTTACGGCACGTGTGAATCGTCATCTTCATCATCTTCCTTTTTGTTCTTCTTGCCTGGCGCCACTCCCAGCCCGTTTTCCCTCGCATCCCCGCTTTCATAGTATCTCCTTTGTAAAGGATCCTGGCCCTGGGCGCAACGAGGCGCTCGGCCGGGAGGCGGAGGGAGAAAGCTCATTTGCATACGTAACGAGGCGGCCGGGTAGAAGAAGCGGGAGAAAGAAAAAAGAAAAAAGAAAAAAAAACGGATTCGTTAGCGTCTGGTTTGGGGGATTTTTTTTCCCGTTCCCCGCGGCGGATTTGACGGCCGGCCAGGAAGTTGGCGGAAGATTTCTTTGACGTTTATTTACGCGTCTGCTTGAACCGCGGCGGCGGCGGGGGAGGAGGGAGACGAAGGTTATGGTCTTCTTGCTCATCCTGCCGGCTAAATCTTAGCTTTCCTATGTTAAATGTTGAAGATAAAAACAAAAAAATGTGCAGAACAACAGGAAAATGGGCTCCTGCCTGTTCTTCCGTCTTTTTTTTCCCCTGAAGAAGAAGCAGCAGAATTTGCCGGGATTGTTTGTTTCTTTTTCTCCCATCTAATCTGTGATGCAAACGAATTACGGCGTGAAGCCGAGCCGTTATCTCGCTCACGCAGCACGAGAGCGAGCGGGAGGCGGCTGAATAATGAATCAAACACGCTCCCAGCACCTCGCAGATTTCCTGCAGCTCACTTGAAATATTGAGAGGCCCCCTTTAACGCAAACACGGGTAACGGCAGCTTGTCGACAACCCCAACGATAACCACACGACCCGCAGTCAACTGGACTGGCTTGGTTCCACTTTATCCCTGGTTTTCAGCAACTTTTCCAGTCAAATTAGAAGCTTGGTTGCACCTCTTTACAACTGTCCTTTGTGGGTTTTGTGTGAAAGGCAAAGGTAGAAAAATTCCGGCTCTTTTGTTTTGGATTTTTCAATACAACAGGCCGGGAGACGTTCGTCAGGTGTTAAACTTCACGCCCCAGTCCCGGCTTTCCACTGTCAAATTTCACACATTCGACTTTGACTTCAACCCACCGTTGTTCCATGTCGGTACCTTTCAGGACGATGGTGTTAAACTTCCCGCAGTCGTCCCAGTTTTCCACTTATCCCTTTTCATACAGAGGCCTCACAAAAGCAGGTGTGAAAAGGAACTGCGGAAAACTGGGCACGGAGTTTCACCTTGACACTCACTTCTCTGCGCTTACTCCACTTCACACAGCTGCCATACTGCCTCTGATACTACCTTGGAAGCTGGGAAATGTATGCATCGAGTTCAACCCCCTATTCTGTGCCTTTCATGCAGGATAATGACTCAGAGGGAAATGCCAGCTTGGAGAGTCAGTATGAAAGTCACCCCTTTTCATACACAGACAGTCCTACCTCTGATAGTATCCAGAACAGAGAAATTTGGGGTGGATTTCTACCACGCGTTGAGAGTATACCTTTCACCCAGCACAATGACGAAGCAGAAAAGCCAGCTTCGAGCAGCAATGAGAAAGTAGCCCCTTTTCACACACAGACAGTCCTAACTGCGATACTAATTCAGAAGCTGAGAAATTTGTGAGCCAACTTCAATCCCCCATTCTGTGTCTACCTTACATGCACAACAAATTTGAGGGAAAAAGCCGGCTTTGAGGGCCAGTAAGAAAGTAGCCCCCTTTTATGCAAAGACAGTCCTGCCTCTGATAGGGTCTCAAAAGTCAGGAAATTGGTGAGTGGCTTTTAAACAACGATTCTAAATCTACCTTTCACGCAGAACAACAACTCGGGAGGAATTCGACATCAAGGGGCCTGTGGGGAAATAGCGCAATTTCACACACACAGACATTCCTGCCTCAGATACTACCTGAGAAGTCAGAAAATTCACGAGTCAAGAAAGACACGAGTGTCTGTTTCAAGTGTTCCTAAGCATGTGCATGTGTTGTTTGTGGCTGAGTGTGTTTCAAATGGTTGTATTTGTGCATATTGTGTTTCAATCGTTTGTGCACGTGTGTCAATCGTTTGTGCATGTGTGTTGTTGATGTTTAAATTGTGCAGTTTGTGTTTTGTCTGTATGTTTCAAATGTTTGTATGTGTGTATTTCTTACGTTTAAGTTGTGCGATATTCTGTTGAAATTGTTCATGTGTGTATTACTTGTGTTTGAGTGTTTAAATTGGTTGTGTGTGGTGTTGTTGCATGTTACACTTGTTTTTATGTATGTGTGTGTTGCTTATTTAAATTGTATATAATTATGTATTAAAATAAAAGCTGTTGCAATGCTGTCAGTGTCCATCGGAGACAACTCCTTGATCAAAAATCCTAACCCTCATCACTTTGGTTTTATGTAAATATACAACGTTCATGCATCAATTTGGTGTGTGCAATAGCGTCCCCTGTGATTGAGCAATGTTTAAAGGGAATTGCAGTAGAAAGACTTGATCGTGTTCTCATTCAGAGGCGAAGCAAACTCATCCAATCATCTTTACGCGTCAGTATACACACATGAATACACACGCACACACACAAACACACACTCAGACCCCCGGGAAGTCTCAAGTCAGCCAGCAGGGTTCAAAGGGCACCAGGAAATGGACAGGAAGTGGACCGCGGAGGACAGTGCTGGTGTCTGAGAGAGCGACACAACTGGAGCAGAACAACATGGACCCTCTGGACACCCACCCACACACACACACACACACACACACATCATCGAGTCCCCTAAGCCAGCGGATGTGAGTGATGTGATGCGACATCCGACACGTCCTTTTGCAGTCCACTAGCCTGGGAGGCTTTGGCCCCGCCCCCCCAGCGGCAGTTCGGCCAATGGGACGCTGGCGGCTATGAGAGAGTTTAGTGACTAGAAAGTCAGACATCAAATAGAAGGTCGGAGAGATCTCACACCCGTAGGAAGTTTGTGTGAGTCTGTGTTAATGTATTAAAATGTTTCTGTGTTTGAGTGCATGTGTGAGATTTTTGTGTGCATTTTAGTTGTGTACGTGTTTTGAGTGCATGTGTGAGATTTTTGTGTGCATTTTAGTTGTGTACGTGTTTGATTTGCCCTTCGGGGATAAAGTTAAATAAAAGTTATTTGAATCTTAAATCAATTGTTTCTATGTGTCTGTTGCTTGGGTTTCAGTGATTTGAATGTGCGTGTATGTATTTGTGTGTATACATAAGTATGTATTACATTGGAACAATGATGCCACGTGTGTATTCATGTTTTTGACCCTATTACAGTTGTGTGTGTGTGTGTTTTAATTCTTTGTGAGTACGTGTGTGCTGTTGTGTGTATAAATGTTTGGTGTGTGAGAGTGGATGTATTTTGATTGTGTGTTTCAACTGTTTGTTTATTTCACCCGTTTAAATTGTATATGTGCAAGTGCGTTTCAATTGTGTGTGCGTATATATTTTTTTAACTGTTTTTTCGTGTATATCAGTGTGTGCGTGTGTGCACGAGTGTGTGTTGCACTGCGACTGTGATGCTGTGTGTGTATGTAAGTGTGGGTTTCAATTGTCTGTGGTTGTGTATGTTTGTGTTTTAACCATTTATGTGTCTGTATGTGTGTGTGTGTGCACAAGTGTGTGTGTTACACTGTTACACTCGGACTGTGATGCGCTGTGCGTGTAAGTTTGTGTTTCAATTTTGTGTGTGTGTGTGTCTGTTGTCAGTGTGTTTTGTTTGTTTTAACCATTTGTTTGTTTTTGTGTACGTGTGTGTGTGTGTGTGTGCTCGGTGTTAAACTGGGGCTGTGTTCTGCATTACAAACATTGTAAACGATGCTTTGCCCTTCCACCGTGTGTGTGTGTGTCAGTGTATAGTCAGCAGCACCAGTGACCTGTGTTGGCCTCGATGTGTTTTTATCCGTGCTTGTGTGACCCGAATTGTAAATAAAGCATTGTGCACTAAGCTGTGAGAGTGTGAGTGAGTGTGTGTTTGCGCGTGTGTGTTTATGAGTGAGTGTGTGAGAGCGCATGATATGAATTATGAACATCAGCCTCCCCCTGACCCTGATGCGTGTCCGTGCTGTATGACTTTGCATCGTGCATATCAAAGTGCAAGTTATCTCTTCAGTGTGTGTGTGTTTGTGTGTGAGGTTAATTGAGGGGAGGCGTCTCAAGTGTTGCCCAGGGAGACGCCCGCCCGCCACTGCCTTTGTCCCATCATTGGCTATTCAGCACCACGCTTGGGACCAAACAATTCGCCGATGCCGAGCTCCAGGAGATGGAGGGCAGAGGGGGGTTTACCGCGGCACACGTGCCCGCTGATGGGGGCTCGTGGCTAGGCCACCAGGGCAAGCGTAACCCACCTCCGCTGGAGCTCAGACAAGAGGCTAATCCTTACACGCAGAGAAGAAGTTAATATCTGAGGATTAAGCGGGAGAAAGAGGCACTAACTCCTCCCCACGCTACCCCCTCTGCCAAAAAACTTTCACACCACTTGACTTTCCCCCCGTGTTGTGCCCCATGTGAAAGAAACCATCATGGAATGGGGGGGCGAAGGTAATTTCCCAGCTTCTGATGCAGTATTAGCTTCAAAAAGTTTCATTACATACTGTACATAACTGTAGCAGAAAATTGAAGCAACTGTGCAACACAATACGCCGCAATTAAATAGTTGACTGTGTGAAAGGGGTGAGAGACAGGCGCCTTTTTTCACACAGAGAATGAATCACAGTTGTAACAGAAGATATGGCATTGGTCCGCCATGGCGTTTTGCACAAAACCCAGCAAAAGCAGGATAATGTCACAATGACATCTCTTCTCTCTCACTAGTACTTTTTTCGACTCTAGATCGCCTCTCTCTTTTTCTAGAACGTCCCTTTCCTTCAGATTTCAGTGATCCCTTCCTTTCTTCTCTAGATTGCTCCTCTTCCTCTAGAACATTTCTCTTTCGCCCTTTAGGTCTTATCTCTCTCTCTCCTTGTTTCTTTCCCCATCTTCTCCTATTCTAGAGGTCCTCTCTAGACCAAGTCTTTCCTCTCTTCTCTAGATCACTTCTACCTATATATAGGTCTCCTCTCCTCCTTCTTTAGATCTTACCACTCACCTTCTCTTGATCGTCCTTATCTCCTCTAGATCTTTCTTTTCTAGATCTCCTGTCTTCTCCTTTCCTCTCTCTAGTCTTTACCCATCTAGAACTTATCTCTCTCCCTTGTCCTCTAGATCCCCTCTCTACACAAGATAATTGCTCACCTCTAGTTTTCATCTCTCCTTCTCTAGATCTTTAAGTTGTGTAAGTGTTTGATTATTTGACTCTCCTCTAGATTCCTCCCTTTGTCTCCAGATCTCCTCCCTTCTCTTCTAGATATCGCATTTCACCTCTAGTTAGCCTCTCTCTCACTCTAGATCACCCTTCTGCTCTACATATCACCTTTCACCTCATTTCTCCAAATCTCCACTCTTCTCCTTTCTTCTCTTCTTGATCCCCAGCTTCTCCTACTCTACTCTAGAACTCATCTCTTATAGTCTAGATCACTTCTATCTACTATATACCAAACCTGTTCTCCTCTAGATCACTTCCATCTCCCCTATAGCTCCTCTGTTCTCCCTAGATATAGCACCTCACCTCTAGTAATCCTCTCTCCTTCTCTAGATCTCTCCTTTAGATCTCATTCCTTCCTCTGTAGAATTTCACTAGTCTCCTTTCTTCTCTCCTAGGCTGCCCCTCCTGCTCTACAATTCTTCCCTTCTACTCTGGAACTAATTTCTCATCTCTCTGATGGATCGCTTTTATTTCCTCTAGATCTTCTTTCTTGTCTTGACATCATATCAACAATAGTTCTCTCTCCTTCTCTTGAGCTCCCTTCGTTCTTCTAGATCTCATCCCTTCTTCTCTAGATCTCCTTTCTCAATTATTTTCTTCTAGATCTCTACTCACTTGTTCTAGATCTTCGCTCCCTATCCTCTAGATGTCCTCCCTTCTTCTGTTGATCTATTTGAGCGCACATCTCATCCTCATATTTCATCTCACATCAAGATCCCATCTCTGCTCCTGTAAATCTCCTCTTCTCAGTCTTAAATCGTAGCTTTCATTCTCTAGATCCCCCCTATATTGCCCTCCTCCTCCGCGAGATATCCACTTTCCTCTAGATCTATCTTCACTAGATTCCCTCTAATCTCCTCTAGATCTTTCTTCTCTTCTAGATCTCCCCTCTTACTCTAGAACTCTTTTCTACTCTATATCACTTGTCTCAGCTATATCTGCTCTTTTCTCCATTAGATATCACCTCTCACTTCGACTTCTACTCTCTCCTCTAGATTTCCGTTTTCTAGTTCTTCTTTTCTCGCCTATCTCCACCAGTACATCTCTCTCTCTCTGTCCAGGTCTTCCCACTCTATCCTCTAGATCTCCTCCCAAATTTATTTAAGATATCCTCTCTTCTCCTCACTTTTCAGAGATCATAGATTTCATCTTTCATCCTCTAGATATCTTCTCTACATCCCTTCTTCTCCTCTAGATACCTTCTCTCCTCTAGCTAACCTCAGTTTTCCTTTACATCTCATCTCGGCTCCTCTAGATCTTCTCTCAGCCTGAAATCATGACTTTCCTCTTTCATCCTCGAGATATCCTTCATACTCCTCTAGATCTGCTTCTTCCTCCTCAATCCATTCTCTCTTCTCTAGATCCCCTCCCTTCTCCTCGTCTGCACGAAACGTGTCAAACGTAATATTTACTCATGTCTCCTTCCTCCTCCTCCATCACACTCTCATCTTTCTCCTCTCTCATCTTCTCCACAGGTGACCACTGAGGCACTGCGGGTGTGTGTGTGTGTGTGTGTGAGTCTATCGTGTATGTGTAGTGCGTGTGAGTGTGTGTTCGGGGAAGTGGATTATCATGGTGGTCTGCAGGAGTTGCCGGCAGCTGAGCAGAAAGCTTTAATGAGAAGTCACTGTTTACTGGGGACAGACTGGGATGCGCGCGCACACACACACACAGAGACATACAAACTCCCACACACCCACGTGCACACACTTGAGGCACACTGTAACTATTGCAGTAATGGAGGTTGGAAGGTTCCTTCTACAAACTAGTCTGCTCTGTGTTTCCTCATTAAGGAGGACAGTCAGAACACACTCACAAAGACACACACTCTCAGCCACACATGCACATACAAATACTTTTTTACAGGGTATCTAAGTTTACAAATACTTTTTAAAGACATTTGTAAGGCCACTCTGTGCAAATTTAACACCTCATCTTCATTAACCATGACAACTAGGCCTAAGCGATACCATTTTAAAACTGTAACAACAAAATGTTTTGTCTATTGCTGTGGTTAACATTTATAAGTCTCGAGTGGATTTGATGTTCCTTTGTCTATGTCAGGTGTTCCCTTCAGGGACAGTTTGAATTCATAATTTCCTCCAGGATGACAACTGAGCAATTGTTCCACATATCTCAAACTATTTGTCCACCTATACTTTGTCTATCTATTGAGTGTCGCCTTCAGGGACAGTCAGAAATCTCAGAATTCCTCTAACACAACAACAGAAGTACATACATCCATCTATCAAATCTAGTCAGGTGCCTTCAGGGACAGTCTGAAGTCTTAGCTTTTGCCTCAATTTGAAGGCAGCGGCAATTGCTTTCAACATAACACGACTAGACAAGCGAGTATTTTGTAATAAACCTCACACCGCTGTCCCTGCTATACCCTTTAAACACACCCACTGTTCTGCTTCTGTTTTAACTTTAACACCACGTTGGAAGCCAGGAAATTAATGGCTCTCCTTTCGTCTTCCGTGTCCCGTGTTAGCTCATTTCGCACAAGACAGCTTTGATGGGAAGTGTGAAAGGGGCTAATGAAACGCTCAGTGGGAGGTTTGATATGATTTATTGTCATATTTCTTCCCGTACGGTTACCCAATGTGCGAGTATGACCCTTTAGCGCTTGCAGATGCAGACAGTGTTCTGCTCGTAAAAAAGAAAATTAAATTACCGCTGAGCTTTTTAACGTCCATTTCGCGCTGCCACTTTGAGCGGGGCGAGCGCTTAATAAACTCTCATTATTCTCTGATTCACGGCGCCAAAACACGCCGGCTCCACTCCCAATGCTGTTAATTTGTGACGCACGGCTGCTAAACACTTGGTTAGCTTTATCTGCCATCGTAACGCGTATGCCGTGGCGCTTTATTAGCAATCACGCCGGCCTTCATTTGGCTGCGGTTAAATCCAACATTTCCTCTTTTTTTCAAAGGGTTTTTGGTCTCAGAAGGAAACAGACGCTCTTTAGCTGCTACGCAATGTTTAACAGCAAAAACAAAAAAGGGATAGCAACTAGGCATTTTTTTCAGAAAAAAAAACAATTACAAAAAATAACCTTTGAAACAACAAAAACAATCACACAAAGGTAGGTAACTACTAGATTTTGGTTATGTATGCAAAGTCATAAAAGCTTTCCGCCAAGGTCCGCCCACACACAATGCGCAAAACGCAAATGCTTTGCAATGTAGCTTCATTTAGCTGTCTAATATAGGCGTTTCAAATTTGGTAGAAATCAGATAATAAAAATCTTCTTCTTTGAAGGACATCTGGAAAAGGGAAAAAAAAAACTACCCTAAAATGGTGGCTTCAAACCAAAATGGCAGACTTCCTGTGCCTTTTGGGCATGGCTTCTGGAGACTTTTATGCATCTACTTGTGATAGACATCTCTACCAAATGTCATATTGCTAAGTGAAACTGGAATCTGGGGCTGAAGTTTTTAATTTGCGTGAATGGCCAAAAGTACCCAAAAATGTCCAATTGAAAGTAAGATGGGAAACTTCCTGTGTCTTTTTAAGAATAGCTTCAAACTTTTTTTATGCATCTACTCGTGATAGACATACTTACCAAATTTTGATTTTGCTAAGTTTAACTGGCTTTCTGGGGCTATAATGTCAGCTTTGAAGCAAAATGGGAGAATTCCTGTGTATTTTTAGGTATGATGTTTTGAGACTTTTTTTTATTGATCTACTCCTGATAGACATGCCTACCAAGTTTCATGCTGCACAGTGGAACACGCTTCAGGGGCTGAAGTTTCAAATGATTTGCGTGTTTTTTGGCGAGTCATCAAACTTTCCTGAGAAATTCTGCCCAAACACAATGATAAAAACTCAAATTATTTGAAATGTATTGTTGTCCATCTGTCTAGTACAGGTGGTTCAAAATTTGGTCACAATTGTCCAAAATCTACAAGAGTAGTTTGACTTTGAAGCACCCCTGAAAACAGACTTAATGACTCTAAAATGACTGCTTCAAACCAAAATGGTTAACTTCCTATATTATTCAGGCATGGCTTCTTGAGACTTTTTTGTGGGTCAACTCATTGCAGGCATTTCTACTAAATTTTATGTTGATAAGCCAAACTGGCTACAGGGGCTGATTTATTATAATTTATTTTTATTTTTTTTGCAAGACTTAAAAGGAAAAGTCCAGTAGTGTTGTACGCTTGACTTGTGACACGTGTGCGCGCGCGCATGTGATGATGTAGCACATGTGAGTTTATGGCTCTTAATGAAAACTGAGGCCACAGTTCCCAAATCCCAACACTAATCACCATCTCGCTCTCTGGACCCCACACACACACACACACACTGATACTGTGCGTGTTTGTGTGTGTGTACATTTGTGTGTGCACGCAGTCATCCATCTTGCCACACTCCACACTAGAAGTGTGTCTGTGTGTGTGTGTGCATCTGGCCGAGCTTTGAAGACGCGCGAATGAGAAAGATGTTGTTTATCATGGCAGTAATTAAACCCGCTGTTCAGCTTTAATTAAAATATAACAGCAGTACTAAGTATGAACACATGCACGGAAATGCACACACATACACACACACACGCACACAAAAATACATCTTTCGCTGCCTATTTGCCACAAAAGATAACGCAACACAAATTGTGATAGGAAGCGGCACGATCCGACGTTCATGATCCAAAAAAGGCCTGAAACCAAATAAGATTAAATGTGAGCTTTGGAATGTTAATTATTAGCGAAGCCTCAATTAAAATTGAAATGGCTTCCTATGTATATAAACGTAAAGCCATGGGCAAAAGTCTTGGGATGCCACTGGCTTAACAGGACACGCTTAGCAGGATTTTACCAATGTTGCTGTTTAATGAATTAAATCAATCATGTAAACTGGAACACAAAACAAAGAATATAAAATTGATTTAACAGTGCCGGCATGGTGTACGACTGGTTAGCACATCTGCCTCACAGTTCTAGGGACTGGGGTTCAAATCTCGGCTCCGCCTGTGTGGAGTTTGCATGTTCTCCCCGTGCCTGGGTGGGTTTTCTCTGGGCAATCCGGTTTCCTCCCACATCCCAAAAACATGCATGGTACGTTGATTGAGGACTCTAAATTGCCTGTAGGTGTGAACATGAGTGCGAATGGTTGTTTGTTTCTATGTGCCCTATGATTGGCTGGTGACCGGTTGAGGGTATACCCCGCCTCCCGCTAAGTCAAACTGGTTTCGAGGGCTACATTTTTGAATTTGTGTGAATGGCCAAACTTAGCCTTAAATGTCTGGTTCAAACCCAAATGTCATACTTACTGTTCTTTTCAGGCTTGGGTTTTTGTGACGTTTTTGTGGGTCTACTCATTATAGATATGCCTACCAAATTTCATATCGCAAAGTCTAACTCGCTTTGGGGGCCGAGTTGCGAATTAGTGTGAATACTTCTTGGGCATAGTTTCATGAGACAATTTTTGTGGGTCTACTCATGACACGTCTACCAAATTTCATGGCGAAAGAATCAACACAGTAAATGAGTTCGGCACAACTTTATTGTCATAAAAATGTGTGAAAACAAATAATAATAATGATAATAATAATAATAATAAATACATTCATAGGAACAACGTCCTGCTACACCCCCCAGTAATGACTACATCCCATAATATTCACACATACACACTCACTAACAAACCACTGTTACACACGCGCAATAAATAGTCCATTCAACTATTAGGCATTGTCGAGAAGAAGGCTTGATTGACAGCTTGCATGGAGGGCGGGATTTAAGCAGAATGGATGAGGTGTCATCAGATGTTACATAGTAACACTTTCCAGTTGGTTAACAAAGGTTAATGCGGTAATAAGCATTAATTTACAGTTAACTAACATGCCTTTTTTTCTTGAAAATCGTACAAAAACATGAATCAATGTTTATAGTTTCATTAGTTTCATTTATGTAAAAATGATAGATACATGCTTAAATTAGTAGACCGTTTTAAGTGATTTCCACACATAAACTGCTAGCTAGCGTTTATTATCACTTTAACCCAAGACAACATTCCAAATAAAGTGAAACCTTGACTTACGAGTTAAATTTGTTCCGTGATCAAGTTCGAAACGTCATTTACACGTATCTCAAATAAATTTGCCCTATTGGAATGAATTAAAGTGAAATTAAACTGTTCCAGCTTCCACAAAACACCACAAATTTGTTTTTAATTAAGACAACTAGCACAATATTTTATTAACAAAAACATAATAAAACATAATACAAGAGAACGTAAAAATATAAACTGGTTTTAAAATGTGGAATTACTTTATGCACTGTAGTATTCATGTGTTGGATGTGTGCCTTTGAGCGGCGTGGCCGAGTGAATGATGCCAGGAGCTGGAGTCCCTCCTTGTGAGTGTTCTCATTTTATATTTTGGTCCGTGTTCAATAAATGCCTGTAAGTGCATCGGCGACTGTGGCTCTTCTTGCCCATATGCCAGGGCATTCCATTACCTTAATCTATGATAAAAATAAATACAGTCAATAAATAACAATAAAGTTAATTTTGTCACTTAACTTGAGTAGCGGAGTAACTGCAGCTTGTAGTCTAAAAATTTGCCTCGCAACACAGAGCAAAAAAATAAATAAGACGAAGCGACAGCTCGTAACTAAAAAAAACTGGTAAATTGGGGCACTCGTAAGTCAAGGCGCCATTCAAAGTGTGTTTTTTTTTAGCATGTAGCTTAGCACAAATACCACACAGGTCAATGTACAACAACATTGTCTTGATCGTCTCCATGACGTTTGACTTCTTGTCATTCACGTTAGCTACCTAGCCTAGCCTAGCACTCTACCCTAGGCACATAGCCTAGCCACTTAACCTTGCCACCTAGCCTAGCGACTAACAGAGAAATGGCTGAGATCAGACACTTTGGAAAGCAAATAAAAAGTAAAACTGCTTTTGGGAAGAAGTTTTTTTTTTTGGGCTGATTGGTATTTATCAGATAAAGTATAAGCTAATGCAAAATAGCTTAAAAGATCACGTGGTTGCTGTCGTTATTTGAACACGTCATATTACACAACTTACTGGTATTATATTCAATTGTTTGAACAGGGTGTCTGCACCTTAAAGGAATCCACGATGAAAAGCTCTCATTTATGAAATATGGCTACTCGGAGTAGACCATACTGTATCTGTCAATCCCAATTTTGTATGTGATAATATGTTTAATATACGATATAAATTTTGGGTGGCCGGTTGGGGGGGGTGGCACTTTTCTGAGTGATTACAATTGTCTATAAAAATAGTGGCCTAAGTGTCATATTTTATAGTTAGGGATTTAG
Organism: Phyllopteryx taeniolatus; assembly: GCF_024500385.1. Classification (NCBI taxonomy): domain Eukaryota; kingdom Metazoa; phylum Chordata; class Actinopteri; order Syngnathiformes; family Syngnathidae; genus Phyllopteryx; species Phyllopteryx taeniolatus. The sequence continues at coordinate 21,914,601 of NC_084511.1, read as the reverse complement.
TTTAGTCAGTAACCATCCATCCATCCATTTTCTTTACCGCTTGTCCTCACTAGGGTCGCGGGCTTCTGGAGCCTACCCCAGCTATCTTCGGGCAGGAGGCAGGGTACACCCTGAACCGGTCGCCAGCCAATCGCAGGGCACATAGGAACAAACAACCATTCACACTCACGTTCACATAACTAACCTAAATCGCTAACTGAACTTGGTTAGGATTAGCAGGGTTTGAATTAGCGATTAGTGGTTTTGGGTTAGGTTTAGTGGGTTTGAAATTAGGGTTTTGTGGTTAGTTTGATATAGGGTTCGGGTTAGTGGGCTAGATTTTGGATAGGTATAGATTAGTTAGGGTTACAATTCGATCAGAATTAGTGAATTGGTAATTTTGCATGAATCAGTACACAAGAAGTAGCTGTCATTTTCAAAATTGTTGGTGAGCCCTGGAATAGGGGTTTAGCGTTAGTTAGAGTTACAGTTAGTAGGTTTAGGATGAGTGTGTTAGATTCAGTTAGGGTTATTGGGTTAGGGGCTTAGTGGCTATCACTGGAGTTCATTAAGGATAGATTTCAAGTAGGGTTAGTGGTGGAGGTTTAACAATTAATTGATTAACCAACAACTAATCGATTATGAAATTAAACAACTATTATGATAATCGATTAATTATTTAGAGACCAAGCATAGGGGTGTCCATACGTGCACTTGGCACCAGGACACCTTACGTCGCAGTTCGATGATCAACTTTGTGGTCGTGTCATCGGACTTGCGGCCGCATGTCTTTGACACTAAGGTGAAGAGAGGGCCGGACCTGTCAACTGATCACCACCTGGTGTTGAGTTGGTTCCGATGGTGGGAGAAGATGCCGGTCCGATGTGGCAGGCTCAAACGTATTGTGAGGGTCTGCTGGAAACGTCTGGCAGAATCCCCTGTCAGAAGGAGTTTCAACTCCCACCTCCGACAGAACTTTGCTCATGTTCCGGGGGAGGCGGGGAACATCGAGTCCGAGTGGACCATGTTCCGCGCCTCCATTGCTGAGGCGGCCGACCGGAGCTGTGGCCGTAAGATGGTCGGTGCCTGTCGTGACGGCAATCCCCGCACCAGTTGGTGGACACCAACGGTGAGGGATGCCGTCAAGCTGAAGGAGTCCTATCAGGCCTTTTTGGCCTGTGGGACTCCGGAGGCAGCTGATGGGTACCGGCTGACCAAGCGGAATGCAGCTTTGGTGGTAGCTGAAGCAAAAACCCGGGCGTGGGAGGAGTTCGGTGTGGTCATGGAGAAAGACTTCCGGACGGCTTCGAGGAAATTCTGGTCCACCATCCAGCGTCTCAGGAGGGGGAAGCAGTGCACCATCAACACTTTGTACAGTGGGGGTGGAGCGCTGCTGACCTCAACTCGGGACGTTGTGGGGAGAATACTTCGAAGACCTCCTCAATTCCACCAAAACGCCTTCCCATGAGGAAGCAGAGTCTGGGTTCTCTGAGGCGGGCTTTCCTATCTCTGGAGTTGAGATCACCGAGGTGGTTAAAAAGCTTCTCGGTGGCAAGGCCCCGGGGGTGGATGAGATTCGCCCAGAGTTCCCAACGGCTCTGGATGTTGTGGGGCTGTCCTGGTTGACACGCCTCTGACAGTGCCTCTGGATTGGCAGATTTAGAAACCTTGTTTAACTCATCGGAATGTCAGCCTTTCAACAGTAAATAGTTTCCGATTTCTGTAGTCCTCATGAAAGCTGTTTTTGTGTTCAATCAAAATAAGACATTTGCAAACATATGCTTTTTTTAAAAAAAATTATCTAAATATTTGCCCATTTTCTAACATCTTACAGACCAAACCAGTAACTGAATCATAATCTAGTTATCAAAAAATGTTTGTGCATTTTCTGCAACGTCAATTCTAAATAATGTCCTTCCTGTTTTTGAATAAAGGGATGGAAATAATTGTTTTTATCTGATTCATCGGTTGGTTGAAAAACAAATAAACAGATTAATCTATTATTAAAATAATAAATTAGTTGCAGTTCTATTTAGTTGGTTTACAGTTAAGAGGGTTAGATGGTTTGTGTTCAGTAGGGGTTAGGGGCTTAGGGTTTGTTATACATAGGTTAATTAGTTTTACAGTTGGAGGTTAGGGTTGGATTAGGTTTTGGGCTGGGGCCTTAGGCTAGGTTAGTTAAGGTTACGGTCAGTAGGTTTAGTGTTGCTAGGTTTGGGTTATTACTATGGTTAGGGTTAGTGGGTTAGCAGTTTCGGGCTTGAAGTTAAGGCTCGTTAGAGTAATAATTAGGGGCATAAGGCAAGTGTCAAGGTTTGGGGTTGACTAAGTGATTTAGGGATATGTAAAGTTAAAGTTATGGGTGTCGTTTTTAGATATAAGGTCTTCACTTTAAAAAAAAAAAAAATCAGACGCAAGACTTTTTTTATAGATCTGCAGACACCCTGCTTTAACTGTGACCAGACTTCCTGTTACATCATGTGTTACAAACATGCTCAGAGAAAAGAAGCTCTGGTGTTTTTAGGCCAGTGGTTTTACAGTCTTTTAAAAACATTTGAGTATACTAACAATTCAGTTCTCGAGGAACCAATTTAAAAAATAAAAAAAATCTCACTTTCCTGGCAGGAATTCTGTCTTGTGAGAACCGACAGAATTTTCACCCTGACCTCCGAAATAAACACAAAAAAGGGGGGGGGGAGAAAGAAAAAACCCTGAAGTGGGTGTTTGATGATCATTTGAGGATTAAAAAAATTATAATAATAATTTTTAAAAAAAGAAAAAAAAGATAATCCAGCCAGTCCACGGGAGTCCAAAAATATTAATTCCGTCTTGTTTCAGATATTTTCTTCTCGTTCCAACAGAGCACAAAAATCATTCAGGAGCGTTAAAAAATCCTTACAAGTTCAGCAAAGACGAGAAAAAAGCGCAATAGTGTTTAAAATGGACCAGGAAGAAGAAAAAGAAAAAAAAGTGTCTGTTCTTTGGGACTTTTTTGTCTTAAGGAAGTCTTTTTAGTCCGGCCGCCCTCTCCGGCTGGCTGCTGGACGACGCTGCACCTACGAGAGGATAGACACGCAACGTCTTACACCTCAATTCACCTTAGGTCACGCCAGGCACAAAAGCACAATCCATGCAAAAAAATAGAAAAAAAAAATGAAAAAGTCTAAAAGTAGGAGAAGGTGGGGGGTTTAAAAATAGAAGCGGCTTGAAAAAAATTTACCAGCGCTAGAAAGCAAAATTAATTCTTGGAGGATATTAAACAAAAAAAGGATGTACAGTACATTTCTCATCATTTATGACATCAAACACAAGACCAAGAATATAACATCTTCGAAAAATGGTAAATGTGGAAATTTTATGCATTTTAATGTTAAGTAAGCAAAAGCAAGGACCAAAAACCACGTCACCTAAAAACACACCAGGGCCTTAAATGTTTTTATATCTAAGAACCCGAACATATGTAGCTTAGCATTGTTAACCATGGTTAGTGCCACAATGGCAGATGAGCAGCTAACTTGCTAATGGATTTAGCAAGTTAGCAACTATTTTTAATTTCGGCACAATTTTTTTATGAACTCATATTCAGAAGTTTTTTTTTTCCCCCTTGCCAAGTTGTTTTGCACCATTGCTGTTTGACTTCTCTGGATTTCATGTCATCCAAGTTAGGGAGCTAGCTTAGTGACCTAGCTAAGCTAAGCGCTTGTGATACCTCGGTGACAAGTAAAAGGAGTCGGCGTAAATGCAATGATGATTTGGATAGGAAGGAATAGGAAATGTTAGATGACAAAACATTCCTAAAACGCATGGTTAGCTACTTTTTATCATCGCCAGTTAACTTAAAGAATGAGCAGCTAACTAGCTAAATTTAGCAAGTTTGCGCTTGATTTCCTTTGTTGGCCATACTTTTATTGAACTCACATTTAGCAGTTTAGCATTTAAAGTTGTTTTGATGTTGTATTGATTTCATGCCAGGTTGACGAGCGAGACTGGCAGTGGCAAAGCCTAGTGCCGAACTAAGCCAAAGTACGAGGATTTTGTAATTTTTTTGTTTTGTTTTTTGAGATGTTTCATAATTTTTGTGGACGATGATCATAATTTTTTTTTTATTTTACATAGCAAAATTGCGCACTTAACTTATTATTGTGTGGAAAAAAATAGCAGCTTACATTTATATGGCTCGTTTCAAGGGAGCTGAGGACGCAAAAATAAATCTGAAGTAAACAGAAAATGCGTAAATATTACATAAGCCAACAATGTTCCAACGTCACTACTTGTTCCCTCAAGTTGTCGTCTATGTTCCTTCCCTTCCCTCATTTATACGACACAGTAGGTGATCATCCTCATCCTCCTTTTCTTCTTCGTGCTACAGATGTCGCTTCCCAATGTGAGAAGTGGGTCAATGAAAGCATCTTCCAAGTGTCATTTAAAGGTGGTAACATTTAAAGGTGAGAGATATGAAAGGGTAAAGCACAACCATGAAGATCATCCCAAGTAGGAGGCCGTCAAAGCCCTGAAATTTACCCAAAATTACTGCTTATAACCAAATGGTGGACTTGTTCAATTCTAGGCTTGGGTTCTTGTGCATCCTGTTATGATAGACGTTTCCACCCTATTTCATTGGTGTCAGGGACATTTTTTTTTTAAAAATTGAATGAACGACCAAATTGACAAAAAAAAAGAACAAAAAAAGAAAATTCTTTTTTTTTTCCAACCTTATTCAAACCACAATGTCTGACTTCTTGTTCAATTTCAGGCATGAGTCCTTGAGACTTTTTTTGCATCCTGTTATGACAGACATCTCCGCCAAATTTCATATTGATCTGTGAAACTGGTGTTTTTTTTATTTTTTACTTTCAGAGAATCCTTGACATCTGAAAAACAATTAGCTTGGTAGCACCTCCGTCATTATTCGGAAAATTCTTTAGAAATTGGGCAGACCCATAAAGGAGTCTCAAGCAACTATGCCTGAAAAGACAAAGGAAGTCTGCCATTTTGGCCCAAAGCAGTTGCGGTCAACTAGATTTGAATATAAAATTCCACCCCCAAACTAAGGCAGTTTGACTTACAGTAGCAACTTGAAATTTGGTAGTCATGAACAGACCCACAAAAAAGTCTTCAAAACCCATGGTTAAAAAGACCATGGGTTTTGACCATTTTAGGCTCAATTGCCTTAATCGCGGCAACAAAAAAAAAATATATGTATGGAATGTATGTATGTATGTGGTCTACTCATGACAAAAAAGTCTCAAGGAGTCTGCCATTTTGCTTTGAAGTGGCCATTTTAAGCTCAATTGTCTGAGTTGCACCAAACTAGGTTTATTTAAAAACAAATAATAATAATGTAAAAGCCAGCTCGTAAAATTTAGCAACAGGAAATCTGGTAGACATGTTTATTATGAGTGGACCCAGAAAACAGTCTCAAGAAACCATACAAGAAAAGAAAGTAAGTCTGCCATTTTGGTCCAAAGCAGCCATTATATTCCACAAAGAGATTCATAGACGCGTATATTTAACAGCGCTAATAAGGTATGATTGAAGTATGAAATAAAAATGGTGCTGTTTGACGTATTCCTCATTACAAACAGTCTCTTCTGATTGCAGTCACTTACACTCCACTGAGGAAATACAGCAAATATTTGCCTTAAGCTAATGAGCATCGCATGTCGCAAGCAGATTGCCTCAAAGCAAACAAACAAGTCGCGAAGGAGTCCTGCGGGCTGCTGGACATTTTTACAAGATGTTTGCAGTTCCATTAATACGCTAAAACGCGTTAATGGCTGCCACTTATGTTTAATGCGCATAGAAATTAATCTTTAGTGGGGTTAGGGTCTTCATCCGGCACCTATTTGTCATTAACATAGGCGGCGGTAACGCACACTCAACGTACATTGCCGCTAATTGCACCATGCTGAAATACAAGTAATTTTTAGTTAGCCTATAAATAAAGACATTACTAGTTGCTCTTCGAGTTAACATGTTAATCGGAAGTGCCAAATCGACCAAGTGTTTCCACAAGATTCCCCTTTTTGATGTTTTTAAAATTTGGCTGTTCCATTAGTTGACGCTATGAAACCTTCATTTAAAAACAGAAAAAAAAAGAGACACAACGATAACACCAAGCCAATCACTGTTATATGTTTTAATGAACTGAGTGTTTCCACAGGTTTTCAGTTATTGCGGTACGACAATACATCGGTTACTGCCTAACAATATGTCAGGGCTGCTGTTTCAGAACCCTGAGTCCAGCCCTTGTGTGTGTGTGTGTGTGTGTGTGTCATGAGTGCTTTGCAGGGTTGACGTGTTGACTACTCTTAAGACTCTGTGGGACTCCAACTCGTCGCCAGACTATCAACGCTCTATGTCGAGTTCGTAGCATAGCCGCCTTGTCCACCTTTATCTTTCTACCGCATATTCGTGGTACTGTGATACAATACTTAGCGTTAATATTGTATCGTAAATTACTCTGGAAAATCCGATGTTTACGAAATACCTTCAGTAAATATTGTCTCTGAGAGTTAACACAGATCAGAAGGGCATGCCAATTGTTATTTTTAAATTAATAAATTAATGGTTTCACTATTTTGTTATTGTGATACAAGAGTAAAGACATCACGAGTCACTCCCACAGTTAACACGTAGATAGGAGGTGCATGCAGATTGTTGTTTGTTTTAGTGTTTCCACAAGTTCTCCCTTTTTAAATTGTTGCAATCACTGAATAAATGCATAATTAGTCGCTTTCAGTTAACATATTGATTGGAAATGAATGCCAATCACTGCAGTCTCTGCATCTTTTTGCACAATTGTTGTTTGTTGTTGTTTTTTGTCAATGTCTTTATGTCTCCAAAGTGTTCTGTAAATTGACTGTCTGTTGTACTAGAGTGGCTCCAACTACCGGAGACAAATTCCTTGTGTGTTTTGGACATACTTGGCAAATAAAGATGATTCTGATTCTGGGTAAAGACACTAATCGTCTCGCTCTGAGTTAAAACATTAATTGGAAGTGGATGCCGATCGTTTGTTTTGCTTTAATAATTGTTTTCCTTTTTCCAGTTATTTCAATAAATGAATTCAAATATGACTATTCGCTGTGCGAGTGAAGGCATAGGATGGGAAGCATGTGTCCTATGGAGTGTGTTGTGCTATGTACACACGAGAAGGTTGGCCATGACACACCTCGTACTTGACCGGCAGTGGAGACGAGTTGATTTTTTTTTTCCTGTCAAAGGCGAGCGGGAGGGGGAAAAAAAGTGACCAAAAGGCTCTAAAAACGAATAAAAAGTAGAGTAGAGAAAAGGAGAAAGAGAATAGACGAGACAAGATGAGATGAGGCAGCATTGAGAGGACAAGCGATTGAGAGAGAAAAACATTCCAGAGGAAGAATGACATGCAGGTCACACCTTCAGCAATAAAGACAAGAAAGAGAAAAGGAGAATGTGTCTAGGTGTGTGTGTGTGCACAACATTTAACTCCTTTAAAAACACAAAATGGAGTCTGGCTTTCAGTCGGAGATGATTCTTATCCTGCTGCCCTCCTCCTACTCTTCCTCCTCCAGATTCTCAATTTTCTCCTCTTCTGCCGTATCCTCCTCCTCCAACTCCTTATTTTTCCTCACTCTCATCTTCCTTTTCACTTTCTCATCTTCCTTTTCATCCTCCTTCCTCCCCCTGCTACTCATTTTTCTCCTATACCTTCAAGTCCATCCATTTTCTGAGCCGCTTCTCCTCACTAGGGTCGCGGGCATGCTGGAGCCTATCCCAGCTGTCATCGGGCAGGAGGCGGGGTACACCCTGAACTGGTTGCCAGCCAATCGCAGGGCACATGCAAACAAACAACCATTCGCACTCACACTCTCACCTACGGGCAATTTAGAGTCTCCAATTAATGCATGTTTTTGGGATGTGGGAGGAAACCGGAGTGCCCGGAGGAAACCCACGCAGGCACGGGGAGAACATGCAAACTCCACACAGGCGGGGCCGGGGATTGAACCCGGGTCCTCAGAACTGTGAGGCTGACGCTCTAACCAGTCGGCCACCGTGCCGCCTACCTTCAAGTCCTTTCTCCTAATTAATTTTTTCCTCCTCCTCCTCTTTATCTTCCTCCTCCTCTTCCTCCTCCAGCTCCTCATTTATTTCCTCCCCTTCCTCTCCCTCATCATCATCCGACTTTTCCTCCTCTTCCTTTTTCCCCTCTTTCTCCCTCGCCTCCTCTTCCTTCTCTTCTTTCTCGTCTTCCTCCTTATCCTCCTCTTCCTCCTGCTTATTTTTCTCTTCTTTTGCTTTATGCTTATGGTTTTTCCTCCTTCTCCTCATCCTTATTCACTTCCTGCTCCTCATTTTCTCCTCTTCTTTCTCCCCGTTTTCGACTCATTCTACTTTTTCTTAATTCTCTCCTTCTTGCTCTTCTTCTCCTCCTCCTTATCATTCTCAACCTCCTCCTCCCGCTTATCCTACTTTTCCTCCCTTCTCATTTTTGTTCACTTCTTTCTATGTCCTCCACTTCCTCCTTTATCGTCCTCTTGCTCATCATTTTTACACTTATTTCTCCCGCTTTCTCATTCTACTTTTCCTTCCTCTGTTCTTCATTTTTCACTCTCTTCTTCATCATTGTCCTCCTCTTCGGCCGCCTTCTCTCACTCTGCTTTTCTCACTCCACTGCTTCTCATTCTTTTCCTCCTCCTTTTTAATCTCTCTTTATCCTCCATTTCTTCCTTCTCCTCTTCATCCTGTCCTCGTTAGCATCTTCCTTCTCCCCTTTTTGTCCTTGTTCTCTTCCTCCCCTTAATCCACCTCATCCTCTTTGTCTCTTCATCCTCACCTCTCCTCTTCCTCATTTTCCCTGAATATTAATATAAATTGACAAATATGACTCACACAAACATCCATGGCAGTGAGTGAGATAAAAAAACGTGACCAAAAATGTGTCTTGATGCCTGGCTCATTGATTTGATATATGAGTAAATTGAGTTACGAGCTTGGTAACGGGAGAAATTAAACGCATAAGGTAGAACGTTGACAGGATACACTAATGTAACAAAATGATTCATGTTCCAAGTGTGAAGCTTTTCAGGTGCGTGCATGAAAAGAATACAAATTCTATATTACATTTTAATGTCAGTTTTAGCATGTTAGCACGAGCAAGGTTCACTTGAGTCTTTGGCCGCAGATGTCCATGTAGCTTCAGCAGATAATCCGCTGTGCCTTTTGAATTTCTGCCTTTTCACGCCGCATTCACAGACCTGGCCGCCTTTTGATTTGCTCTTTTGTGTGCTGCACAATGAAGGTGCAGGCTGGAGCGCCGCCGCTCCTCCGCTTATCCCTCCTGCCTTAAAAGAAGGTTTTGTTTTTTTATGTCCGCGCCGTCACCATCTTGACTTCTCTTAAAAAATTTAAAAATAAAAAAGCCTCGGGCGCTCGCATCTCACTGACGTTCATTTTGTTCCTGACCCTTGAAGTACACACACACTGACAAGTGTGCACAGTACTGAAAAGTGTATTGATCAGCAAAAAAGTTACTTTTTATGAAACATTAATGGCGTACAGACACTAAATATGCAGTAAATATGCCACAGTGGAGATAAAGACATGAAATATGATGTAAATAAGGTACATTAGAGGTCTGCAGAACTTTAAATATGCTGTAAATATATTCACTTTAGAGTTTCAGTATTAATCGGCACAAATATGATGCATTAGAAATGCATAAACTATAAATATGATGTAAATATGCAACAGTCGTGTGCCCATCATTAAATGTGATGTAAATATGATACATTAAAGATGCATGGAACATTAAATAATGAAGTAAATATGCTACATTAGGTAGAGACATGAAATATGAATGTGGTAAATTATAGGTGTATAGATACTGACTGTAATGTAAAAATGGTAAATTAGACAAATATGACAAACTTGCTACATTAGAGGTGTAGAAATGTAATATGATGTGAATATTATATATTAGAGGTGTATAAATATTTACGAGGACATAAGTATAGTAAGTTAACCATAAAATATGATGTAAATATGTAAAACAATAAATATGTAAATATGTTACATTAGATGTAAATACATTAAGTATGACGTAAATATGCTACATTAGATGTGAATACATGAAGTATGATGTAATTATGCTACAAAGGTGATATCGACATTATATACAATGTAAATATTACTATATTATATCAGTGCTCCCCAACCTTTTTTGCACCACGGACCGGTTTAGAGTGGGCATTTTTTTTTCCACGGATATATATATATATATATATATATATATATATATATATATATATATATAGGCGGCACGGTGGCCGACTGGTTAGAGCGTCAGCCTCACAGTTCTGAGGTGCGGGGTTCAATCCCCGTCCCCGCCTGTGTGGAGTTTGCATGTTCTCCCCCATGCCTGCGTGGGTTTTCTCCGGGCACTCCGGTTTCCTCCCACATCCCAAAAACATGCATTAATTGGAGACTCTAAATTGCCCGTAGGCATGACTGTGAGTGCGAATGGTTGTTTGTTTCAATGTGCCCTGCGATTGGCTGGCAACCAGTTCAGGGTGTACCCCGCCTCCTGCCCGATGACAGCTGGGATAGGCTCCAGCATGCCCGCGACCCTAGTGAGGAGAAGCGGCTCAGAAAATGGATGGATGGATGGATATATATATATATATATATATATACAGCAAAAATAAATGAACACAACCAGCTTAAAAACGAATGTCAAATGCATGAAAAATACAACTCACCATAATGCATAACGGATAAAAGAAGCTTTCTTTTCTTCGAGGTCGTAGGCTCTTCTTCTGGCTCCTCAGGTGGCCTTTTGAAAAGAAGCTCCCCGAAGATGTTTGTTTTTTACTCATTTTTGCGGACTTATTTTTAGTAACGTATCATGTGACCGACGTGCAGTCTAGTGTTGTTTCGTTCGCGAATGTTTCGTTCAAAAGAACTAATCTTTTCAGTGAACGTAATGAACTGAATCAGTTCATAAAATGATTTGTTCTTTGAGCTTGGTCGCCGCCTTGAGCGAGTCGGCTGGGAGCAGAAACGTCGGCTGGGAGCAGAAACGTGCTGCAGCATTCTGTGCAGACTTGACGTGTCAATTGCGACGCACAGCTGTTGCAGCAAAGTATATCCAGCAAATTTTCAAAATAAAACATATTTGACATGCCAAGACGCAATACAACAGAAATTATATAAATTGGTCACGCCTTCTGTGCGGCTCGGTAACAAATGCCTCGCAGACTGGTACCGGTCCACGGACCGGGGGTTGGGGGCCACTGTATTAGATGTATAGAAATATGAAAATATGCTACATTTGAGTTACATAGATCAAATACGATGTAAATATGCAACATTAGAGGTGTTCAGAACATTAATTATGATGTAAAAATGCAACGTTACACCATGAAATACAAAGTAAACTTATGATGTAAATAGTGACACAAGCACGTCCGCCGGGGAGAAGATCCGATTGGTCGTCGGCAAGACAAATCAACTCAGACCGGACAAATCACCACCACAACAAACTGCAAATAGGAAATTGACTTCCTGTCAGAAGTGTGAGATACGCGGCAGGAAACAACACACACACACACACGCACACAGCTACACACAACAGGAGCGGACATGAATCTGAACACTTACGTGCAGCAGCACACTGATGGCTATATAATTTTACGCGCGCACACACACACACACACACACTATTGGTTGTATTTTCTCAGATGTGACTCATGACTTCCTCTCGGTGCGCGAACACTTGTGAAAATACACACATGAAAGTTGCACACCGAATTGGTGTTGTTCTTGCACATACTTCTTTTTTCCGTCCTCGTGTCACATTTACAATACAAGAAGGAAAAAGGGCAGTCTTGTTTCTTCAGAGAATATAGTTCGATTTTCTTTTTGAGAAACTTAACTTTTCAAGAAGAATGTGGAATTTTTTTACAAGGATAAGGATAGGAGTTGTTTTTCTTTTTTAGAGAAAAGTTATCTTCAGAGGGTGCAGTTGTATTTATAAGGACAAAAGCTGTAATATTTCAAAAAAATTAAGTCGTTTTTCTGAGAAATGTTTTTTTTTTCAATATTACAAGATTTTTTTTAAGAAGTCATAAAAATGTTAGAGTAAAATGAGAAATTAGACAGACTTTTGAAAAGACATTTTCAAGACAAAAAGTCCCTTTTATCAATAGTAGTTTATGAATTTTTTTTAAGAAATAGTCAGATGACAGGAAAGTCATTTTTTTGCGTTTTTTTTCCTAAATTATAGTCATGGTAATTGTTTTTGAGTTGCCCTGAAGTGACGCTGTGATCAGTGAGGTGGGATCAGACACCTGCCGCCTGGTTGGGAAGTTGTCGGACATTCCCGAAGCGTACAAGCAAACATCTGCTGGGACATCTGGACAATAGTCTCTGTGCCGGTGTGATGTAGATGAAAATTATTATGATGATGATGTACACGCACAGCCTTACCGGGCTACCTAATTAATGGAACAAGAGGACGAGGAAGAAGAAGGTTGTTACGTTCTGACTTTGTCGTCCTGCGGGAGAAGAAAAAAGTTGCTGTGCTGGGGGGGAGGTGACCCCGTCATCCGGGACACTCTGTATGTGTGTCACCATACAATTGTGTGTTTATGTGGCCCCCAGGCTCTGTCCTTGTCCCCCCCAGTGCAAACTTTGATCTGTGGCCCTCGGTGATGCTGCATGACAGATGTTCCTGCTGCTAACCAACACTGACACAGCGTGTGTGTGTGTGTGTGTGTGTGTTTGTGTGTGTTGTTCATGTTGTGGGGACTAACTGTAAATGTAAAGTTTGGACTAACAACTTTCCAGGGTTCCTGCAGGCTAAAGGATGTCACATTTCTGAGATCATATTTTCAAACTAAAATGGCTGACTTTCTGTGTCTTTTCAAGCATGATTTCTTGAGACTTTTTGGTGGGTCTCCTCATGATAGACATGCTCACCAAAGATGAAGTTGATAAGTCAAACTGGCTACGGGGGCTCAATTTTCAAATTCTACTGTAGTTGTATCGTTGTCTTTGGACGGACCCCAGGAAATGGCTATAATGAAAGTAAAAGTAAAAAGGCAGACTTCCTTTTTGGGCATGGCTTTTGTAGACTTTTTGGTGGGTTTACTCATAATAGACATGCCCACCAAATTTCAAATTGATAAGTCAAACTAGCTTCGGGGTTCAAATTTCAACCTCTACTATATAGCCGTCTAAATACGCAGCCCCTGGAAATGACCAAAATGTCTGCTTCAAAGTAAAATGGCAGACTTCCTGTGAAGATTTTGGCATGGCTTCCTGAGACTTTTATGTTAGTCTCCTCATTATAGACAAATCTATTAAATTACATGATGCTAAGTAAAACTGACATCAGGGGCTTAATTTCTTATTTAAATCAAGTCGGCCGCAACTGTGCAAACTGAACCTAAAATGGCCGCTTCAAAGAAAAATAGCAGACTTGCTGTGTCTTTTTGGGCGTGGTTTCCTGAGACTTTTTGAGAGACATGTCTACCAAATTTCAATATGTCAAGTGAAACTGGTGCGGCATGGTGACCGACTGGTTAGAGCGTCAGCCTCACAGTTCTGAGGACCGGGGTTCAATCCCCGGCCCCGCCCGTGTGGAGTTTGCATGTTCTCCCCGTGCCTGCGTGGGTTTTCTCCGGGCACTCCGGTTTCCTCCCACATCCCAAAAACATGCATGGTAGGTTAATTGAAAAACTCTAAATTGCCCATAGGTGTGACTGTGAGTGCGAATGGTTGTTTGTTTGTATGTACCCTGCGATTGGCTGGCAACCAGTTCAGGGTGTACCCCGCCTCCTGCCCGATGATAGCTGGGATAGGCTCCAGCACGCCTGCGACCCTAGTGAGGAGAAGCGGCTCAGAAAATGGATGGATGGAAGTGAAACGGGCGTCGGGCGGCTGATTTTTCCAAATCAGCTTGCAAAGTTCTGTTTTTTATTGCAAGTCACCGAACTTCGCAGCCATGCTCTGCCCACATGTAATGCGGAAAACTTAACTAAATATTGTCAGTTTAATATCACCCATCTGTATAGTATACGTGGTTCAAATTTGATTGCAGTCAGACGAACTCGCGAGGACAAGCCTGTCTTTGAAAGAGCCCTCGGATAGGAAAAAAATGAGCCAGAAATGGTTGCTTCAAACCAAAATGGCAGCCTTTGTGTGTTTTTTCAGACATGGCTCATTGATACTTTTTCGTGGGACTACTCATGATTGACATGCCTACCAATTTCACTTTCCCAAGTCAATCTGGCCTTGTGAATTTTGTTGCTGAATTTTCTAAACATTCTCGGAAGGGCGTGATAGGCCAATTTTAGGGGTCACCCTTACTTCCTGTCACACCCCCATCCCCCACCCTCCACGCCTTCCCCCCCAAAAAGTAGGCCAGTTTGATTTTGTAGACGTGACAGATTGTGTCCATGGCCGTGGTCACCTCTCACCCCAGCGCATGCTGGGAGATTGCACCCCAAGGTGGTCAAGTGCTTCAGATATGATGTTTATGATGCTGCCCACTTATCGTAATTGAGTCATCTATGCAGTTTTCTCATTTATGTACTAAACCTGGGGAGGTCCAAACCTTTTGTTAAAACGGTCACATGCACACACAAAAAAAATAAAAATAAATAAAAGGAAGCAAAGGCCACTTTGACATTCGTCACCTTTAATTTATTTAACGCGCTAAAACTAATTAATCAGTGTTGCTAAAGATATGGGAAGCAATTATGATATATCGTCGCTGTCAGGCAGAAACCTCGTATGTCTAATTATGGTCAATTTAATATTTTTTCATAAACCGATACTATTGGTATGTTCCCACGTCGTCTTGTACTCATTATTAATCAATTGAAAGTGTTGAAAATAGCTTGAGACTCCAATCTACTGTATTAACGCTCTTGAATGCTCAACTGTCTGAGAAGTGTCGTAAAACTCCATCTTTTCTCTCACTCTGCGAGAGTCATGCAGTATTTTGCTAACTCAAGCTTGATAGTGTAGAAGTTTTTCAGACAATGAGGAGTGAAAATAGTTATCTTAAAAACATTTGTGTAAGCCTTTTTTGTTAAAAATGGATTGCTGTAATGCTTCGGTGTAGAACGAACTGGTCAGCCATGAAGGTAAGTGCGTGAAGATTAATTTCCATCTGTGAACATATTAATCAGTGACAGCGTAATAAATAAGTGATATTAAATTAGCGATTGAAAATTATTTTGTGGTAGTGTTGTGTTGATGAACAACAAAATATGACAGCAATAAGAGGTATAATATCAACTTGAACGATGCAGTTTTTTGAAGATGTGAGGATTACGTATATATATATATATATATATATATATATATATATATATATATATATATATATATATAGTGCTTTTTTTTTTAAACAAAAACTAGAGGCTGAAGCAAAAAGTAAAGGATTTTTCAGGGGATTTGGGTGTGGCTAGCAGCCCTGTACACACAGGCGAGGCTGGGATTTGAACCCCGGTCCTGAGAACTGTGAAGCAGATGTGCTAACCAGTTTTCCACCGTGCCGCCACAATAATAATAATAAAAATGCTATTAGATGCTCTAACTAAAGTTTTGTTATCAGGGCGTTATGAATAGAAATGTCAGTTATAGTTTCTTTCGAGAAAAGCTCTATAAAAAAAACAATAAATTAACAGCATTATCATTATTAGTAGTAGAAGTAGTAGTTTGTGCCGCAGTATGCGGAGTCATATTTTAGGAAATGATGATTGGTGGAAAACTAAGTGAAACCACACGGACCAAGTCAATTGTCAGTTTTGCACAATACACTAGAATCCATCATGAAGATGCGGATAGACAAAGGGGTTTATCCTCGCTCATACCTGGCAGCCGCCCCCTCTCTCGCGGCCTGACGCCCCGCCTTAATGTAAGCCATGTGGTGCGGGCGTAATGCTATTTAATGCTATTGTCTGTCAAATCTGCTTAGGGATCAGCGAGGCTGGGATGTGGCCTGGTGAGCCGAAGCCGGACGGGTAGATCATGTGCCGGGATAATCCAATCACCGTGGGCGGATCACAGGCAGCCCGGTCGGCATATTGTGGCCAGAAACCACCTGGATCTTGTTGGCATCTGAGCGTTTGTGGGCCGGGGACTCAATTTAGACTGGCTAGGTGATGGTCTCCATATTATTGAAGTCAGGGGGTCAAACTCATTTTAGTTTAGGGGCCACAATCACCCGAATTAGATCTCAAGTGGGCCGGACCAGTATATTCGTGGCTTAATAAATTAAACTATAAATAATGCCAAATTGTTCCCTTTGCATTAGTTCAAATAATTACAAGAACATTTTGAAAATATTCACATTAATTGATTATTATCTTGTTGCGAATCATATGAGCAATCTGAAATTTCGTGACAAAAAAGTGCAATTTTAACAATATTGTGAACCAGTGTTTCAATTACACGTGCAACACAAAGACAACAGCGGATCTACAGTATAAATACTGTATGTGCCTTTTATAAAACAGCTTCTTATGATCAACAAATCATTTTACATTTACGTAAATTTCCCTATCCATCTGGAAATCTTGACACCCTCAACTGACTAATCACACCATACAAACGGAAGTGGGAACTTTTCAGAAAGAGGGTGCAGGTATCCCCGTCATGTAAATGTACACATAAACATACATACAAGTTGTGGCAGAATATGCAAAAAAACTAAGGGGTTTCATCAAACCAACCTCTTTTGAACGGAAGCTGTTGACTGGTATTTTGCGATATTGAATGTCTTAAAACAGTGGTCCCCAACCTTTTTCCCGCCACGGACATCAGTGCCACCTTCAGTGGACAAAATTAGCAACGACAGTTATTTTGATTGAAAAACCCCACAGGCTGGATTGGACCCCTTGACGGGCCGGCTAAGGCCTCCGGTCCATATTTTTGACACCCCTGATGTAAGTAATTTGAACTCTAACACGAGATCTCTGGGGTCTTGTTTTGCCACACAGAGTCCATCAAGGGACATGTTCAAAATGTCGCTCAGTACTTTAATGTAATTTGCGAAGGCACATGTGTTTCTGATTCCAATGTTTTGAGACGGTCCATCAGCGTGAAGCGGAACAAAGTCGTCTTTAGAGGCGCAGATCAAATAAAACGAAATGCCAGGAAAAGGAGTTTCAGGATTTTACAAAGATCCATCAAAAACCCGACACACAATCCACCTGACACAAACGTACAATGCTGTTGACTTTTCTTGCTGCTTTTTGTTCACATTCATGATATCTGAAATCTTAGTATAAATAGAATTGTACAGTATTCAATTCCTGCATACATGTATTTTTACATTCTTACCGGCTTATGTGTAGACTATTGATACAACAATGCTGCTAACTATTCTTGCTGCTTATTGTTCATGTTCACTTCATCTGCATTTACAGTAAACATAGTAAAGTTGAGTATAAATGCATACTTGTAACATCATTTGTGTTTATTTATTTCTTAACTGATTAGATGTAGACTAAATAAAGCAGTACAACAACGCTGCTGACTATTCTTGCTGCAGTTCATAATACTGATTATTTTATTTTCAACAGTTTATACATAGACTAGTCATATATTTATAGTTGATTTAATCTATACAATGCTGCTGACCATTCTCGCTGCTGTTCAGATTCACTTACTGCATTCAAATATGGTATGTATTTACTAATAATATTACTCTTTTTCAATTATTTGCATTTAGTGATATGTGTACAGTTGTTTTTTTTGCGGCGTACTGCTGACTATCCTTGCTGCTGTCCACATTCACTTCTGAATGTATGCTCTCTATGTAATCAAAGTTAGTATTACTGATAATTCGATTATTAACTGCTTAAATAAGGACTATTTAGTGATAGGTGTATAGCTTTTATGCTACACTCAATGCTACTGACTATTCTTGCAGCTGTCCATTCACGTCTGTTGCCATTTACTCATTGCATTACTTTTTATTTGAGTCACAACTGCTTATAGTGTATACAAAAACAAATATTTCTACTACATACAGTGCTGCACACTATTCTTGATCTTTATTCATTTATTCATAAATTATAGATATCTACAAAGCAAATTGACTAATTCACTATTCATGTACTGTACATTGGTAAAGTATTGTTGGTGTTAATTTCATATTTCTGTGCAGCAAAGATTTGCAGCAAATACGCTCAATGACTGTTCCTATGTGTTTATTACTAAATTATATATTCTCATAGTGGTTTGTTTACTGTAATACTAGAGTGGCTCAAACTACGAGAGAAAATAGCTTTGTGTGTTTTTTCATACTTGGTCATTAAAGATAATTCTGATTCTGATATCCCACCTCTGATGGGTTCTGTGTGAAAGTCACAGGTGAAAATAATGAACGTCAGTTCTTCTGGAAACTGTGCGAAAAGTGCATCTTTTCTAAATGGAGGTGCTGCACTAGCATTCATGAATGTTATTGTTGATTTGTGCTGCTCAAGATAATAATCTTGAGGGGAAAAAAAATACATTACAGCACTGCATACCTCATGTTCTTAACAAAAAGAAACGTGAAGTAGAATATTAAAGATGGACTTTTGTCATAAGAGAGTGAACACAAGGAGTTGCTATGCTATTAACGTAAATGTCTTCAGGCGTTTTTCCTGTGAATGGGAATCATTTTCTTTAAAGAATAAAATAAAACGGCATCAGTACGCGATACTTTTTTTTTGAAAACACTCGAAGGCCAAGCCCGCGACTGAAGTGCGAGAATCGATGGCGCACAAACATTTCACAATCCAATATCCAGACGCTTGAAAAATGAGGAGGAGGAGAAAATGGCTGGGGAAGACTGAGGAAGAGGAGGAGGCGTCATGAGATGGAGGGTGATTGTTCGATCTTTGCACTCGCTTTTATTTATATTTGGCCAGTCGGCGCTTATTGTTGTTGTTGTTGTGTCAGCTTTTTACCACAAGTGAGAAAATTCTGATGGCAAACATGTCGAAGCGTGACACAGGAAATAAAGGATTAAAAAATGTTAGGGTTACAGACACTACAGAGAGGCCTACAGCCAGGGATGTTAACAATCATGATTTTATTTGAATAAAATAAAGAAAAAAAAGTTTTCAATTTAAACTAGACTTACATTTTTTCATCAGATGTTTTATTTAATTCAGCATTTATTTCAATTGAAATGTTTTCTATCAATTAAACCATGTTTATAAATTAAAATGATTTGTCTTTGTTGTAATCCATTTAATTTTCATTCAAATTATTTTTAAAATACATTTCTTATCCAGTTTATATACTGTATGTATCGGTGCAAGTTATAATAGATGGATATGTAATCCTATTTACATATTTTTGGCGGGTATTATGATGGGAAACGGTAAGCATTCTTTAGGTACTTGTAAGCATTTTTACTGGGTATTATCAATTGAAATAGGTTAGAATTTGCAGCGAATATTATCAAATGGAAATGGCAGTCTTTGATTATTTAACTTTTTTTTTCATCCCGATGAAGCTAAAATCCCACAGAAGAAAAATATAAGAGTAATAAGAAGGTTGGTTAATCTCACTAATTTCAAACATGATTGCCTGGCAATGCCTGCTCCAGGCCACATGAATTGTGTAATTAATAGCAATGTCATATTTAAATAATATTTCTTCAAGATTTGGGAGTTTTTAAGGGAATTCAATCATTTTTATTTGGCTTGATTGAGCTTGATTTCGTCAAATGATTTAAATCAAGCAACCCTTCCAGCAACAAGATCCAAGGAGCTGCGGCAATTTCTGGCAAGTAGTGGCTGTGTCCCACATTAGACAACAACCTGCCCTATGCAATACTGTTGGAAGCTTTTTCTCACTAAGAAAAACATTAAACCTGGCAAAATTTTGCAAAAAAAACCCCAAAACAAAACAAAAGCAGTACATGACAAAGGGCGTGTGTATTTGAGGTGTGTCTGATGCTAAGCTAACAGATAGGTAGCATGTTTAGTCAAGTAATGGAAGTGTTAAAAAGAAAATGTTACAACAACCGTTATGAGCACTCGTCCATTCATACAAAGACGTATTCATCCATGCACAGACTTTATCTTGTCTTTTTTCCCAGTAAGAGGCTTGTCGTACAAATCTTGTTGTAATTAGCCGCGTGTGGACTAACGACCTCCTGGACCGGGATTACGTGCCCGTCTGCGTCTAATCCTAGGGATCATGTGCCTTCTCTTCCTCATTCCTCTTCTCGACGCTCTTCCTCCCTCGCAGTCACGCGACCTCAAGCGTTTAAATGTTTTTACCACTTACGCCTTCATGTTTACATAATATTTGCATCTTGTTTCAAAATGTGGAAGTTCCTTGTATAAATTCGACTATTATTATCCTTGTTGTTTAGGAGCGGACTTCTTGGTTGAAATGTTTTGTGAAAGTTATGAGGAACTTTTAAATCTTGGCCTAACACTAAACAACCAGCCCAAACCCTAACCCCAAACACTAACTCAATAACTAAGTAACTGACCTTAACCCACTAACCCTAATACTAACACTAACCCTAATCCTAAACCATATGCCTCTAACCCAAAAACCCTAACTCTAAGCAATGATAGGGTTAGCCCAGCATTAATCCATTGACCTTCTAACCTTAAACCTTAACCCACTAAACCTAACCCACTTATCCTAACCGCAACCCTAACTCAGCCACAAACCATAATTAACCCACTTACCGTAACACTAACTAACTAACCTTAACCAATACTAACCCCAACTAACCCACAAACCCTGTATTACTTGGCCCTAAACCTAAGTGACTCATACCCCAATAACTCCAACCTCAAATAACTCTCTAACACGAATCCAAACCTACTAACCATAAACAACCAACTACACCGTAAAAAAATATTTTGGAGAGTGGTAAATATAATCCATGAAAATCCTCTAAAATTTACATTATTATTTTAGATAGGTAAAGTACCCTAAAATTTAGGGTAAACTTTACCTACACTACCTATTTGACAGTAAAAAGTGTTACCAAAAAAATTTTACTAAAATCCACCTAAAAGCCATTGGCACTACAATAAGCATCACTTGACGCGTGTATACTGCACTAAACCCATACTAGCCCCAACCCTTAAACATGAACTATTGCAGACTAAATATAAATTTTTGTCTACAAAATATTTTACTTTTTATTGTGTCTGACTCATAAAACAGATTTCAGGATGAATTGTCATTTGTAGGGAATACAAATATAATTAAAGACATTCTAAGGATCCGCGGAGAACCTGAAAATGTTTCCGGAATCTTCATGTTATGAAGGCGTGACCATGTGATCTTGAGACTATAATAAATAATAATAAACTCCTTCCAACATGAGAGCAGACATTTTTGTTTGGACAACAACTTCCTCCGGCTGTGTCGGAAACCCTTTGGGCGGAAAACCTTATTAACTTGGGATGGATCGTTGAGCTAATACGTGGCAAATAAGTGGATTAGCAGAGGGTCACTGTGGATTAGCCGCCGTCTTTTTTGTTTCATCCCGATGTCTCCCCTCCCCAAAATCCACTCGTAATCTGCTCCAAATCCCGTAAAGCAAAAGGCTGGCAGCCAAACAGGGATCCCTATCGGTCTGGCATGGTTTCACTATCGTCCCTCCCTGTTTTCACGTATTAGTATATTGGGGCGGCATGGCTCAGGTGGTAGAGTGGATGTCTACCACCCCAAAGGTTGTGGGTTTGACCCTGAGCCCCTGTGACCATGTCCGAGTCCTTGAGAAACATACTGAACCCCCAGTTGCTCATCAGACTGAACCATCAGTAGGTGAAGGTAGAAAAGTGGCATATAAAGAAAGCGCTTTTTATATTTACATGTAACGGTAAGTATGTTTAATTGGTATCACCAAATTGAAGGGTTTTGGATTCAATTAAGCGTTTTGTTTTTTTCCCATCAAACGAATAAAGTGAAATCATGGAGTGCTGCATTACACAACATGATTACCTGACAATGCCTCCCCGGGCCATGCTTGTATATCATAATAGTATCATTGTTTAAGATCTCCCTAAATATATCATAATAGTATCATTGTTTAAGAGAGATTGTTTAAGATCTCCCGGGCCATGCTTGTATATCATAATAGTATCATTGTTTAAGATCTCCCTAAATTTTGAGGTTTTTATGTTAATGAAATGATTTTTATTGGGCTTGGCTGAAATCTTTTTTTTTTTTTGTCTGTTTGATTGAATTCAAACAACCCTGTCAATAGCAACATCGAAGTAACAGAAGAAATTTCTGCCAAGTGGTGGCTGCGTCCTACACGTGACAACCATCTTCCATATGCAAGATGGGTATTCTTGAGTAAAATGGGGTAGCGTTTGTTGTGGAGATTATCAGACTTAAAATATCCATCCATCCATTTTCTGAGCCGCTTCTCCTCACTAGGGTCGCGGGCGTGCTGGAGCCTATCCCAGCTGTCATCGGGCAGGAGGCGGGGTACACCCTGAACTGGTTGCCAGCCAATCGCAGGGCACATAGAAACAAACAACCATTCGCACTCACAGTCATGCCTACGGGCAATTTAGAGTCTCCAATTAATGCATGTTTTTGGGATGTGGGAGGAAACCGGAGTGCCCGGAGAAAACCGACGCAGGCACGGGGAGAACATGCAAACTCCACACAGGCGGGGCCGGGGATTGAACCTGGATCCTCAGAACTGTGAGGCTGACGCTCTAACCAGTCGGCCCACCTGTGCCACACTTAAAATATTTTTGATTATTTTTTTATTTTTTTTCCCCCATCACATGACTAAGGCCTGGTACACACAATAATTTTTCATATCTCAAATATGTGCCCGCCGATTGGCTGGCGACCAGTTCAGGGTGTAGCCGCCAGGAGGAAAGAAATAATCCATGGGGGGACCTTCCCGATCCTGGTACTTCTTTTTTTGATGGGGACACAGGGGAAACTCAAGCTACCAGGGTGCCCAGGGAAGATCTTCCAAAGGTTCCTGCGGTGGGAAAGCCCCTCATGTATCTGCATTTTAATCCCAACTATGTGTAACCACGTTCTACAAAGTTAGATCTACCAAATCCTTAGCTTCCGAGATTGGACGAGATTGGGCGTTCTCAGGGTAGTATGGCCGTAAACCAAGAGGGTAAAAAAAAAATTTAAAAAAAAAAGATCTTCCAAATCCTTGGACTGTATCAAACAGCGTCTACAAACTAATTTATACCGTCAATCCTTTCCTTAGATTTCCCATTTCTTCCCATGCCCTGTGATTTATTTTATTGTTTTGATCAGTCTACTCCAGTTGGATTTTCCTTTGGTGTCTTGTCTGCAATCTTCTTCTACTTTGTCTGCATGCTTGTCTTTTTTAACCTGTGTCAACTTTGCATGGTATTTCTGAAGCGGTTTGTAACCGCATGTTACCTTACCTACTTAAGGTCCTGGGACTAACATTTTCCTTATCTTTCTAGAGTCTGTATGTCAAATAAATGCCATTAATCAAGTCCAGTCCCTTGCCCAAATTGTAGAAACACCATTGTACTGAGTAAAATCATAATAAAAGATACCAATGCATCGAACTGAGTTCCTGTATTTTTAGTTTGTATTTTAGTACATGATCTATGAAAAATAAAAATAAATGGTGCATGCATACTTCACTGAGAACATGTTTGCGTCAACTCTGAATCACTTTGAGCCAGAAAACAAACTGTTTAGTGTGCGATTATCTCCTGGCGTTGGACCGTCACCATCCTCCACGTGCTGTTTGCTCACTGCTCGCCCACATAAAACACCATGCGTCAAAAGCGCGTGTTACCGGGACAACCGCTCCAAGTGAAGCCCCCCCGCCCATTAAGGCAACTTCCATTCACGCCACCTCTCCTAATTGGCCGGCTGGGCCAGCGGGTTGGTAGGGGTCGCCCGGCGGATGAATGCCAAGGCGTCTGCTCAAACGTGGCCCCGCTTTCATCGCTGCTTGCCTCGGCTGAAGGCATGCCAGTGGGGCGGATCATTGGCGGGTGGGCGCTCGGGAGGACGTCGTGGAGTCTCTGCAGCGTGCCCACAAGAAGGCAGAGCGACAAGCTATCATCTGCTCTACTTCACATACAGAAAAAAGGGTGAATAAATACCTGCTGGTTTGAAAATGTACCAAAGGTGGCAGATGTTATTAAGCAACATGTGCATTGTGGCTGATTGCGGTCACTCTTTTTTTTCCTTTAGTGCCACAAGAACAACACGTTTAGTTTTGAGTGATAACTTTTAAAAGCGCTTTTTAAAGGCCACTTTGATCCCGATGGAGAGTTGGTTCAGGCAGGTCTGTCATGATGAAGGCGCACACCGGATGTCATGTGTGTATATCAGTTTGACCAGAGAAACTGTTCTCAATTGCCTTACCTGGTTAAAAAAAGAATAAATGCATAGGTTATATTTGATTACCACGCGTCCTGTCATGACGAACATGCACACCGGATTTCATGTCAATCAGAGACACCATAAGGCACTACTGGGCTATATCATTCCAGCGTTAGTCTAATATTTCTTTCCTGGAGTTCATGAGGAGCTAAACCCCATTACCACTAATGTTTGTTAATCCGAGCAAGCGAGCAGTCGCTGTCATCTGCATCGTGTTGAGTGACAGAACATTCTTGAGTAGTTTTTTTTTCCCCTTCTTTTTTTCCCAATATTGGTTTAAGAGCGCCCGTGAGCCGCTCCTTAATTAGCCAGTGCGGCGTTTAATTGGCGATGTGTGACTGGCACGCACCTTTGAGCCGCTGCTAATCCGTCAACCACCGCCCATTTTAATTGCCACTGACAACATTTGAATGGAAGTAAAGGAGCAGGCAGCTGGGAAAAGCTTTTATTTTGACACAGGAAGTCATGTTTTAAGCAGTGGGGCTACATCTCAGGATGCTCTGAACTGAAATGAAGTAACACTATCTCACTACATTTATACTTTGAGACATTTGGAAACAATAAAATGAACCACACAGGGACCATTTTGTTAGATTTCTCAAACTATAAATGTTAACTGTAACACCAAATGCAAACGCCAACACATGACGCTAATGCTAACCCCGAACACTCCTATATCCCTAACCCTTAAAGTGCCTGTAAAGTCATTTGTGTCTTTGTTCTAAATACATTAAATATGTTTGAAGGTAAGAGCTGAAAACATGCAAAGACTGAGAACAATTTAGTGCCCAATTGTTGAGATATAGCATTAAACAGTGTTTCTTCGTGTCAGTTGTCTGGATTTTTTGAGTGGGGCTAAAATGGGGGCGTGCTGACACAACCAGGGAACGGCATGAGTCAGCCCTCCCCCACTATATAAGCGCAGTCTGTGGCTATTGTTACTCAGTAATAATATTTTGGCCCAATTCTACCACTACATCATGTAGTTAGCCTGTAACTCCTATTGTTGACCATAAAACCCAACACTAACGCTAACCCCTAAGCCCTAATACTAAACCCAAATTCTAACACTAACTCTACCCCCATGCTAACGTTAACTATAATGCTAACTGTAATCGCTGACTCTTAAACTTAGCATGAATGCTAAACCCGAATGCTAACCCTAAATGCTAATGCTCAACTCACTTGAACTTTATTTATTGAGCACTTTGAAAACTACAGCTGCATATCAAATGCTGAACATGTAAAAAATCCAAGATAAAAACAGCTAAACATAGAACAATTAAAACAAATAAATAGCAATGTTAAAAACAATAAAACACTAAAACAGTGCAGTCAGATGCTAAGTTAAAAGCAAAGAATAAAAATGGGTTATCTAACGCTAACACTTAAAGCTAACCCTAACCCCTAATGCTAAGTATCACTATATCTCCTATTTCTAAACCTAAACCCCAACACTGATGCTAACCCTAAAGAGCTAATGCTAACCCTAAATGCTAATGCTAACACTAATGCTAACCCTTAATGTTAACCCTAACGCTAACGCCTAATGCTAGCTCCAAGCGCAAATGCTAATGCGAACCCAACCCAAAAACTAACTCTAACCCCTATGGCTTTACCCTAAACCCTAATACTAACCTTAACCTCTAACGCTAATTGTAACCGTAACCCCTATGGGATAATGCCTAACCCTAACACTAACGTTAACGATTTTTTTTTTTTTTAGCTTTCTCTAGTCAAGTCTCTTACAGAGGAAACTGACATTCCATGTCGGCGCCACTAAGCGCACTTATTTTCTATTTGAAGTGTAACTCTTTGGCATGCGTACATGTGTGTGTGCGTGTCAGGTGACTTTCCACAGATGATTAACCCCATCAAAAAGCACACCACCACCACCAGTGAGTGTCTTGTTTCCATGGCGACGCATCTCCACTGAGGACAGCAGCGGGTCAGCACGAAAACAAAGTTTGAAACACCAGAAAGACAATCTCCCAAGCCCCCCCCAACTCTTCCAACATACACACATGTTCACATCTGTTTACATACCCCACTGACATCACACACACGCCATCCTGCATTCATTAGCTCCAATGATGCCGCGCTAACCTAGCGACCAGACCTGTGGCTAATCCCCTGCTGCGTCCACGCTCTCATTGGATGCCTTCCCAGGTGTCCCCCCGACCTTTCGACACCCCCCGCCGGTCGTCCATCTGCGGCGTAGACATCGTCAGAATTCACCGGGAACAGCTGCTGGGCCGGGACCCAAGCCAGGACCTGGCAGGTAGCGGCTCTGGGCCACACGCTTTTAGCTCATGACGGCACGTGCCGCTAACCTCCATCTTTGCCATTAGCAGTAGAAAGGTACCGTTGTTATTATTGATTTTTCGCATGGCCTCTAAAAGACACCTATTTCCCCTTTTTACGCAGTGTATCACTGAGTGGGTACAGACAGCATCACACAGTCAGGCTTGAAACCCTAATTTGAAACCCTAATTTGAAGCCCTACATTGAAAAACAAACCCTTGCTTGAAAACCTATTTTGAAACCCAAACCATGTCCTGAAACTCTAATATTGAACCCTATCCCTTGCTTGAAATCCTCGCTGGAAACTGACATTTCAAACCATAACTCTGCTTTGAAACCCTAATTTCGATCTCTGCCCTAAAACCCCAACTGGAAGCAATAACACTCGCTTGAAACCCTAAGCCTAGTTTAAAACCCCAACTGAAAACCTTAACCCTGGTATGAAACCCTAAGCCTAATTTAAAACTTTGACTAGAAATCCTAACCCTGACTTGAAACCCTACAATAAACCACAAAAATGTCTTGCAAATCATACTTTAAAACACATACCCCTGGCTTGAAACCCTACCAAAAATTTGAAACCGTACTTTGAAACTTTAACAATGACTTGGAAACCTCATTTTATACCCTAGTTTGAAACCCAAATTTGAAACCCTAACCTTGTCTTAACCCCTAATTTTGCTTGAAATCATAATCTAGGCTTGAAACACGAACATAAAGCCTAACCTTGGCTTGAATCCTTCATTTGGAACCTTAATTCAGGTTTGAAACCCTAATTTAAAATCCTAACTTCAAACCTTCAAATCGTGACTTTAATCCCTTACCCTGTCTTGAAACTAAAGCTCGACCGATTAATTGGCCGGCCAATTTCATCGGTTGATATTAGCCCTTTTCAAAATTGGTAAAAATCGGCCTATTTTATTTTTTTTTTATGACTGTTTGAATGTCATTATCCTATCTTATGTGGCAATGTGTTAATGTGTAAAATAAATAAATTGGCCGATTTTTCTCTCTGTTGTAAAGTTAACAAATATTAAAAGGACAAAGTATTGTAAAATTGTCAAATATTCTGCCTGTAATTCATATCTATAGTTATAGCGTTAAGGGTCCACAAAAATAAGTTCCATCCATCAATTTTATTAATTACATATTTTTTTAAATAAATTGACCAATTAATTAGTTACTGGAATTTTATTCTGCCTAATATCAGAATCGGCATCTGCCTAAAAAAAAATCCCTACTTACCCTAATAACCACCCTACCACAAAAGCAGTGATGCTGCAGCGCTGTGTGAACACATAAACACAAAAGCACCAATATCCTACTTTGCTGTGTTCAGTGTAAAAGGCCACGGCAGATAAACAGCATAACCCTACTTCTGTGATACGGCAATTTTTGCTTGAAAAGACGCTAAGAACAGAACGCTTAAGCTGCTCCCTGTGTGTGTTGAGCGTCCAGGGCAGATAAGCTGAAATAAACAACAGATCTGGAAAAATAAATCCACCTCCCTCTCTTTCTCTCTGCCTCCAGGGGGGACGAGCGAGGGCATTAGGAAGAGCTCCCCGCAAAGCTCCTCCACATCACAGCAAGCGATCACTCTGCCACACAAATAGCAAACACAGAGAAACAGCTCACTTCCACGGGGAGGAATCACCTCTCCTATCAGTGCGCACGCCGCTTTTATCTGCTGGCTAATGAGCATCTCACACATACACCTACATATACACACACACACTCATCCGGCAGTTTCGTCAGACCATCTCTCAGCGAGTGTCCCACTTCCAAAAGCGTGGCCGTCCGCTTTCATGGTTACGCAACGCCGCAGCCAGCGTGAGCGTTGTTCAGCCTGGAAAGCCTTTGAACACGCAGCGTGCAGCGCTAGCTTAACACTACAAGCTCTAATGACTGCATGTGTGTGTGTGTGTGTGTGTGTGCATGCCATTATTAGTCAGTAAGTGATTTTTTTGCAAAGTAAGCATCTGCCAGAGGAGGAAATGTTGGTCTGATGCACGAGCTAGTCACGATAAAGCACGCTAAGCCCCACTACTGCTACTGTACTTTGTGAAAATGTCTCCACAACACTTTAACTCACTATACTATCTAAGAAAACAACATGTACTCTATGTATATATTTTAGAGTATATAAAAAAAAAAATGGTATAAATATCGACCTGCAAAATAGTCAATATGTGACCCCACACCAACCTGTGACATCCTCAATCTGTGACACCTTCAATCTGCTGCATCGTCATTATGAACCGAAAACGTCATCAGCAGCAACATGTGATTTCATCAACATGTCACATCATCAACCAGTGACTTCTGGTCAAATGTCTTTTGCAGAGCCGGCGAATTATGACATTAAAGCCCATCAGCCGATCAGCATAAAATGCTAATTATCGGCCTATACCGATCAAGCCGATAAGATTGGTGTAAAGTCTACATTTTAGTATTGTTGGTGTCAAATCTGAGCTGCGTGCTGAGAAGGAGCATCATTGTTGCGACAAGAGTCCGTGGCGGTGGCTCCGCCTCAAACGCACTCGACATGAAGATCTCCTCACTTGCATCTCTGCGTACTCTAAAAGCTCTCGTAATGGACGGTAATGCCGCTGGCTATGCGCCGCTAATGTGTCCACTTCCTGTCGGTGACGAGTGCATGTGGCGGGAGAGAGCATCAGGATGATGACGATGATGATGATAATGATGATAAAGATGGTATAGGGGCTTGCAATGAGGTTTGCTGAGAGCTAGAAAGCAAAGTTGAGCTCGCGACAGGAGGCACAAAATGGAGGCCTGACGGGAGTGTGTGTGTGTTTGTGTGTGTGTGTGTGTGTAAGTGTGCTCGCACACACTTATCTGCTGCCCGCATCAGCCGGAGTGAGATTTTCTATCTGCTCTCTTCATCATCCTCACTTTGTTCCTATCCTCTGCACATCAAAGCGCACACACACAAACACTGCCTCACACACATACAAAATCCCACTCACACACACACACATACACACACTTTCGCCAGTGGTGTGCAAAGCTCGAGTGCTGCCCAGGGCACAGAGATGTATTTTATGCCCCGGGAACCAATGGAACCTGTTTCGATTGGTGATAGCTGGTTCGCTCCCTCTTTGCACACAACTGGCTATCACTCACACAAACATACACTCACAAAACCACACGTCACAACTCAAAAGCACTCTCACTCACACAAGCACATACACTTAGGCACAATCTCACACACAGCTCTCTCTCACACACACACCCACACACACATGCACACACACTGACAAACACAATCTCTCACACACACATAAACATACTCGCTTAAAGACATGTTCTCAAACGCCCGCTCTCACTTAAACACGCACTCTCTCACACTCATTAACACTACCCTACACACACTCTTACAAACACAATTTCACACACAGACACTCTCACACACACATTTTACCACACATTAAAACATTACCACTCACATCTACATTCACACACACAATCTCACGCACACACAGATACACTCTCTCATTCAGACACAAGTTTGTTTTCCCTCATCTTAACACACATCCATTTAGACTCTTGCAAAACATACACGCTTACTTTACACATACACACTCACAAACTATCATATTATTACACACACAAACACACTGAAGAACACAACTCTTACACACAAAGACAATCTCTCACATTCACAAATTCTCACACACGTACACACGATCTTTCACACACATTTTTTTTATCTCTTCATAACACACACTCATTACTCACTCACTCACAAAACACAATGACCCACACAAACACTCGCACACTCACAAGTACATTTACCCTCTACACGCAAGCACGCACACAAAACCAAGTGACTTCATGCAGCGTGTCTCAAGTGGATGTTAAATGTAATGTAATACTTTCCTTTGTGGATTTTGAAACAAAAATGTTAGATAGTTTTTATTAAGACACCTGGGAACTCTTTGAACTTGTCAATAAAGTTTTGATTTTAAGGATATGTCTTTATGTCTCCAAAGTGTTCTGTAAATTGACTGTCTGTTGTACTAGAGCGGCTCCAACTACCGGAGACAAATTCCTTGTGTGTTTTGGACATACTTGGCAAATAAAGATGATTCTGATTCTGATTCTGATTCTGATATGTTGTTAGTGTAGTTTTTCACTTAGTATGAGGCTAATGCGTGCGTATGTACACGCAGTGGGGTCGAGCACTTCGGCAGATGGACGCACTTCCTCTCCAACGACACGCGACCCGAGCAGAGCGATCACCGGTGCGCTTAATGCTCCTCGGCAGATTACGGTGATATCGCGTAGTAATCTGGATTTAATCCAGATATAATCCACGGCCTCCAGTGACATGTGAGCGTGCTTCTCAATGCTACCACGCTAAACAAAAAAGAAAGATGTAGTAGTGCTGTTGTCTCGTTGCTGTTGCCAAGGCAACCAATCACACCAGCATCCAATTAATATGCGCAACACATAAAATGGTCTTTCAGGCAAATTGGACTCATTTTAGTCCTCATTCTCTTCAATATGATGGACATTACATATTATATTTACTTAACTGCAGAACCTTTTTACAGAAATGCATTTTTGGTGGTGGTAATATTAAACTTTTAGCGGGTATTACAATTGGTGTCAAGTGAAAGTGGTGCTAAAAATAAAACAAAAACGCCCTATTATGCTGATTTACCATGTAATTGTTAACCAAAACTGTAACACCTATCAAGCCTGAAAGGTTCAGGTGTGTGTGTGTGTGTGTGTGTGTGTGTGCGTGTAGGTGTGTGTTTGAGTGAGAGATTGACCCGTGTGTGAGTGTGTGTCTGTGTGTGAGTGTAGTCAATAAAAGCAAAGTGTGAACATCAGCATCACATTTGAAAATTAGCATCGAACTTAAAATAACATGTAATTGTCCAATGAGGTTACTTTTATTATTGAGTAAATTTGCATTGATTATTGCTGCTTTAACACGCACACACAGATAATTCTAAAAAGTACAATTAAACTAGCGGACGTGTCCTATACAATATTTCGACTTTAATGCATGAATTTGCTGAATTAGCTTTGACCCATATGAGATGATGACTTTTTAAGGCAGAACGTCTTCTTAAAAAGTATTTTATTACAATACAAAACCAAACAGGAAGAGAGTCCAATCCCTCTCGAGAGGATTGGTACCAGAGCCCAAGCTGTGTGTGGAGGCGAGTCCGACTATAACTAGTCGGAACTTCTCGACCTCACACACCAGCTCGGGCTCCTTCCCTGCCAGAGAGGTGAATTTCCACGTCCCTAGAGCCAGCTTCTGTAGCCGGGGATCGGATCGCCAAGGTCCCTGCCTTCGGCCACCGCCCAGCTCGCACTGCAACCGACCCTTATGGCCCCTCCCACAGGTAGTGAGCCCATGGGAAGGGGGACCCATGTTACCCTTTCGGGATGTGCCCGGCCGGGCTCCATGGGTGCAGGCCCGGCCACCAGGCGCTCGCCTTCGAGCCCCACCTCCAGGCCTGGCTCCAGAGGGGGGCCCCGGTGACCTGCGTCCGGGCAAGGTAAACCTAGATCCATTAATAGTTTTCATCATAGGGGTCTTCCACTCTGGAGTTGCCCACAGTGAGAGGCGCCGAGCAGGTGTGGGTATACTTATTGCCCCCCGGCTCGGCGCCTGTACATTGGGGTTCACCCCTGTGGACGAGAGGGTAGCCTCCCTCCGCCTTCGGGTGGGGGGATGGGTCCTGTTGTTTGTGCCTATGCACCATACAGCAATTCAGAGTACCCACCCTTTTTGGAGTCCTTGGAGGGGGGTCCTGGAGAGCGCTCCCGCTGGGGACTACGTCGTTCTGCTGGGGGACTTCAATGCTCACGTGGGCAATGACAGTGAGACCTGGAAGGGCGTGATTGGGAGGAACGGCCCCCCGATCAGAACCCGAGCGGTCTTCTGTTATTGGACTTCTGTGCTCATCACAGATTGTACATAACGAACATCATGTTCAGGCATAAGGGTGTCCACACGTGCACTTGGCACCAGGACACCGTAGGTCGCAGTTCGATGATCGACTTTGTGGTCGTGTCATCGGCCGCATGTCTTGGACACTTGGGTGAAGAGAGGGGTGGAGCTGTCAACTGATCACCCCCTGGTGGTGAGTTGGCTCCAATGGTGGGGGAAGATGCCGGTCCGACGTGGCAGGCCCAAACGTATTGTGATGGTCTGCTGGGAATGTCTGGCTGAATCGCCTGTCAGAAGGACTTTCAACTCCCACCTCCGACAGAACTTTGCTCATGTTCCGGGGGAGGCGGGGGACATCGAGTCCGAGTGGACCATGTTCCGCGCCTGTGGCCGTAAGATGGTCGGTGCCTGTCGTGGCGGAAATCCCCGAACCCGTGGCCTCAGTATTGCATCTCTGCTTTTTGCAGGTGATGTGGTTCTGTTGGCTTCATCAAGCCGTGACCTCCAACTCTCACTGGAGCAGTTCGCAGCTGAGTGTGAAGCGGCTGGGATGAGAATCAGCACCTCCAAATCTGAGACCATGCTCCTCAGTCTCCGACTGAGGGTGGCGTGCCCTCTCCAGGTCAGGGATGAGATCATGCCCCAAGTGGAGGAGTTCAAGTATGTTGGGGTCTTGTTCACGAGTGAGGGAAGAATGGAACGGGAGATCGACAGGCGGATCGGTGCAGCGTCTGCAGTGATGCGGACTTTGTATCGATCCGTTGTGGTAAAGAAGGAGCTAAGCTGAAAGGCGAAGCTCTCGATTTACCGGTCGACCTACGTTTCTACCCTCACCTATGGTCACGAGCTGTGGGTCGTGACCGAAAGAACAAGATCTCGGATACAAGCAGCCGAAATGAGTTTCCTCCGCAGGGTGTCCGTGCTCTCCCTTAGAGATAGGGTGAGAAGCTCGGTCATCCGGGAGGATCTCACAGTAGAGCCGCTGCTCCTCCACATCGAGAGGAGCCAGATGAGGTGGCTGGGGCATCTGATTCGGATGCCTCCTGGACGCCTCCCTGGTGAGGTCTTCCAGGCACGAGAGGGAAGTCTGGGCGTCCCTGCTAAAGCTACTGTCCCCGCGACCCGACCTCGGATAAGAGGTAGAA
The DNA here is from genome assembly GCF_024500385.1 of Phyllopteryx taeniolatus. NCBI lineage: Eukaryota > Metazoa > Chordata > Actinopteri > Syngnathiformes > Syngnathidae > Phyllopteryx > Phyllopteryx taeniolatus. The sequence goes on along the minus strand of NC_084511.1, from coordinate 21,880,851 downwards.
AATGGATGGATGGACAAAACCAAACAAAGACTTCCAGTCTAAAGTGATTGACCACCAGGACAATAACTCAACTGTGAACCAATTACAGTAAACTTATAACTAAGCCTAATTAAGTTGACACTATAGGGCTCTTAAGCATCGCAAAGTTACTTCCAGTTAGACACTCTTAATTTCACTATTAGAAGACATCAAAATAGTTGTATGTTGATGCTTTTTGTTTTAAAATTTTACCAATCACAGAAAGAGATTAAGAAAAACAAAAAAACAAAACAAAGCACATCAAGTCACATATCAAATCAAAGCCCGTAACGAAGGTTTTGTAGATCTGCAATTAGATTGGCAATACGCCCTCGTATGAATGAAAAAAAAAAGGCTTTCATTCTTCAACATCTCGCCAATTACACAACAAAGAGATTCAGTAACAAGGTGAGAAAAAAAATTGACAAACAACAAACCAAATTGAGTCGTATATTAATCCGTCTATGGAGAACACTTTCTAAATCTGCAATTCTTTTTACGATAGTATGGCGATGCAATGACCTAAAAATGTCACCTATCAGAAAATTGATTCAGTTTAAAGGTCTAAAATGTACAACCGAAAAAACACAGTCACATTTCAAATTAAGGCTTTCTCGATTTAGAATGAAATGCAGTAATATATCAAATCCAAGGCCGCGACGAAGGCTTTCCAGATCTGCAATTATGTCTGCGATATATCCTTCGATGATGATAAAATTATCAAAAAAACTTGTATTTTGCCCAAATACGTCACCAATCACACAAAATCACACTTTCTCGATCTGCAACTATTTTGGCAGTAGGCCTTTGTATGATGACGAAATGAGCAAAAAACATGTATATTTTGCTCCCGTACGTCACTATTCACACAATGAGAGTTTCAGTAACAAGGTAAAAATAATGACAAAAAACAAACCACATTGTGTCGTAGTATATCAAATCAAAGCCTGTGACGAATGCTTTCTAGATATGCTGTTATTTTTACAATATACCCTGGTATATTGAGGAAATGATCAAAATACTTTACTATTTTGCTTGAATATGTCACCAATCACACAATAGAGATCCAGTAACAACGTAAAACCAACAAACAAAATGGAGTCACATAACAAATTAAGGGACGTGACGAAGGCTTTCTTGATCTGCAATTATTTTGACAATATTTTTTTGCCTGTTAGCGTTCCAAGTCGCCACATTTAACAGGGCACGCACACAAAGCAAGCTGACACGTTGTTGTCGGGCTGATAAAAACATTAACGAGCGCAAACCCAATTCCAGTTTCCCCGACGATGCTCCCCCTGTGGATCCTTAAGTGGAGCTGATGGAAGGTTGGACCGGCCGTCATTTGCATAATTGTGATGTTAATGCGCTGAGCCGTGGGACTTGATTATGTTGCATATTGATTGTGTTGCGCGGGAATGTCGGGAATCCGATTAGACGACGGGATTCCCGCCATCTGCCGTCGTAAACATCGTCAAATGATGCGGCGAGGATGAAAAAGGAGACTCACCGTTCTCGGGGTGCTCCATCTCGCCGATGCTGCCGTCGGGTGTGGTGCGTTCGTAGTGGTCCTCGGGCAGTGCCAGCGGGCCGATCCGAGGCCCGGAGGAAGACTTGGAGCTGACCGTCTCCGACTCGTCCAGTCCGCTGTCGTAGTAGCTGTGCTGGGACGCGTCCTGCAGGTCCGGCGCCTGGTTGGCCGTGGAGAAGGTTACCCGGCGATGCGGCTGCTGGGAAGGAGATGAGACATTGTTACATTATTAACGACATCATAAACGATGTCAAAAGAAATTGACAAATGGCAAACCACATCAAGTCACATATCATATTGAAGGCCGTGTCGAAAGCTTTCAAGGTCTAAGATTATTTTGGTGATATGCCCTTGTAAAATGATGCATTGACCAAAAAACAACAAAGTGTCCATATTCAATAACCAAGTACAAAATCTGCAAAACACAAACCACATCCAATCATGTCAAATTAAAAGTTGCGACGAAAGCTTTCTTGATGTGCAATTAGTGCAATTTTTCGCCTAAAAACATGACCAACAAGTGTCGGGATTTAGTAACATTGTCAATAACTAACAAACGACAAACCCCATTGAGTCATATAGCCTATAGGGCTGCACAAATATTCCTTAAATGATAATAACGATTATTTTGATCAATATTGTAGTAATCATTATTAATCACAAATATTTATCATGTTAGGTAAAACGGCAGCACGATGGTTGACTGGTTAGAATGTCTACCTCATAGTTCTGAGGACCAGGGTTCAATCGCCTGCCCCGCCTGTGTGGAGTTTGCATGTTCTCCCCGTACCTGCGTGGGTTTTCTCCGGGCACTCCGGTTTCCTCCCACATCCCAAAAACATGCATGGTAGGTTGATTGAAGACTCTAAATTGCCCGTAGGTGTGAATGTGATTGCGAATGGTTGTTTGTTTCTATGTGCGCTGCGATTTGCTGGCAACCAGTTCAGGGTGTACCCCGCCTCCAGCCCGATGATAGCTGGGATAGGCTCCAGCGCTCCCGCGACCCTTGTGAGGATAAGCGGCTTGGAAAATGGATGGCTGGATGTTAGGTAAAACATCTGTGTTTTTATTACACTAATTTTCAACATGCGGCATGGTGGCCGACTGGTTAGAGCGTCCCCGGCCCCGCCTGTGTGAAGTTTGCATGTTCTCCCCGTGTCTGCGTGGGTTTTCTCCGGGCACTCCGGTTTCCTCCCACATCCCAAAAACATGCATTAATTGGAGACTCTAAATTGCCTGTAGGTGTGACTGTGAGTGCGACTGGTTGTTTGTTTGTATGTGCCCTGCGATTGGCTGGCAACCAGTTCAGTGTGTACCCCGCCTCCTGCCCGATGACAGGTGGGATAGGCTCCAGCACGCCCGCGACCCTAGTGAGGAGAAGCGGCTCAGAAAATGGATGGATGGATGGATGGATAATTTTCAACATGGCACAGTGTACGACTGGTTAGCACAGCCGCCTCACAGTTCTGAGGACCGCGGTTGAAATCCCGGCCCCGCCTGTGTGGAGTTTGCATGTTCTCCCCGTGCCTGCGTGGGTCTTCTCCGGGTACTCCGGTTTCCTCCCACATCCCAAAAAAACATGCATGGTAGGTTAATTGAAGAGTCTAAATTGCCCGTAGGTGTGAATGTGGCTGCGAATGGTTGCTTGTTTATATGTGCCCTGCGATTGGCTGGCAACCAGTTCAGGGTGTACCCCGCCTCTCGCCCAAAGTTGGCTGGGATAGGCTCCAGCACGCCTGCGACCCCAGTGAGGATAAGCGGAACGGAAGATGAATGAAGGAATGAATAATTTTCAACATACAATATGTAAAATGTTCAATGCAAAATGAAACAAACTAAGAATAAATGATCGATCATAAAACATAAAATTTACACAAGCATTTTAAATTTACAAAGGGATAACCGAATCTGTGAAACTGAATGGAAGCAATTTCATCTTATACAGAAATGGCGGCCGCATTAGGCTTCAAGCACTGAGTATTAATTTGAAAATTCCCATCGATACAGTGAAAAGTCACGACAGGTATGGCCCCATTGTTCTGCTTAACAACAGGTCAGTCGTGGTTGCAAAGAACTCGACAGTTGTGATTTCCCTCTTTATTTCCCTGACATTTTTTATACAGTATAGGTAATGCCACTTTGGAGAATTACTTGCGTAAGGGGAACACATATGCAGTATTTCTTGTCCAGTGTTTTGACCATTTTTCTGACATTTTCAGATGATTGCACAGATTAGTTGTGTTACCCTGCTGCACTCTTTACATGATTTCTTCTTTAACATCACTTGCCTTAAATCAAAAAATGTCCAGACAACAGATGTTGATCCCGTTCAAAAAACTAGCTCCTCACGATGACGCTCCTCATTTCCAATTTTTGCTGTACTTTCTTCTGTTGACACGACTCTCTTTAATCATTCTACCGAGTGACTTTAAGCTCCTGCTTCAGGGTGCACTGCCTTGTTATTTAGCCAGCTTAATAAAGCCTTAACGATGCGTTCGCCCCCTGGTGGTTGGCTGACTACTGGTTGAGAAAGTGCTTCATTAGGTATGCAGCAAAGCCTGCGTTTTAAAATGTAAATGTCATTGTCAGGTTAATTTAATTGTGGCAGTTAAAATCGTGATCACGATTAAAATTCGATTAATTGTGCTGAGGGAAGGTTGGGTTTTTCTTGGGTCTTGAAAATGTCGTACCTGCTTAGTAAAGATATGTTTACTCCAGTCAAAAACAACAAAGGAAATTGAACAAAGTTTAAAACTATATCGGAGTTTGTGAAAATATATAACGACACAACTAGCGAATAGGCGTCCATGCAGATACCCGACAGGGACAATTTTGTCTGTCCGGCTATCAATCAATGCGTGTAACAGTCGACTTAAAACATGCCAAAATGCAACACGGTGACTCCAAGTCTTACCCGCCACCTTTTAGTTGGCAAAGCGGAGTTAATTTGGAGTTTAAATGTCATCTGAAGGCGACGAGCTAGTTTGCATAAAAGCAGCAGGCTGAAAACAAACTTTGACGCTTCATTGACTTTGTCTTTGTGGAGGAGGAGGAAGCTGTCTGACTTGATGCTTTTATAATTAAAATACAATTAGCTGTCCATGTAGCGCTGCAGGACACACATGCGCACTGAGCCAGATACACACACATGCACAAATGAGCACACACACGCACCTGAATGGGGCTAGGCAGATAAACAGTAGCATCCTCGGCTGGCCAGATACTTGGTAACTATGGAAACTAGTGTCATCCTCGTCAGGACCCTGAAACGTTTCAAACAGCACCAAAACGTCTTTTGTCGCTTTGTATTTTTGTTGAAATGGCCACTGTCTGCAGTCCAGGACCTTTGTTGGAAGTTGTGGTGAGCGGAATCAAACCGGCGGTACCAACAAGCGGTCGCCAACTGTGACACCTCTGAGGATTTGGTGCGAGATGTTTAGTAATAAAAAAAAATAATAATAAAAATAAAATAAAAATGAAAAAAAAGAGTAACAAATGTTCAGTAACAAATGTCAAATAATGTTGACATGACAAATTAACAAAATGTTGGGTAACAGGTGGAGAGTACCAAATATTCACAAACAAATGTTAGATAATAAATGTTTGGTAACAAATGTTCACTAACAAATGTCGAATAACTAAATTTCCGTAACAAATGGTCAGTGAGTAAAAATTGTAGAGGTAAAAATTTAAATGTACAAATTTTGATTAGCAGGTGTAGAGTTAAAAAATATAGTTTAGTAACAAATATCAATAAAAACAATTCAAGTATCAAATGTAGAGTAACAACTGTTTGTTACAAATGTCAACGTACAAATGTCGAGTAATGTTGAGTACCACTTCCCTTTCGTCGCCTTCACAACCCCCCCTTCAACTCCATCACAACAGGAAACAAACCCAAACCCCTTTGGTGGCAGTTCGGCGCCCCGACACATACACACACACACACACACAAACACACACACACACAAACGCAGGCATGTTAGTGGCGGATTTGGATGTGTTGCAGCCTGTTATTAATAAACACTTCCCATTTCCTGCTTCCTACTGTGGGATAGAAATCAGCGCTTGGATATAAACAGCAAGACAGAAAGAACCGGAACTCAGATGCACAAATCATGAGGATTCCTCACCCGCCTCTATCTCTCACACATACACACACCAGTGGCGGGCAGTAACTAAGTACAAATACATCATTGCGGTACTTTTATACATTTTTCAGGTTTCTGTGCTCTACCTGGCGGAAAAAAGGACTAGATGCCGGTAAAGGACTACATTTGTCAATTTAACTTCCTCAGCAAATACCAGAGGACACTTTCCTGCCCATAAATTGTGAATAAGCGAATGCCAAACGGTGAATATGTGGGGTTCACTCTGCATCTACTTTTCCTGGAGTTTTTTTGTTTTTTTTTGTTTTGTTTTTTTACACAAGCACCTGAACTTCTTTAGTACAGAGTGTGAGTACGTACTTGTGTCCCCCCCCAACCCCACACATGCACACACACACACACATGCACACCGTGACAAATCCTTCTTTGTTTTTGTCCTTTTGTACTTGTGCGCCAGCGTGTGTTTGTTTGCTGTAAATAGAATAAGTCATCTCAGCTATCTGCAGCATCTCAGCGCCGAGCTAAACAACGTCAGAAAAAAAAAACCCTCAACCTCACAGTCACCCCGGGAAGCATTCCTCTACGCCCCCTTTTGCAGGACGCCCACTCGCGCCTCTATGTTAGTCTGCAACGTAGCACGTGCTCGCTGCTATGACCAAACAAACAGTTGGTGAATTCACTAAGCAATTCCCAAGTCTGGCTGCACTGGTGGCTCTCTCTACTGGTATGTGAAAGAATCAATGCCAAACTCCAGGTCAATTGTATTTAACTTTTAAATTCAATACATTTGCATTTAATCTCTAAGAAATGTGTTTTTAATCATTTATTGAGGTACTATTCTTATTTCACTTTAATGTGCAATACATTTTAAATAAATCATTATTCGAATAGTTTTTTTTTCTATATTCAAGCTTGTTGTTAACGTTAAAACTAGATATGATTTTTAGAAATAAAACGATGAAAACTTGGGCTTACTACGCAACAGTATTTAAGTTTTGATAACTATGGTGGTACTTTGAGTTTTTGGGGGGTTTTTTTGGTGGTATTTAGAGAAAAAATAAAATTAAGAACCACTGCACTAAGCGATTATGGGTAATAATATTTGAGTTAATTTTGTTCAGCATTGTTCAATTAAAAGGTATTTATTAATTTTGTATGGATTTATTTTTTATTCATTTTTGTTGATTTATTGTAATTAATTAAAAACAAACTAAAAAACTAACAAACACATTTACATAAAAAATAAGTATTGTTTGTGCCATTTTTGGGGTGGAGTGCAGTGAGATTTTTCTGACATAAAATATTGGTTTCAGTTCAATAAACATTAGGAAACATTGGCCTAGACTCGCGGGAATGACACTTAGCCTAGCTCAACTTAACCTAGCCTAGCAGGAGGAAACCGTAGCTCAGTTTAGACTAGCCTACCAGGAATAACACGTAGCCTAGCTTAGTTTAGCCTTGCCTTGACAAACAGGAGCTACATTTAAAGTCAAGTTGATGTAAGTTAATGCTGGGGGAAACGCAGTTTCTAAGCTTGCTTGGCATCAGGAGAAGTAAAGCAAATCCCAAAAGGGGGTGGGGGGCGGGGGGACAATAATGTTTTGCTTTAAGCAAAAGAGGAAAGAAATTCAGTTAAAATGGGGAATCGGATTTTTGTGAAAGCAAGTGGTGGGTGCCTCCATTTTGACTCGGAAAAACGCCATATTTCTACACACACGAGAGAGGCTAGAATGACTGCGTGAAGACTTGAGAAGGAAGAGGAAGTGCAGGAGGAGGAAAAAGAAGTAGTGGTGGAGGAACAGGAGGAGTAAGAATAAGTGGTGGAGGTGGCCCGCTGATGATTAAAACGCAGTCGCGAGAGGAGAAACGTACGACGCCTCGCCGGCTGTTTGTCAGCCGAGCCACAAAGCAGGAGATAACGCACCGGCTGTGTGTGTGTGTGTCAGCTCCTCATTACCTCTGCGTGGGAGATAAGAGTGTGTGAGGCTGCATTGTGCATGCTTATAAAAGTGTGTGCTTATCAAGTATGCATGTGCACACACCAACTCGCATACACAGACAGACACACACACACACACACAAACAGGCGGCCTACGTCAAGCGCTGCGACATCCCATAATTCCACAAACAGCGCCACATCAGTCCAAGTGCAGGATGAATAAGGAGGAAACACAAATGAAGAATGTGAGTGAGTGAGTGAGTGAGTGAGTGAGTGAGTGAGTGAGAGCACGTCTGAGTGTGTGCTGTCAGAAGGTGGTTGAGTGTGTGTGTGTGTGTGTGTGTGTGTGTGTGTGAGCTGTACACCAGATTGAGGCCGATCGCAGAATCAAACTCTTCTGGGAGATGCCTATTTTGGACTATGCAGATGTGTCCATGTTATTCCAGCATGTTCTCTGACTTATGAAGGCACTCGTAAGAAGGCCACAGACGTTAGTGCCAGTAGGGGGCGTCACCAGTCTGTCTGTCTGTTAGAATTTGATAGCAATTGGACAAATTCTCTTGAAGTTTGTCTTTGAATGATCCGTGGATAAAGGCAAAATGAGCCTAAAATGTTTCAAACCAAAATGTCGGACTTCCTATGTCTTTTCATCCATGCTTGTTGAGACTTTTTTGTGAGTCTACTAATGAGGCACAAATTTGATGTTGCTAAGTGAAACAGGCTTTTGTGGCTGAATTTTCTAACTTCATTTTGATAGTAATTAGTAAAAATTAGTTGGGTCTGAACTAGTTGTGCCCCCTGCTGGTTGCGGCCACTGATGAAAACAATTAGAATTTGACAAATCGATAACCGTCCAACAACGAACAAGTTAATAGATTACAGCTCTGTACCTCTTTTTTAAAAGCAGCCTGTTTAGGCTATAAACTAGTTGGACCTGAAGTTCTAGTGCCTTCTGCTAGTGATGGAAAAGACTGAATCGACAAATCAATAAACCATTGAAGGACCATCAACAAACAAGATTACGACTGTCTCCTTCTTTACTTATAGCAACTAAACGGGTTGCAGACTAGCACTACAGCAATCTAGTCGGGGCTGAAGTGCTGGTTGCTGCTAATCACAAAAAAAGATCAGGAATTGATTAACTGATACACCACTGAAAGACCATCAACAAATGATTACTATATTCCCTCTTTAGTAACATCAACCTGTTTAGGCACCAAACTAGTTAGGCTTGAAGCGCTGACTGCTGCTAATCATGGGGAAGATCAGGAATTGACTAATTGACACACCACTTAAGACCGTTAACCAACAAGCTTGCAACTCTATCCTTCTTTAGTAACAGCAATCAATGTATGCAGCAAACTAGTCGGGCCTGAATAGCTGGTGCTGCAAAAGATGGAAAAGATCAGGAATTGACTTATCGATACACTATTGAAAGACCATCAACAAACAAGATTACAACTCTCTCCCTCTTTACTAACAGCACCTCAGCGGGTTGCAAACTACCACTTTAGCAAACTAGTTGGGCCTGAAGTGTTGGTTGCTGCTAATGACAAAAGATAACTAATTGATACTCCATTGAAAGACCATCAACAAAAAAGATGACGACTCTCTCTTTAGTTACTGAAACCCATTTAGGCAGCAAACTAGTCAGGCCTGAATTGCTGATTGCTGCTAATCATGGAGAAGATTTGGAATTGACTTGAAACACCATGGAACGACCATCAACAAACATTCTGCATTTGTAACATGCTGAAAACCTCACACTCTACCAGTTTAGTCACATGCGCACCGTGATTCCGTCATATGAGCGTGTTTAAAAGGCGGCGCGCGGGAAAGTGGCTTTAGCATCAAAGGCAGATTGTCCGACAGAAGCCGAGGCGCTCGTCAAGCGTGAACGTCTTGGAAACGACTCGCTCGAGGTCGGGGGAGTGCAGAGCGATAGGGTTAGCATTAGCCACTTTAATGTTGGCCCTCCCAGGCGTTCTTGTCAAAACGCTAATTTGCCGGAGGTCGGGGGAAACCTGAGAAGAGGGGAGAAGAAAATCCTGCGAGTTAATCAGGCGAAATGGAAAAGGATGAAAATGATCGGAGTGGAAGTTTAGCAATTATTTGGATTAGCTGATGAACCGTGATGACGTGTGCGCGTGTGTTTGTGTGAAGTGTGTGTGCATGTCTATGTGCGAGTGTGGGTGAGAGAGAGAGAGAAAGAGTGTGTGTGCGTGTGTGTGTGTGTGTGTGAATATGAGTGAGTGCTTTGACAACAACCCTTGCCACACATACAAACAAAGCAGGCCAGCTGAGTCTCATGTGTTGAGTAGCCTGTGTGTGCGTGTGTGTGTTGACAGTGACATTTTACACACACATACACACACATGCACTCAAACAAAACAGGTCAGCTGAGTCCATCATCTAGTTCCAGAGTTCAGTAGAACGCCAACATTTGTCTGCCCCGCAGGAGTGTGTGTGTGTGTGTGTGTGTGTGCGTGTGTGTGTGCATGTTGACACTGACACAGCAATCCGATGAACTCACAGGCGACACACACACACACGCACATGTGCACACACACACGCACGCACGCACGCACGCACACACACACACAAGTAAGAGGGAAAAAGAAGCAGTAAATCTCTTTTCTCCGCTGCTATTTTTCAATTTGCTGCCTGGCTGCTCTGTGCGGCGTCGCTCAAATGTCCGGACAGAACCAGAACGCAGCACCAACGGCTGACAGCAGGGTGGAAAAAAAAAAGGCTCTACGAAAAACGGACGAACGGCGACTCTACGCTTTTTTTGTCTGAATGTGCGCATTCAAGAGCTGCTGACGCCTCTCCGCTGTCACTCAAACATCACAGGCCTCCTTTTGTGCATCTTCTTATACACACACACACACGCACGCACACTAAAGCAGCTTAAAGCAACGCTATCAGTCCAAAGCAGCACACTGCAGGTACGGCGTTTAATTTAATATATGCAACAGTCATGTTTCTTTGTGGTACTGTTTAATCCGAGAGAAAGAGAGAGAGAGAGAGAGAGAGAGAGAGAGAGAGAGAGAGAGAGAGAGAGAGAGAGAGAGCGGTGTATGGGGTTGTCCATACAATGGCGTGCTCTGAGGATTAGCAAAATGACTGTCACGACATGGTAAAAATGTTTTTTCCTCCCGGATGACCAACCTTCTCACACTATCTCTAAGGGAGAGCCCGTACACCCTGTAGAGGAAACTAATTTTGACCGCTTGTACCTGTGATCATGTTTTTTTTTTTTTGGTCACGACCCATAGCTTGTGACCATTGGTATGGGTGGGAACATAGATCGACTGGTAAATTGGGAACTTTGCCTTTCGGCTCAGCTCCTTCTTCACCACGACAGACCGATACAGAATACGCATTACTGCAGACGCTGCACAGATGCGCCTTTCGAGTTCCCGCTCCACTCTTCCCTCCCTCGTGAACAAGACCTCAAGATACTAAAGCTCCTCCACTTGGGTCAGGCTCTCATCCCTGACACGGAGAAGGCACACCAGCCAAATTTCCAAAATTTCCTCAAAGCCATCTGGAAGTCATTCTCCATAGACTCACCGAACTCCTCCCATGCCCAACTTTTTACCTCAGCAACCACCAAAGCTGCATTCTGCCTGATCTACTGGTACAAATCAGCTGCCTGCCTCCGCAGTCCGAAAGGTCAAAAAAAGTCTCCTTTTCCAGCTTGATGGCATCCCTCACCGCTGAGGTCCACCAACGGGTTCGGTGATTGCCACCTTGACAGACACATTATGGCCACAGCTCCGGTCGGCCGCCTCAGCAATGGAGGCGCGGAAGATGGTCCATTCCGATGTCTCCTGCCTCCGCCAGGACGTGGACGAAGTTCTGCAAGAGGTGGGAGTTCAAACTCCTTTTGACAGGGGATTCTGCCAGACATTCCCAGCAGACCCTCACAATGCGTTTGGGTCTGCCAGTTTGGACCAGGATCTTCCCCGCCATTGGAGCCAACACACCACCAGGTGGTGATCGGTTTACAGCTGCCCCCCTCTCTTTAGTCTCCAAAACATGCGGCCACAAGTGCGATGACACTACCACGTCCTTGCAGGTCTCACTGTCATTGCCCACATGAGCATTGAAGTGCCTCCGCAGAACGAGGGAGTCCCCAGTAGGAGTCCCCAGCTAGTCCGAATTTCTCGACCTCGCAAACCAGCTCAGGCTCCTTCCCTGCCAGAGAGGTGACATTCCACATTCCAAGAGCCAGCTTCTGTACCTGGGGGTCAGGCCACCAATGTCCTCACCTTCAGCTGCCACCCAGCTCTTTACACACCCAACTCCCTTGGCCCCTCCCACAGGTGGTGAGCCCATGGGAAGTGGGGCCTACGTTGCCTCTTCGGGCTGTGCCCACCCCGGCCCCATGGGTGCAGGCCCAGCCACCAGGCGCTCACCATCGAGCCCCACCTCCAGGCCTGGCTCCAGAGGGAGGCCACGGTGACCCACGTCCAGGCAGGGGAGAACATAATCCACAGTCGTTGTACATCATAGGGTTGTTTTAGAGCCGTGCTATGTGTAGTCCCTCACCTAGGACATGTTTGCCATGGGTGAGCTTACCAGGGGCATTAAGCCCCCGACAACCTAGCTCAAAGGATCAGTGTAACACACAAAGCCCTCCACTACGGCAAGGTGATAGCTCAGGGAAGAGCGGTAAAGACACACACCACTGAATTTAATATTGAAAATCAATGAATTTTACTGATGAGTATTTGAATAATTGGCAGTTTTTATCATTCAAACGATAATACTGTAATGGTTTCTGTGGGGGAAAAAAAATTTCTAAAGTATTATTTTACAAACTTTTAATGGCAAAATGTCTTTACTCTCATGTGTCCCAAATGAAATCACACAATATGCATGTTTTCTGAAGATGCAAATGGCTTTAATATGAAAATTAACTCAAATGCATCTTAATGATCAGAAGTGATAGGATGTGGCATCCATTTTGCTTTCACACAATAGCGAACAGCAAAATAAATGGCGTTATTTCTTAGATACTATGTATGAATTTGTGAAAGTCTCAAAACAATTGCATGAATTTACCGTTTTTATGAATGAATAAAGACAACAGTGTCATGATTTTAATTAGTTAAGATAATTTATGGACTTAAGAGTTTGAAGGGCAATGCATGTAAATTGTGCGATCGACATTATTTTTATGAAGCTGTGTATGTATTGACCTTTATGCACCATTTGCTGTCAATGGTTTCTATCAACACAGCTTTGGCAAAATATTTTTCCCATACAAGTTTAAGAAATCTTGTTCAGATGACATTTGCATTGGATTGCCATGATATCAGTGTAATTATCTCTTGATTGTACTTACTATTATGGCCTAAAATTTTAAATCATCAATAACTTTTAGAAAATGGGACTTCCAGCATAGCTGTTTCAGCATGTCAGACATTAACACATAAAACCAAGATAGCATAAAAAAAAGAACAAAAGAAAATGCTAAATTAGAAGATAAAATTTGTGTCTTTACCATTATTAATCAAAATATATGAAAATTACCCATATATATGCTAATAGGTAGCGGGTGTCGTCATGTGACACGCTAAGAGGAAATGAAGCATTAGCAGAAAGTGACGTGGCGCTTTAGTTTAAAGTGTGTGGGATCAAAGGTGAACGTGACAATGAAAGCACTTAACGATCACACACGTGTGCGTCAGGATAGAATAACAACGCTGATCGTATCTTATTGCCACAAGCGTCAAAGGTTAAATTCCCGATGGCATTTTAGTATTTTGCTTTGTGTCCGTGGAAGAGTAACTTTTGGAACATTTGTGCACTGAAAAGTCAAGGTTTAAGCCACCATGTGACAAACTCATCAGCTCACCACAAAGACAAACAAAGACTTCAGAAAAAGAATTTCACTTCCAAATGTCGACAATATCAGTGATGTCACGTCACCCAAACGGAAACGCATGTGTTGCGCATCGGATGCATGGATTTGGATTAAAACCATTTACATGGAGACAAAGCAATAACTAATGTCATTATGAGCGCTTTTAGTGCATAATGCTTCACACTCTTCAAAATGTTGCCGCCTCACCCGTCCGTCTACAATATTATTCAATAGTTTCCTAAAAAGAAGACCAACTATCAGTTACACTTTCCTAAAAAGAAAAGATATTTGAAAGTTGTTATAGATCACAAATATTTGTTATAGTAACAATATATAATTTTACTTCATTTATTTGTGAATCTTTCAGTCTGCACTTGACTGCATTGATTGTTTACTAAAAAGAGGACAAGCTATGTATATTGCATTTTCATAAAAAGAAAAGATTCAACTTGTCACATATTATTAAAGATGTATTTTTACTTAATTGCACATTATTTTGTTCATCTGAGAATATACCACTAGCAGTTAGCATCGTTTTCAGTTTCACAACTTCCTGTTTACACCAAAGAAAAGCACTTTTTTGTTTGGATTTTCTTCCCATACTGTACCCAACCGTCACCTGAAAACAAACGATCACATGGTAATACCAACGTTTTACACAATACAAAAAAATAATAAAAAATCTCTCTCGTGCGCAACTAACATTCGAAACCGTGTATGGAGCACAAAATGTCTTATAAATTCCCAATACATGTCTGGTAAATTGCAGAAATATTCCAAATTGGAACCATTACATGGGAATTTATGTGAATTAACTGGGATATTTCTTTTTTAATAGGGCTTCAGGGTTTATTCCCATAAATTCCCTTTATTTCCCAAGGAAAGTTTTCAACTTAGAACAATTAATCGAATAATCAACAACTAAAGATTATACAATTAATCGACAAATATTTTGATCATCAATCTTTTTTCAAACCTTGTTTAACTTAAAATTGGCCTAATCCACAGAATTTCAGCCTCTTAACAGTAAATAATCGCCAATATATGTAGTCTTTGTGTTGAATCAAAATAAGACATTTGCAAACATCTGTTTTTACTTTGGAAAACAATGATCAACATTTTTGCCAATTTTATGACATTTTACAGACCAACAACTGAATCATAATCAATTTAAGGCCACTTCATACTCCCGCGGTCGCGTGGCCCGACAACGCCCCCATTGCTTCCCGTGACCGACGAATTGCCCCGCGCAGCACCTCTGCGTAGCTTGCCGTGCATCCGACAAAAATAGTTGCTGCGCGTCGAACGCCGCGGAGATCATCTCTCGTGATTGGTCCGTTTTACGTCACCACCTTCTCGATCTGTTTGTCCTCTCGCCACCGAAATAAATTTGCAATGAGCCATGGGTTGTGTTTTTAATTTGTCCAGGCGTGTTTATTTGCACACGGATGATTAAAATAAATTAAAAGTGTGTTGTCTGTGAAGCGGCTTTACGAGGTCAGCGCTAATCAAGCTCAATGAGTCCACCATCGTGGTTGCTTAATGACCTTGAACAGGCGCCGTCATCAATGTTTGCTAATTCACGCCTGGAAATGGGATTTTTTTTTCTTTTACATTTTTGGAGGTGGGAGAGAACAGGGGGTGTGCCAACTCTGTGGAGATATTACAAAAAAGGAAGTGCATTTGGGAAAAGCCGCTGTACGGTCGATAAATCACCGAGACTCGCTGCACGTGTGAACGCAGGTGCACGTTAACACGTTTCTATACGTGTGGATAAAAATATCCGCAAGGGGGAAGGTGCGTGGGGGGGTTAGGGGGCGCGGAGCTGTGACGGTATGTGGGGAGGTCGGGTCGATTGTGTGGAAACAATAGAGGACGGAAAACGCTGACAGTTTGTCAGTGCCCTGAAATGTAAAGACAGGAAATATGATGTAAACATTGGGGGGACTAAATTGTTCATTGCGGTAAATGTGACTTGGAATCCTTGTTTGCCTAAATGTGTCATTACATTAACTGGCCACTAGGACATCATTTGTCTCTATGTGCCCTGTGACTGACTGGCAGACAGTCTATTGGGTTTCAAAAGTTGCCTGCGATTGACTGGCGACCAGGAAAATGGACAGAGTGTTTTTTTTTTTTTTTAAACACAATATAAAATCAAATCTTGTTAGTTGTTAGTCGCTAGCAGCGGCTAAATGGCTGGCGGACGGCTTCATAACAACACAGCGTGGTGGATGCCAGCCAGCGTTCATTAGCGTCCGGGCAGGATTAGCCACTACCAGCCTGCCAAGAATGGTCACGGCTGGCCAGGAAGAGGCTCTGCGGGAATGCTAATGCTAATGCTAAGCCTACTGTAATTGTAACATGGCTGCCTGCTACTGAATGTCCACAATTGCCCGAAGTCAGTAACGATACACAATCGTTCGTCATCGTCCTGATACTGATGCCAGGTATTGGGCCTTATTTCAAGGTATCGAGTACTTGGTGCAAGCCGATACCAGCCACAGATACTTAAGGCAAAAAAAAATATACAAAATTTGACATCAAGTCAGTCCTTCTACCCACTAGTTGGCACTATACAGCGGCGGTTTGGCAGATCAGGGAATCATGTGCGTCGGAAAGAACGAAAAGTCTTTGTTCACAGTTGTCTGTCATTTTGTTAATTGAAATTTTATGTATCAAACGTACATAACGTGGTATTGGTACTCTGTATCGGTGAGTACTCAAGAGTGAATACTCGTACTGGTATCAGTCTGAAAAAAAGTGATATCGAATGTGTGACTTCTCCCAGCTGAATGGTTAATGCTAATGTGAAACTAATATGTAGAAACATAAAATACAATGAAACGATACAGTACAACTGGGAATCTGAAAAATATGCTGTTAAAGTCACACGAAAATTCCTACTTTGAAACGCTGTCCAGCAAGAAACCTAATGCTAAAATTTAGTCAAAACAAAACATACACAATAAAATATACAGTGGAATGATGACTATATTTCAGAATATACAAATAATAATAATATATATTTTTTTTTAAACTGCTAAAGTCGCACAAAATCAGAGTTTGAACAGCCGTCCAGGGCACATGTGAATGCTAAGCCGAATGTACGCACACTGGAAGGAGTCAGATATTGATGACCAAAATATCACTCCTCCCAGCGGATGGAAACATTCCCATTTTATATATCACAGGGCAATATTGACCCGCAACCATCACCCCCATCCAGGCCAACCAGCACCCCAAGGATGTGCGAATGTATGTAGTGTATCATTAAGGCAGTGCGTATTTTGCTCCCCTTGAGACATAATTGAGGGAGCATCTGTTTTGTGCACCAAATGACATCACTGAGTGAGTAAGCACTGGTTCGTCACCTTAAAACGTCATTAAGGGAGCACTCGTTTTGATCCCGTAAAACATCACAGAGGGAGCACTTGTTTTTCTCACCGTCATACGTCACTGATTAACAAACCAAGGTGAGGGGGCGCTCGCTATTTCAGTCTTAAAACATCACTGAAGAAGCACTTGCTTACCGCAAGACATACTAAGGGAGTGCTTGTTTTGCTCACTTTAAGAAATCAGAGGGAGCGCAGTTTATTGTCACCTTTAGACATCACTGAGGGAGCGTTGGTTTTGCCCGCCTTGTGAAATCACTGAGGGAGTGCTTGTACTGACAGAGCACTTCTTTTAGAGGGAGTGCTTGATTTGCTTTCCCTAAGACACGGGGAGCACTCGTTTTGCTTAACTTAAGACAACATGTGCTGTGAGTGCCAGCAAAACATACTGAGGGACCACTTGTTTTACTCAACTTCAAATGTCACTGAAGAACAAGACACTGAGGGAGCGTTTCTTTCGCTCACCCTGAGACTTCACTAAGGAATCACTCATTTTTCCCACCTTAAAACATCAGTCAGGAAGCACTTGATTTGTTTGAGGGAGGACTTCTTTTGCTTACCTTAAGATATCACAAAAGGCTGCTGCTCATTTGCTCATTTTTAGATAACAGTGAAGAAGAGCTTATTTTGCTTACCTTAACAAATCACTGCTGCGTGGGAGAAAGCACAAGTGATTTGTGCAAAAAATATGTTTGTTAACCGATTAGTCAGTGAACTGAGGTTCTACCTTTTTTTGCTCCATTTTTTTCCCCACTTCACTAGAGAGCCTGACGTGCACTCTTAACTCAAGTCATTGCTCGCAAGTCAAGGCAAAAGCTGAGCCCAGAGGGGAGTGGAGTGAAGCGTACGTGAGAAAACGACTCACTCACAGGATCCACGCTTTATCCTTCCTACGACTTCCTCTACACCCAGGTGGGAGGGTGATCACTTATGAATGATGACACGACAATCAATAATTCAGTTTATGAGCAGAGTGGGAGCATGTGGGAGGACGAAAGGCAGGAAGAAAGGGAAGGAAACTTGAGTGGGAATGAACAGCAGGTCTTTGAGTGAAGAATTAGGATTCTCCTACCGACCTCAGTCCAGCCACATAAATCAAATTGCGCTCGTTCCACACAAAAATACCAGTGAAGGTTACACACATGTACAACACGCATGATATGGCAATGGACACGCACGTTTACACACTTACACACACCATCTTGTCATGGATCAACACACAGCCTTTGTTGAGGCTGCTCCTTTACCCCCCAATAACACTTTTTTTTGCATATTTTTATTGAAAATTCTGCTCTAATTGTTGGATTCTAAAAGTTCCAATGGATAATTCAACTCAAGCAGTTGACTGTGCTGTTTGTGTTTTATTGTTTCTATTGTTTTTTAACATTGCTATTAATCCATTGTTTTACTTTGTATCATGTTTAACTGCTTTTATGTTTTATTTTTATATAATGTACAACACTTTGTGTGCAGCGCTCTATAAATATCCCGTCTATATCCCAATTCTCTCGCCAAGTCTTTTTTACCCCCATAAGATACATGCGTGTTAGTTTCATTGCAGGCTCTGAATTGATCATGGGTGTGAACGTAAATTTTCAATGCATGTTTTTCTCTGTATTTTTTTACATTAAATGACGACCAGTCCAGGGTGTACCCCGAATGAGGACAAGCGCGATAGAAAATGGATGACCCCTGCAACAATCCTGCTTGAGGATTCTTGTTTAATGGCAGGATGTGTCTACTTCCTGGAGCGTCCCATCCAGTTCCTATCTAGACATGCAGATGTCATGTCATCACGTCCTGTGCTGTGATGTGGGAGGACGGGGACAGGAAGTGCGTAAGTGGGGGACCAACGGTGCGACTGCTAAAGGCCTCCCCAGGGAACACACCCCCTACACACTCTATCTCTCAGACACACACACGCAGACTGTTCGTATACACATATTGTAAAAGAGGAAGGAAACAAGTCAACAATGGATGAGCAACAAAGGCAAGACAGGAGGAAAAAACAAGCGCTCCCTCCTGTCCCACTACAGGGGGAATCCCTGGAAGTCACATTGACCTTACACACACACACACACACACACACAAACAGACAAACACACGCTCACACATGTGCATGCACACACACGCACTAACACACACGTGCACTAACACGAACACACACAAACAGATAAAAATGTGCACATACGCAAACATACACTAACAATACTCACACTGTATCATACACACGCACTCACTCAGTCACCCAGTGACAAACTGTCACTCACAGAATCTCTCTAGTGTGCACACGTATGCACACACACACTCTCACACAACACATTTACTCACATGTTCACATGCTCTCTCTCTCTCTCTCTCACCTCACAGCTATCTCTCACACACACTTATTTAATATCTCACTCAGTCACACGCATTCACCCACACACTAACATACTCACACACTCTTTCTCTCTCTCACACACACAAACACCACACACACTCAAACTCTCTCTCACTCAGACACTCACGCCCTCGCCTCACAATCTAACACTCTTTCTCTCCCTCTCTCACACACACGTTCACTCACTCACACTAACATTCACTCACTCTCTCTTTCTCTCTCACACATTGTATTTCTCTCTTGCTCTCTCTCACCCTCTCTCACACACACACAAATAAGTACAGGGTTAATTTGCCTGAAACTCCATGTCCACCGAGATGCTGTTTTCGTGTAGCAACATAAATGTGTAAGCAGATGTTTAGTCAAAAAATTACCCGGGAAAAATGTTAACACAGGAAAATGTGTTTGTCGTTTTTCATTGATTATTAGCCGCTGAAGAGTCAATCAATAATATGCACTCAAACAGCAGGAAAAGGAGGGGCGTCGTCTGTTTTGTAAGACACTGTAGGAACTTCTACACACACGCACACACAATACCCACACTGACTGACACTGAAGTTCCTCCCTTCATCCTTATGGCATCAGTTTAGTTCACTCTGCCTAATGGTCGCTGCGTCTTTGTACACGGCGCACTCCGCGGTCTTCTAATGACACCAGATTGACAGATGGGCGGATGAATGGTCCCGCGTGGGGTGGAATCAGTCTGATGGGACGTTTGGCTTCCAGCAAACTTTCCCGCGCCAACATTATAATGTATTTATTTATTTATTCCGCTTATTGTTGAGCGAGGGAGGGCGTGTGTGTAGCGGTGTGCTCGTAGCGGTTTGCACTGCGCCTGCGCGTCACTATCCGGCATAATCAGACAGACGGCTTCTCCTGGATCCGCCGCTTCCCGGTCCGCCAGTCTTATTGATGAGCCGCCGGTGCCGCCGCCAGCTGGCAGCCCGCAGGTAGAGAGTGGCATCGTGAAAAAATTAAATAATAGATAAAAAGCATCACGTCGAGGCACCCACGCAGCGGAGGAACCCGCCCACCGGCTCCAAGCGTATTAAAACTGTCATTTGATGCAGCGTTTATGACTTTGATTTGAGTAATGTTTTGCTGCACCTTCAGTATTCCCACTAAACAAGCAACACAGACATCAAAAACAAGATGTTTTTAAAACTAGGTTTAATTCCTAAAACATATATTTAATATTATTGCAAGCGACTGTAAAATTATGCAGTTTAAACATTAACACTATGCTCTAATAAAGGAATATAAAAAAAAACATATTGCCTTTAATGGGACGTGGCCAAGTGAGTGAAGTCAGGGGCATTTTCCACATCTGCTCTATGCTCCTTGTGGGTGTTTTCATTTTGTATTTGTGTGTTTTGCTGCTTGTCCTTTTCAGAAAAAAACTGGATAGGCGACTGTGGCTCTCCTTTCCCACATGCCACAGCATTACAGAGCCTTAAATTGCCTCATTTCTGTTTTTCACCTTTCCAAGATGGCGCCTACTCGTGTGGACACCTCGGTTACGCACTCTCTAGTATTGTTTTTGTTCTTGTGTTTTTCGTTCATCTTTGGAGACATTACACGACTCACTTACACAAGGCTAATCATCAAGGAGGCTACTCCGGACTTTCTTTCACCAACTTTCGCAAATCCGCTCAGTTTTTTCCCTGAGTTACTCACCGGAGCAGCGACCACGGTCTTTGGCGCATGGAGTCGGAGGCGGCGCCACAGAGGGAAGCGAGCCGGCATCCAAGTGAAGCTCCGCAAGAGAGGATACAGATCAGCGTATCCGTCGATCCACCTCGCGAATCTACGCTTCCTACCCAACAAAATGGACGAGCTTCATCTTCTGATAAAGACCAGTAAAGACTTCGGACGTTCCGCCGCCATGTGCTATACGGAGACTTGGCTTTGTGAGGCTGTACCCGATGACGCAGTCAGGCTTCCATCTTCACCTGGCAGACCGCGACACGGAAACATCAGGGAAAACAAAAGGCGGCGGGATATGCTTCTTTATCAACGAAAAATGGTGTACGAACGTCACGGAGCTCAGCACACAATGCAGCCCGCATTTAGAGGCACTGTTTTTGAACTCTAAGCCATTCACTCGCCTCGTGAGTTCGCATCATTCATTCTCACTGGTGTCTACATTCTGCCTCAAGCTAACACGAACGCCGCACTGCTAATGCTCGCCGAACATGTAAACAAAATTGAAAAAAAAACACCCGGACTCACCCCTCATTATTCTCGGGGACTTTAACAAAGCTAAACTCAACCACAAACTCCCTAAATACAAGCATCACATCAACAGTGTCTTTGAAAATTCAGCTGGAAGCCTGGATGAATATACGGACAATGTCACATCCTATATTAGTTTCTGTGAAGATGTGTGTGTACCAACAAAGTCATTTCACACATTCAGTAACAACAAACCGTGGTTCACTGACAAACTTAAGCAACTTCGCCAAGCTAAGGAGGACGCATATCAGAGCGGGGACAGGGCCCTGTATAATCAAGCAAGAAACCAGCTGACTAAAGAAATTAACATTGCAAAGAGAAACTGTGCAGCAAAGTTGGAAACAGTTTAGCGCTAACGACTCTAAATCAGTCTGGCATGCATTCCAATCGCTGACCAATTACAACCGACGATCACCCCAAGCTGAGAACAATAGCACAGTAGCCAACGACTTGAATACCTTCTACTGCAGATTTGAAAAGGACACTTTCACACCCCACATCCACCCAGCCACACCACCGACCACAATCACACCTCTGACTTCTGCGTTGACCATCCACGAACACGATGTGAGACGCATCTTCAAACAACAAGAGATTAACAAAGCGGCAGGCCCAGACCTTGTGTCCCCATCCTGCCTCAAAGTCTGCGTGGACCAGCTCGCTCCAGTCTTCACGCAGATCTTCAATAGATCTCTAGAACTGTGCGAAGTACCATCCTGTTTCAAACGCTCCACCATCATTCCAGTCCCCAAGAAACCTACAATCTCGGCTCTAAATGACTACAGGCCTCCCGCCTCAAGAGCGTCACAGGTCTCCTGTTGGAGCCCCTGCAGTTTGCCTACCGAGCGAACAGGTCTGGGGATAATGCAGTCAACATGGGACTGCACTTCATCCTAGAACACCTCGGTAGTGCAGGGACCTACGCGAGGATCCTGTTCGTGGATTTCAGATCAGCGTTCAACACCATCATCCCTGAACTGCTTTCCTCCAAGCTTCTCCAACTCAGCGTCTCGCCTGCCATCTGCCAGTGGATTTACAGCTTTGTGACGGGCAGGACACAGCAGGTGAGGCTGGGGGAGACCACCTCATCCACACGCAGCATCAGCACTGTGGCACCCCAAGGTTGTGTCCTCTCTCCGCTGCTCTTCTCTCTCTACACGAACAACTGCAACTCAACGCACCTGGCTGTCAAACTCCTGAAGTTTGCAGATGACACCACTGTCATCGACCTCATCAAAGACGGTGACGACTCTGGATATCGATAGGAAGTGGAGCGGCTGGAGCTGTGGTGCGGCCGACACAACCTGGAGCTGAACACTCTCAAGACTGTAGAGATGATCGTGGACTTCATGAGGCATCCTTCGCCACAGCTGCCCCTCACGCTGTCCAGCTGCCTTGTGTCAACCGTCAAGACCTTCAAGTTTCTGGGAATTACAGTCTCTCAGGAGCAGAATTACAGTCTTCTCAGGAGCATGGGCGATCAACATCAACTCCGTCCTCAAAAAGGCCTAGCAGAGGATGTACTTCCTGCGGCTTCTGAAGAAGCACGGCCTGCCACAGGACCTGCTGTGGCAGTTCTACACAGCGGTCATCGAATCAGTCCTGTGTTCTTCCATCACAGTCTGGTTTGGTGCTGCTACAAAAAAAGACAAACTCCGACTGCAATGGACAATCAAAACTGCTGAAAAGATTGTCAGTACCCCCCTACACACTCTTGAGGACTTGCACGCTGCTAGAACTAAGACAAGAGCATGTAAAATCCTCTCGGACCCTCCACATCCCGGTCACCAGCTCTTCCCCCAGGTAGGCGCTACCGATCAATGCAAACTAGAACTAGCAGACATTCCAACAGCTTCTTCCCTCTTGCAATCAACTTCTTAAACAGCTAACCTACAATTCCATTGCAACATGATGCCAATTTTCTTTTGGATTGAGTTTGTTGTCACATTTCTGTCAGGCCAATTATACATACTCGTGCACTCACTGTAGTAGTCTCGCCACGCTGCACTATTTGCATATCTGTTGTTGACCAATACTGGCCACTCATGCCAGAGTAGCATCTGCCCCACTTGCACACTGACTGCGGAGTATCTGCAACATTTGCACAATCAACATTTTCCCAGATTATCGTGCTACTAGTCACTTTAAACTGCATACACTGCTTGAAGTCTCGGCACCCTTTGTACAATGGTCATTGCACCGGACTATTGCTATATTAGTCATTCAAACTGCTCTAAGTGCTGGAGGACTCTGCATCTTTTTGCACAATTGTCAAAAAAATTAAAAATAAAAACTTGTACCGGCATTACCAGATAACTAGCAACCCTTTATTGCTCAGTGACTGTTTTTATCAATGTCTTTATGTCTCAAAAGTGTTCTCTGTCAATTTAATGTCTGTTGTCGCACTAGAGCGCCTCCAACTACCGGAGACAAACTCCTTGTGTGTTTTTTGGACATACTTGGCAAATAAAGATGATTCTGATTCTGATTCAAACAGCGGCATATCTGAAACGCGCTCAAAAAACAAGTTTTGCCTCGCCAGAAGAAGCAACTGTAGATACCTTTTACTGACATTTTTGTTCGTGCTGTGCAATTTTTTTTAGGGGTGCAACTAACTTATTCTTTTAATAATCGATTAATCTTTCGATTCATATTTCGATTAGTAGATGAATCAGATAGAAGATAGCTGGGATAGGCTCCAGCACGCCCCACAACACGAGTGAGGATAAGCGATACGGACAATGAACAAATGAATGAATAATTTTCATCCCTTAGTGCACAGGTGTCAAACTGGTGGCTCGGGGGCCAGATTAATTGTTGCAACTCCAGATTTTTTTTTAAGTAAAATACGTTCTTTGGCTCAATAAAAATTTGGTTTGGATTTAATCTTAGAAAAGTGGGACAACAGAGCCCCCGCCTCCTCTTAGCTCGGTTTGCAGAGCAAGGTGGCGAAAAAAAGCTGCAGCTCGTCAATCCTCGCTCGCCCTCTGAGAAGAAAGAACGAGCGGGGAGGCTTTGGATACCGCCATTGGTTGACAGAAACCTGTGTGTGCGTGTGCGCATACGTGTGTGTGTGTGTGTCATTCTCTCCCGTCTCATATCAATATTAGCCTGGTTTTGCACACTAACCTTTGACTCCACAGATTTACCTGCCTGGAAACAAACATGGCCACACAGCAGCGGGGAAGGTGGATGGTGTGTGCGTGTGTGTGTCCGCGTGCGTGTGAATGTAGATGAAGGTGTCATTCACAGCTCACTGACAGTCAATTTGTGTGCGTCCTCTTTGAAATTCTGCTCGCCGCTTAGCTGCCTGCCCGACACGCCGCGAAGGACGCTGGGACGCCGCTGCGTTAAACGCTTCGTATTCACAGCGAAACCGGCAAACATTCCCCGTTTGTGTTCGCATCCGTAACCAGTACAGATGAAACATACAATTGAAGAAAGAGAAGATGATATTATTTAGTGAGTGGCCACTAAGGCTCAATATACACTGCACTTTATTAAATTTGCATACAGTAGTGACTTGAGATACCAGTGACCCAAGTTTTTCGAGATACGATTAAGAGCTTTTGATACGAGATATGATCAAGAGTTTTTGCTTTAACTTTTGACTTGCGAGCGCATCCTTTTTTTTTATGATTATTATTATTATTAACCTGTCCTTTTCATCTGCATGGCCTTGCAGAATGGTGGATCTGTATGACTTTTGTGCTGGAACAGTTTTGCTGTGCAACAGGGTAGTTTGAAATACTCTGTGCTTATTTAAAAATAATAATAAAAATTAGTATTCTGATACAGCCGGACAGAAAATGTTTTAGTGGACAGCGAGCGCATACTTGAGATACGAGCCCTTTATTGTGGCAGTAAACTCAGTTTAACTCACTTCACAAAAAGCAGCGATTTGAGAAATAGTGAATATTTCATAAAAAAGAGGCTTGAAGCTGTCAATTGCCACTTCCAGTTGACCTTTACTGTCAAATGAAACAAAATGAGAATTACACGTTGCGTATTTAAAACAAGGAAACGCAATTGCTTGTTCCGCTAGCTTAATGCTAACATGAATGGAAAATGCCATTGACATTCTAGCGTTAGCATACTCGCAATTTTGGAACTGTTTAAGCAAAGGATATTTGAATGCATATGGTGGAAGAACACAAGTAGACAGAAAACATAGCAACACTCACTGGCATATATTCTTCATCCTCTGCGGAAAATTACAAATTTTACCGCAATTTACTGAGTAGTAGTAGGCTATAGCAGAAGAAGTCTATTCTTCTTCGTTTCTCTGCAAGACCGTGCTATATAGTACTGCCTCCCGGTGGCCAAGAAGGGTACACTGGAAGTCGCAGCACACTGAATTGGAAAAGTAGGAGTTCGTGTCGCAGTAGTTTGTAGAAAGTGTCTGTCGCGATTGTGAGAAAATATGACAGTTCATGGAGTGAATCAAGAACAGCATGTAAAAAAAAAAAAAAAAGCCCCTGATGTTCAAGTCGAGCTATGCGGTGAGTCAGCGTCGCTGGAATCTGGTACTAAATAATTATTTGGCTACTAGAAAACCTTTCTGTCTTGTTTTTGTTGTTTTATAGTTAGAGGTGTCACAAAAAAACACAAAAAATACTTTTTTTTTTTTGCTTAAATGTGATTGTTCAGCTTGGCATGTTTGTTTTCACAAAGAATCGTAAAGATCCGTAAAAATACTGCAGCCAATATGGGGAAGGAACTCTGCTTAGAAAAAAGCTGCATATTTACATCATATTTAATGCTCTACGAACTGTGAGTTATTATACCTGAATAGTAATCTGTTTTTTATCCGCGTTTGAAAGAGGCCTGATTCCGATCTGGGGATAATACGATTTCTTGCAGGGCTTTATTCTTTTCAAACTGACATGACGCAAGTGCAATATGATGTGAACTGTGTCACTTGGAGCATATAGTGTAAATCCAGCCCAAATTTCCGAAATCCTGATGTAATCCAATCACATTGCAACCTTTTACTGGCCACCATTCACACACACATGCACACACACACACACACACACACAGGTCAAGTAACGACACAGCCTGTCAGTGATAAAGAGGCGTGCGGGAAATCTCTGTTTAAAGAAACCAAATGTGTCCTTGAATATGATAAAAATGCCGTTTTAGCACTTTCATCTGTGACACTTAAAATGTTTCTTGACAGCTATGACGAGTCAGCGAATCGGCACGAGCACAAAGCGTGTATTCATTCACATAGGCAACAATGTCACTCATGACTCAACTGTGTGTGTGTGTGTTACATAAATCTCCACAGAGGAAAGATGAATTGGGGCGACGTGAAGGGGATGCAAGAGGCGGAAAAGCAAGTTGCGAGTGGACTATGTGGTCAATGTGCTACATCAGAGGTTACGTTACACGCTGTGATAATAGCAGCAACTTAAAAAAGGCCTTTAGTAACCCGTGAGGAACTTTTTTTTAAAGCCAAAACAACGCCAGCCGAGAATGGGTGTCACATTAGCTGCCTATCAAAATGTTATTCAGACCGTCAGAAGCAACAACAGAAAGTATACTAAATAAATACAGTGGTGCCTTAAGATACGAGTTGATTTCGTGCCGTGACATCGCTCGTATCACAAAACACTCAAATCATTGTTCCTCCTGTAAATGATTGGAAATTAATCCGTTCCACCCGCCCTATAAACACCATCATCTGTTTTAATAATGCGTTTATTTATAAGAAACATGTAACTCAATAATCATTGAATTGGTTGATTATTTTTTTCGTTTTAATCGATGAATTGGATTTTTTTTTCAAATGTAATGTCCATCCCTTCATTCAGAAACGGGACATTATTTCAAATTGATAGTGCAGAAAATGCACAAACATAAACTGATGATGATTCAGTCACTGGTTTGGTCCAGTACATGTCAGAAAATGGGCAAAAATGTTGATCACTGCGTTCCAAAGTAACTGATCTATCGATTATGAAAATAGTTAATATAATAATAATTGTTGTACTGTAAAAAAACAAAAACAAAAGCAAAAACTGTAAAACACACAAACAAAATGCAAGCACAAAATACGCTTGTACCTAATGGATTGTCCTTCCTTGTTCTTCTGTGGGTTCATTGGCAGTCGGCAAACCATCTTAATGGTGCATTACCGCCACCAACTGGTATTGTCCTTCCACTGCAGGAAAACCAATGTGAACTGATGGTGGCCGGATGTTGTGATGTTTGCCCGCACCATTGAGCGGAAGTGGTTTGAAGTGCACTCGTTTCTCAAATTTTGCTCATATTTAAAAACAAATAAATCTGATAAATGACAGCTAATTTCTCGAAAAACTCAGAAGTCGAGGCACTCATATCTCAAGACGCCACTGTACAGTTATACATAGCATACATGCGAATGCTCATCATGCTCTCAATTAGTTAGGGTTGAAGGTCTAGGGTCAGGGGTGTTAGGGCTAAGGCTAGGTTTTGGGTTGGGTTTTAGAGTTGGGGACTGGATTAGGGGTTAGGATTAATATGAGGATTAGGTATTGGATTTGTGGTTAGGGTTAGATGTTAGGGGTTGGGCTTGGGTTAGGGGTTAATTTTATAGGTAAGGTTTCAGGTTTATGGTTGGGAATTATGGATTGAATTAGGGTTTATGGCTCATGTCAGGAGTTAGAGTTAGGGTTTACGGGTTATTTTTAAAAGCGAGAGCTATTTTTGTGTACCGATTACAGTGGACCGTGCATATTCGTGGTTTGGCACTCACAAATTCACCTAGTCGCTGTTTTTTTTTTTTTTTTTTTTTTTTCGAACTACAACCTGCAGAATTTATCCCATTATTCAGGTAAAACCTTGCTTTTTGCTTTTTGGGGGAGTTATTTTTTTTTCATGGTAATTATAAGGGAGGGTCAGTCATTTGCATAGTTTCACTATTTGCGGTCAAGCTCGGTCCCTACTCCCCACAAAGAACGAGGGTCCACTGTAATGAGGAGTACTATTAGTTTCATATGCACTTCTGAATTTACAAATTTGCTGAAATTATCTTTAATTATATGTGACTATTAATAATTCTGCTAAATACAGTATACGCTATTCACGAGGAAGCAATCAAAGCAACCCTGTTGACACAAATAATGTTAAAAAAAATACGAGTCAGGAGAATCAAGCAATCCATGTATAAATGTATGGATGAATGAGTGTAAAGAGGAAGAAACCTTAAGTAAGAACGTGATCAGGTGTCAAGAAGCGCTATGAAACCGGAGAGCGCTGATGAGATTTCAACTGAAACGGCCTTTGCACAGGAAGTACACGGAATACAATCTCATCACCTGGCTGAGCAGGAATCAGATGACGTACACTCGCTTGCACACATAAGCACACACAGTCTAATGAGCAGCGTGAGTCAGGGTGAAACTGTGAGGTTTCATTCCGGTTTGGTCACATTCCTCTTGCTCACTAACTGATGAATCAATACGTGATGCTAAGCTAGGCTATTGGCTAGGCTGGAATTGATCTGAAACTCTCCGTCGGGTACAATGCAGACAAACCTGCTGGCGGCCAATCATTTGCCTCTTTCCCACGGCCCTTCTGAGGCATAACAGATGCCAAATGAAAGCTGTGTGTAAGGGGATTTTGCAATGACAATTGTGAAGTTAAACACCCAACAATCAGTTCATCCATAATACTGTGTTGAAAGCCATGATCACTTGAATAAATAAAATTTAAAAAAATCATTAAGACACTGGAGACAATTTGGATGCGCTTTCTTTTTTTCTTCTCAATGCATTGCCGAGGTATTGGATTGGGACTCGGTAGAATCTCAGCAGATTCAGATTCAAAATCAAGTAACTCAGATTCGGGTGCAAAAAAAAAATGTGATTGGGACATCAGAACAGCAACATGGGAAAATTTGCAGTGTGAAAAGGAATTTTGTTAGCATGTGTGCTCCACTTTAGCCAACAACATAGTTACTGGGACAATTGCTTTCAACACAACAGGACAGAAGAAGTTTCATGCGTTAAACGTCAACCCAACCCAGGTCCCGGCCTTGCGGAACACCCCTTTCACACAGACAGATTACCGGCTGTGTTATGTCTCAGAAAAATTGTCATGTTCACCCTGCTTTTCCATGACAGTGGAAAAAGGTGTGAAAATGATTGATTCACAGTGTGAAAGGGGATTTGGTTGGCATCTGAGCTTCATTTTAGCCCCTTTCACACAGTATCGCATCTTTCTGGCATTCCCATTAACCCTCTGCTACACAGCTCAATGTGGAAAATTGCCAGGTTGTCTCCCTTATCTGTGTAAGGGACATTTCTCTGAGAGTACCTTGGAATTTACCCCGTCCCCTGAAATTTACGCTTGCACACACGGGGAACATCCCACCTCTGTTACAGTTATGAAACTTGTCACCTCGACTTCATTGCCGTTGATTCCATGTTGGGGCCATTAATACAAAACAGTAACACAGAAAAAGGCAGGAAAAGTAACTTCCTGTCTGATATGTAGCAGCATATTGTGTGTAACCATGCCAACTAACAACATTCATTACGGCAGCTCTCTGATTAAAATAGCGCTGCAACGAACGATTATTTGAATAATCGATTAATCTGTCGATTATTCATTTGTTTAATCGATGAATCAAATAAAAAAAACATTTTAAAAAAGGGATGGACTTTGTCAAAATAGGCTTTTTACTTTGTGTGGGTGTGTGAATGTGTGTGAGTGTGTGTGCAACGGATACATCCTCTTCCCCTTTATCGCCGTCAGTGTGTTTTAAACGCGCGTTCCTCTTGCACTGAGGTCAGCATTGCATTAAAATTCCCTTTGCAGCGCTAATGGCTATCATCCCGCTGCGGGGGGCAAAGGCGGAGGAATGCAAATAGAGGGAGGCAGCAGAGGGAGGGAGGGTTAGCGAGCGAGGGAGCAAAGAGGGAAACAGGACAAGACAAACAGGGATTAAATACATTTGTTTTCTCCCGCACCAAATTAGTATTGACGGCAGCTCACACACGCAGTGGGAAAAAAAAGCAGCCATGTTGAAAATTAATTTTGCGTGTGTGTGTGCACGCACAGTATTACTTTTTACACATGCACACACGCATAAGGTTTTGCTTCACTACACACTGACAGATAAAAGGATGTATAAAATGTTAGCTATATATCAGTGTGAAAGACAACAAAGTGTTGTTGCACGTTTGTGTTGTCCATTTCCAAATATTTTCAAAAGAATCCAAGAAATAGCATACAAGTCAGAAACTGGTGAAATATCCATCCATCCATCCATCCATTTTCAACACCGCTTATCTTGGTTAGGGTCATGGGGCACTGGAGCCTATCACAGCTGACTTTGGGTAAAAGGTGGATTACACCCTGAACTGGTCCCCAGTCAGTCGCAGGGCACATATAGACACAGACAACAATTTGCACTCACATTCACACCGTCACTGAGTGGGAACTGAACCCACGCTGCCTGTACCAAAGTCAGGCGAGTGTACCACTACACCATCAGGGACCACTGGTGAAGTATGTTCCGGAAAAATATTGCATTAAGTTTCAAAGGAAGGAGCCAAAAAAAGAATCTTGTGGGACAGAAACATGGTGCCAGTGTGGAAAAAAAAAATCCTACAAAAGCAATCATTTAGCCACAAGTTGGAAATTTTTGACCAGAGGTATGTGCTTCCAAGCTACAAATACTTGGTCATCACAGCAGATCTTGAGGGCTCACTTTATGTTCAATTGTTGGAACATTTAATTTATTAAAGGGGATTGTCCAGTTCTAAAACCACTAGCAAGATTTGAATGTAGCCTCACTTCAATATTTCAAAATAGTTTCAGAAAAGCTCCTGAAGCCCAACCTAACAGGTCAGCACCAGGCTGCAGGGTGCAGGTGACAGGCGATGAGCATGGCAAATGATTGTCACACCTCGTTGGTATGCAGTCTGTCCCTGATAGGTTGGCTGATAAATTAAAAATGAAAATTACTCCCAGCTTTTGTTGTATTTTTTTTCATGAAAATGTTGTAAAGGTGTTGTCTCTGCACTTGGACTCAAAGTTGAGCTCAATCTACTCGTTCAGGAGAGCGTATCAGCATTTAAACCCAACAAAAAGGTGAAGCAAATAAAGCGTGAACACAAAACAAAACAAAACAACAAATGGACCATATGTCAGAGGACCTTCGGCTGTTTCTGAATGTTTATGCTCAACTTTGACCCCCCCGTGTAGGAGTTCTGCGAAACTAATACTAGATGATATGAAAACCTGACAGCCTTTCTCATCTCAGACCCACCGCAGGAACAGGATCATGATGATGACGAAAAGGAGGAAGTGTTCGGGCCTCACGCAGGATGTGGGAATCAAATTCAGACAAGATGTCCAAGGGCTAACGGAGCATTCTATTGACTGCACGACAAGCTGCGAGGATCGAACAGCAGCTAAAATTAGACACGGGCGGCCGATCCGGGAGGCTTAGTTTGTGTGCGTGTGTGTGTTTTTTATGTGTGTGTGAAAGAGAGAGGAGTATAAATTTTGGAGAATGAGGCAAACTTCATCCAACATAGCAAAAACAATGCATGATGTCAACCAGCATTAACAGATGTGGAATTTCCTTTTGCTTTTTTAGTGGTATGTATAAAATTTTTTTGTCGAATATCGTATTTCCATAAGTAGTGGCTAGGGAGGCTATTTTTTGCATAAACGTTACACATTGAACCTGCGCTGTTCACCGTGGTAAGGGACGGGACCGAGGTTCCACTATTAGAATTTACGTTCAACATCAAGAACACAATTTGTCTTTTTTTCTCAATTTTTTTTTTTTGTGACTCTCTCAAAAGGAAATTTGTTTTCAAAATCAGAAAAAACAACAGTCATTGACACGTATCTTGGTTTATGTTTGAATTTGGAGGCTCTGCGGTATTTATTCATGAGGATGTACACTAACATGGCAAATACCCACTCAGAAATACTAGCAGTTTGTTGACATGCATGAGATCTGCCTTGGTTTACATTAAAACAACTTAGACACGCACACACACGCACACACACACGTCTGTAACAATGTGAACACTTGAGGCGTAACAATTAATCGACAACTAACTAATTATCAAATTAATCGACAACTATTTTGATAATCGATCAATTGTTTGGGAAGACCTATCTTTGTGTTGAATCAAAATAAGACATTCACAAACATCTTTACTTTGGAAAACAATGATCAACATTTTTGCCGATTTCTTTGACATTTTACAGACCAAACCAGTAACTGAATCATAATCAATTGATGTTTGTGCATTTTCTGCAGTCTGTCTAGGGATTTCTCTTTTTTTTTTTTTTTTTTAAATTGTTTCAATGATGTCACTGATGGTGTAGTGGTACACTCCCCTGGCTTTGGTGTGGGCAGTGTGGGTTCAGTTCCCACTCTGTGACAGTGTGAATGGTTGTCCATGTCTAAATGTGCCCTGTGACTGACTGGCGACCAGTTCAGGGTGTAGTCTGCCTTTAGCCCGAAGTCTGCTGGGAGAGGCTCCAGCGCCCCGCGACCCTAACCGGGATAAGCGGCGTGGAGAATCCATCCATCCATTTTCAACACTGCTTATCCTGGTTAGGGTCGCGGGACGTTAGAGCCTATCCCAGCTGACTTCAGGCGAAAGGCCCGAAGTACACCCTGAACTGGTCGCCAGTCATTCGCAAGGCACATATAGACACGGACAACCATTCGCACTCACATTCACACCGTCACTGAGCGGGAACTGAACCCACGCTGCCTGCATCAAAGTCAGGCAAGCGTACCACTACACCATCAGTGACTGGCGTTGAGAATGGATGGATAATTTAACAATTACTCGAAAAAATAATCAACATTAATCGCTGATTAAAATAATTGTTAGTTGCAGCCCTAGTACACACATTAAGACATTTAATAATCAGAATCTCTGGTAAGTGTTATGTATTTAATTTTTATTTTTTGTCATTAGATAAATATTGATTGTGAACTACTCCAGATGATGTACAAGGCACAGTTGAATGCCATTACATTTGCTTTTTGTATACAATTGATGGTTTGTATTATTGATAGTGGTGGTATTTAGAGGTGGATTAAGTCGGGGGTAAATCTCCACTGAAGGCTCACGTAGCAAAACTGCATGGCTGGCCACTGAGCCTTTTACGTGTGTGCTTTCGAGTGAAGCGCTATTGTTCACAGTTGGCCTCTTCCTCCCCCTGAAAGGAGAGACTCGTAAAGCTGGTCTGGTCTGCTCGGTCACCTTTTTTGTACCCTCTGTGACCCCCTGCTGAGGAAGAAGAGGAGGGTGAACAGGATGATGAAGAGGAGGTAGTTAAGTGCTCCCCTGCTGCTTCACCTGTTCACCCCTTCAATGAAAAGCAGTACAAACCACTAAACTATTCAATACATATATGTTCACATTATTATGTTTACAGTATGAATGATTAATGTTACTATTTATATGTCGTATTCACAGAGCGAGGGGGATAAAAACTACTATTATTTTTTAAAATGGACAATTGTGGGAGGAAGAGGGAAGTCTCCTGTTGAGAAACAAATGGTGGGTTGGAGCACAAAAGGCAGCATTTGGTGGACGAATGTTGGGGGGATGAGAGAGGACACTTCCATGTCTGTGGCGTAAAAGTGGAAATGTTTTTTTCTTTTTACCTCCTACAGCCACTTGTTTGACACTTAGATTTTTCAAACTGATTGGTATGCAAATTTACTTTTGTACTGCTACACACCGCTTGGTTCTCCAGAAAAAAAAAATCTCCCCATTTATAATCCACGATGGAGTTTGGTTTTATTTACCGCTAATCCCGTTTTAAAAAATGGCAAGATTTTCAGTCCGTCTTCATTCATTTAGTATATAAAATTAAAAGAACTTTTACTGCCTCCCACAGCGGCAGCCATTTTGGCTCTCTCTTGGCCAATCATAAACTGTGTTGGTGGACTGTGCCAAGAGGGCTAAACCATTGGGAGTCAAGATTGAAATCAATGATTTTAAAATCGGCAAGTTATTTTTCTGAAATATGATAGTGGGGAATTAGTCAACAAATAATCTATTATGTATTCCCTTTTGATTGGCCAATATTCCTATAAAGAATAAGTTTTTTTTTTGTATATCTAAATCCATTTACAGTATTAACCACAGAAGAATAGCTACACCCAACGCGCTCCAGCAGCCCGGCTAACCGACGTGCCTACATGAAGGCCATGTTGGGGAGGCTGACGTTGCCATCAAAGGCAATGCATGCACATTGAAATTAACATCATAACTTGTTCATTTCTCATTTTTAAAAACCACGTCATATCAACAAAGAACATTTTTTTAAAAAGACTCCCAAAATATTTTTACCCGTGAAGCGTTATTCGCATTTCCCTTCTTGTGTGCAACCGGATGCAGCACAATGTGCCGGTATCCTTGTTCTTTCATTTTTCTTGCTGTCCACACACATGGAATGCGCTAACGACTTTGCCCCTTTTGGTTTAGCGTCAAGCATCTTAAAAGGGGCATGCCATATCTACCTACTGATGTCTGTGGTATTACCAATCAAAATAACCTTTAGCACCTGCTGCAGTGGCAGCCATTTTGACACAATCGCAGTCAATGACAGGTTGTGCTGCTGGACTGCACAAAGAGCTCAGCCAATGAGTTGATTTTGAACACTAATGTACGAGGAAAGTTTTTTATTTATTTATTTATTTTTTACAGGCATGACTGTGAATAAAGAGTAAATATACATTAACCACCACAAACTCCGGCTGTATTGTTTGATATCCCCCACTTGACAAATAATCTAATCGTTGAATCTGTTTCTTTTTTACATCTGAATAAATTTATTTGTAGTTAAAATAATTTTTACAACTTACTTGTCTCTCAGCCAATCACAGGCCGTGTTGGTGTACCGCCTAAAGCAATAGGCCAATGGAAGTTGAGATTGAAAACTAAATTATTTTTACCACACTGAGGTCAAGGTTAGCCGATAATAAGCAAATTTGTGAGGTGCCCACATGTGGACGTCATTTACATGTGGTTCCCGGTTTACGTGACCTTGTTGACAATGTCAGTGAGCGTTTGAGCATTGGACTTGAACGTCCTTGTGTCACTTTGCGTGCAAACAACCTGACGCGCGGCAGGAAGCTCGTTTGTTCTGTCCTACCTTGCCGTGTGTCCCACATCCTGTTGGAGTCCCCATCATCCAAACAGCCCGCTTCCTTCGTCCCCCCCCCCTATTCCCAGCACACCCTCTAAGAAAATGTAATTATTATTTTTACAATTATTAATTATGTATAATTGTGAGAGGAATGACTATTACAATTTTCAGATCACACACAACAGTTTGGTAATCCAAATGTGTCATTAAACAAATATTCCCTATTGTCTGTGTACATAAATTTGAGTTGAATGCAGTCTAATGTGCAGGAGAAATAAGCAAAAGTACCAATAAAGAGTCCTGCTCGCACGACTCTGACAAATCTGACTGTGTCGTCTCAGCTGTGCGCCGCCTGACGACCTTTGATCCCTTGACTGCAGGCAGGAATCCACAAAAGGGAGAGACCTTTGGCCCCCTCTGCCTTCCCACTGCCTCATTCGAGCCAGTGTGTGTCTGCTGATTGCGTGTCTACAGATTACGGCTACACAACATTTAAAGGACAATGTGCTTAATTTATAATATAACTTACTTATCCAGAGTTCTAGTCCTGTTTCTTTATGTTTTAATTCACACTTCACGTTCATAATGTCTCACATTTTATCCAGTTGAGCTTTTGGCTAATTATGTAATCAGTCAAATGTGACACACACAAACACACTAATGCCGGTGACAATTACGTTAATTTATTTGCACACTTCCATTTGAGTTTAAATGAGCTAATTAGCCGGCAGTTGAGTTTCTCAATTACCTGTGCTTAATTACTGCGATTTTGTTCTACGAAAATACTTTTGTAATTCATTGTTTCAATTCCGTTCCACTTCCTCATCAGCCGTCATTGGACGACTCGCGGACACTGACAACTCGGCACCGCTTGTTTCTGCAATGGGTGCAAAAAAAATATATATCATTTTCCCTTGGGGTGTAGCACCAGTGAAAGGGTTCAACACCCACACTTTTACCCTCAGGGTCAAGCACTCACACCTTTCCCAGTGAACAGGTTCAACACCCAATTTTCCAAGTAAAAGGGCTCAACACCCACACATTTCCCACTGAAAGCGTTCAACACCAACACCTTTCCTGAGGAACAGGTTCAACACAAATACTTTTACCTTGGGACATAGCACCCACACTTTTCCCGGTGAAAGTGTTCAACACGCACACTTTTCATTCAACACAAACACTTTTCTCTATGATGTATCAACCACACTTTTACAAGTGAAAACACTGAAAGGGTTCAAAACCCACATTTTTCCTGGTGAAAAAGTTCAACGCCCACAATTTTCCGACTGTTATTGCATATACACTACAGCTTTTTCCGCGTGGTCTGGAAAAATCCTCCCTGACAACCCCCAATACCTTCTTCATTTTTTCAATAAAACCAATAAAGAAGCATATTTTGGATTCAGCCAATAGAAAAAATCTAAAGTAGTCTCGTAATTAACCAGACAGAAAAGAGACGATGCATGCAGACGTTCCGGCGCCGCCAATCGGCGTCTTTTGTCCCGTGCGACCTCTCCGGTCAGACCCGGAAAAGTGCCGGCAAAAATATTCCTGTACTGTCTGGTGGGCAAACGTGAGGGGAAGATAAAAGTGAGCTGCTGTGTGTGTGTGTGTGTATACGTGCGTGCGTGTGTGTGTGTGTGTGTGTGTGTGTGTGTGTGTGTGTACGTGTGGTTAGACAGCATGCTGTGGGCAGGCACTAGAGTGTGTGTGATTGAGTTCAGAGGTTGCGGGTGGTCACTTCCTGTCCATTAGCGGGATAAAAAGACCCTCATCAATCAGCCTCCATCTGGTCGCTGCGGTAACCAGAAGATAACCAGCACCACGTGCACAGGGCTCAACTTTGACCCCTCGCAGACAAGACTTTGATTCAATTTGCTGGAAGTTTCTAAACTTGCTTTGTACGCATGTGCTGGAAGGTCTTTGAAGTCACCAGCATATCAGATTGCAGTTTAAAAGTTAAAGGTCTCATGCCATCAGATTTTTTTTTTTATTATTTTTGATCATCTCTGATGTCCTTTTCAGACATGCAAACACCAAAGGCATGATAAAGGTGACAAAATTAAAAAAAAAAACATTGTAGAGGGGTCTGGAGGGATCCCCCGGACCCTCGTAGAGGATTTTTTTTATTTTAAAATGAATTAAGCATTCTGGAAGACTCTGAAGAGTACAATAAGGCAACGTAAACACATTTTCTTCACGCAGAAAAACATTTATTTACACTGCTCAAGTAAATGTTGATTGACAAATTTAAGATTCAAATAAAATTTGCCTCATTTCTTTGCTTTTTTGTTTTGGCCTCCAACTTGAGCCAGGCCCATCTCCACCTGGACCTGATGCCTGCTTCAAGCTGTGCCACATGAATAGCATTCTCCTCTTTAAGCACTCATTCTGGAAAAGAATTGACTAAAATCATTGTCTGTTTCACTTCATTTTTCACTATTGCCAACTACAAATGCTAAAGCCAAATGCATCCTCCAGGAAAATATTAAGTACAGTATTTTCCTGTTTTTATTGGCCATTTCTGAATTTGAAGTTAGTTCAGTCTGTGTTGTGACATAATCCCTAAAATCGCTCTGTCGCTTAATACATTTAACATGAACATCCGTAAACTAATTAGATAATTCTAGGCGCGTTTCCTAATTAATACAAGATGTACTAGCGGATCAGCTCTTGTCGCCGATGTTACGTGTGCTTCGCGATTCTGCTGGGACCACAACCAGGGCCACGACCCGCAGCACCTCAACGCGTAAATACAAAAGACCAGTGCAATAAATACAATACTGGCTGATTTGATGAGCAAAAATGTTGCTTAAACATAAGAGTAGGAATAGAGGTTGTCCGCTCCAGAGGTGGGTAGAGTACCCAAATATTGTACTCAAGTAAGAGTACTGTTACTTGACAATAATGTGACTCAAGAAAAAGTAAAAAGTAGTCCTCCAAAAAATTACTTGAGTAAGAGTAAAAGGTACACAGTGAAATAATTACTCAAGTACTGAGGAAATAGTGAGTTTTTTAAACCACAGCATGAACATCAATTTTAAAAAAAAATAAAAAAATGAAATGTGAATGTGGAACTTCTGAATTTTCTGTGTGTGTGTGTCTGTGTGTGCGCGCATGTGTGTGTATGCACAGTCACAACTACAACAAAACATCTGCAATTTACTGCACTGTGTTTTCTCAAGTTATAAGTGGGCTGAAATATCCGCGTTTGGGGAGACAGTGCCAGAAAAATACTACAATACATGAAAGCTGTTGTTTTTGTTCGTCTAAATGTAAACACGAGTGGCGCGCCGTTGCCTTCATAGTAACGACGACCTTCCCAACATGGCCACCACTTAGGCACGACGATCAGCGGGACTGGCTTATCTAGTGTTAATACCTATGCCCGGGAAGGCCAATAGAGGACATAGTGTGAGGTCATGTGACTTTCTTGCGTCATTTGATGAGTGAACTAGACTTAAACGTCACTAGCGCTTAAAAAGGATTGGCGCAAACAGCGCACAATGCTGAAGTCGAAGTCGTAGTGTCGCGTACGAAATAGTTGATAAATAAGCAATAATTGATCAATAAAAGTAGCAAGTAACATTTAGATTATTGTAACAAAGTAAAAGTACCGCTACTTTTTAACAGCAGAAGCGGCGGAAGTGTTTTTTCTGGTCTTGTCAACAACTTATCCAAAGCAGGTCCCGAGCGCACAGTTGGAACCTCAGGCCAATGCGCTCGCATATTAGTCCGCCGCGGAGTAATACTCACAATGACATCTGTGTGCGGATGGTAGTTATGTGAAATGGATCAAGCTGCCAGCATTCAAGAAGTACGAAACAACCTATGACGACAGCAACGGCGAATTTCGCCGAAAGGAGACTGATTTGCATGTATGCCTTTTATCAAGTTTGCAAAATAATTTGGGTTGGAAATGCTGAGAAATTCCTTGTTGAAGCTATTCTAGTTGGTCTTTTTCGTCTGGAAGTAACTTCGGACGGCTGGATTTCTAATTTATATGCAACACAACTAAGCATTCCTCTGAAGGAGTTGCTCGTATTCTACAATTTAAATATAGAAAATAGCTTTGCTCTGATTGGCCGTTGTATCATTGTGAATCAGACTTTACCAAGCATTGGATTTTTCACCCCCAACCCACAAATCACAACCC
This sequence comes from Phyllopteryx taeniolatus, assembly GCF_024500385.1. NCBI lineage: Eukaryota > Metazoa > Chordata > Actinopteri > Syngnathiformes > Syngnathidae > Phyllopteryx > Phyllopteryx taeniolatus. Next base: position 21,841,074 of record NC_084511.1, on the reverse strand, counting down.
CACAGAGGAGGGAATGTGTCACTTTCGGTCAAGTAAAAAAGAGGAGGAGGATATTTTGAGACGCGGGTCCAATGCCATCACTATAACGTCACCGGCTCATGGCGTTCCTCTGTCGTGCACACTTTGGTGACAGTGACCGCAGTCAAATTCAACATTATACGTATAGGTAATTATTGTTGTAAAACACAACACATGTATCCTTTTAGATACTGTATTTGCATGGCTTTTGGCGGCTGCCCAGCCAGCTGTCTCGCTTGCTCCAAATACGGAAATGCATTTCCAGGAGTGTGTGAAAGCTTACGTTTACAAAACCATCCAAATCCATCCAAACACAGTACTATTCTGGTTCCGAAATGCGTAGGAATTTCTCCCAAAATAAATTTAAGCAATTTATTCCTCAATTTCTTTGAGTTTGGCAGGTGACGCTTTGCACAAGACGCAGCCACGTTGTCACTCAGCAATTTTTCCCGAGATGAGTGGGCATGTAGCAACCACGGAGTGGGCAGGTACTTGAATAATGAGTTAACTTTGTATGTCACCAAATACACAGCATACACTTAAAAAATAATCATAATTTAAAAAGAAAAGTTAAGCCCTGGGAGCTTAAACATTAAAAAACAATAAAATAAAAAAAAATTAAAAAATTAGGGGGTTCAAGAAATAAAATTCAACAATGACGCCAAAATAAAATTTCCAACAAAGTGTAAAAAACAGGATATGAAACAAGGGTGACATATGTTTTAACAAACATTTTTACACAAAAAGAGCTATAAAAACAGGGATTCAAAACTGTGATAATTCAATGGAATTCGAGAAAACGTTTTGCCGCCTGCACACCAACGTGAATGTAACGATTCTTTGCGCCGCCCCAAAGTGGAAAATAGAACATAATTTTCTGCCAACAAGCTGCGGGCGTATCATTTATCTGTGACAGCATGCTTGGTGTGTGTGCGTGCGTGTGTGTGTGTTTGTGTGTGTGTGTCAGTCTACGCCACTGCCACAGACGCCATCGACAAATGGTCAAACACACACTGACCTGCACTATATTACACGCGTGTGTGTGTGTGTCTGTGTCTGTGTGTGTGTGTGTGAGATCAGCTACCAACAACACACTGTGTTGTTTGATACACACATAAACACACACGCACACACACAAAGTAGCAATCAATACCCCGATTGGCCCCCGGAGGCTCCAAACACTCTTGCAGCGAGCGGCAGGACACGTGTGAGCGATGCATCGAAAATAACCCAGAAACCTGAGTCCGCCATATTTGTTCTCTTAACCTGCTTGTCAACAGTGTTGACCAAGTTACTCCACAAACTGTAATCCATTACATAGTAATTGTACTACATAGTTCTCTCGCACTCATAAATCTTGATACTCAAAACACTTGATATTCAACATGTCGCCTCTTTGGTGTCAGACCTTTGGACACACCAAAGAATAAATTAATGTAAAGTCAAGTCACATATAAACAAACAACCAACAACCCACAGTCACACCTACAGGCAATTTAAAGTCTTCAGTTAACCTACCATGCATGTTTTTGGGATGTGGGAGGAAACCGGAGTACCCGGAGCAAACCCACACAGGCACACGGAGAACATGCAAACCCCACACAGGCGAGGCCGGATGTGAGCCCAGGTCCTCAGAACTGTGAGGCGGATGTGATAACCAGTCGCCCACCGTGCGACACAAAACGTATCCACAAAACCTTTTAATTTTCCAACAATTTTTATCTAAGTGTATCCATACTTGGTATACACATAATCAATAGTAAACTGCTTGGCTGGCATTTTTTGGCAGGGATCAGCCTCGAGCTAAAGCATTTCTGCAAAGTTAAAAGTGACCAGTAACAAGGTAAAAAAAATAAAATAAATTCAACAAAACAATATTACAACAAACTACATAGAGTCACATGATAAGGGCTTTCCATATCTGCAATTATTTTGTTATTACACACTTGTATGATGGCTTAGTAACCAAAAAATGTAGTATTTTTGGTTCAACAACAACATGTCATCCTATTCATCTATAAATATTTTATCAGTGTCTTTTGTGACTGTATATATTATTGATTCCTTACATTACTGTGCAGTTACATCAAAAAGTGATAGTTACTTTAATTCAGTTACTCTTTTAACATGTTACTCAAAACCTTGCTCATCAATAAAGCCCAACGGATCACATCTGCTCTAAATTCTTACTTTAACCTGGGAACTTTTGGCATCCCTTGGTTGTCAATAAATTAAACGACACACAAGTAATCAGCCAAATCACATGACAGGCATCATTGGAACTGGACAAAAAAAAGCATAATTTGCTTGTTTCTGCCGTTAAAGAGGGGTTGAGGCAGCCTGAATAAACACACACACACACACACACACACACACAGACAGACAAACACGGATCTACATCCTGTCAATTGTCAGTTGTCTATGCCTGTCAGTCACTAAATGATGACACAGTGCATACCGCGGCAGTAAAACAAAGGAGTCAGGCGAGACAACAGACTACACACATGCACATGCACACACACATGCCAGCAAAAGAGGGTCAAAGCAGGATTTTGAGGTTAGAGTGAAGTCAAGCCCTGTAAATGTTTTTTACTTGTTGTTTTTCCGTGCAGCGTTTGAACCTGCAAATGTGAGCAGTTCACAGCATGCGAGGAACAGAATGCAAATGAAAAGTGCTTGTTAGCGGCTTTACTTTGTGTCCAAGTGAAGGAGAGGTAGATGAACGTGGGCGAGCGGCCTTGACGCTTGAATATCTCTGGAAGCATCGAGAAGAAAAAAAATAAACTAAAAGCAATTAAAGCTGGTTTCAAAGGTTTCAGGGGCTGGGGGGGAATCAAATAACTGCAGTTGCGTTATTCGTTTTCTGTTTTGACTGTAAACTGATTGTTTTAAGTGTTAGCATGGACAGTATGGACATACACAATTTATGCATGTATTAATATATACATTTTTGGGGTCATATGATTAAACCTGGTGGCTGTTAAAGTGCGCTCAGGTTTGAGTTAGCTTTACGGCATTAGTGTGACCGACACTAAATTGCTTTTAGTGTTAGCGTGGATGCAGCAACTGACTAAATATTGATATTTTTGTGTCATGATTGGTTCTGGTGGCAGTAGAAGTGCGCTGAGGTCAGAGTTAGCTTCCCGGTGTTAGCATGACTGACAGTAAGTGGCCTAAATGAGCTACAATAAGCTCTTGGAGCAGCCTAAAAGTGTTAGCATGGTCACCATAATTCCATCATTACAGGCAGTCACATTTTCACACAAAATTGTGTCAAGCTGGAGCTAAGATGACACCACTAACGTTCTCGGTGCAAAGTCTAGAGACTTTGCACTCTTCTCATTTGTTTGTCATTACACGTGTGGAGCTGAGCGATGTTTCCAGACAACGTGAAAGACGTTTCGTTAGCGTTTGGCAGAGACAAGGACGACACTCTTGAATAAGTTAGCATTTAGCAGCGGGAAATGAGCACTGTGTAGCACATGCACACAGACACTAAAACACACAGGCACGCTCACTCAATTGGGTCAGTCAATCAGTCAGTCAAGTGTGCTCAGCAAACATGGCCATTGATTGATACAAGTGGGGAGGATTGGCAGGGGGTGTCCTCTTCCACACAGAGACTCTGCAAAATGAACTTTTTTTCTTTTTTTTTAACGCCATCTTAAATTCAGTATGGAATCGTATTGCATTCACTTGGTAAAAAAAAAAAAAAAAAAAAAAAAAAAAACCTGTGTTTCTGAGTAATTAAATGTTTTGCTTTGTTTTTTTGAATATTTTTTTTATTTCCTATTTTTCAGAGCTGAAAAAAAAGTGAAGGCAATCTGTAACACAGCAGTTTTCTTGTCTCTAATTAAGCCTAGGTAGCCATATTTTATGCTGGCGGCATGGTGGACAACTGGCTAGAGCATCAGCCTCACAGTTCTGAGGACCGGGTTTCAATCCCCAGCCCTGCCTGTGTGGAGTTTGCATGTTCTCCATGTGCCTGCGTGGGTTTTCTTTGGGCACTCCGGTTTCCTCCCACATCTCAAAAACATGCATGGTAGGTTAAATGACAACTCTAAATTGCCCGTAGGTATGAATGTGTGTGGGAATTGTTGTTTGTTTATATGTGTCATGCGATTGGCTTGCAACCATTTCGGTGTACCCCGCCTCCTGCCCGATAATAGCTGGGATAGGCTCCAGCACTCCCGCGACCCTTGTGAGAATAAGCGGCTCAGATAATGGATGAATGGATGGACATGGTGTGCTAGTTGCTAACTTACAAACCATACTGCGTTAATCGATGTGCTTACATAGCTTGAGATACCATCTGATGCTGATGCGCTAGGCATTACATTTCGCAAATTGTATCCCCACCCAAATGTCCCAACAACCTCATCTTTCAACTCAAACTAATTTGTTTGACAATTGATGATTTACAGGTTGCTAAATTAACCTTTCAGGCTAACTAACGCGGTTGCTAGTTGCTAACGATGCCATATTCCTAGATACCCAACTTACGCCAACCAACATGGCTAGTCAATAACTTAGCCTTGGTTATCATCTATATCATGACGTATTTTGGTAGTTGCTAATGTTGCCTTAGGTAGCCATTTTATGCTAAGTGACACAGTTTGCTAGTCGTCCACTTAGCCCTCGTCATCTTATGCCACCTGACACAGTGTGCTACAAGCTAACTTAGCCTACAGAAAATGTTCATGTTGATAAACATTACGTATCATCTATCTCTAACAGAAAACTACTTGCTCGTCACTAACGTAGCCTAAGATAGCGATCTTGATGGCAACTGACAGTTTGAAGTAAATTAACTAGCCTTAGATAGCCATCTTGTGCTAACTACAAGCTAATTTAGCCATAGATAAATATTGATAGCCAATATACATTCGATAGCTATAAATACGTTAACTGACACGTTTTGCCAGTTATGTCGCATTAGATAGACATCTAACACTAACTACTGCGCTGGGTAAATATTCGCATTCCTCAAGCCCAAAACCCAAACATCGTAACAACCTTATCTTTCCACACAAACGACCCAGAATTCCTTGCTGCAAACACATCGCCTTGCAGAGCAGGGAGCCGTGAAGGAAGCTTTTAACCTGTCGTCACGGCGACGCATAGCCACCTCAGGGTGTATGCTAACACGAAGTGTGTGCATCTGTGTGTGTGTGTGTGTTTGTGTGTGAGTGTGTGTGTCTGAACTCGTCCGCCACGACATGTCCTTTCTGTTTGCGTTGTCTCAGTAACGGCTGCAATGGTCAAAGCGTTTCAGTCGTCGGCTTGTCAGCGTCCCCGTCGCCACCTTTTGTACGCTGCTAACACTTAGCTGCTGCAAACAAAAGAATATATAGTACAAGTGGCAAAAGTCCTGAAACTTTCACATGAAAAAAGTAGAAAGAAACTATTCATTAATTTGTACAGACCTCCTACAAAATAGTCACTGATCAGGGAAGTTTCATACATAAACCCAGAAAAATTGTCAGTGTATTTGTTCTTCCGTTTGTTCTTGTTTTTTTGTTAGTTTGTTTGTTTTTAGGGGGCGAGGTCAGCAGCGCCCCATCTCCACTATACACATAAAAAAATATACAGTTTTGAAAAAACAACACAATTTTATTGAACAAATTTGAGAATTCTTATGCGACTTCAACTTTTCTTTCTGGAAAAAAACAAGTCATAATACGATTACGACTTTAAAAAATATGTTTTTCATGAAAAATATGGTTTTATTCTTAAAAATTAAGTGTGACTGTTTTTTAAAAACATATACCCTCATAACATTACAATATTAATGGTAAAAAAATCCTGAGGAAGAATCGAAAATAGAGATATCACTTTTGTCTCAAAAATATTTTCTCTGGGGGGAAAAAATCTCTTGAAATACTATTGAAAAAAAACAACCTTGTAAAAAATGTTTTCTTCTAGAAATACCCGTCTATAAATCAGATTTTTTTGTCAAAAGATTCTCTCAAAAAATATGATGTCTTGCAAAAAAATACTTTGTCAAAAATAGTTTAATTCCCCAAAAATCAGACTTTTTCTTTCATAAGACTCTCTTGAATAATACAACTTTTAAAAAGCTACCTTTACTCTAGAAAAATCAGACTTTTCTCCTCATAAGATTCTCTTGAAAAATATGACTATTAAAAAAAATAATAAAAGATATAAAATGTATATAAAATATAAAAAAACAACGTTGAAAACTTTTTTTTTTGTTTTTTTTTTTTTGCAAAAATCTGACTTTTCCCTCATGAGATTCGGTTTGTGTTTCTTCCTTGTGAGTGCTTCCGTAATACTCATTGGTAAAGTCCAAATAATGTAAATAGTCAAATATAGTTTCAAGACAATCAAGGAGTAGTTCTGTTTAAAAATGAAACGCATACACACTTTTTTCCATTCCAGTATGCTGTTCCACTAAAGCGTTCATTGATTATCATGTTCATGTTCATGCTGCTGCTTCCGCGGGCGATGTGGCCTAGCGGAACCGACAGTGGCGCTATCACCGGTCAGATGATTGGCCGGCAAAAAAACAACCTACGCGAACATACACACACACACACACACGATTCCACACAAAACCTTTGGGGAAATTCACAACAATCAACAGAAGAAGAAGAAGAGAAGAAAGAGAAGGGGGAGGAGGAAGACAGAAAAATTAAGAAGAGGAAGAAGAAATGATTGGAAACTGCGACCTCAATCCGCTGCTATCTTTCTGACAGATTATGCCCAGACGCTAATCCCAGACTTTTTCAACATTTAATTTCCTTCCGAATTTTCATTTTATTTTGATGCCAGAAATTAATATGATATAATCATATAAAATATGATTTTTATTCCTGCAGGATTACAATTTGCTGTCTTAAAAAAAAGTAACAGTTTTCCCGTAAAACTGCATTTTTTTCCATTCAAAAAATATATAGTATATATATAGTATAGAACTTTTTATCATAAAATGAAATGGGTTTTTTTCGTGAAGCAAATTACATTTTTTTCTTAAACAAAATATATGATTCACAACATTAAGGTGTTTAAATTTTAGAAAAATATTTTTGTTGTTTTTGAAAAAAACAACAGAAATTTATTCTTGGAACATCGCAGATTTTTCCCGTGGAAAAAAATATGAGTCATAAGAATAAGATTTGTCAATTTAAAAATACTAATATTAAAAAACTCAACTCATAAAGTTTTTTTTCTTGAAATATACATTTCATCTGTAGGATTAAAATTTATTTCCCTTAAACTTTATTCTTGAAAGTGTCTATGACTTTTTTCTCAAAAGACAATTAGGGCAACTGTTTTTTGCCACCGATACCATTAACCCATAACTTGCTACTTCTCCAACCTCATACCGATAACCGATATATATTTTTTTAATTGTTTCAATCAGGGGTTTTAACCATTTAAATCATCATTATCAGTTTAAATCATCCACACGCACTATCAGCACCGGGGCGCCCCACGGATGTGTCCTCTTTCCGCTGCTCTTCTCTCTCTCTACACGTACGACTGCACCTCAACGCACCCGGCTGTCAAACTCCTGACGTTTGTAGACAACACAGTCATCTGCCACATCAAAGACGGTGACAAGTCTGCATATCGACAGGAAGTGGAGCGGCTGGAGCTTTGGTGTGGGCGACACAATCTGTAGGTGAACACGCTCAAAACTACAGTATAGATGATTGTGTACTTCAGAAAGCATCCTTCGCCACAGCTGAAGAAACACAGAAAATTCGACAGCAACGGACAAACCTGAATGCCGGAAACATCATCGGTAGCCCCCATTCCCACCCTTGATATATAATATATAACACAGGTTATATTAAGATATCAACTCACAGATTATTACAGGTGTTTAGACACTATAAAAGCATCCCACCACACCACTCATCAGTAGCACCGCCTTGCTCATTTCCCACATCCTCTCCTTTCCTGCTTTTTTCTGTCCTCTCTCATCTTGTTGTAGTGGTTAGTTTTTGCATGACCTCAGTTGGTGCCCCCCTCCCCCACAAATAAGAAGATGATTTGACTGTTTTAATGTTATTTGTGGTCAAATATCTAGACTGTCTAACTATTGTTCAGCTAAGGAAAGAAAAAAAAAGAAAAAACATTTTTTATAATTTATTAAAATAAAATCATACTTGTTTTTTTTAAATAAAATTATTGCAATTTTTAATACCAATAAAAAAGAATTTTTCGTAATTTGACTTGTTTCTGCTAAAAAAAATACTTTTTTTTTACCATAGATTCTGCCTTTATTCTAACAAAATATGACTTTATTTTGACAAAAAAAAGACAAATCCCTAGAAAACTATGATTTCATCCTCAAAGACTACGACTTACTTTTGAAAATAAAATCTGACTTGTGTAAGAAATATGAGTGTTAAAGTTGCAAAGTACGAGTGATTTGAATCTATGAGTTAACACGCGACCTCAATCCTGTGCTAACCTCCTGCCAGATTACGGCCAGATGCTAATCCAGGCATTTCCTCACATTTTTTTCCCTTCTTCACTTCCTTCCTTCCTCTTCATTATGTATTTTTCTCATTTTGGACTCAAGCAATTTGTCTTCACTCAACAACAGAAGCTCTTCAAATCATTTCAAAAGTCAAATAAAGAAAAGAAAAAAAGTAAATGGGAAGATGGGAGGTCAAATACGGTATTAGTGATGAACAGATGTTGACGCACACACAAATGTTAAGAGCTGGCTAAAGTGCTCCTTAAATGCTGCCGCTAACTAATCCCGCACATGAATGCTAACGTGCTGGCATGGAAACGGTTGCCAGCTATGCAAAAATGTCACCCAGCAAACAGGAAATGAAATATAACCACAAAAAACATCTTTTTCGGGTTAAAATGTCCTCATGAAAACCAAAGCAACAGGAGGCGCTTTTGCCATTATGCCAGTGAATGTAGTAAAAGAAGGAAAAGTGGAAAAATGGGATAATGCGACTTTATCCTTGTAAGATTACAAATTATTTTTATTAAAAGTTATATTTTTTTCCGGAGAGAAACAATGTTATTCTTATGAGGTAGTGTTTTCTTGTCTTGAAAAATTCTAAATTTGATGCGTAACATTCTTTCTTTGTTTTTGTTTTTTGTTGTTGTTGAAAAAATAGAATTAATCTTTGGAAAATTACTTTTTAGTCCCCTGCCTCCCCCAAACATGTTCAACTCCATTTTGACTTCATTTATGAAAGATTACAGATTTTTTTCTTTAAAATGTTTTTTTCTTGCATCTTTATTCCTATGAGATTACAACTTTATTCTTTTTTTTGAGGGGGGGGGGGATAATGTGTCTATTCTTTTACGATTACAACTGCTTTTGAGCAAAAAGTACAATTATAGTTCTATTGCTTATTCTCATAAAATGATGATTTTTATTCTCATAAAATTACAACTTCGACATAAAAAATGCAACTATTCCTGTACATATATGATTCATCATTATAAAATTACGTTTTTGTGCCCCCACAAAAATGTACATCTTCATTCTTGTGAAATGACACCTTTTTAACATAATTTGGCTTTGGTTACGAAAGTTTTTTTTCTTGCAACTTTATTCCTACAAGATTCCAACTTTTTTTAAACAAATTTTTTTTTGTAGGTTTAGAATTTAGTTTTAGGTTGAGAACTTTTTTCCTTTTTCTCCCTTAAATCTTTCAACACTTTTTTTAATGGGGAAAAAAATCAATAGTCCCTTGAAATGCAACTTTATTAGTCCAAATTCTATCAAGAAAACGAAAAAAAAAAAACTTTATTCTCCTAAAATATATTTGTTTTATATAGTAAAATGACAACACATAATATATAATTGAATTCTTTTCATATTATTTTTTAACTCAGAAAAAGGCCTGTAGAAGCTGCTTAGTTTAGTGTCATTAGCCCGTTAGCATGTTAGCGTGACCAGAGTGGCTGCCAAAACTGTCGATTATACGCTGGCGGAGTCGCTCAGTCAGTCGCTCGCTCGGTCGAGTCAATCCATTTTTTATTGCTGTTAGCCTGCAGCCGAATTACTTAGCACGAGAACACATCAGGAGAACAAAATTATGGCTGTGTCGGGCGATGAAGCAGCACAACTTTGTAGGTCGCCATGACCGTATCAAAGCACTCCTTCTTCTCCCCTAACCCTAAGAAGAAAACGGTTGTTTTGACTAAAATATACCACTTTTCACAGTAAGGTTATGCTTTATTAAATATTTATTCTTAGCGTGTAGCTACTTTTTTCCTCCAAACGATATGACTGTTTGTTATAAGATTGTGATTGTTTTTCTAAAAAGTAAAAGAAAAGAAAAAGTTCTCTGTTTTCAAAAATAAATAAATAAAAAGTATCTATTACTTGACAAACATTTGATGTCAATCAAGCAGCAGGCTGAGCCGGTTGCCTTGGAAACCACCAGTGAGCGCATGGATGCTTAGCAGGCGCTACATACGTATTCCAACATGCCAACGCTGGTCTCAAACTTGTCACTTGGCGTCTGTTAGCCATCACAGCTAGCGAGCTGGTGAGCCGCTGCTCCTCATTTGCACTCAGAGTGATGTTAAGTACTGTTAGCACAACTTGAGTTAGCTGCTACTGTTTGCTCCACTTCACAGTTTTTGCTACTGTTAGCACAAAAGCTGTCAGCACATGTAATGATACTACTAGCACAGCAAAACTGCTGTTAGTCCCACTTTTGTTAGTACAACTACGGCTACTGTTAGCACAAGTGTCGCTACCAAAGCTAGCAACTGGCAAAAAAAAGTCTGACTCAGTGTTTTTTGTTTTGTTATGTGAAGACCAAATGTTTACTCCTTTACTATTAACTTTACTTTTAGCACATTTACTGTTAGCCCGACTTCTGTAAACACATTTTCTGAGACTACAACGCCTGTTAGCACAAATGTGGCTACTGAATCGAGCATATAACCTCTGAACTATATTGTGCAATAAAAAAATTTGACTGAATTTAAGATTAGCATGTGTGACGAACAAGCTATTGTTGCTGTTAGCATGCGTAAGCATCTTACAAACAAAAATCAAAACTAAAGAGCCCAAAATATCCTCTGTGTTACTTACAGTCTCGCAAAACTTCCATCCATCCATTTTCTGAGCCGCTTCTCCTCACTAGGGTCGCGGGCGTGCTGGAGCCTATCCCAGCTGTCATCGGGCAGGAGGCGGGGTACACCCTGAACTGGTTGCCAGCCAATCGCAGGGCACATAGGAACAAACAACCATTCGCACTCACAGTCATGCCTACGGGCAATTTAGAGTCTCCAATTCATGCATGTTTTTGGGATGTGGGAGGAAACCGGAGTGCCCGGAGAAAACCCACGCAGGCACGGGGAGAACATGCAAACTCCACACAGGCGGGGACGGGGATTGAACCCCGCACCTCAGAACTGTGAGGCTGACGCTCTAACCAGTCGGCCACCGTGCCGCTCTCGCAAAACTTGATTTATTTATTTTTTTTGAAAATGTGTTGCTGCTACTGGCGTGTTCTCCCACACATGGAGCAGCTGGACCGCTTCTGACCTTCGACTCCGCCTACAGGTGTGCCAGTGCACTGACCTCTGCGGATGGCTAACACCTGCTAACACTGATACCAACGCGCACGCTAACTTGTTTGGTGCTCTCCAGGGGTCCAGTACTATTATTCACTTCTAGCATCATTAATTGGAGACTCTAAATTGCCCGTAGGTGTGACTGTGAGTGCAAATGGTTGTTTGTTTGTATGTGCCCTGCGATTGGCTGGCAACCAGTTCAGGGTGTACCCCGCCTCCTGCCCGATGATAGCTGGGATAGGCTGCAGCACGCCCGCGACCCTAGTGAGGAGAAGCGGCTCAGAAAATGGATGGATGGATAGACTTCTAGCATCATCACTGTGAGTATTCGTATACGCACACACACACACACATACACACACACACACACACACACACGCACACAAACACTTGTTTTTAACATTAAATTCAAGCAAATGGATGTAAGTGTTGTAGTAGCACTACATTGGCATGTTGCTCGTCAAATAGCATGACAATTGTGTTAAGGACTGACAGGTGATGTGAAATTATAAAACCAACAATGTCCTCTGTGTGTGTGTGTGTGTGGGGAAGGGGGGGGGGTTGTGTGTGTGTGTTTGTGTGTGCCTCAGGCGGGTTTCCGTTCCACTTCACTGGTATTGTTCAGAGCAGGTGGCGACACACACACACAAACATAAATACACACAGACACACACACACACACACACAACACACACTGACAAAATGATGTTTATGTTTTGTATTTTCTGCACACACACCACACACACGCACAAACATGTATATACACAAACACACAAATAAATTGTGGCAATCAAGAAATCACTTAGAAACTGTCTAACAAAATGAATTTGGCCAAAAGATGTCAAAAACCTGCAACAAAAAGCCAAATAAGTTTAATAACGATGAGAAATAAAGTACAGTAATTGACATCTATCAGTCTGAAAAGGTTACGTGTCTTTTCTGAAGTTTCAGGACTCCAGTGAACCACAGTGAGAGCCACTATCCACAAATGGAGAAAACATGGACCAGTGTTCAACCAACCCAGGAGTGGTCGACCCACAAAAATTAACCCAAAAGCATAGTGATAACTCACTCAGGAGATAACAAAGAAACCCAGGACAACAGCTTAAAAGCTGCAGGCCTCCCTTGCTTCAGTTAAGGTCAGTGTTCATGACTGAAAAATAAGGAAGAGACTGAGCAAAAATGACAAAAAAATACTAACCCAAAACAACATAAAAGCTAGTCTTCTGGAAAAAAACAAAAACAAAAACTGTATGATTCCCAAGAGAGTATTCTATGGACTGGTGAGACGACAAATGAACTTTTTGTAAGGTGTGTGTCTCATTACATCTGCCGTAATTGTATCACATTTCAGAAAAAGAACCTCATACCAACAGTCAAAGATGGTGGTAGTGTGATGGTTTGTGACTGCTTAATTACTTCAGGACCTGTCCTGGACGACTTGCTGTGATTGATGGAACCATGAATTCTGTTCTTTACCATATTATATATTTACATTTTTTTGATGAGCTGAAACATTAAAGTGGGGAAACTTTGCAAAAAAAAAAAAATGAACACAAATATTTTGAGAAGGGAGCAAATACTTTTTCATGGCACTGTACATACATGCACACAAACATTTACACACAGAGAGACGCACACCCACACAGAAGCGGACAATTTTTGGATTACAACTGTTAAACAATGTCACCCCTGAAGGGCAAGCAATATAGTCAGACAAGGAGAGAGAGGGAGAGAGGGGGGAGACTCAAAGTGCATTTCCACTTCAAGTCCGAGGAACTTTGAATTATTGGTAAATCAGATGTCTTCCACACAGCACCACAATGTTTCCTGAACCTTTTGAGAGTACTGAAACCACCCTGGTACAGTTTGACCCCAAATGCGATGATTACAGCAGAACTTCCATCTTAGAGATGTCGGTGTGTACAGGAATGTTTTTTTACTTCGTAGAAAAGTTGAGGAATGTTTGTTTTTTGTCTCAGTTGGAAGAGTGGCATAAAGACGCCATTGTGTATGGGTACACGCACACACACATAGCTCCGACCCCCAGGTATCAATCAAACGTGTTTCAACACGAAGTCAAACATCACTTGACTAGCGACGTGCTAATAACTTCCCGTGAGTGCCTCTTGACGCCACAAGTGTTCTTGACCGCATAAAACTGAAAAAAAAACACTGAATGCATATCAGTCCCAATCAGACACGCTAACAAATAAAATTGCGGGTCAGCAAGGGTCTATTTAGGGTTGAGACTGTGGACACAGCAACAGGCTGAGCTAATGTTAGCATGTACATTTAAGATTGGTACTTGGGTGTAACGTGTAGCAGGTTCTGAGGTGTAAGGTTGAATCTTGGCTGTGGCTTGACTTTGATAAAAAAATGGTTTTAAGTTTTAAGGCAATGGTTCTAGTAGCCACGAGGGTGTAACGTTTAGTCGGGTCTAGAAAGTAAAGTGTTACAGGTTCTAGGATGTAAGGTGTGTTTTCGTGAGTGTAAAGTGTTGTAGGTTCACTGGTTCTTGAGTGTAAGGTGTAGTAGATACTAGGCTGAAAGAAATTGTATGTTCTAGGGTGTATGGTCACACGTCGAGAGCGTAAGGTATCATATGCATGTTTTAAAGTGGGAGATTAGTTCTAGTGTGTAAGGTGTAGCAGGATCTAAGTTTTAATGTTGAACATTGGATGTAAGGTAAAGTTAGGGTAAGGTGTCTAGTAGGTTCTAGGGTGTTAAGTGTAGTAGGATCTAGGGAGTTAAGTGTTGTAGTGATTGTAGGGTGAAATGCATTGTTGGGTCTAGGGAGTAAGGTGTCGTTGGCTGTAGGGTGCAACGTGTGGAAGGTTGCAACAGGTCGTTGCTTCTTGGGTGTAAGATCGCATTGTTTCTAGGATGTAAGGATAGTTCTACAGTGCACGTTGTATATAATAGGGTGAAAGGAGTTGTAGGTTCTAAGGTGGAAGGTGTCACAAGGTCTAGAGTTTAAATTTGGTTCAAGAGCAGTGGTTCTTAACCTGGGTTCGATGGAACCGTAGGGGTTTGGTGAGTCAGTCTCATGGGTTTGGTGGAGGACAAGACACACAGTGAATTTGTGCGTGCGTAAAAGCCTTTTCACACTGAATTTAACTGGACACAGAACGCCATCGACAAACCCATTCATTGTGTATGTGCAAGGACTTGACGAAGGAACACTGTGATGTAAGGTGGCCATTTGCTATCGCAACACCGCTGGAGCGTCAGACGGCGCATCAAATAGGAGAAGGGTTATTTCAGGGCGGCGTTATTTCAGAGTGCTAACAGCAACAAACAGACAAGAATCGAAGAGAAGACTAAATACCCCAGCATACCATAGAAGCTCGGCTAAGCGACGTGCCTATGTGGCGGCTACGTTGGTGGGGGCAACGTTCCCATCAAAGGCAATGCATGGACATTGAAAATATATATGAGCTTGCTCATTTTTCAACCGATTTTCGCGAGGTTCACGTTTTTGTCAACGTCAAAGCATGTGCTATTAACAAAGAACATTTGAATAAAGATACAAAAGAATTCTTACCTATGAAAGGTTATTCCCAGTTCCCTTGTTGTGATTGTACGGCGTGTGTTCAACTGTTCAAACCTTGTTATTTTGGTTTTCGTGCCGTCCACAAACATGGAATGCACTGACACTTTGTCCCTGCTAGCTTAGCGTCACCGTAGGCACCAAGCTCAAAGGGACATGTTGTATCTTCCTGTTGTTCATATCTTTGACAGCAACAGACCAACAAGCGGGAAATGCATCCATGCTAGTTCAACCACTTTGAAATATCTTTGCGAGCAACTTTTTTTCGAGGATTGTAGACATAAAAACATAGAACATTAACTGACTTTGTTGTGAAAATATGAGAGGCACTTGTTAAGGTGAAAGGCAACAGCAAAAAAAAGCTAAGTGGGTTCTAGGGTTTAAGGTCTAATTTAGTAGAGTATAAGGAGTGAAGTGTTGTAGGTTCTAGAGTGTAAGGTGTTGCGAGTCTATGGTGACAGGCATTGTTTGTTTAAGGAGTAACGTGCTATAGGTTCTAGTATGTAAATTGTTGTAGGTTCCAAACATGTGTTGGTCTTGGGTGTACATTCTAGTAGGTCCTTGGGAGTTATGTGTTGTCGGTGCTAGGCTGTCAAAGGTAGTAGGTAGGTTGGGAAACTGGGACTAGGGTGTAAAGTTGTCTGTTTAGGCTATAAGGTTGGGTCTTGGGTTTATTATTGGTTCTCAAGTGTGTCATTGGTCCTAGAGTGTAAGTTGTTGGTAACAGGATGTAAGTTTGGTACTACTGTGTAAGGTGTAGTAGTTACTAGGGTGAAAGGAATTGTGGGTTCTTCTAAGGTCTCACAAGTGCTAGAGTGTAAGGAGTAATAAGTATTTTCTAGAGAAGAGAGGTTAGTCCTAGTGTGTCAGGTGTAGCAGGCAGCTAAGGTGTAAGGTGTAGAAGGTTGTAGAGTGCTAAGATAAGTCGGGTCTAAGGTATAAAGTGCTGTACATTCTAGACTATAAAATGATATACGTACCTTACAAGGGGTAGTTTATTCTTGGGACAAGGTGTCATTGGGTCTAGGGTATAAGATGTCAGTTCTAAGATGTAAGGTTGGTTCTGCGGTGTAAAGTGGAGTCGTAACCAGGGTGAAAGTTTTTGTCGGTTCTCGGATGTAAGGCGTCACAAGTTCTAAAATGTAAGTTGGTTTTACAGTGTAGGGTGTCATATATACATGTTTTCTAGAGGGTGAGGTTAGTTCTAGTGAGTAAGGTGTAGTACATTCTACGGGGAAATGTTGGTTCTAGGTTGTAAGTTGGAGGAGGTTCTAGGGAGTAAAGTGTTATAGGAGCTAGACACACCTGATTCAAAGGCACCCAGGCATGGTTTTGACAGTGCCAAGTACGTAACGCGGAGTGGCAAAAAGTGGCATGATTAAAGATTTTTTTTTTTAAGAAAGTAAGTTGAAGAAGGGTACCAAAGAATGTCAGGGGTCCTGAGCATATTTTGTCAGTCGTCTGTTAGTGGGTTTCATCTTGAAGTGACTTCACATCCACTCGAAAAGGACACTTCACCATGCAAACTGTCGCGCGTGTGAGTCAAGGCACACACAGGTCACAGTGTTGCCATAGCGATGGCTGAGCGTTCAAGCAGGAAGGACCGCGTCTGACTGCTAATGTGGTTCGTGTTTCTGTGTGTCAAAATGTGTACTTCTGTGTGTGTATGTTTTTGTATTTGTGTGTGTGCGTGTATTCATATCCATGTGTATGTGTTTATGTGTGTTTGTATGTATGTGTGCATATAATAATAATAATAATTGTTATTATTACTCTACATTTTATTTATAACGCACTTTACATCAAACAAATGATCTCAAAGAGCAACAGTGCAACATTAATAGAGATTGTACTCAGGTACATCTAAAAGTAGCTGTGCAGCATTAAACAAAACATTAAAAGACACAAAGCTAAAAACAATGTCCACAAAGAATTAAACTAGTCTTTTCTAAAAAGGTGTTTTCAAGCATTTTTATTTTTTAAAAAGCTAAGTGTATGTGTGTGAATATGTATATGTGATGTGTGTAATTATGTTTTTGTGTGAGAGCACATGTATTCATATGAATGTTATGTGTACAATCGTGTGTGTGCATGTATTTGTGTGCATTTAATGTGTATGTACAGTATGTATGTGTGTATTCATGTGTTTATGCGTGTATTGTTGTGCATGTGTGCGTACGTGTGCATGTATTTGAGTGAGTGTGTGTGTGTGTGTGTCTGTTTGCGTGCGACAGCTTCTTTCCCTCTAAATTATCCATGATTAAAAACAAAAAATATTATTAATTGTTATTAGTAGTATTAAGGAATAAGTATAGTATTAAGTGGATATTAAAAGTCTACACACCCCTGCACATACGCTAGGCATTTGTGACATTAAAAAAATTAGACCAAGATAAATAGTTCCGAATTGTTTTCCACCAATAATGTGACCTATTACCTGTAGAACTTCAATATTGGTTTTTTATATATTTCAAGGGGAAAATAGGAAATTAAAAAAAAAATGTAAACATTGGATCAAGCAATTATTTTTCTTTGATGTGGAAATTTTAAGACCTCTAAACAGTGGATAAACTTGACTCAACTTTATTTAGAGAGCACTTTAACAACAACCGCAGCTTTAACAATGTGCTGTACATAAGGTTTAAATGTCTTTGGAGAAAGGAGGATTAGGGCTTTAATTTGGGGAAATCACATTTAAGACTAGAATTACTTTAATTGCTGACAGGTGATATGCAAAACAGTTGATCTCCATGTGTGAAAGATGGAAATGAAGACATCATCTGCACCACAATCACCACCACCATCACCATCTTCATCCTCATCATAATCTCAAGCAACGAGTGAAGGCACAGAGAGCATTACAAGCGATCACGTTGAAGCATGTTTATTGAAATGAATTATGCTTTTTAACTTGATAAAAAACAAAACAAATAAAGAACAATACAAGCATTCTATGTACATGATGTTCAGGCAGAGAACAAGAAGAGGAACACCGGGAAAGCTCATTTAAACTGTGTGTGCGTGTGTGTTTATCATTAACACCAACAGCAGATAATCATACCACACACACACACACACACACACACACACACACACACACACAGAACTAATCATGAATATACAGTATATAGTGTAGTGTATATACAGGGTGTGACAATAAAGAAACAAAACTGTGACTCAATGCCAAAGGGCTAACTATAGATGTTATAGCATCTGTGTAGCATCCGGGAACTATTATGCTAAAGATCGTTCACTTCTTGCAATCGTGTGGTTCTTTTTCAGGCTTTTGCCAAAAATGTACTATAACCTTTCCAGGTCAACTTAATTTGACCTTCTCTGTTGAATATCCAACTGTTTAATGTTTCAGTTTGAGTCACTTCCTATTTCCTAAGAAGAATTTTGCCGTTCAGATAAACTTGACTTTAGTTGGAGAAAATCTCCAAGGATGTCCACTTGTGTGCCTTTCTGTGACTCCTAAAGCCCCGCGGCTTCAAACAGGATGCTCTGAGAAGGAAACGGTGGCTGAGATTCTCGAGTCATTTCTATGGCAGTACTATTAGAGAGGGTCAAATAATGTTCACCTGTAAAGATTCTAGTGCATATTAGGCTGAACCTTAAATTTCAACCAGAACAGCATCCATAACTGGGGAAAAAAAAAAAAAGAAGTCTTGTTTCTTTATTGTCCCGATGTGGTCTTTATTTGATTGTCTATATGTTCTTGTTCTGTTTGGACTTTTAACAGCCTGTCATGGACATGAAGCCAAGAACAACCTCGCTCACACACACATACTACATATTAAATAGAACAAGGCACTGTGGGTCATAAAAGAAGGCCAACATTACCCACTGCGAGTCTGTGCAAACTATTTGACTTTTTGGGACCTCAGCTGATTGTGAAGACCATCAAATGAAGGACCTTCGCACCTTTTTAACACCCCTGATTGCCTTTCATTTATATCTGCCTCCAAAATAAGCTCGACCGGTCCAAAGCGAACAGAAACCACTCGACGATACAAACAAACAAACACGGGAGCAGAAAATTAAACAGAAAAAAACAAAAACAAAATAAAAGTGAGGATTTCACAGTGGTTATTTGTCACACAGACTCAAAGACGCTGAATAGCGAAGTAGGCCTGAAAGGTCGACATAAGGAAATGTTCGCAAAAGCTCCTTCATTGAAAGCACAAGTGAACATAAACAAGACAGTAAAGTAAGGCTAGACCCACGGTGGGTTTCGAATGCCCCGTTTCTGTTGGTTTAAGCAACAAAATGTCTCAGTGAGAACCCCCTATGTGGTCTATCCTGCATCCTTCATGACGTCCATGTAGAGGGAGAACGAAAAAAATGGTGAAGGGAAACCAAACAAACAGAGAAAAAGGAAAATGTAATATGAATGTGGCGGTTGGGGCGGCTCGGGGTTTGGTGAGTGCGGCTTTGGTCTATGTACATCCCCTGGGGTGAGACTACCACACCCCATCGGTCCAATAGATGTCCCGCTGGTACATGGGCGCGTTTGCGTAGTGTCCTACCTGTTTGCTGCTGTATTTGGGCGGGTTGGCCTTGTAGCTGTAATCCGAATATTGGTCAGAGCCCGTGGAGTTGTTGTCACCCGTGCCCACGAAGGTGTTGGTGGCAGGGAGGTCCTGCACCGCCTGGTGTTTCTTGGAGGCTGAGGGCGACTGCGGCTGAAGCTGGATGGACGGCAGTGGCGAGTTGGAGCGGTAGTGTCTCCCCAAGTCAGGGCTACCGGGCGGGTAGTTTAAGGGCAAGTGTATCCGGGGACTGTCGCTAACAACCTCATTGATGAGATTAAACTTGAGGCCTTTCTGGAGGCTGGCATCCTCGTCCTCTTCTAGAGGTTTGGCTGGTTTTGGAGCTTTGCCCTTCTTGCTCTTTTTCCCCTTGGAGTTTTTGGGTCCCTGCTTGGGGGCGTATAGGTCTTTGCTCTCCTTCTTGCCCGCCTGGTAGCCGCTCTTGGTGTCCTTCTGGAGTCGGTGCCTGATGACCACCACGGCCACAATGACCAGGATGACGCCGGCAATCCCGGCCAGGCTCCCATACAGGATGTTACTACGCTGTGCCAAGGCGTAGTTGGGGTCCCCCGCGATGTCCCGGTCCAGGGGGGTGTACAGACTATGCCCCACCAGAGCCTCAATCAGTGACACGTTGGCCTTGGTGTCGTTGACAAACACATGCACCAGCGTGGTGGTGTGGCGAGGTGGCTTGCCTTTGTCCCGAACCTGCACCACTAGCCGGTGCAGCCCGTTGTGCTTCCCTGTGAATTTCTGTGCCAGGGTGATCTCCCCTGTGGTGGGCGAAATGTGGAAGAGTCCATACGGGTTCCCCCCGGTGATGATGTACTCCAGCTCAGCGTTGGGTCCCGAGTCGATGTCCTCGGCTTCCACCACCTCTACGCGGCTTTCCAGAGCTGTGACAGGGCTCAGGTACGTGTAGGACGAGTTGGCAGGTTTGGTGACATAGGGGGCGTTGTCGTTCTCATCCAGGACGTTGATGGTGATGCCCACATAGGAGGATCGAGGGGGGTCACCAGCGTCCACTGCCTTCAGCCGAAAGGTGTAAGTGCTTTCCTTCTCTCGGTCGAACGATATGCTGGACAAGATGTTTCCGGTGCCGTTTTGGATGACAAACTTGCCATTGTCGGGTTCAACAAACAACTTGACTCGAGCATTGTCGCCCTTGTCAATATCGGTAACAGTGACCACCCCCACAGGGTTAAGCGGTGGCATGTTTTCAATGACGGAGAAGCTGTAGCCGCTCAGCATGAACTTGGGGTCGTTGTCGTTGCGGTCTAGGACGTTGATTATCACTGTCGCCGTGCCGGTTTTGCTCGGAACGCCTTTGTCAGCTGCCGCCACGCGGAACTCGTAGCGCTCTGTCTCCTCGCGGTCCAGCAGGTTCTTAACTCGAACCTCGCCGCTGCTGTTGTCGATTTCAAAGAGCGGGGTGGCCGAGCGCTCCACGATACTGTAGACCAGCTCGGCGTTGCTGCCGCTGTCGGCGTCGGCAGCCACCACCTGTAGCACCTTGTCGCCCGGCTGGTTCCCCTCAGCAAAGTCCACTTCCAGGATGGCTGGGGAGAAGCTGGGTGTATTGTCGTTTATGTCGGTGACTTGCACTTTCAGGGAGTTGGTGCTGGACAAAGCAGGGTTGCCGGAATCCACCGCCACGATCGCAATCCTGTAATCCTTCACTCGTTCATAGTCCAGCAGCGTGGTGGTCTGCAGGAAGTACTTCCTTTTACGGTCGTTGCTGGACTCACCCAGAGGCTGCAGCTGGAATGGGACATCGCCGGCCACCACACACGTCACCACCGCATTCTCCCCCTCATCGCGGTCCGACACTTGGACCAGCGCCACCGCGGTGCCCACCGGCATGTCCTCTGAGATGTTGGCGATGCCATCCTGATGCGTCACTAGGCCAATGCCGCGGATCTCTATGGTGGGAGCATTGTCGTTCTGGTCCCGGACGTTGATGGTTACCAGGACTTTGGAGCTCTTGGAGTTTGGCCCCCGGTCTTTGGCCACGACAGAGAACTTGAGGAAGTTCTCCTCCTCACGGTCCACCATGCCTTTGACGTAGATGATTCCGGTGGAGCGGTCGATGCGCAGAAGTCTCTGGACTGCCTCGGACATCTGGTGCAGGCTGTAGTCGATCTCACCATTGGTGCCCATGTCGGCGTCATTTGCGCGGACCTGAAAAGACAGACAAGACACAACTCTTTCAAGGCTCAAACCACTTCAGTCACACATTAGTCTTCAGTCACAATAAAACCATGAAAATGAAATTAAATGAAATTAAAAATCAAATAGTTTTCTTGACAAAAAAGGCTTTATAGCCCCAAATGTACTAACCCTAAACATTGACCCATTAACCTTAACCCTAACCAGTGTTGCCACAGGTACCTTGAAAACGTAACTTAGTTACTTTGCTGATTACTTGATTTCAAAAGTAACTACGTTCGAAAATAGTAACTTTTTAGTTACTTTTGGCAGCTGCCAAGTGGCAGGAATATCACTTATCCATAGTACGAAAAAAGCATTAGCTTAACCGTACCCATTACATGGTAATGTACGCCACACAAGTTACAGAATTATTACATCAACATAACTTAAATATTAGTGTAGTTGAAGCCACATTAACTCAGCATCTTAGTGCAAACTTGACATACCAGCACAATACAGTACGTTCCTAAACATAAACACGCACACCATTCTCAGTACACTTCCGATTGTGGTCCATGAAAGCAACTGTGTGTGTGTGCGTGCCTTTGTGCGTGGATGTACGTAAACGTGAAAGTGAGTGACACACACACACACACACAATTGCTCCCACCACAGTAATTTTGATGCGAAGAGGGAGAAAACTTTTTTTCTTACTATGTGACGTCAACCAGCTCACAGATGAAGTTGAGTGTTCTCACTTTTCATTGTAAATATTTAAGCCAAGTATTGTAAGTCCTTCAGTGGGTCAGTCCTTAACCTCCATGACCCATTTATGATCGTGCACTCGGTATGAATAATTAACCAACAATGCATTGCGGATTGAACACACCAGGAAATCTGTATTCTTAATGTGTAAATAAAAACGTAATAACAGTCAAATACACTTTTTTTACTAAGGAAAATAACAAAAATAGTGTGGCGACAGTGAAATCGTGCATTTCTTTGCACTTTTATGGTACTGCAGCGTCACTGTGCATTGTAGAATCAACAATCACTTCCCAATCGCTTTCTTCTATTCGGTGGAAAAAGGGTGGTCTTGGTTAAATGCTACTGCTCATTTGGGCTGCTCTTTGTTTGAGTCACCAGGTACAAATTACTGTTTGGTGAGATACAAAAGTAATTGTTGTTGGATTGAAGAAGTAACTGTAGTCTAATTACCTTGCCTGGAAAAGTAACGTGTTACTTTGCTAAATTACTCAAAATGGAGGAATTTGAGTATTGCGTTACCGTATTTTTCGGACTATAAGTCGTAGTCTTTTTTATAGTTTGGCCGCGGGTGCGACTGTTGTTCTCTATTCTATTTTTATTTTAAATTGCCTTTCAAGATGAAATGTCTGTTCTTAGTGTTGGATTTTATCAAATAAATGTCCCCCCAAAAATGCAACTTACAACCAACCCCAAGTTACCTTCACCCAGACCTTAACGATCAAAAAACCTTAACAAACCCTTTCCCTGAAAATATATACCGCAGTTTTTTTTCATAGTTTGGCTGGGGGTGCGATTTATACTCCGGAGCGACTTACATGTGAAATTATTATATAATTTCACGTTATTTTCACACTGACAACCGCAAGAGGGCGCTCTGTACCTGCTACTTCTGTACCTCTGAAAATGTATTAATTTCAACATTAGCAGTAACGTCATGTAACGTTAGCTGAATGTGTTACGTTAGCATACCGTACACCTATTCAGCCTGTTGTTCTCTATTCTATTTTTTATTTTAAATTGCCTTTCAAGATGAAATGTCTGTTCTTGGTGTTGGATTTTATCAAATAAATTTCCCCCCAAAAATGCGACTTGTACTCCAGTGAGATTTATATATGTTTTTTTCCTTCTTTATTATGCATTTTTTGGCTGGTGCGACTTATACTCCGGAAAATACGGTACCAGTAAAAGCCATTTTTAATAAAACATTTCACTAGAATTGTTTGTCGAACTGAAGAGTCAAATTTAACACGAAGTTTTAGGACATCAGTCACATTAGTCGGATTTTTTATTATTTTTCCTTGCGGCCTTGAAAATAAAGAGTCACAAAGACAGATGACCGTTAAGCCACTGCGACAGACATTTCCCTCCTGTCTGGCCGGGAGCAAGAATCATTGAAGGAGGCAGCGGCTCATTGGCCTTTAACGGCCACGAGTGAATAATAATGCTCTTATTATTATTCGGACGAAAACATGGCCTTCTTTAGAGCAGTGATTTCCAACCTTTATGGAGCCAAGGCACATATTTAACAATTAAAAAATCTCACGGCACACCAATAGACAAAAATGTCACAAAAAGTGGATACATTAATTACTGTATGTACTTCCTGACATCTAATAGAAGAGCATTTATTTGTTCTGTCTGTCACTATGCCTCACTGGCATAATTAGATGAACAACGATAAATTATTTCTTGTAAATAAATAATTTTTTTGAGCAATTAAGTAAAACTTGATAATTTCTCACGGCACACCTGAAAAGCGCTCACAGCACACTAATGTGCCACGGCACACTGGTTGGGAATCACTGCTCTAGAGAACATTAGAGGAGGAGGGAGGAGCCGTCACAGCCGCTTGTGATCCGCATTCACTAAGCCAAATAAAGCAACACTGATGAAGAAAACAAGGAAAATACAATCAAACCAGCTGCACTGAAAGTCCGAACATCCTATTTGTTCATAACCTCAATTCATCTTTGACTTTGGAGATCACAATAGAAGGCATATGAAGAAAATAAACCTACACCCTGACCCATGAACCTTAACCCCAAACTCTACCCTGACTCTAAACCGTGACCCACTAATGAGAAACCCATCTTAACCCCTTACTGTAATTACTACTCAGCCACAAACCCACTAAAATCACTACTAGTGGCTCTTAACCTTGTTGGAGGTGCTGAACCCCGCAAATTTCATACATGCATTCAAAATGAACCATGTATCGGTTGCACTCAAAAGTTGTGGTTTTAAAGAACAAAACCAATAAAATGTGAATGTTCCAAACACACACAAAAAACATAACTCAATGAATATTTACTGGATACCAATGTGACTTTGGCACTTTCTACAGAGACGTTCAGAAATTCACATTGGCAAGTGACAATCTCATATCATTTTGGCAATAAAGAATGTCCCTTTTCTTCATTTTTATGTCTACCATCTTCAAAAAGGATTGCTTGCAAAGATATGTTGTATTAGTTGCATTAGTGAAGTGAGGCTACATTCAAATCTTGCGATTGTTTTTTTACTGTAATCTTTAACCTGTAAACCATTAATCCTACTGCACTAACCTGAATGCTAAACACTGATCCTACCCCTTCATACAGCTTCTCTAATAAAGTAAGTTTAATCAATACAAGCGTGTTTGAATGTCCAAAGGTCGTAATGGTACGTAAATTCCATTCATCTTTGCCTTTCGATCTCAAGCTGGATGACATTTGCATGTCTTTTCTTTCTTTTCCTTTTTAATAAAAAAGATGAATTCAGCAGCCCTGATCTCTTTTAAAGCAACGTCAGGGTGTGAAAGGTTGCTTCCCTCTGCAGAATCCCCGAGGGATATGCCAGAGCAGACGGGGGGTTCATCCGACCTCCTAATCAAAATCTTCTTTGCCGCTTTGCCGGGTGACAGCCGACAGTCGGAAGTCGCTGACAGTAGCTAGCAGTTAGCGCTCGAGAAAAGCCTGATGATCATTTCTCCTGCCCATTGATTTGGCTTTAAGGAGCGCCGCGTTTCTCAGAGCGGCCCGTAAATTATTGACAGCTTGGGGCAGGATTACCTATTGAGCGGATGAGCAAACAGCCGATAGAAGCGCCGTTTGTCTTCCACGTTAACAATTAACCAGCGCTGACCCGCTCCAATGCTTGAGCTCAGGTTTCTTTTTTCAGTCAATTGTCTTCACTTGAGCCCTAATAAGGCGACTTGACTTTTCACGCATGCGATTCAACATCCTGTTGCCGGGATTTAGGAATTGCGAGTCATCTGTCTTGTGTTGATCGTCAAAGAAACAACTGGAGATGTTAAGATGCAGCGAAGCTATCCAATAACCTCCCATGTCAAATGAATAACAAAAGATTCGTGTTTAAAAGGACACGAGTAACTATCCATCCATTTTCTGTACCGCTTTTCCTCACTAGGGTCGCGGGCGTGCTGGAGCCTATCCCAGCTATCTTTGGGCGAGAGACGGGGTACACCTTGAACTGGTCGCCAGCCAATCGCAGGGCACATATAAAAAAACAAACATTCACACGCACATTCACACCTACGGGCAATTTAAGAGTCTCCAATCAACCTACCATGCATGTTTTGGGGATGTGGGAGGAAACCGGAGTACCCGGAGAAAACCCACGCAGGCATGGGGAGAACATGCAAACTCCACACAGGCGAGGCCCGGGATTTGAACCTGGGTCCTCAGAACTGTGAGGCAGATGTGCTAACCAGTAGGCCACCGCGCCGCCGACTAGTAACTAAGGATCAGAAACTTTAATCACACCCATAATCATTCAATTACCACCCATTGTCTTAATTTTAAGAAACAACATTTGTTGACAAGCCTGCAAAGTCACAGTATGCTCCAGTTTAACACCAGTAACTAGGAATCCCATTCATTTAATCATGTCCACAATCAGCAAATTACTTATCACAATTAAAACTCTAGGGGGGAAGTTGAGCTTCCATTGGTGTCACATTGTTGCCAAATAACAACAGGTCAGTAAAATGTTTGTTTTTAGGGAGTAACAGTATGCTCAGATTAAAAAGGATACTAGTTATTTAGGATCCCATTCATTTAATCATGTCAATTGTGGCATATCATTTAAAAAACAAACAAAATAAAAGCGAACTAGATGAATGGTCCAAGGTTTCATTTGAAAGATGCTCATAGATTAAAAAGCATACTAGTAACTGAGGATGTCATTCATTTTATCATGCCCATAATCTGCCAATTACATATGATGATTAAAAGATTTGGGTTTCCTTTGTTGTCACATTGCTCCAAAAGAGTAGGTCAGATTTTTGGGATGAAGTTGGCCAGAAAATTATATTTTGGGGACTATTAATTGATGTTATGTTTTAATTTGTTTTGCCAACAGCGTCCTTTTAAAGCGCTAACACATGTAGTCACAGGTTAAAAGCAATACAATGCGTTTGTCCCTCCTCAAATGCGTTAAGTGAAAAGCATTGGCAACGCATGCCCTGGCAAAAAATTTGGTGAAAAACTACACCTTTCAAGTTGCGATAGATAGTGGCTGATAAATGTTATGACCCTGATGTGCCAATTTTGCAGAATTTGCAGCCCTTTTCACACCACACTTCCTTCCAGTCAAAGCCATTTTTTCCTGTGTTGCTGTTCAAAACACCAAAATGGAATGGGAGTTTCATTTTGACTTGTGTTCTTTTTAGAATCAGAAGCTAACAGAGGGGCACTGAATTGCTGACTTGCTGCCTGTGTGTAAGTGGATTTGACAAATCACCTGACATGCCACAAAACCATGCTTTGCTCTATTCTGTGTGAAAGGCACAGGCAAAAAAAACAACTAAATACTTTCTTTTGTCTCTAATGCAGTTGTCACTGTCCAACGACTTTGTCGTACATCACACCAAATATTCCACAGGATGCCATGTTGCTGTGTGAAAACATACACGGTCGTGCCAATATCTTGTTTCACTCGGGTTTGTGTGAAAGGCATATGTGAATGAATTGTAGATAATCTCTGATGCACAAGTTTTGCCAAATCTTCCCCCTTTCTTTTGCATGTGTCATTGTTCTGTGCAACACAGACGTTGGATGGTGGCTGTGTAAAAGGGAATAGTGGAAAGACCACATAGTACATTTAACACCTAACACTCACTTCTCCTGACCTATTGCATTGAAAGTAATTGTCATCGTCCAACAACTATTTTATGTCATACCAGAAGCTGATGCTGATGTCTGCACACGTCTAACAGCCTTTTCAAACTGCCCATCAAAGCCACCATTTTCGTTACATCTCTGTTTTGGGTGAAACACTGAATCGGGTGACAAAGGCAAATTGCCAATTTGAGGCTTTTTCGAAGACCAGCAAATTTCGAACCTAAAAGACGGGGCAACCCAACCGTGTGAAAGGGGATCGTGGAAAGTACCGAGGGAAGGTTAACACTTCATTCTCACTTCTACCACCCTACTGTGTTGAAACAGTTTTATTCAAATATTTTATACATCCCACCAGACACTACACAGGATTCTGTGTTACTGTGTAAAAAGCACAGGCGATGTTGGATCTTCTTCCTCTGACGCACCAATTACTTAAGATACAGTATCAGTGGGAAATGGTAGAAGATCCAGCCTGAGGCACGAGTGAACTAAGTGACTGCTTGGGGCCCCCAAAAAGTGTGAGGATTTTTTAAAAACACATTAAACATATTAATTAAAGCAGCGCTATGTTGGTATTTTATGATGTTTCAGCCCTTGGTGCAATTTTAATAAAATCATTTATGATTTTTAGGGCCACTACAATCTTCCAATAGTGTGGTGAATGTGCTTCTAACTTCATACTATTTTACATCCTAATATATGTCATGTTGTTGAACAATTCTTGAAGAGATATTTTCCACTGTTTAACTAGTTTTTTTCTATTTTCTTAATTTTAACTGTCAATCTTCTATGAACGTTGAGTTTGAAATCGACCATTGAATAAATTAAATGAAAGAGGTGACACAAATAGCAAATTCCTATCCTGCATCCTATATACAGTATAAGTCTAAGAATTGTATTCAAATTCTGCTTAAGGGACATTTACACCGTGTTCCCGGCGGCCACTGCCACAATGGACAAAACAGGATGGCCGTGAGATAACGCGAGGGGGGGTGGCAGGTGGGATGGGCAAACCCAGAAGGCCGGGCTAGCCGATGGTTTCAACTCTCCAAAGATTTGCCACGGCGGTGACAGTGCAGATGACAAACCCAGTCGGCCGTAGTAAAACGGGGTGAATGCAAATAAACCTGACAGTTCGTAACAGGGTGTATCAAAAGTTGGAAGCGGTTCCTTGGCATCTTACACTCGCCGCCTAAAACTCTTCTATAGATAATACCTGTTTACAATGCTTCATGTTGAACGTGTGTGAGAGAGCACTAAACAAGTGATTTTTTTTTTTTTTAAGGAAAACTAATATAATCCAAAATGTATTGAATGGCAGTACGTGCCCCCCCCCCCGCGCTCATGTCAATTCTGGGCCGGGACTTGGCAGGGAGCTTGATCCGAATCTTCCTGGGCTACAACCATGGTCCTCATTTCATCTGTGGATAAACATGAGGGACCCCATCACAATAGAATGCGCCTGGACGGAATGTAATCACATCCGTAGTAAACCGCAGAATGAACCGTAGTGTGCCTTTGAGCCTTCGGGACTCAGCGGCCCCATCCTCCCACGGTGCATCACGAATACCGTGATTATAGACTGTGAGAAAACTTAGCAAGACTAAAATATGAAGGAAAAGAATCACCCAAATCCCACAGTGTACTACGTTTTGGGCAAACGGGGCCGGCGTGGCCGCCGAGAACCGAGTGCAAGAGTGCCTTAGAGTTTCATAAAAGGGGCCAGCACTGAACGGTGGTGTTTGTGTGTGTGTGTGGGTTTGTGTTCGTCTAACCTGTAGCACGGAGTGTCCTAGCGGGCTGTTCTCTGCCAGCTCAGCATCATAGTGACTCCTCTCAAACTTTGGAGCGTTGTCGTTCTGGTCAGTGACGACCACCCTGAGCAGGGCGCTGCTGGCCCTGGCCGGTCGCCCGCCATCTACCACACGAACGTTCAAGTCGTACGAGTCCTTCTTCTCGCGGTCCAGGTTCCCCATGACAACTAGCTGGGGCAGCTTCTCGTCCGTGTCCACCGCCACCTGCAGTCCGAAGAGCTGCTCGGCGTCGGGTCCCATGCTCAGGGAGTACTCGGCCACGCCGTTGTTAGCGTCGTCGCGATCCGTCGCCATGGGAATGGCGAACAGTGCGCCCACGTGGGTGTTCTCCGGGATCGACAGGGTAAGGATGGGTGAGGAGAACTGGGGCGTGTTGTCATTTATGTCCAGAACCTCGATGCGGCCCTCGATGAGGCGCGGACCCGATCCGATGCCTTTCACCATGTCGGTGATGGACACCTCGAACTCCATGTAGCACTTGTCGTTCTCAAAGAGGTTGCGGCAGTCCCTGAGGGTCTCGCGGTCGATGGGGATCTCGGTGGTGTAGATGTCTCCCGTCTTTCCGTCCACGCGTAGGTAGGGCGAGCCCACCTCCAGCTTGTACAGGTGCCCGCTGTCGGGCAGCCCGCGGTCCGCCGCCAGGCTGCCCACCAGTGTGTTGGGCGGCTGCTCCTCGGAGACCCGGTAGAGGATGTCGGAGGGGGCGCCGTTGCACGATGACAGTAGCACCACCGCCAGGCAGAGCAGTGCCGCCATCACTCTGGAAAACAGCAAGGAGGAGGATGCTTTAGACCAGGGGTTCTCAATCTTTTGGGGTCCAGGGAGATATTTAGTCCCCCCTCATCATCCGAACGCTAATTAAACATAACTAATAGAAATATGAATATGCACTCAATAAGTCAGTAGGTAATACGTAGTTCCTACGTAGGTAGGTAGACGGGTCAGTACTAGATGCATATACTAGGTACATCAGTCAGTTGGTACTACGTACTAGGTAGGTAGCTAGTTTGCTAGGAAGATAGATAATGTACCTACTATGTAGTGGATGTTCTAAGTACAGTTCAGTCAGTAGGTACTAGGTATTTCGGATGTCGATAGGTAGGAAGGTAGGTAGATGGGTAATGTATGTAGGTAGGTAGGTAGGTGACACAGCGTGATAAACATGAAGGTACCAGGTGTATCAGTCAGTGGATACTAGGTATTAAATAGGGTTAGGGTTAGGTAGGTAGGTAGGTAGGTATAAACTTCCTCGTTCAAACAAAACAACTCAACTTTCAGCTGGAGACTTCATTAACTTCTTGTCGTTTTATCTCTGACGCACGTTAAACAAACACACATACACACTGTGGTTTTGATATAGTACACAGTATATACATAGAGTACATGTACAAGCGCCATAAGTGAAGTGATTAGAGTGGCTGTTTGTTTTATGTCAAGTGAGCAAAAGAGCAGCAAATGTTCAGCCTGTTGCCTCCCCACTGTGCAACCCACACACACGCACACACACACACACACGCTAGCATGTCAGTCGGGAGCATGTGAAGACCACACGAGGAATTTAGTGAAGTCTCTCGACACCCAAAACAAACTTCTCATGACCTCAAAACACAAATGTCTCATCACGTTTGCCAAATGGAAACAGCACTATTTTTAACGCTTGTTTTTCATCAGGGATGTTGTGGTGCGCAAGTGCCCTCCAGGGGTACTCAAGATTAAAAGTGCCACGGTGGTCAGTTGCAAAAAATAAAATAAACAAACAAACAAATAAATATGCAACATATTCTCCATGTTTGCATTTCTAAAATGTGAAACAGTTTTTTCATTGTCATATGTTTGCTTTTTCAATTGTTTGTTTTAATTGTTTGCTTTTTCTAACGGCGGCACGGTGGCCGACTGGTTAGCGCGTCAGCCTCACATTTCTGAGGACCCGGGTTCAATCCCCGGCCCCACCTGTGTGGAGTTTGCATGTTCTCCCCATGCCTGCGTGGGTTTTCTCTGGGTACTCCGGTTTCCTCCCACATCCCAAAAACATGCATGAATTGGAGACTCTAAATTGCCCGTAGGCATGACTGTGAGTGCGAATGGTTGTTTGTTCCTATGTGCCCTGCGATTGGCTGGCAACCAGTTCAGGGTGTACCCCACCTCCTGCCCGATGACAGCTGGGATAGGCTCCAGCACGCCCGCGACCCTAGTGAGGAGAAGCGGCTCAGAAAATGGATGGATGCTTTTTCTAACGTTTGTCATATGTGACTCCATTGCTTTTACTGATATTTTAGGTTTTGGCCATACGTGTCAGTATCGAAATTGCAGTACTTTATACAGGTACCGTATCGAAGTCATTTTGGTTTTGCGACAATACTACTTTGTTTTCATGTCAACATAAAACAAAAGCGACACTGTGTTGTGTAAATGTCCACCTGCCTCTATGCATGTGTGTGTGTGTGTGTGTGTGTGTGTGTGTGTGCGTGCGTGCGTGTAACATTTCCATGTGTAAGGAGTCAGACAGTAAGTGTGATCTCCTGCTAAGTGTGTGTCTGCGATGCACAAAAGACACAACAGACCACTGGAGTGTGTCTTTGTGTGTGCGCGTGTGTGTGTGTGTGTGTGTGTGTGTGTGTGTGTGTGCGCGCGTGTGTGCATGACAAAGCAGTTGGATGGCCCTGTTACCACCCGCCATTAAATGTGTGTATGAGTTGTCTGTTGACATTCAGAGGGCGTCTCCATGGTAACGGCCTCACACAGTTAGACGACACCAATGTTAATGTGATGACGTCATAAAAAGTATTCCAGGTAATGTGACTTCCCAACGCCGATACGGAGCAAAGATATCGAACAACGGATGCCCACTAGAAGTCTACTATAACTCAAATGTTCGTGTTTAAGTGTTTGCATTTTCATATGCTTGCAATATAAAATGTTTGCATTTTGAAATGTTTTAATTCCAAATATTTGTGTTTTGAAGTATTTGCATTG
Organism: Phyllopteryx taeniolatus; assembly: GCF_024500385.1. NCBI lineage: Eukaryota > Metazoa > Chordata > Actinopteri > Syngnathiformes > Syngnathidae > Phyllopteryx > Phyllopteryx taeniolatus. The sequence goes on along the minus strand of NC_084511.1, from coordinate 21,808,601 downwards.
TAAAATGTTTGGGTTTTAAAATATTTGCGATTTCAAATGTTTTGGGTCGTCAAATGATTTCATTTTGAAATGTTTGTGTTTAAAAATGTCTGTGTTTTGAAATGTCTATGTTTTGAAATTTTACATTTTCAAATGTTTACATGGTAAAATGTTTGCATTTCGAAATGTTGGCAATTTCAAATGTTAGCATTGTCAAATGTTTGGCTTTTAAAATGTTTGCAATTTCAAATGTCTGCACCGTCAAATGATTGTGTTTTGAAGTGTTTGCGGTTTCAAATGTTTGCATTTATAATGATTGGAATATTTGTATTTTGAAAAACTGTTTTAAAGCGTTTGTGTTGTCAAATATTGTATTTTGAAATGTTGTTGTTATCAAATGTTTGTCTTTTCAATTTTTTCATCTTGAAATGTTTGCATTCTCTCAGTTTTGCTTGAAATGTCGGCATTTTCGAATGTTTGCACTTGCAAATATTATTTAGTTTCTAATTGTTTATTTACAACTATATGTGCCCTGCGATTGGCGGGCGACCAGTTCAGGGTGTAGCCCGCCTCTTGCCCAGCGTCATGCTGGATGTTAGCATTTTAAGACCCGCAGCAGGATCAGCACTCAAGCCCAATGTAGTACCCCGACTCCACATTATGACTATAGTTCCAAAGACGCATCAGTCTTCTTGAAGTTTCTAGTTCCGAGGTAAAGTTGCTGCAGTGGAAATACGTTACACTTTGTTTGTGGTGGATTTTGGGTCTTAAAAAATGAGAAACTTTTGTTTCCAATCAGTCTGTTTAATTTTTAATGTTGTTATTTGGGATTTTAAAACATGTCAAAAAGGTTTCCTGTCCCTTTAAGAAATTAAACTGTCAAATATCTCCTTTCAATTTTTACTCTTAATTCCTTTTACCATTAATTATACTCAAAAGTTATTTAATCATCAGATTTCTTCTTCTCTAATGTGGTTCCAAACCGGTTCTGAAATCTACTCTTGGTGTGTGCGTCTGTGCATGCGAGTGTGTGTCTAACCTGACTGTCAAGCACATTCAGTTCACAGACAAACAAGTACACGCACACGCACGAACACACAATCAAATGAAAAGGTGCTTTCATGTTTTCAAGATGTTCACTCAATCTGTGCATGTCGTATGTGTGGTCCAGCCAGGCCGCATGACAAAAGGGATTACGCTAATGACTCCATTCACATGCTATTGTTTGATGCCGATTAACACACACATGCGCAAACAAACACACACACACACACACACGCACATCCTGTCTATTGACATGCAACAATTCACAGTAGCCAGTGTGATGTTTTTCCACCAGATAATAATGACCACACGTCATTTGAGTTTTTCGGGTTAAAAATCAAATTAAAAAAATGAAAAATCCAATCGGAAAAAAAAAGTTGATTTTCTTTATTTTGCCACTCTCAGCGCAGCACCTGAACGCATCATGACAAAACAACAAAAAAACAACAAACATCAGTGGCAGGTGTTGATGCACACACGCATGCACGCACACGGAGACACAGCAGTCGACTGTAGCTGTTGTGTGCTCTTAAAGATGTAAAAAATGATGAAAATAGTCTTCAAAGACTTTTTAAAACAAAAATAAAGTCAATCTGATGTCATGACCTTTTTTGGTGATCAAATCTATCATTTTGGGATGATAATGTGAATAAAAAAACAAAAAACTGCGTTTTCTTCAAAATCATGAGCTGACCCACACTGCACAACACCTGAATCCAACAAGTGAAAAAATAACAAACGCGGCTCAGGTGTCAGGGTGTCATTTTTGTCGTGGGCCACATTGTAGTTACATTTTCCTTTAGAGGGCCGTTATGACTGTGAAACCATATAAATGTTTATTCGCTTCATCATATTCATCACATATACACAACAAATTTATGGATGAATACTTTAGAAATCAAAAGCCAAGGATAATAGTTTGTTCAACTATTGTTCAAGTTACTGTACAAAGGGGTTTGGTAAAAAAAAAATGCTTGCAGTACCTCAGTGTTATTTATTAAACATGACATTTTCTACAGATTTTAGAAAAAATTATGGAAGTTAACGTGCATGAATTGCTTTAAATTATGCGGCGGGCCAGATCTGGCCCCCGGGTTCGAGTTTGACACCGGTGGTGTAGCCACACAAACATGCACACACACATGCAGCCTGAATACTTTGATACCTGTTTACGTTCTTATTTACGTGAACCCTGAAGACACTTTATTAGACATATGCATATGAAATAATAATTTTAGCACAAAACTACTGAATATGGATTCCAATCAATGACTTATTGATTAGAAGCCCAGAATCAAAACCAGAATCTCTCAGCTGTGAGGCAGACACGCTAACCGCGACTCCATTAAGGATTTAATTTGGAAAAAAGAAAAGAAAAAAAAAAGAATGAATTGATATTTTAAAAATTTCCTTTAAAAACTGCAGGGGTGTAATTGATTTATTCAATTGATTTCCGTCATTTGCCATAAAAAGCTTTCACAATTGACTGTATTAGCTGCAATTACACGCACCAGTATCATTAAAAAGCATATTTTTGAAAAATGAAAATTACTTTCTTTGACAGAAATAAAACTCTAATCTCCAGTTACACTTGGCCAGTAGCATAGATTAGTAGCTCCTTGCCTCACAGTCAAGAGGTTCTGGGTTAGAATCCCCACAAAAACTAAACATGCTACTTAGCTTCATTCAAGACTCAAAATTGTCCGTAGGTATTAATGTGAGCCTAAATCCTTGTTTGTCTCTATGTGCCCTTACGTGTTGTGTTATTAGCTAACGACCAGCGCATCGTAATCTGCCACTCATGAAGACAAGCACGAGAAAAAAGAATGGATGCCTTTGCCCATTTAAACGAATGGTGTGGACGTGTCTACTTCCTGGATGTACCTTTGAGTCACACTCCGGGAGATACCCGACACGTTGTGTTGACAGGTGTCACGGGGGATACAATATCCAGACATACATGTATGTATGTATGTGTGACAGGTGGCTGACGGCCAACATGACAGAAAGTAGGGAATGGGGTCAAAGTTCAGAAGGATGGGAACATGCGCTGTGCATGTAGTCTCAACCTAAACCTCCTTCATTCAAGCGCTACCTCACCCCTCCCGGCTGCACCGGTGCAACTGGACCAACCAGATTCACTGGCTCTGACACTAGCACACACACACACGCACGCACGCACGCACGCACACACACACACACACACAGAAACTCTAAAGACGCCTATGAGCAATGTGTTCCGAGGACAGATAATCAAGATTTTTAGAGCCTGGACAAGGTGGGATTGGGACCCAATTGAAATGACTTTAATTCATATCATTTTTAAAACGATTCCTTCAACTTGATCAAATACTGGGAAACTTTAATTGAATCAGAAACTTGTCGATCCTGCTGAGTATACAGCACCCCACCCCAAAACCTCCTCAGTAGTAAAGTGATATCGCTTTAATTCTTATCATTTTTAAAACTGGCATTTTAATCCTGCGAGCAAACTAGATTTTAGGAGGAATTAATATACTCAAAAACACACAAAAATTTCCCAACATGCTGGAAATGTAGAAATTTTAGGGGTTCTTGACACAATGCCTCTCAAAATCAACTCAGTAGTAAATTGAAATTCTTACCATTTTTAATATTTTATTGCTGTGACAACATCAGCTTTTTGGAGGCATTAATATACTCAAAAACACGCCAAATGTTCCCATCACATGTACATATGCTGGTGGAAGTGTTCAGATATCACCCGTTCAAGACATGCCCCCCATCTCAAAACCTGCTCAGGAGTAAATTAAATTGCTTTAATTTGGGTTCTTTTTTAAGATTATTCTTGCGACTACATCACCTTTTTTGAAGGCTTCAACACACAGAAACATACCAAATTTCCTAGACGAGTGAATTTAGGTGAAAATGATGGACTTTAGTGGTCTGAGATGTAACCGCTCCCTTTAATTGTTTTGAGCACGGATAGCCGAACCAAACTAATTGCGTTAATTCTTTTTATTTCTAATATTACTCCTGCGACTACATTGCATCTTTGGAGGCTTGAATATCATCAAAAATGCACAAAATTTTCTCAACATGTGTATCCTGCTGAAAATATACATATTTTATGGGTCCGCCCCGCCTTAAATTTACTTACTAGCCCACCCACTCAGAAAATTAGGAAACATCGCTATTCGCCACCAGTGCCTCCAATTGACATGAAATCCGGTTCGCATGTTCATTGTGAATGGACGCACATAAATCACACGCACGCTCAACATCGCTGATGATGCTAATAAAGGAACTTTTTAGGGCCTGAGAACAATAATGAGGGGTCATACAGGGACCCTATTGCTTTAATTCGTCCATCCATCCATCCATTTTCTGAGCCGCTTCTCCTCACTAGGGTCGCGGGCGTGCTGGAGCCTATCCCAGCTGTCATCGGGCAGGAGGCGGGGTACACCCTGAACTGGTTGGCTTTAATTCGTATTATTTTTTATTTTATTCCAAACATCAGCACCCGCCACCAGTGTGTCAGATGGACGTGAAATCTGGCACGCATGTTCATCATGATAGGACGCACAGAAAACACCAAAGACCCTTGGTTGTCGGCCTTTTGGATTTGATTTTGAGGGTCATTTCCAGGCAAGGGTCCAACCTGAACCCGCTCCCAGTGTATTTATCTTTGCTCTAACACACACACACTCGGGTGTCCGGATGACCCTTGGGCCTTGAGTAAAGCTTGTCAAAACTGGGCTTACATTATGTCCAATAGTTCACAAACTTCATTGGTGAATTATTGGGCATAATGTGTCGACCGTCCAATAGATCCCACCAGAACTCCTCTACCAGGAGCCTGGTATCAGGCAGGTTCTTTTTTATTCTATTGGTCGGCGGTCAATACGTATCAATGTGCGTGTATGAGTGCAATGAAGGCTTGATGTGAAGTGGTGGAAAATTGATCACGCTATTTGTTTGAAACTGGGAGCCAATTGGACAACAAGTTATTTAAAATACAGTAAACACAATAATAAAGAAGACTTAACTAACTTAAATGTGTATTAAAGCGAGTCAATATAGTGAAACAGAAAGATGAAAAGTTAACATGAGAATGTGATGAATGACAGCAGGTGGAAGTGGTTCTTACCTGGAGCGGGTGAGCGCCGCGCGGTAGCCCAGCTTGAAGCGCTCCAGCCCGGCTACAGGCTACGCTCAATGTCGGTGTCCACTCCGGAAGTCGGAGGGTTGGAAAAAGATGACAAAAAAATCGAACAAAAATCCACACGTATGAAGAAAGACAAGCACTTGAAATCCAAATGGAGGCAGGGGAATATTCCTCTCACAATGAAGTCCACTTTTTGTGAGTGTCGTGACCGGCTCGGTTCGGGCGTCTAATCAGCGGAGGTCCGCATCACGTTCGTGGTTCTGTCAGCAGGAGGAGGACGAGGATGCCGGACATTAAAAACAACAACAACAACAAAAGATGTGCGGAAGTTAAAAAAAAAAAAAAAAAAAGATAATAGTTGGAAAAATCTCCCCGTTTGATGGCGTTGGGGCTGACTCGCGGTACGGTTGCTTTCCTGGTTCGGTCGGTTCGCTCGCTGTGCAGGCTGCTCACTTGCTGCTGCGCTGCCGCCCGGCTGCTGACAAACTGAAGCACCACCAAGCTCGCAACTACTCTCGCGCTCTCGTACTGCGAGCGAGTGTCTCACCACCGCAGAGACGGGAGGAGGAGAGGGAGGGGTCCGGGGTCGGGGGTGGGGGCGTCACTCGGCGTTGAACTCTCTTCATTTTATTTTTATTCAAAATAAAAACACATTTCGACCGCTTTATACCGTCTCAAATGTGCTTTTAAAGCTTTTATGAATTATTAGCTTCTGTCAAGCTACAGAATCACGTAACAATTGCAGCAGCTGACATCAAGTGCCCCCCCTCCAACTCCTACTTGTGATATTTTATCCATGTCTTTCCTCTACAGTAAATAAAATCATCTTTCTTTCTCTTTCCGTCCTTCTCGTGTCTTTGTGTGTGCGTGTGTGTGTGTGTGTGCGTGTAGCGGAGCTCCGTGGGAAGGCGCCATCTGCCGGGCTCTGAGCGCCCCCTACAGGCCACCGCCGGGAACGGAGTTGAGAGGGGAAGGGCCAACCAGTTGACGTGCGGTGAGCTTCATCGCGGCAGGTCAAGGCGCTTCCATTTGAATCGCAATTGCAAAGGGATGAGGCAGACAGAGTGGCGTGGCAGCCTGACGTTAAAAACGGATTAAACAAAATCAAATATATATTGTAACATCTGTAACTCTTGAGTGTGGGCAGTCTTCGATTGTGACGTCAGCAAAGATGAAAGCGCAATGAGACATTTCAGCTTGAACATTGGCTCATGCCAAATGTGTTAAACTGGCGTATATTATTTTATTATTTTCAAGGAGAAAAAGGGAAAATTGTATCAGTTTACCACATTTTAATCATTTGCAACCAATGTACATGATCAAATTAAGTACTTTGTTTCCCAGTGCAGGAAGGACGAAAGGCTTCAAGTTGTTTGTGTCAAATTAAAATCATAACTAAGAATATACGCTCTTACAAGCGCAGAACCTCAATTATGTTGTATGTATCCGATTTTCAATAAGGATAGCTTAATTACATGTACAGTGGTGCTTGGAGTTATGAGTTCAATTCATTCCGTGACCACGCTCATGACTCAAAGCATTTGCATCTCAAATCATCTTTCCCCACTGAAATGAAAGGAAATTCAATTAATCCATTCCAGCCTTCCCTGAAAAAGAACCCACAATTTTATCATATAATGAAATTTATAATTTTGTACCTCGTCAAAACAAAGAGCGTCAACATCATTAAATGGAAAGTAATGAACCATGATTTAATGTCGACCGGGAGGCAGCATAATACAGTCACTCATGCAGACATAAACGAAGAAGACTAGTACTTGTTCTACTACCACTCTCAGTGACTCAGTAAGATGCTGTAAAGTTACTTGTTTTTCGCATAGGGTAGAGAATATATGCTTGTGAGTATCGTGTTATCTGTCAACATGGGTTGCTCAACTGTTTGCATTCAAATATCTCTTGGTTCGAAAACCGCAACTATTGATGCAAACTGTTAGCCGGTCAATGGCATTTTACATTGTTTGTTAGCATTAAGCTAATCAGCGTTTCCCAAAGCTATGTGTTTGTTTTAAATATTTAAGGTGTAAATTCTCTTTGTTTGGTGTTTAATTCGACATTAAACTTCAACTGGTAGTGGCATTAAACAGTTTAGAGCCTTTTTTTTTGACAAATTGTTCTCAATTTGCCAAACTGCTCCTTATTGTGAAGTGAGTTGATTTGAGTTCACTGCCACCATACAGCACCTCACATCTCTGCCCAAAAGAAAGGCCCCCATGTCAGGAAACTTGGACAACAAAATAGAACCAGAAAGTGGAAGGTTTGTCGTGCTCGTCTGACCGCCTCAGGGGTCAGCCGCGAACATGCAACGTTACACGAAATGTGACTGGTTTGAAGTTGTACTTCTTGGAATGTACACTCAATTAAAAATATGAGAGGCAATCAACTTACCCGACGACTCGGTGAGAATGTTTTCGTGACGTACGCAGTGGTTTTCCAAGCTCAGCCAAGCAGCCGTCTGCATATAGGATGCACACCCCCATTATGCAGTTTATGTTTACCCTTGATTTGAAGTAGAGAGCTGTCCAGTATTTTTAACATTTGTGGCTAACCGGAGTTAAATAATCTGGCCAAGAAATGAGAATAGTCTCCATTTGCGAGAGGCTGCACGTGTGCCTGCGAGGCTCTGTGTGCACGGTGGGCATGTGCAAATGACTGACAAGAATATTCAGCCTCCTGTCTGATTCCTGTCACTACTCTGGCTATTCTTGTCCCACCGTGCCAAGTTGTATGATAATAATTAACAATAAACTAGAGGCATTAGATGGGGCCAGAGAGGGGTGATTTTTCAAAAGATCCATCCATCCATTTTCTTCCGCTTATCTGAGGTCGGGTCGCGGTAGCAGTAGCTTTAGCAGAGAAGCCCAGGCTTCCTTCTCCATAGCCACTTCATCCAGCTCTTCCAGGAGGATTCCGTGGCGTTACCAGGACAGCCGGGAGACATATTCTCTCCAGCGTGTCCTGGGTCGTCCCCGGGGTCTCCTCCCTGTAGGACGTGCCCGGAACACCTCACCAGGTAGGCGTCCAGAAGGCATCCTAATCAGATGCCCGAGCCACCTCATCTGGCTCCTCTCAATGTGGAAGAGCAATGGCTCTACTATGAGCCCCTCCCGGATGACCGAGCTTCTAACCCTACCTCTAAGGAAGAGCCCGGACACCCTGTGGAGCCGCTTTCGGATCTTGTTCTTTCGGTCACGACCCACAGCTTGTGACCATAGGTAAGGGTAGGAATGTAGATCAACCGTTAAATTGAGAGCTTGACTTTCGCCTTGGCTCCTTCACCACAATGGACCGATACAAAGTCCGCATCACTGCACAATGTACCGAGTCAAGGTCAGCAGTGGCCCATCCCCACTATCCACAGCGTTGATGGTGCACTGCTTCCCGCTCCTGAGATGCCGGATGGTGGAACAGAATCTTCGGCCAGTAATAAGAGAACTCACTTTAGTGATGAAGTAACACAGGCGATCCTCCCGATTTGGGCTCTTCAGCTCAGCAAGTGCTGCACATCAACAATGGACTAACCCACATCCAGAATCCATTGTCCCCTGAGACAGACAGATGCCACACAAAAAAAAGAAAATCAGTGGCCTACGGCAGCTCCTTGCAATTGTTTTCATTTTACAATTTTGTGTACACTGTTTGTCCTGTTCAATAAACGGCAACAGTGGATCTCCTTGGCCACCTACGAGGGTATTATAGTATCTTAATTGCTCAATTTTTTTGTCACTACAGTTGAGCTGCGGCGGATATCTGAAGCTCGCTCCGAACTAAAATTTTTGCTCACAACTCAAAGCAAAAATAAAAATATACACAATAAATGAAGGAAGAGCTAAAAAAAAAAAACCTCGTATGTTGGGGCATTCGTAAGTAAAGGTACCACTCTACTTGTGTATAACAAATAACTCAGAAGAAAAATAAAACTCAAGTACAGCAACCTGAAAAATCAACTTGAAGCTATAGTATGTAACTTTTGGCGCCCTCCTAAGCTCGAATTCTGCATTACAACAAAAGAACAGAGCCGTTGCTTCAATATGACATAGCAATGCATGTTATGCCGCCTATATGTGAGTCTACAACATTTCTACTATGTTTTGAAGGATATGCGTCATTTCTGTGGTCAACGCGGGAAATGAATAGGGCATTCACTAAATATCAAAAATAAAACAATGACAGCAAGATGTTAGAAGAGCTGAATGCATTAATCAGCATTGTGTCATCTCCACTCCACTTTAGTGAAAATGACTTTTTTAAACATAACAAGTTGGGGGATATAGCTGTAAGTATACTTTGTATACTGCACTTGTTTTTTTTTTTTCCTGACAAAGTATTTGTACTTGGTTACTCTGGTCAGAAGACGCACACTGTACAGTGTTTCATTTCACTTTCGTTTCATTAAGATGTTTGGTTTGATTTCCATGTGTACATGTTTTATGCCTTAAAAGGCTTGTGACTGTTTCATTAGGTGCCTTATTTCGGTTTTCACGGTATTTGGATTTCTAGTATTTCTTCTGGAGCAAAGAAGAAGAATAACTGTGGTGAAATCCATCAGCTGGAGCGTGTGTGGATGTGTGTGTGTGTTATAGGGCGTACAATGTATGCGTGTAAAACCTAAAAGCAGCTTACAAACTGTGTGGATCATCTTTTTCAGCATCTGTGCAGTACAAGCCAAAAACATCATTAGAAGCATTATTAAATATATATATAAATATATATTAACAACACATTATTAAAAACAATCACCAAAAGCATGATTAAAAACATCATGAAACATTAAAAGACATTGAAAAACATTTGTAAAAATATTAAACACATGACAAAAACAATTACAAGCATTATATTTGCCAAGAATATGTTATATGCGCCACCACTATTCGAAACACAGTAGTCTGGTTAATATTGAATTTGTGAAGTAAGACTTAAACAGAATAATTCGTCAATCAGAATCAGAATCATCTTTATTTGCCAAGTGTGTCCAAAAATCACACAAGGAATTTGTCTCCGGTAGTTGGAGCCGCTCTAGTACGACAACAGACAGTCAATTGGCAGAGAACACTTTTGAGACATAAAGACATTGACAAAAAAAAAACAGTCACTGAGCAATAAAGGGTTGCAAGTTATCTGGTAATGCCGGTACATTTTTTTTATTGACAAAATCTCTGGCAAACTCAGCGCACAGCCATTTTAGGCAATATTATCCTCTGCTGGGGACCGAAATTAACATCACAACTACTGCCGCGATGGCTGCGTACATGACGTGATCAAACCTGGAAAACAGGTTCGCAGACTCTTTGTGTGAAGTGTGTAACCATCACCTACCCCCCCATGTGACCCAATAATAATAATAATAAATAACGTAATATTAACCGGAATACCATGTTTTCATTAGTTGTGGAATTCTTGCAAAATAAATAAGTAAATAAATAAATAAAACTAAAATAAAATGTGGGTTTCCTGCCCCTTTAAAACATTATTATTAAGATACATTTGAAAATAATCAATAAAACAATATTAATAAAAATAATTAAAATGTTATTAACAAAAGACAATTACAAAATGTTATTCAAAACTTTTAAGACAATAAAAAAGTTAACATAGATTTTAAAATTCTAATTATTAAAACAACATTGAAAGCATGATTAAAATATTGTTAAAAATCATAAAAAATGCGAAAAACTTCGGTGAACATATTAAAAAGATGACAAAAAGCCTTTTTAAACACATAATTAAAAACATAAGCATGATGAGAAACATTGTTAAAAGACAACAAATCCATTAAAGAATTAAAAATCATTCAAACAGTAAACATTTTGAAAATACAGCACAACAAAAATAAAAAAAATAAAAAAACTGTTTTAGACATTAAGAAAAATAATAAATCATTATCAAAAACACATCAAATAATATTAAGAAAGGACAATTAAAAACAACCAAAAGCATCATTTAGAACAAAATAGTTTCTTAAAATAATTAAAAACCTCATTAACAGTATTATTAAAATATCATAAAAACATTATTAAAAGATGTAATATATTACATAATTACCAACATGTTAAATTGCAACAACTTCGAAAATGTCAACCTTTTTGTTTTCATGTCAGAAGAAACAAAAATAAAATAAATACTACACAATTAGTAGTAATTAAAAAAAACTAAATTATACGTGTAATATCAATTTAATCTAAAACACTACAATAAATACTACAATGATGAATACAAAATAAAAAACATAATTATACTGTAGATGAAGTTATAACATGACAGGGATTAAAAAATATGAATGATAAACATTCAATAATATAACATTATTGCCCATTTCCAGATTTGAAAAGTAGCTTATCAAACGTGATGTCATGGCTACGAGCCCCACCCGCCTGGCATGTAGCAAGGCATAAAAATAAACAGGCCACGTCTGCCAATTGCGGTTTTCTTGTTTTTTGTTTTTTTTTCCTTCTCGTGGGCTGACAACAAGTTTTTCTCTGCTGGTCTCAGAACCCCCTACCGTTGACTTTTGCTTCCAAGCATCCTTTGCAGTCATTAACCTCGTGGACCGCGTGTACCGAGCGGTTGCCTTTAATCTCCTCATCAATATTTCTCGGACGTTCACATAGGCAGAGCTCGCAAATGGGCAAACAACTTTGGAAAAACATGTTTACTGACTAGCCAAGTAAGCTACCATAACATACCTTACATCCTAACTGTCGCAATCTAAGCTAACAACCTGGGAACTGTCGAATGTTCGATGAAACTAAAACATTAATCGAAAACATTTTTTTCAAAAAATGTTTTAAAACCATGAGAACATAAGGGTGCCCTAGTATCTGTGGTGAGGTAAACTAATAAGGCTAGCTACAGTACAATGTACAACTCACCTACATTATAAACAGTCGTTTTAACTATGCATCCCATTAATGGCTGTTGTTGTTTTTTTCTTCCTCAAAAAACATCATGAGTGTTTGAAGTACAATAAGCTACAAACATAAGGTTTAGTTACTACCTGTGGCAAGCTAAGCTAACACGAGCTACTGTAAAATGTTCAAAGAACCCAGAACTTTGTAAACAAACACAATCTTATCCATCCATCCATTTTCTGTAGCGCTTATCCTCACTAGGGTCGCGGGCGTGCTGGAGCCTATCCCAGCTGACTCCGGGCGAGAGGCGGGGTACACCCTGAACTAGTCGCCAGCCAATCGCAGGGCACATAAACAAACAACCATTCACACTCACATTCACACCTACGGGCAATTTAGAATCTTCAATCAACCTACCATGCATGTTTCTGGGATGTGGGAAGAAACCGGAGTACCCGGAGAAAACCCACACAAACACAGGGAGAACATGCAAACTCCACACAGGTGGGGCCGGGATATGAAACCCGGTCCTCAGAACTGTGAGGCAGAAGTGCTAACCAGTCGTTCACCGTGCCGCCACACAATCTTATCTAAAACTTTATTTTATATCCCCAAAAATATCATGTGTAAAAAGTACAAGAAGCTAAAATTGTAAGGCCTAATTACTATCTGTAGCAAGCTAAGCTAACAAAGATAGCTACAGTTTAATGTTCAACTCACCTAAAACATCGTAAACGTCAAAGACAATTTAAACGTATTATCTGTATATCTTATTAATGGCTGGTGTATTTTTTTCCCAAAAACATTTTAAGTTTAGGCGGCACGGTGGCCGACTGGTTAGAGCGTCAGCCTCACAGTTCTGAGGTGCGGGGTTCAATCCCCGTCCCCGCCTGTGTGGAGTTTGCATGTTCTCCCCGTGCCTGCGTGGGTTTTCTCCGGGCACTCCGGTTTCCTCCCACATCCCAAAAACATGCATTAATTGGAGACTCTAAATTGCCCGTAGGCATGACTGTGAGTGCGAATGCTTGTTTGTTTGTATGTGCCCTGCGATTGGCTGGCAACCAGTTCAGGGTGTACCCCGCCTCCTGCCCAATGACAGCTGGGATAGGCTCCAGCACGCCCGCGACCCTAGTGAGGAGAAGCGGCTCAGATAATGGATGGATTTTAAGTTTAATAAGATACAAAAGTAAGGCTAGTCACTATCTGTGGATAGCTAAGCTAACGAGCCTAGCTACGGTAGATTCGTCAATGAAGATAAAAACATCGTAAACAAAGACAATTTATTCTTTAATTGAAAAATGTCATAGAAGTGTAAAAAGTCCAAAAAGCTATACTTATCTACTGTATGTGAAGCCTAGCTACTAGCCGCGGCGAGCTGAGCTAACGAGGCTAGCTACAGTAGAATATGCAATTCGCAAACCGAAAATACAATGTCTTTGTAAACCTCAAATACAAATACTGGTTTTCAATAAAATATTCAAGTGTAAAAAGCTACTTACGTGAGGCCTAATTAGCTACTGTTTTGAGCAGTGTTGTCACCGTTACCTTACCACAATGCATTGTGCGCTTAACACGCCAGTAAAACTCTATTCTTAATCTGTAAATAAAGAAGTAACAATAATCAAATACACTTTTGTACGAAATAAAATAACAAAATTGTGTGGCGACATTGTAGCCGTGCATTTCTTTGCATTTTTATATTTTCTGCACCTTCACTGTGCATTGTATGATAAACAAGGACGTCCCCGTAATCTTCTACTTCACTTGAAAAATAAGATGGCCTGTGTATTCGGTAAAATGCTTTTGGACAGATAGGCTGCTATTTCTTCAAGTTAACAGCAACAAATTAGTGCTTGTTAAGAGACATTGTTGTCTCAAAAGTAGCTATTCTTGATTTGATAAAGTAACTGTAATCTAATTACTTCCCCAGGCACAGTAGCACGTTACATTGCTCGTTACTCGCATCACTGGTGGTGAGGTAAGCAAACAGGCTATCATGAACTTCAAAGACGAATTAGTCATAAATGTGTCAAGTCTTCACGCTTTAAAGTTTCCATATTAACAGCAAAACAAAATATTTTATTGATTTGACAATAAAGAAAAGAACATTAAGAATAAAATATTAAAACTGACAACGACAAAAAGAGAGAATAGGGAGAAGTCCTAGTTTTAGTTGTAGCAGCAGCTGTTCTTGTGGTCGAGCGCACAAACGCGACAAAACAAGGGAAGCGAAACATCCTATCAGAACGGACAAAAAATATGATAAGCACATTCATTCTTACACCCATTCAATTACCAACGCGCAATGCAACGCTAATAAGCTAAGAAGTGTTTGGTCGTCAGATAAACGCTCCGTTTATCAAAAATGTCCCCCCGAGAGGAAAAGTCCTTTCAAATGCTAACGCTAACTAGTTAGCCTCAGCTGGAACTTGACAACCTTATATTGGCATTGCTTTTTGGTTTTACATTTTACACATTGTTTTGCAATGTTTTGACCCTTTAGGTCCACTGGTCCTCACTCGTCTTCTCATTAAAAACAATTATATATATATATATATATATTTAGAGAGAGAGAGATAGATATATAAAACCCTAACCCTATAAGATCTGACTTAAATGAAATAAATTGAGTATGGCGGCTAAGAGATGCAGTGATGTCCAAACCAAATTTTATCCTGATCTGATCCCGATTGACGTTTGGCAGCAATGAAAACACAACATATACTATCAGATTTTAACTTGTAGTTACACTTTTTGCACCTTTTACACATATGTGATATGTAATCTCATCAGCGTGTCCTTTGTTGCTTTGTGTTTTAAAACCCTAGTCATCCACCTGATGAACACACTGGAATGCGATGTGGCGCTAATGCTACCTGTCGCTAACCATGCAAATTAATTAGAGGCAGACAGTAAACCTCTTTCACTAAGATCGCAAGCATCCATCCTCGAGGGTGTGCGCAGACACATACACACGCAAACATCTGCACACAATAAAGACAAGAGAGAAGCTCAGAGAGTAAATAGGAATCAAAGCTTTGAGCAGCAAAATAAAAGAAACAACAACAAAGACAAAAAGTTGTCACAATTAATGAAACATTTGTTACATCAAACAACTCCTTGTTAATTACACACGTGCACACACTGTTGAAACAAATGAGGAGAAACAACTTCATTACACAAACTTTCTCAAAATCAACAGGGGTGGAAAAGAAAAACCTGGGAGTTAATCAGATGTTCATTCCAGTTGTGTCACTTGTTGCTAGGCGGACTTCCCTAAAGGCTAATGGAAAAAAATGGTGTAACTTTTTGTTGTTGTTGTCCTGTTCAGCTGTTAGGTCAAGCAGAATGGAAAATGGTGTAACTTTAATTACGCCAGTTTACACTCAGACCCGTTTGAATGCCGTTGTTAACCAAAACAGCAGCTCACAGACAACAAAGTCCATTAGCGTTTCATTATAAAAACTTATTTTGCGATGTCGGAACTAGGAAGAATTGTTTTGCATTTTGTACCAGTTGTGTCACTTCCTGCAAGGTAGACTTGCCCCAAAGGCAACAATAAAGGAGACAAGATTATTTATACACATGAAGACTCTCTTAAGACTCTAAATTGCCCATAGGTGTGAATGTGAGTGTGAATGGTTGTTTGTTTATATGTGTGCCCTGCGATTGGCTGGCAACCAGTTCAGGGTGTACCCCGCTTTCTGCCCGATGATACCTGGGATTGGCTCCAGCACTCCCGCGACCCTTGTGAGGATAAGCGGCTCAGAAAATGGATGGATGGAAGACTCTCTACTCAATATAAAATAAGTGAAAAATGCGTTTGTATTAATAAAGCTTACGGACTTCACAAACACAAGCGCCAACCCCCGCTGGCCGCGCGCTGATATTACAGATGTCAAAGATGGAGGAGGATCGATGGTTACCATGGTGACGGCGAGGCACTAAACTCCCCTGCAGGTGTTAGCAGGTTATTAGTTATTTTGAGGCACAATGGCAGCGGATCGGTGCTTGGACAAGTGCGTCCCACACACACACACACACACACACACACACACACACACAAATGTGAGGTGTGTGTATCTAATAAAGGAAACAAGCACCCAAACACGGCAGCCAAATCCTTTGTTGGGCTGGTCGCCGTGGCAACATCGAGGTCAAACCTGATTGTTATCAAAACATAAATCATACGTCTATATTTTTTCTATCCATTCCTCCATGCACTGACCATTGACTGTATGTATCTATCTCCATCAACCATTCTTCCATCCATCGTCTCTACGTCCGTCCGTCCATCCATCCATCCATCCATTCATCCATCCATCCATTTTCTGAGCCGCTTCTCCTCACTAGGGTCGCGGGCGTGCTGGAGCCTATCCCAGCTGTCATCGGCCAGGAGGCAGGGTACACCCTGAACTGGTTGCCCAGCCAATCGCAGGGCACATAGGAACAAACAACCATTCGCACTCACAGTCATCCCTACGAGCAATTTAGAGTCTCCAATTCATGCATGTTTTTGGGATGTGGGAGGAAACCGGAGTACCCGGAGAAAACCCACGCAGGCACGGGGAGAACATGCAAACTCCACACAGGCGGGGCCGGGGATTGAACCCGGGTCCTCAGAACTGTGAGGCTGACGCTCTAACCAGTCGTCCACCGTATCTAAACATCTCAATCAATGTATCAGTTTATACTGTATATCCATCTATGTAATACTAACCCCAAGTACCTAGGGTTAGGGCTAGGCTATTCTTGGATGACCTGCCTCCATCCATCCATCCATCCATTTTCTGAGCCGCTTCTCCTCACTAGGGTCGCGGGCGTGCTGGAGCCTATCCCAGCTGTCATCGGGCAGGAGGCGGGGTACACCCTGAACTGTTTGCCAGCCAATCGCAGGGCACATAGAAACTAACAACCATTCGCACTC
This sequence comes from Phyllopteryx taeniolatus, assembly GCF_024500385.1. Classification (NCBI taxonomy): domain Eukaryota; kingdom Metazoa; phylum Chordata; class Actinopteri; order Syngnathiformes; family Syngnathidae; genus Phyllopteryx; species Phyllopteryx taeniolatus. Next base: position 21,791,638 of record NC_084511.1, on the reverse strand, counting down.
AATTAATGCATGTTTTTGGGATGTGGGAGGAAACCGGAGTGCCCGGAGAAAACCCACGCAGGCACGGGGAGAACATGCAAACTCCACACAGGCGGGGACGGGGATTGAACCCCGCACCTCAGAACTGTGAGGCTGACGCTCTAACCAGTCGGCCACCGTGCCGCCTGACCTGCCTCCACCAGGGAAAATATAACTAAATCTTAACGGCGTTCACTTTATGGGGTTATATACGTATGTAAATTATAAAATGGTGGATGCAGAAGGGTGAGCATCTCCTGCCCTGTGGAGGGGGTTTCACAGTCTCCAAATTTACGATAGCACCCCAAAAAGGGGCTACGTTTGTCACTAGCCACTTTCTTTTCATCTAAAATTGTCTCTCAAGGGTTCAGAAAAGTTAGTGTTGTGACGTGTGCTGCCACCATCGAGTAGTGGGGGTCCAAAGCACAATCATATCTCAAATTTTGCTCGCATCGCAAGACAAATAAAAGGGTCAAAAGACGTCTCGTATCTCAAAACAATCGCAAGTCAAGGCACTCGTATCTCGAGGCACCACTGTAGCAATGAAGTTTAGCACACACACAGTTGGCAACACTGAGGAGCCCTCGATTTGTCGCCCACGGTTGTCATGGTAACGAAAGCCAAACTGCATGTGACTAGTGGATGCTAAATATGCAGATTATTATTTTTGTAATACTTTACCTTTTGTCAATTTTGACAGGATAATGTCTGATAAATTTTCTTAAGAAACCTGGGAACTCTAATTATAAAAATAATCCATAAAATACAAAACCACTGTCATGACACCATTACCATACGACAAATACAGTAGTCACAAAAGCTAAATTTCCACGCTCTAAAAGGCGTTTAATGTAAGCATACAGTATATTTTGTTAATTATGATAAAATATACGTATTTCAGGTCATCGAAGCCAACGAAAACAATGTTCTTGTATTGTCTTGCCTGCCGGACACATCTGTTCGTTCAACTTGAGAGAATAATCATGTTTCCCAGCTGCCTTGAACACATCATGGCCAACCCACGGTGGCGCGAGGTGAGTGGCGGCCTTGACGGGTGAAGGAGGCGCACACCCCCGACCTCGGCCTGGGTCTGCAGTTTGATTCCCACAGGCGCTCATTATGCCACTCAGGAAGCGCATCTGCCGACGGCCAATGAGACGGTGCCTCACTGCCTCCGCAGGTCCCACCTACACATGAGTGCACCTCAAACGCATCACAGCTGCCAGGGAGGTCAGAAAGAAATCAAATAATTACATCCATTTTTGTTTTTATCCTGGAGGAGTCTTCATCATACATTTGAATAAACGTCAATATTTCATGCAAAAAGAAAAACCAGCTCTCTTTTTTTCTGTCTTTCTTCATCTCCCTGGTTCGTGTTCCATCCACATGCAATGATGAAACCCTTTTGTTTCTTTCTTTGCAATTTAGTGTCATTCATCTATCTAATATACTAGGTGAAAATTTGGTAGCAATCAGACAAAATATTTGAGCAGAGCTTGTCTTTGAAGGACCCCTGGAAATGAATGGAAGAAATGAGTCTAAAGTCGCCACATTTTTGTGGGTCTACTCATGACAGATCTACCTATCAAATTTCCTGTGGCTAAGGGACACTTACTACGGGGCTGAATTTTCAAATATGCGTGACTGGCCAGAATGGCCCTTAAATGACCGCTTTGAACCAAAATTACAGACTTTCGATCTTTTTTCAGGCTTGTTTTCATGACACTTTTTTGTGGGTCTACTCATGATAGACTTGGCTACCAAATTTCATGTTGTCAAGTCAAACGCGATTTGGGGGCAGAATTATGAATTTGTGCGAATGGGAGATATGAAACTGCTTCAAACCGAAATTGCAGACTATTAGTGTCTTGTTGTGTGTGGATTCTTGCGACTGTTTTGAAGGTGTAGTCATGATAGACATGTCGAACAAATTTCATGCTGCTCACGGAAACTACCTATGGGGGCTGATCTTTCCAACTTGTATAAAGGGCCAAAATCTGCTTCTAACCAAAATCACATACATCAATCTTTTCAGGCATGGCTTTATAGACTTTTTTGAAGGTCTATTCATGAGAGACATGCCTAGCAAATTTGATATTCCCAATTCAAACTGGCTTCGGGGGCAGAATTTTTGATTCAGGATTGGGGGCTGAATTGAAAGTGTGAATGGCTGCCTTGAACCATAATTACAGACTTTCTGTGTCTTCAAGCATGTTTTTTTTTTAGACTTCTACTCATGCTCGACAGGCCTACCAAATTTCAGATTGCTAAGTCACTCTGGCTTCAGGGGCAGAATTTTTTGATGATGCATGAATAGCTAAAATGAGCCAAAAATGTCCTCTAACTCAAAATGGCATACTTGTCTTTTCAGGCATAGCTTCTTGAGACCGTCCCCCCCTTAACTCAGGATAATCATTTCTACTAAATGTAAGGGTGTTAAGTCAAACTGGCTCTCAGGGGCTGAATTTTGACCTGTTGTGGCGTTGGTGTCAAATATGTTAAAAATGTAGGTTAACAAGTGTTTTAGTGTAAGTATGCTAATATGATGGTCATAACAACATGGCTGTAATCTGCATAATCCCCCCTGAGAGGGACCGCATCCTAATATAAAATAAGCAAAGATAAATTACAGACCTTCTGGTAGATGTAACATGGCCGAGCACTCTCAAGCTTTGCGGTAATTGCGCCCTCTCTGGGGTGCGGTCGAGGGGTGAGGGAAGCGTCCTGTTAAATTGTAGTTATTTTTTTTAAATTTTGTTTGTTTTTATAAACTATAATAACCTTGGTTGAGACATTATTATCATCATCAGCTTTTTGCTGGTTTGTCTCCAGTGCTGCCAGTAACGCGCTACTTTGTAACTCCAAAATGGCCGCCATTTTGTGTAACAAGCACTGTAACGCGTTACTGTATCCAGAAAAGTAATCATATTACAGTTACTTAATCAAATCAATAATGTTACTATTGAGTCGACAATGATGCTTAACAAGCAGTCATTTGGGGCTGATGACGTGAAGCAGGAGTAGCTCATTTGTCCAACAGCATTTTACTAAATAGGCCTGACCACACCTTTCCTTGAGCGGTCACCTTATCGTGGTGGAGGGGTTTGTGTGTCACAATGATCCTAGGAGCTAAGTTGTCTGGGGCTTCACGCACCTGGTAGGGTCACCCATGGCAAACAGGTCCTAAGTGAGGGACCAGACAAAGCGCGGCTAAAAGACCCCTATGATGAAAAATATGAATGGATCTAAGTTTGGATCTAGGAGTCCTATCGGGCCTTTTTGACCTGTGGGACTCCTGAGGCAGCTGATGGGTACCGGCTGGCCAAGCGGAATGCAGCTTTGGTGGTCGCTGAGGCAAAAACTCGAGCATGGGAGGAGTTCAGTGAGGCCATGGAGGACGAGGGGGAAGCAGTGCACCATCAACACTGTGTAGAGTGGGGCTGGATTTTTTTAATATACGCAAATAGCAAAAATGTGCCAAAAATAAAAAGATTCTCCCAGCTTTTTCCGAAAAATGATAGGTGTGTGTTGCGGGGTTAGCACTGTTGCTAACCTGTAGTCTGTCAGCGGTGTGTTTGTTGTGCTGATGTAATGAGCGCGGGTGGGCAGCAGTCATCTTAACGGTGCCACCTGAACACCTCGCTATCATTTGCAGCGATTTACCTTCAACCCTTCAGCAGAACACCGAGAGCCACTTTCTATTTATTTTTTTTTTTTAATGAACATGTCCGTGATGTTTCATTACCGACAACATGAGGAGGTTGAGGGGGCACAGAAAGGTGGAGGTACGGGGGTGGAGGCAATGATGATGAAGATGATGGTGGTGGAGATGGTACGGAGGCCAGCTGGCTTGGATAAAAATAATACATCTAAATTATAAGCATCCATCCATCCATTTTCAACACCGCTTATCCTGGTTAGTGTACCGGGGCACTGGAGCCTATCCCAGCTGACTTCGGGCGAAAGGCGGACTACACCCTGACCATGTTTTCCTCTTTATATTTAACACAACTGAAACACACACAGGAAGATTACGTGGTGGGGTGTTTAGGGACACGGAGGAATTACAGCTTTGACAGATTTCTGTGCTCCTCTACCTCATCCTTTTCTTCCTCTTTTATGATATCATCCTCCTCCTCATGAATCCCACAAGCAGTTGGGCCTGCTGAACATTTATAATAAATGTTCACCACAGGACTTTAATTATTTTTAGTAATTTTTTTTTTACTTGTGTACTATTTACTGTGCACTTATTTGTAGTCTGGTTTTATACTGTGGGGCTATGGAGAGTAAGCATCCCATTGTACTTGCATATGGGAAAGAAAAATTCTGAATCTGCATCTTTTACTTCCCTTTTCCACCTGCTACTCATTTTCTTTCTCCTCCAACTTAAACATAAGCACATAAACAACACAAGGTGTATTGAGGGATGCTACGAAATTGGAGCGGTCACTCCTATACTCCTGCACCTCCTCCTCTTCCCTCTCGTTCTCCTCATTGTCATTCTTCTGTTCTTTGTCCTTGTCCTTCATGTTCATGCTTCTCTCCCTCGCCCTCTTTCCCCCCCCACTCATTATCCTCCTCCTCCTCTTCTTCCTCTACATCCTTCCATTCTCTTCATCCTCACATTCCTCCTTATGCTCTTTTTCCTCCTCGTCTTCCAACTTTTCCTCAATCTCTTCCTCTTTTTCCACTTCCTTTCTTCTCCTCTCTTTCCTCCTGGGAGATGTTTCTGATCATCCATCCATCCATTTTCTTTACCCCTAATCCTCACTTGGGTCGCGAGCTGCTGGAGCCTATCCCAGGTATTTTCAGGCGGGAGGCGGGGTACACCCTGAACCGGTCGCCAGCCAATTGCAGGGCACATAAAAACAAACAAGCATTCACACTCACATTCACACCTACGGGCAATTTAGAGTCTTCAATCAACCTACAATGCATGTTTTTGGGATGTGGGTGGAAACCGGAGTCCCCGGAGAAAACCCAGCCAGGCACGGGGGAGAACATGCAAACTCCACAAAGGCGGGGCCGGGATTTGAACCAGAACCGTGAGGCCGATGTGCTAACACTGGTTAGCCCACCATGCTGACGTGTTTCTGATCATATGCTTGTTAAATCATGGGAAATGCTCTATGTTTATTATTCGTGGGTGTCCTTCCCATCCCCAGTCTTTCTGCCACGTTACCATTGGCAAAGTGAATCATTTCACCAGAGCTGAGCCAAACCGAGCCGGGCTCTCTGCTGCCACTTCGGACTCCCACATGCTAGGCATCCAGCTTTCCCTAAAATATCTTCACAAACAAGCAAACTCCACACAGGAATGAATGAATAAAAAAACTCTTTGCCAAGTAATTGTCAACAATTTTATGTTTGTCATCACCATGTGGCTCAATGTTTAGTACGAGCGTGACATCAGTCTCCAGACAGTCAGGAGACCACGATCGTGTACTGCATTCTGTGTTTGGCATGGGCAATTTCTAGTTTTCCTTGCACGTTAGACTTCAACTAGCCACAATTCTATATTTGTCATCACATGGCAACTCAAGATTTCATATAAATGTCATATAACTGTCAAGTTAGTCTTAAGACCATGGATACTGCATCCCATGTTTGTCAAGTACAATTTCTACTCTCTTGCAAGAGAAAAAGACTCTTGCTCAAGTGTCAACAATTGCATGTTTGTGACCATGAAGTCAGCTCAATGTTTTGCAAATGTGTGACAGCATTTGCTGTGACAGTCCAAAGACCTTTTGCACTGCATCCTGTGTTTGCCATGTAAAATTTCTCTTCTTTCTTCATATGGTTTCGTATTTAATACGAGTGTAACATCAGCTTCTACGCAGTCAGAAGATCTTGTGTACTGCATTCCACGCCTTCCATGTACAATTTCTACTTTTCCTCCCACAACACAATACAATTCAATGCTTGGCCACGTGAGCATCCACAATTGTATATTTTTCATCACGTGGCAACTCAAGGTATCGTACAAGTGTGATCCTGCCGAGTTAGTCTGAACAAGTACAAATGTGACATCAGGTTTTACAGTCAGAAGACCGTGTGTACTGCATTCCGTATTGCCAATGTACATTTTCTTCTTTTCCTTGCACAATACAGGAAAGGTCAACTCTTGGTCACGTAAACATCCACAATTGTATATTTGTCATCGGATGGCAACTTAACTCATTCACAGCCATTGATGGCTGTTGACTTCAAATATCCTTGTTAGCATGGAGGACTGGCAGAAAATGAGTTTTAAGGTTTTGTAAAAGTGTGACAGCAAATGCCGAGTTAGTCTGAAGACCTTGTGTATTGCAGTCCATGTTTGTCATGTACTGTACGTGGACAATTTCTCGTCTTCCTTGCAAGATAAACGATAACTACGGATCAAAAATCAGTTAATTATATATTTGTGAACACCAGGTGGCTCCATGTATACTATAAGTGTGACATACTGCTGTGTTAGTCCGAAGACCTTGTGTACTGCATTCCGTGTTAGCCACATACAAGTTCTCCACTTTTGTCTCAAGAGATTAAACAGAAAACTCTTTGGTTTCCAATTGTTTCACCCATCAAAGATCCCCTATTCCGTTGAGATGGATCCTATACAGGTTATTCCTCAACCCGACTGAACGTGTGAAGGCGTCAGAGGTGTGCATGTGAATACTGATAAAAGCATTGGCTAACAAGCACGTTAATTGGAAACATTGCACTCGTGAGCAATTTGCGCTGGAAAAACAGCAGATAGTGGAATTGTCGCATCACAACGGTGTAAAAAAAGTGCTACATCTGAGCACTGATTGAGATTTTATTTTTATTTTTCTTTCTAATTGAGATTCTCCGCCCGGTCGCGGCTTCCCGTCAGAGCTCCGCTAAGGTCTTAATGGTGGCGGGCATATGTCCGCTAATCTGATTTGTGTGATTGAGTGGAGAGTGGGAGATGGACTGGAGCCAGAAGAGGGGCATTTAGGGATGAATGAACAACACAAATTGTGATGTTGTGTGTTTTGTCGAATGGTTAAGTGGGTCACGTGCTCCACATTCATAGTGTAGCATCCAATTCCAATCCTGGGACTGGAAGTAGCGCTATGACTTTCTCTCTTGGGCAGAATTCACCACCTAAACATTTCATATTCACTGTGTTGCTTCTTTGGTTTTAGAGATTTTCACAGAACAAAAAATACAATTCTAGGTTTAACTTCACGGTCATAGCAAGGTTTAATAAGCAAAACACAAAAAAACCCAAACAATTTTGTGACAATGTTCACCTTATTTGCTCCAAACTTGGTAGACCCAAATAGGGTAGCTCACCTATTAATTCTTTAATTTTTGAGTTTGATTGACTTTGATCTTAAGGCGATATTCTTTGTCAAAGTTAATCAGTGACAAGGACCAAAATGTATTTGCAAAAAGGTTGTACATCAAATCAAAGCCAGTGAAAAAGGTTTTCTAGATCTGTCATTATTTTATTCAATATTTCTACATATAATGACGCAATATCGGCAAACAACTTTTAAATTTAAAATGATTATTACACTGACAATTCAGAACAACAAAAATCAACCTATGGGCTGACGATACGAGTTATAAAGACACAAAAAAGACAATGGTATTCTCTAAGGCTCTGATTTTAAGCCCATTGTCAATAAAGACAAAGAACGATGGGAAATAAGTAAATGAACATCCTCCGTACAGTATGACCTGTAAAAAGGGAGATTATGTCGTGTTCATGTGCGTGTTATTTATTTATTCGCTGTTTAAACAACATTAGCCTCTTAGATGTGGGTCACCCCCAACCCCATGTTGGTTAACCCCTCACCCTGGACACAACAAGGTCGCAGATTAATCAGAGGAGCGGCGTGCCGACCGGGCGTTAATCCATAGTAATCCGCGCTCGCTCGATCGCCTTTTTGGACGCAGATTAAGAAGCGAGAGTGCTAAAACACTTTCCTGCCACGGTAAGATGCTGGAAGAAGAAAAGCAGAAATGTAGATGAAGTGTTTGCATGCGGGGGAAGAGAGGAGGGGAGGCATAATCCTAGCCAGGACAAAGCGGCAATCATAATTAAAACAAGGTGGACATGCAGGCAGATAGCGGCTGACGCGTCGCATTTAATCCCTGATAAATTTAACACTTAATACCTCATTTAGGCCCAAGAAATAACAGATTTACAACCACGCTCGTTTTTTGTCCACTCAGATGACAAAAGCTTCTTAATGTGCCTTCCTCCCAGTTTAAGATGCCAAAAACAAAAAAAACAAAAAATAGAAACAAAAATGACCATGACAGAGCGTAGCTAGCTACCATCAGGACGATCTGAGAATGGGGGGAAAACAGAGGATTATTCGGCAAATATTTTATACATTTGTGTAATAATCACTGGGAAACAGAGCATTGGTAATAACAACTGGACATCACAGTGAAACATAACATCATAGTCTAACATTGTAACGCAACAATTTAGCATAAAATTGAACCAGGATACCAAAGTGCAACATTGCTAAGTGACAATATAGCATAACATTGTGGCGCAACATTGTAATACGACATCATAGCGTGACAGAGTTTGAATAACGTGTGATGTAACATTGTCGTGTACCGTAACAACTTTGTGTAACACTTCCAAATTAAAAATTGCAATTATTCCACCAGACAACTTAAACCGTTCCAACAATCGCATGCCAGAACAGCAATGAAAAGGCATAGTATTTCAATAAAAGGCACTAAATTGTGGAATGAACTACCACAGGAACTTAAGAATATGAAATCACACCCACTTTTCCAATCTAAAATTAAAAAAATCCCCACTGATTTAATATCCATTCTGATCCCCATTATTCATACCGTATCATTCATTCATTCATTTCCCATACCGTTTATGCTCTCACTAGAGTCGAGTGGGTGCTGGAGCCTATCCCAGCTAACTCTGGGCGAGAGGCGGGGTACACCCTGAACTGGTCGCCACCCAGTCAAGGGCCACATATAAACAAACAGCCATTCGCACCTACAGGCAATTTGGAGTTGTCAATTAACCTACCATGCATGTTTTGGGTATGTGGGAGGAAACCGGAGTACCCAGAGAAAACCCACGCAGGCACGGGGAGAACATGCAAACTCCACACAGGCGTGGCCAGATTTGAACCCGGGTCCTCAGAACTGTGAGGCAGATTTGCTAACCAGTTACTACCGTGCCGCCATGTCATATCATTTCCATCTAAATATTGATGTAATGTATAAATTAGAGCTGTTGAATGGGTTCGAATGGGCCTGGGAAAACGATCATCGAATGATCATTTTCGGACTCGAATCACAATGAAACTTAGAATAACATACAATACTACTTACCTTATTCTGACGAGCTGCAACTGCTTCCATGCCGCATTTACTCAAAAAGTGGTGCTAATATAGTAACAAGAGTAGATTTTGCTTGCTTAGAGTCATTTATTGACACTCCAGTTGAAGTTCACTGCAATACTAAACAGACATAACAAAAGAATTACACCTCTTGAATGTTCAAATACATCACAGACTTAGTTTCTTTCTTCGTTTTTGGTCACAAAAAAAATCACTAGCTCAAAACTAACACACAATGAATGAAAAACACCACCGACGAGCTAACGAAAATTAGCATTGAACGCGCTGCACTCATATCTCTCAAAATAATGAATATTTGTATGCAAACATTGTATAAACACATACAAACATGGAATATGATAATACTCTGGCATATATTCTTTAAACTAGTTATAATAACGATATTCGATCATGACTTCGTCTACTTTCTGTTACTGCAAGTGTGTATCATTGTGTGCACCACACTGCCCCTCAGAGGTCAAGAAGTGCATAGCAGATATTTTATGTAACCTATTGGTTGGTCAGTTTTTCTCATACCTACTGTTGCTGATTATTGTTTTATAACATTCCACAGTACAAAATAAGTTAATATAAGTATGATTATTGCTGAAATCGGATCAGACCGATATCGGTGTCAGCCAAAACCCGAGGCTACAATATCGGTATCGGATCGGAAGTGAATAAATTGGATCCGGACATGTTTATGGCCGACGCCATTTTGACTTACTGCACAAGCGCATACCGTATGCGCAGATGTACAGTACTGTAGTCCTGCAGTTGATCATGGATCACAGCTGCAGGTAGAACTCCACTGAGATGAGACCCAACAACTGCACTTAGTACCACAAAGATTGTGTAATGTAATTAGGCAAAGATGCCAAGAATGATCTAAGGCATTAATTGGTCAAAAGTGGACACTGATAACGAGGAAGATCCATCACATTTCCAACATTAGAGATTGTACAAATGTTTCAAGTAGACAATTTCACACATACACACACTCATGTAATGTGTGCGTGTTAACGTGACAGGCACTTTGAAGCGAGGCTGCGGATTGAATTAAGGTTTTGAAAGGCTTTGGGATGCTGTCTCACAGTCTCATGGTGACGTGCGAAGATTAAGAGCGCCGATGAAAAGGGATTCCAGTTAACAGCTTACATTACCACGGCACGGTGCTTGATTTTGGAGCCTGAAATGAGGGAGCCGCACCCTCATCCGCAGCTGCAGAATGGACAGCGGCCAGGGCACAAACAGCTGGGGAGGAGGCTGACGCCAGAAGCAAGGTGTCAAGTGATTGCTATTGCAATTTGGGCCAATCAGATATGTCGTCTGATGAATGATGCCTAAAAAGTTGAACTTCAACTGCCATTAAATGGACACATCTCATTTCCTGATGCTTGTAGAGATTTTGTCTGATTACCAGTACTACCAAATTTGAACCTTGTATACTAGACGGATGGTCGCCGCTCAATAAATAAATACAGAAGATTTTATTTTTCATCGTTGTTTTGGTTGAACATGGCGGTGAAGTTTGATCACTCGTCATGAAAGACCAAAGTCGAATAAGTTGAATTGGAAAATTCAGCCCTCAAAGCCAGTTTCACCTACCATGAAATTTGGCATGTATATTATAGGTAGACCCACAAAAATGTCTAAAAATCTATGGTGTGAAAAGAAGAGGAATGTCCCTCTTCAGGGTCACTTTGGCCATTTTTAAAACGAAATCTTACTAGAGAAAATACAGCCCTTGCAGTCAGTTTTAGTCAGCAACATGGAATTTGGTAGGCATGTCGACCATAATTAGATACAAAAAAAAAAAAGTCTCAAGAAGCCAAGCCTTAAAAGACAGGAAGTCTACCATTCTGCTATAAAGCGGATAATTTGGCCATTTCCAGGGATCTTTCAAAGACGAACGACTACTACTACAAATTCAGCCAGTTTCACTTAGCAACATGAAATTTGGCAGGTACGTCTATCATGAGTAGACCCACAAAAAATGTCTCAAGAATGCATGCTGTAAAAATATTATTATCAACAAGTCATGCCCAAAAAGACACAGGAAGTCTGCCTTTTTACGGTCACGTTGGCCATTTAAATCAACAATAAATGTGACAGCTAAATAAGGTATACAGTCCAAGAACCACCGTTAACATACACAGAAACAACAATGCCATTTGACATACTAAGAACATTAATTATTGCAAAAAAAAAAAAAAAAAAAAGAAATACAAAATAAAAAATCCTCATTGCATTGTGTTAAGAAGAAGAAGAAGAAGAAGAAGAATCATCTTTTATTGTCATGAACATGCATGCATGCACGCACAGGAAATTTGTTCTCTGCATTTAACCCATCACAGTGAACACATACAAATGTTAGTGGAACACACTGGAGCAGGGGGCAGCTGAAGCGCCCGGGGAGCATTTCGGGGTATCGGTGTCTTGCTCAAGGACACCACAGCCGTGAGTCCGGAGGATGTTGGCGGATGGTCCCGTCGGGGTTTTGAACCTAGGTCCCCCACGGTGGCAGGCGATGATCTTAACCATTGGGCCACGGCTGCCCGTGGGCCAATGGTTAATCGTGCGGCTTGACGCCACGTATGCTTGTTTTCGTTAGCATTAGCAGCTAGCTTTGTGAGCGACCACGCAAATAGTTTCATGGCGGGCTGGCCGTGCACTGTCTGTACATTACAGTCTGGTTTAGTCAGTGTAGCGTTCTCCAGAATCAGTCAGTACTGTATTTATTTTTTTATTCGCTTTATTTACCAATCAATCAGCACACAGCCAGCATCTCTTCGACCTGAAACTACGAATGTCACTTCAGAAATAAAGTGAGAAAAAGAAAGTTATAGCATAGCATTTTCATAGAATAACTGAAACCCTACTATCAATCGGTTTTGAAGTGGCAATAAACTTGACGATTGGCTTTGAAGGTGCAAAAATGTTGATCAGATAAAGGTTCAATGCACTTGTTTATCAAATTTGTTTTGAGAAATATGGATTTTAAATTATATATATGTATATATATGCAGTATATAATATATACATATTAATTAAATCTAAATATTATATATATTAAAATATATTTTTATTTTGTTGGTAAAATGACACGAAAGGACTCAAAACTCAAAGTGTGGGACTTGCGACTTGACTCGGGACTTGCACGTCTCGACTCGGGACTTGCATGTCTCGACTCGGGACTTGCATGTCTCGACTCGGGACTTGACTCAGGACTTGAGGGCAAAGACGTGAGACTTACTTGTGACTTGCAAAGCAATGACTTGGTCCCACCTCTGGTAGACTCATAAAAAAAAGTCTCGTGAAGCCATACCTTAAAAGACACAGGAAATCAGCCATTTTGGTTTAAAGTGGCCATTCGTTTTAATAAATTGTGACTGAAATTATTAAATATTATATGAATATAAAACTAGTTCATGCTTTCCCCCCCTATCATTTTCAGTATCAGTGACTTCCTGAGTTGTAAAGGTGGTGAAGGTGAAGAAATCAATCAAACAAACACACTCAAATCTGTATGTCACCACATAGATAATCAATAAGGTTTGAATAAACACTCACCGGCTGATTGATGGTGCTGTCTATTTGCTGGAGAACAGGCCACACATGCACACAGGTGACACGCATTGATCGGCAGCAATCCATAAAAGAGAGAAACAACACAACATTTAAACATCACCTCCATAAACGGGACATTAATGCTAATGAATGCAGTTGTAATATTCATGAAGATCACTTCTGTGACCAAAAAAGTAAACTTGGACGAATGAGTCAAAGTTGCTTGCCGTGTTGTTAGCGAGAGAAAGTGTTCATGTGTTGATGGCTAATTAGCACGCAGGTGTGACTGCAAACCGCCGCAGTTGCCAAGACAACAACAGAAAAAAACAACTTTCTTTTTCTTTCTTTCCGTCATGTTTTTCATATTCCAAAAGAGCATCTTCTCTTTGAGACTCATTTTGACTTGTGCTACATGACCTTTAAAATTAAATTTAAATAGAAGGGTTACACAGATGGAAGGAAATTGAAATTTATTTAGAGGGAAAGGAGAAGAATGAAAACAATTAGTTTACGAGTATGGATTTAAAAATATGGATTTGGAGAAGCCTTTGAGATTACTGAACATCTGTGCACACACCTACATATTTCCATTTAAAAAACAGTATTTATAACCAGAGGTAGGTAGAGTAGCCAAAAATTGTACTAAAGTTAGAGTACTGTTACTTGAGAATATGACTCGAGTAAAAGTCAAAAGTACTCTTCCAATGCATTTTGCAAACGCATACCGGGACTTCTTTCCTTTCTGTACTGCAGGCTGTTGTCTTCACCAGGAGGCATTGATTTGTTCCGATTTAGAATAATACCCTTGTGTCCTGTCAGGCGTGGCTTCTCGAGGATTTTTTTAATAGTTGGGTATTACTATAAATTACTATTACTATTAGTAGGAATAGTATTATAAACTACTGTTTAATATGTACAGTACATATTGAGGACATACAGGCACACGAGAGGTCGACACAACTAGCACAACGGTTAAAATGCTAGTAATTGTTTGAAATCTTTTAAATGAAAATAATCCATATTATGTAAAAAATAAAAAAATAAATGCAAAAAATGTATTCTATGATTAATGCTGACAGTGAAGTCATTTTCTAGAAATTGTATAAAATCTGTAGAAATGTTCATATTAAACTTGACTGAAGTTGCTTTGGTGTGAGAACTTTTTATTTCACTTTTTTGTATCCATTTATATTATTTTTTGCTCCAGCGAGCACCGACAACTTCTGAGCGGCACCAGCGTCTCGGTTGAAGATTTTTTGGGGTGGTGGGTGCTCATGGCCGGCGGGCGACTGACCTTGCGCGCCGCATCGAGCGATAGCGGCCAGCCCCGAGGAGGATTGTGGGTAAAAAACCCCCGAGGCCACTGCATGGCCGCTACAAAGAATATGCCGCGGGAGGGGAGTAAGGGGGGGGAGTCGGGCACGGCCCGGCGGACCGCCAAGGACACGATGCCCGCGGCCATGCGCGGGCTAGCTCGCTAGCTCTGCTCACTTGTGCTCACTGGAGACAACAACTTGTGTGCTATTTATATTTTATACGGCAACAAGCTCGCCGTATTTCCTCTACATGGCTGAGGACGGGCCTGTTTTGTTTCGTATCACTATTCTACCTTTTAGTGGGATTTAACATGCTAAAAAACACACTCACCAGCTTAGAAGAGACATATCGGATAATTAGAAAACATTAGCACTCGCCACTAGTAAGTCCGAATTGCATGTTCTTCATGACAGGTCGCACAAAAAATAGTATAAGAACCCCTGATGTGAAATGCAAAGGTAGTCAGCTATTTTGGCTTGAAGGGGATTTCAGGGGGAAAATGATCACCAGCCACGAGCTTTGTCAATCAAATAGAAATTTGACAAGGTTCTCTATCACGACAGAACACACAAAAAAGTCTGAAGGACCCATGAGTCTATAGGCCGCCTCCGGCCCAAAGCCTGCCTATTTGTAGCTCTGTTCCCTATTCAAGCAACTATTCAACTATTTATTTCAATTTAGGTCAAAATGGAAATGACATTATGGTTTACTTCGACTACAAGCCTAATTTGAAACCTTACCATCTGTGTAGAGACCTAGACGATTTTATTTTTTTTTTAAAAACCAACATATCGTACACAACATAACCAGAGGTAGGTAGAGCGGCCAAAAATTATATTTCATACAGCAAGATTTCGCCATATTCCATTTTTACGGCTGAGGATGGATCTGCTTTGCTTCTTGTATTTTTACTATTGTGCCTTTTTTGGGGCCTCCATGCCTGGAAATGAACAGGTCTGCCATATTGGTTTGAAGCGAGTCCGGCATTTTGGCTTGAATTGGGTGAGGTTGTCTATTAGGACAGGACGCATAAAAAAGTCTCAAGGACCCATGCCTTAAAATGAACAGGAAGTCTGCCATTTTGGTTTGACAGTGGTCACCCATTTTGATTTGAAGGTGCCGTTTACCAGCGAACCATTTGGATCAATAAAAGATGGCATCAATACTTTGTAATGGTATTTTGCTGTTGTGGAAGGCACTGATGTGTAGAAACATGAAGATAAAATGTAGATGGAGGTCTGATTATTAATTTCAAACAATGCTAGGCTAATGCTAACAACAGCTCAACAAGGACTCTTCGCAAATTATTGAAAGCTTGTGCGTGAAAGCTAGCGCAACCTTTCATCAATACACGAGCTCAAAGCAAGAGAGCTATTCAATTAGCTTAGCTGAATTTGAAAATAGTGCCCATAACGCAGCACAGGGATAGCCATTTTCTGTTTATGCCTGGATCAGACTACAAGACAAATTTGGTCTCGATGGCACTATGTCAGATTACTGCCATAAAGTCTTGCCATATCTTGATCAGACGCTGGCAACATTACACAACATATATCACGATATCACCGTATCCTGTCTTTTACGATCATTGGGCTACATCTTTTCAAATCAAACACTGCCGGTAGAGGCCAGACCAGAAATCGTGCCACCGCTACCGGATACAACCATTACCATGGGGGCCTCCATGCCTGGAAATGAACAACAATGATTGCAGCAATGTATTGTGTTGGAAGAAAAATGAACAAAAAGCGGGAGGGAAACAAAAAGCTTTGGTAAACATTGGATTGTGGGTATGAATAAATACATATGTTGGACAGTTGTTGTTCATGTCCTATGCCACACTACACGGCAGATATCTGAAAAATCAAACATAATAGACTTTTCATTTTGGCGCGGTAGGGCTATCATCGGGCCAAATCGTTGCTTGTGGATTATGTCAAAATGCAAAAAGTCAAGAGGTTTTGTCCTTCCCGCCAAATATTTTGGGCCCGATTAGAGAAATCATCTGTGATAGCAAATCGGGCTAATAAAGTAAATATAAAATTCTGTAGTTCGATCCATGCATTAAGGTCCCGAGGTGCCCACTAAGATGACCGACTAGAAATAACCAAGAAATGATAATTTAAGGCATGTTTTTATTTGGTTTAAAAATGAACATTAGTGTTAAGAGGCTAGGTTTTTAAAGTTCAAGTTTAATACCAACATCATCAGGAATGTTTTCATTCCTGATGACTCATTGCGTGTTTATTTATTCATTAACTGGCCGCATTGACATTCCGAGCGTAGGGGCCAATAAGGCCTTCGGGCGCGCTTTTGTGCACACAAAACGAAAGCTTTGTGCAAACGTTCCAACCATCTCATCATTCCACCACCTCTGCCAGATGAAAAATGCGGAATGTGTAATTACGCCAAGAAGTGTCTGCTGGCTGCGCGGCAATCCCGGTTTAATGAGAAAAGATAAGCCACTTACCCACAAAAAGCACCGCAATTTTCTTCACCTTGCTTCAGCCGCTAATGACCGAGGCTAACTTAGCGACACCTTTACCGTGAGCATAAAAATAAGACTTAAACCTGAGATGAAACAAAATAATTTTCTGTCTAATTCCCGAGAAAGCCTCCTGCCAGCCTAAGATTGGCTTTTCATCTCTTGAACATAATTGACTGCTAAACGTTGGAAATAATCATAATAATCATGTCGACTTGAATTAGTTCACTGTAATAAAAGTGTTTAAAACACTGATTATTATTATTACAATGTGTGAAAGTACATGTTGAACTTAGTTCACTGTAAATAGTTTCAATACTGAAATTCCCAATTCCCTCAGGGTGCCTGACTAAAATCATAACAAAACACTCTTCAACTTATCTACAGTAGTGTATTGGTGACATTTTTTGACAACATATTTTTATGAACTGTCTTATACCGTAAGTTGTTTATATTCACATTATTACTCGAATATGTGAATGTACATTAGCTCAACTAGGACCTATGTTTGCCATTAGGACCATTAGACACTGAGAAAGCCATTAAAACATTGGCTCTATGTGCTCTTTATTATGCATTTCTGTAATACGATAATCTGCCTTTTTGCCACTAATTCTATATCACCCCCTGGCGATTGTATGTTCTGCGTTTTCTGAATAAATATTAATGAAGAAAATGTCTCTAGCCTGCTTAAAAAAAAAATAAAAAATCTGTCCTTTTACTCTCTCACTCAAAGTTTTATCCCTCATAGATTTTTTTGTATTTTATAATATTTTGTGTTTACAGCTGTTTTTTTTTCTGTATGGATAGCAAAGTTAGTCTTACAATTACTGTATTGAGACAAATTTATGTCACACTGCTATTGTTCACTAAGACTGTATTCTTGATGCATGTTTGTTGATGTATGAATGTAAAAATTTGCCTCAATAATTGTAAGACAAACATCATCATGACCTTTCATACAGAAAAAAAAGCTGTAAACACAAAATATGATAAAATACAGAAATGTGCAAGAGATAAAAACTTCGAGTGATGGACAAAAAGGACAGAAAAGTATTAAAAAAAGCAATCAATCAATAAAAAAATCTAACAAAAAAAACTACATTCCACTACTCATTTTCTTAAAAATGCTTCAGAACTTATTTTACCATTTTAAAATACATTTTTAAATTATATATTATTATTTATTATCACACCTGTACTGTCATCTTGTTCTTTAAATTCCATTGACGTGTGAACAAAGGCAAATATGTGTATGTGTGTGTGTTGTAGGTGCACAGTGTGTAATATATAATTTTCTTTTAATTCAGGCCGATCGCCATAAAGTGTTGCTTAATTATTCTTGTCCATGGGGCCAAATGTTCATTATGGCACAACTAATTACGACCGCATCGCTGTAATCCTTCACAGCCAAGTGGACTGTGTGTGTGTGTGTAGTGATTTTAATTGTAAGCTTGGAGCAGCGAGTGCAGGTCAAGATGAAGTTTAATTGACTCCATTTTGACTCGGTATAAGCTTTGATTCACGCATGATTGCACTCCAAAAGTTACGTGTGATGCGACCACCAAGTGAGGTCCTCAGTCCCCGTCCCATGACATCAGACAGAGCATCTTTTTTAAAATTTGTCTCTTCTATTTATGTGACTGATGCTATTTTGCTCTAAATTGTGCTTTTGTATGAAAAGTGTCTAAGTACACATACACAGTACTTAACACATTTATATTTGGAGCACTTGTTATCAAAACGCGACGAGCATCGTGAAGTGTTTTAATGCAGACGCTTTCAATGTCAGAGAGCTCTTGACTTTTTTTATATACTTCTTTTTTTGATATTTTGGTTGTGGGTTCTTTTTTTTTGTCTGGTTGTTTGTTTGTCAGGTCACTGATGGTGTAGTGACTAATACTGCTATTGCTTGCAGTAATGGGTCATCTATTATTATAAATTATTATAATTTACTCTTTACTTTTACTTACTTGTACTCGTCACATTTTAATTTTGACTTTTTAAATCTTTTATTCTTTACTTTTTATTGAATTTCCTCTACTTTTGTTGTCGACTGTTTTTTTTATTCGGGTTTTTCTATATACATATTTTTAGTCTTTACTTCTTTACTAGTTTTACTCTTTACTTTTGTACTCTTTGGTTTTTGTACTATTTTTACACTTTACTTTTTATTTTTGACTCTAGCTTTCGACTTAACTTTTTTAATCTTCACTTTTTGGCTTTTCTTCCAACCCTTTTATAACCCTTTTAATACATGTTCTACATATAATAATCCCCAAAAATATTCAGGAAATTCAATTCCTTTTTGGAGACTTTTTGGGAACTTACACCTTTTATATAGTGGACGATATAGTTCACTAAAAAATTCACTGAAAGTCCCTATCAAGTGAGTCTATTAAAGGTCAGTGCCACCATACAGGGCTCGTATCTCCAATTTCTGCTCGCAAGCAAAAGCAAAAATATCAGCCGAACCATGGCTCGAATCCCGGAAAACTCGCAGGTCAGGTCAATCGTATCTCAAGTCATTGCTGTACAATTTAATCCATCCATCCATTTTCCTTACCACTTATCCACACTAGGGTCGCGGGCTGCTGGAGCCTATCCCAGCTATCTTCGGGCGGGAGGCGGGGTACACCCTGAACCGGTCGCCAGCCAATCGCAGGGCACATAGAAACAAACAACCAATCGCACTCACATTCACACCTACGGGCATTTTAGAGTCTCCAACTAACCTACCATGCATGTTTTTGGGATGTGGGAGGAAACCAGAGTGCCCGGAGAAAACCCACCCAGGCACGGGGAGAACATGCAAACTCCACACTGGTGGGACCGGGATTTGAACCCCGGTCCCCAGAACTGTGAGGCAGATGTGCTAACCAGTCGGTCACCGCGCCGGCGTACAATATCATAAATAGCTATTTTTATTATTACAAAACTTATTACAACAATTTTTTGGGGGGGGTTGGGGGAGGGGGTAGGCTGGAACAGATTAATGGCAGTACCATTAATTCATATATATATACTGGAAGTGCCAAACTCCACATCCCATGATGGTCTCCGATCCTCAAACATTTGCAGTTTGGGATCTACAGTGACTGCTTCTTGATCTAAGTCGACTTCATGAAAGTCCTGCTTGATCGTGTCCGTGTCAAAAGTTGTCAGCGGTGGGCCGGGGGCATGCGTGCGAGGGGTGCAAGGGCGGAGGGTGCAGAATTGGAGGGGGTCGTGACGGTCGTTAGCACGATAACGAGACAAGTCTTCCCGCCTTCTTCTTCTGTTGTCGTGCCGCCAATTCGCAGACACGCGTTGACTTCTCCGTAATGAGCATCCGCCTTGTGGCGTTCATTCCGTGAATGATGGTGACCGCTAATGAGCGAAGAGGAGGACCGCCGTTGAAACAGGAAGAAGGCATGAATATTTGCCCTGACAGGTCCTGCTAATGACAATTTTTCACCAACAAGGTGTGACGGATGCTTCAAAGTTCTCATTGAAAGTTTCATATTAAATATATTCATACACAGTGGTAACTTGACTAATAATTTTCATTTGTTCTGTGACTAAGCTTGTAACTCAGTTTACTAATATAGCAAATTAATTTTCCATAATTGAAATGAATTGGGCGGCACGGTGGACGACTGGTTTGCACATCTGCCTCACAGTTCTGAGGATTGGGGTTCAAATCCCAGCCCCACCTGTGTGGAGTTTGCATGTTCTCCCCGTGCCTGCGTGGGTTTTCTCCGGGCACTCCGGTTTCTTCCCACATCCCAAAAACATGCAGGGTAGGTTGATTCTGATTACCAGTTAATCGGGCGATTAACTTAAAAACTAGTGAGTGAAATAACTTATTTTTTTGGTCCTTTAACACTTAAAACAATAAAGATATGAATTAAAGAAAGAATGTTTGATTGTTTTACAATACCTTAGCTTTGTCCTTTAGTATTTGTTTAATTGTGGCAAAAATCGATCGTTTTTTTTTTCCGGATTTTTTTTTCATGTTTGTTTGGATGTCATTCTCTTTGTCTAATGTGTCCATATGTAAGAAAAAAATAAAAAATAAAAAAAACACAAAAAATCAACACATCTGCTGATTTTTTTACAATCTTAAAATGGCTAATATTGGCTGATTGGTTTTCAGATGAAGATTTCAGATTTTTAGAAGAAGACTCGCGGGCTGCTGTAGCCTATCCCAGCTACCTTCAGGCGGGAGGAGGCGGGGTACACCGTCAACCGGTCACCAGCCAATCGCATGGCAAGAGGAGACAATAAAGATAAAAAGAAAAAGCAAAGACTAAATAGTGAACAGTAAAGACTCAAAACTAAAGAGGAAAGACTAAAAATAGTAAACAAAGTTTAAAAATGAAAGAGTAAAAAAGTAAAGGATACAAAAATAAACAAGCAAATTGTCAAAAGTAAAGAATAAAAATAATAAAATGTATAGGGTAAAAATAAAAAATAAAAAGTAAAAATAAAGAATAAACGTAAACAGTGAAAACTACATTTTTAAACAAAAGGAAAAAAATAAAGATGAAATGTAAACAGTAAAGATGGTAATGTAAAAGGCAAAAGAGTATAAAAGTGACAAATAGCATTAGCGCGCTAGTGATTACCATTTTAGGTAAAAGAAAAAAAATAATGCTAACTACAATTCAGCTCATTCATACAGCATGTTATATGTACATTAAACATCTCATAGTGTCTTAGAAAACACTTACAGATACTCCTCTGTCATTTTTGGCAAAGTTTATCAGTGGCCCAATACTGAGTCCGCAATAAATGGCCGTGTGAAAACAGTGGGTCATGATTCCAGGCTGAGCTTTGTTAACCTTTTTTTTTTGTGGTAGAAACTCCGCGCGCGCCGACACTTTTTGAAGTCGACATAGCTGAGTTCGATTTTTTTCCCTTGCCCTACTCATGAGTGACCCAAATGACACAGATGCTTGTTTCCATTCAAATTTCAAAAAGTAACAGAACTTGTTGCTAGGTGCTTTTTGGCAAAATAGCTGCTAGTAATATTTGGTTTTATGTTATTACTAAATTTAGCACCAAAAATGTTGATGCATCACTTCAACTAGGTACAAGCCAATAAATCCCAATTATGCCACTGAACGGCAGCCTGAATGGGGCTGCCGTCGAACACAGTTTTTCTGACGAGAACGTGATGTGAGATGACAATTCTGAGAATAAAGACAACATACAACAAATGTTTATTGTTAGTATGTTATGTTATGATTATCGCACCTTTAAAGCCCAAACGTTTTCGTGGAATCGGCTGTCCCCTGTTGGGAGTCAGAATTGGAAGGGCAGGATCTTTTGTGATGGCACACAGGGGAAGTGAAGAGCGATGCCAATTTGCACAGCGGCGGCTAAGCTGCGGCATGCTGGGAGGGAGGGCGCGGGTGCAGAAGAATGCGCGTGGCACATCTGTGGCGAGAATGCTCACCCATACGCTCGAATTACAATCGCCGCCACCTCATTTGCTAAATTGCCCCGGCTGTCGTGTAATTAGCGCGCAATACGATGCACGAGAGGCCTCTTGTTTAGGTGGATGTTCATTTTTCGGACATTCCGCAGCTGGTCGCCAATGTAATTAGCTTGCCCAGTGTTAAAAACAATTTCATGGAAATTCCAATTGG
Source organism: Phyllopteryx taeniolatus (assembly GCF_024500385.1). Lineage (NCBI taxonomy): Eukaryota > Metazoa > Chordata > Actinopteri > Syngnathiformes > Syngnathidae > Phyllopteryx > Phyllopteryx taeniolatus. Next base: position 21,769,261 of record NC_084511.1, on the reverse strand, counting down.
AACCCCCATTTATCGCGGGGGATACGTTCCAGACCATGCTTGAAACATGTAAAAGCTTTTACAAGTATTTGTTAGCGCCTGTGTCACTTGCTCGCTGTGTCGAAATGGGAGACTATGATATACAGTAATATCACTTTGAGGAAGGGAAAAGACTGGCTCTCATAGTTATCTAAACAAGGGGCAGAGTGTGCTTGCTTCAAGCTGTTTGTCATCCCAGTTGAAGTTCACTGTAAAAACAGATACAAAAAAATAAAACAATCACAAATCGTGTATTCACACACCAAAATGTTCAACCAAGGGTGGCATGGTGACCAAAGTGGTTAACACATCTGCCTCATAGTTCAGAGGCCGAGGGTTCAAATCCAGGCTTCCTGAGTTCCAGCCTTCCTGTGTAGTTTGCATGTTCACCCCGTGCTTCCATGGGTTTTGTCCGGGTACTCCAGTTTCCTCCCACATTCCGAAAACATGCCTGTTGGGTGAATTAAAGACACTAATGGTATACAAGCTCTGGTTGGAAGCCGCCATATTTACGTGCGTAAACGACGACCGTTTATTTACATAAAGACCGAGCATGCGCAGCCCAACACCATTCCGATTCACAGTTTACATGACAAAAATGTACTTCTGATCAGTTTGGCAAAAGGAATATTCCTCACCTTTTAAACCTTGCCATTAAATTGCTAGAGGCTAAGTGACTCTCCGTTGTGTGTTTTTACGATTTTATGTCTCAAAAATATTTTTGGGTGAAAATGACTGGCTATTGTCGTACCAGAGCAGCTCCAACTACTGGAGGCAAATTCCTTGTGTGTTTTTGACATACTGTGTACTTGGAAAATAAAGAGGATTCTGATTCTGATTCTTTTTAATCCGATTCAAGTGTTTATACGGCGCATTTTCATTCAGTTTGAGCTTCTAAACCGATTATGATCGGAATAGAATGCGCCATGTAAAACCTCCTCCAATGTGCCCTGCAATTGGCTGTCCAGGGTGCACCTGCCTCTCCCCCAAAGTCAGCTGGGATAGACGCCAGCACACCCGCAACCCAAATGAGAATAAGCGTTATTGAAAATGGATAGATGGATGTTCAACAAAACCATATAATTTCTTCTAACGAAATTCAGCTAGCTTAATGCTAACATATAATGCAAAACACCATGGAAGGGCTAACAGAAAGTGACATACATTTTATGGTCATTCTAAACCTTCGAACATCTACTACTTTATCACACACGGAGCAGCAACACACAAACAGAGCATACAACAATATTCACAGGCATACTGTATATTTTCTGTGCGAAGTGGGAAAAACAAAATCTACAAGGTGCCATAAACAGAGTTTCTTAAATCTTCGTGAACCTGTCTACCTTGATCAGGTTTCATTCATTTGTGAACTTTCCATCTACACTAATCTCTATCCATCTACAAACACCATGATGCTATTTCCAGTGTTTTCCATAATCAAGGCCACTCCATCATCACTGACTGAATTGTTCCATCTTTTTGGAGATCCTTAGGAGAGCAACAGGAATATGAACGATTTAAAACTTCAACTTGCTGCGGCCGAAATTGATCTTAACTCATTCACTGTCGTGGATGTCATCTGGAATCCTACAGTTTACTGCCGCTGACGTATATATTTTTTCAACGGGTAGTTCCCTGTAGATGGCGGCATTGCATCACTTTGGGTTGGAGATCGACACAGATTTTGAGTAGAAGATAAAGATTAGGCTGGTCCCGTAGATTATGAGGGAGAGAGATGCCAACATTTTGTTGGAAGTGGGACATGTTTAGGCAGCTCGCAGTCAAACAGAGTTTGCACATGTATGCTATAAACAGAGTATGTGCCGTGGTAGTTAGTAGAAAATGTGTGTTGGGATGGTGAGAAAAGGTGGTGCAGTTCATGGAGTGAATTGGACTGATGTTCAAATCGAGCCATGTGGTGAGTGAGCGTTGCTCACGGTGCTTTTCATAGTTGTATATCTATAAATAAATAATTATTTTGCAATAAAAAGCCATTCCGCAGTCATGTTTTTGTTTTAAAGTTTGAGGTGTCACAAAAGGGAAAAAAAATACTAGCATCAAAGTCACTATTCTGCTTGACATGTTTCTTTACACACAAAGCCTGTTTTCTCCGCTTTTCACAGAAACCATTTTCTTGGGGGTCGAAGCAAACCCATATTCTACTGCTGACTGCTAAAGAACAGAAAAAGCTAAAAACAAACTTCTTTTCTTGTGAAATAAATGAGTTTACTGGTTTTAGGTAGGTTCAGTACTTCTATTGTTGCAGGACACAATATTGGGATCATGAAAGATGCTCTAAAATGGCTGGCAATATGGGGAACTCTGCTTTGAGTGAATGTGAAAATAAGATGATAGGATTATTTTTATTCCTTAATTACTGAAAAAAACATGAAATGTAGATGTTTTCACCAGTGCGTGCATGTTAATAATTTCGCTTCAAATTGAACGTGAAAATTTTCTTCTTATATTGAATTTAGCTCATAAATAGTTGCATGAATTCATCTTTAAATGATTAAAAAAAATTGATCATATTAATAAGTTTAGTTTTAATGAAATGTATGAAAGTATGCAAGTATAACTATTAATTAAAAGTTTGAAACGTGAAATTAGTGGGACGATTCCCATTGAGTCTTAAAGCCTAGCGCTAAAGACACAAGATGGAGGGGCTCGCTCACGTCCCCTGACAGCCAATCAATGAGTCTGCCCCACCCACTCCGTACCTGAAATCCACTGGCCGACAGGTCCATCAATCAAATTGAGTGACAGCTGCAGACGGACGCTCTCGCTCGTGCTCTTAATCGATGTGATGGATTTTTTGTTTCTCTCGGCTGCTAGGATATTATGACATCGTCAAATGTATTCAGTTACGCACCAACACAAACACACACACGCTAACCCAAACACACGAAAAATCAAACACAAAACATATAAATGCACACAAACACACACACACACTGACACAAACACATTTTTCAAAACTTGCACAAAAAGACACGCATGCAAACATACACATAAACTCACGATACTACACACAAAGACAAACACACAAACACACTGGTGGGGTCGTGTTCGGGCCCGCTAAAACTGTCACATTAAACTGCTAATTTTGGTGAGTTTTTACATGCAAACAAGTTTGTTGTGATGTTTGTAACAGATGAATCAGCCAATCAGCTCACTGGATGCTGTCTAGTGTGATTTAATTATATCAAAGCCATTGGGCCATTTCTTTTTCTCTTTCAAACACACCTGAAGGGACAAAAAAAAGGCAAAAGTTGAAGATGATGGCAAGAAGTTTAAGTGAAAAAGTCAAGCCATCACTTCCAAAGACATCTGGACGGGAAATAAAACTATTTGTGATGGTGGCTGACCATCTGAGGATGTTTATTAATGACCCCGGCGCGTCTGCGATGGGCTGCCGCGCCGCCGCTGTCCACAAAGAGACGCCTGGTGCTCATCCATATTAATGAGTGGGCCGGCCTGTGTTCTCGTGCCACGTCCAGACAGACTGAAGGACCCGGCCCGCACGCGCTTCTTTATCTTCTTGCCGCGCTGTCAATAACACCCGCCGATGCTCCCGTGATGCCTGGCGGTATCGGTGGTCAAAAACTGAGGCGCAGGTGAAGTTTGATCTACGTACACATGTGCCCAACAGATGAAAGATCTGGATTTGATCCAGATCAAACTTGTTTTAACAGTCAAATGATCTGATCATAAACAAAACCGGCAAAAAATGCTACTTTAGCCTGCTACATCAAAGAATTTAAAATATGTATTAACGATGTGAGTAAATTAGAATTTTCTATATTACATTGATTTGGATTCAATCTGGATTGAACTTGGTGGACAGTCAAGTTACCTATTTATGAACAAAAATAAATGAAAAAATAAATTAAAACCTTTATTCATAATGTGAGCGAGATGTGATTTTCAATATTAATTTGACATTGATCTAGATACAATTCAGATTAAACTTGGTTTTCACTCAAATTATTTGCTCACAAACAAATTTGACAAAAATACTAGGTTTGTATGAACATCACTGCCAAAAGTCACTTTCATTCATCAAAGTATTTCAAGGTTTAGTGGTGATGTGAACAAGATGGGATTTTCCATGTTAATCTGATACTGATCTGGATCCGATTTGGTTCAAACTTGCTTGACAGTCGCAAACAAAATAAAAAAAAAATAAAAAATCTGCATTTTGTACGAGCATGCAAGCATCCATCGATCCATTTTCTGAGCCGCTTCTCCTCACTAGGGTCATGGGCGTGCTGGAGCCTATCCCAGCTATCATCAGGCAGGAGGCGGGGTATACCCCGAACTGGTTGCCAGCCAATCGCAGGGCACATACAAACAAACAACCATTCGTACTCACATTCACACCTACGGGCAATTTAGAGTTGTCAATTAACCTAACATGCGTGTTTTTGGGATGTGGGGGGAAACCGGAGTGCCCGGAGAAAACCCACGCAGGCACGGGGAGAACATGCAAACTCCACACAGGCGGGGGCGGGGATTGAACCCCGGTCCTCAGACGCTCTAACCCGTCTTCCACCGTGCCACCGAATGCAAGCATTTAAAAGTTTATTTACTTTGTGAGTTACTTGAGAGTCTCCATCTTCCATTAATCTGGATCCAATGTGGATTTTGTTAAATTATCATTCATACACAAAACCAATGAAAATCCTTTTTTATATTTCATATTTTTGTATGAATAATAACGTATTTCAAGATTTATTGCCAATATGATCTGATATTGATCTAGATCCAGTCTGGATGACATTTATTTGACAGCCAAAAACAAAACTAAACACAAATATGTTTTTTTGTTGTTGTTTATGTTGAAGTTTTAAGTGAAATATTTCCTACGTTCTAGTTTCCTTAAATGGTGGAATTTTCCATGCTAAATTGATTTGTGTACTAAATGCGCAATTTTGATCCAAACCGTTTTGTTTTTGTAGTTGGTAGGGTTTTAACAGATACAATTAGGGTTTCAAATTATGGTTTCAAGTCAGGGCTAGGTTTTCAACCTAGGGTTTGAAGACATGGTTCGAATTTCAAGTTTTGTTAAAGAGCTTGATTTTCATGTTAGAGATTCAAGTTAAGGTTTCAAGGCAGGGTTATGAATAAGGGTTTTAAACTAGGGCTACAGTTTCTTGCGTAGGGTTACATGACAGGGTTAGGGCTTCAAGCTTTAGTTAGCGTTTTGCATTACGATAAGCATTAATATGTCGGGTTTCAAACAAGGGTGAGGGTTTCAAGATGGGGTTAGGGTTTCAAGATGGGTTTTAAAGCCAGGGTTCCCAACTATAGTAAAGCAAGGATTAGGGGTTTCTAAGCAGAGTTTAAAGACAGGGTTAGGGTTTCAAATTAGGATTTCAAGGCAGCATTAGAGTTCTAAATTGACGTTTCAAGATTGGGTTACTGCTTGACATAGGGTTAGGGTTTACAAAGAACTGTTAGAATTCCAAAGTCAGGCTTTCATAAATAGATTCAAATTAGGGTTTCAAACAAGGCTTAGGGTTTCTAAGTAGGGTTTCATGGCAGCGTTGGGGCTTTAAATTAGGGGTTTGAGCCAGTGTTAGGTTTTCAAGTTATGCTTTAAAGCCAGGATTTGGTTTGCATGTTAGAGATTCAAATCAAGGTTTCAAGGCAGGGTTCCGAATTATTGCTTCAATACAGGTTTGGGGTTTCAAACTAGGGATAGCATTTCTAAGTAGGGTTTCAAACAACAGTTAGCAGTCAGATTTCAAGAAAGTTTCTAGTTAGGGTTTCAGACAGGGTTACGGTTTCAAGTTTGGGATAAACTTTCAAGGCAGGATTGGTGTTTAAAAGCAATGTCTGAAGAAAAGATGAGCTTCAAGTGTTCGAGTCTGAAAGTTGGGTTTGAAGCCTACTATCGTTTATTGGAAAATACTGTTTCATAATGAATGCCATTTCTAGTTTTAACAGTGTGGGTTTCACCAGCTGTCAATCAAGTAACGGGTGGGCGTGGCCTCATCGCAACCAGGAAGTAGCTCTCCGTGCGGGTGGCCGCTATACTAACTCGCAAATGGCTTCGACGTAATGAGGACACCAAAACACGAACGACATCAACATGCTTCAGCTTCAATAACACTTAATTAAATCATTTTCTTCTCTTTTTCCACCCCACTTCCTCTTTTTCTTTTATCAGCACAATGATACAATGTTTGCCAATTATCGGCTCACACAGACCTGTTATCGATGAAGTCCAAACATTATTAAGTGTCAGGGCTCTCGTCATGATCAAAACAATGTTAGCGAGAGGAAATATGGACGAAAACATGACACGCATTAGACAACAACAAATCATCTTTCATACTCATTGTGGGGAATTATGTCACATTGTGTAATTTCATTACTGCCACCACTGCATGTCCATTAAATATTTGCACTTTTTAACATAATGACGTTTTAATGTCTCGCACGAGGAGGACAGGAGACCCCACCGCCACAACCCCCGCCTGCCAAAACATGTGTCGTGTACACTTCATTAGGTACACCTCATTTGGAAGTTTTATGACATAGGATGTGTTTGAAAAACATTATTTTTGTCAATTGTGCAGAAAACAAGGTTTCATAAATAAGAGCACGAAAGGCGTGAATACAACACAAAGTGAGGCTACGAAAAATGAACGAACTAAAAGCAACATGACAAAAGGTTGACGCGGTTAGTGAAGTGAATCGATCTTAAAAAAAAAACAAAAAAAAACAGGGTTGGTGGACGGAGTCACAGTGAAAAAACCCCACAAAAATACAAAAGTCGAAGCAAAAACACTAAACCAAAAAACACAAATATACTCTTACTTACTTAAGAGAAGCAGCAGGAGACGAGAAACAGTAAGCACACAGGATAATGGCGGGCAAGAACTATACGGACAAGCAAGCAAAGACTGAGCTCATGGAGGCAAGCAAGTAAATAGTCCGCCACGAGCTCTCTGTTGCAGGTGCACCTACAATATAAAGCCAGGCACCACAGGACGCACTGCCCACCAAGGCACTGACACACGCTAATATTTTTTGCTTTTGTGGAAACTTGAAAAGAAAAGACAAGACAGAAACAAGGCTGAGAAAGGGCTTTTGATGCCAACATTTTTATTCATTTACAGATATACAACTAAGAAACGTGCTGTGAGCGACGCTGACTCGCCACATGGCTCCAATTCCATGTCAGTGGCTTTTTTACATTGCGTTCGCCTTTGCAAAACACAAACACACACACACACACACACACACACATAAAGCTAAACTTGTCGGACTTTTGAGGCCTTTTTTTTCACCCCATAATATTTTGGTTGAACTTCAAGTTGTTCCACTTCAAGAGGTATTGACTTTGGAGGTTTTCATGACTTGATGCATTTGCCAGCTAAGCGCATGTGTCACAACTCGTGTGTTTGTGTGTGAATGTGTGTTTGTGTGCGCGCGTGTGTGTTATCTTGCTAATTGTGTTTTCCTGACATTTATTGTCCCAGTGAGATCGTTAAAGTCTGTTGCTGTAATCAAAAGCAACAAGTCTGCTTTGTTTCGCACTCTTTAAATCCTCACTTGCGCTCACTCTACCCGATGGGAGTCGGACCCCTGGAATGGGATTTAAAGCGTATTATTATTATTTTTTAAATATCAGAATTTGTCATCTGATTGAATTAAATGCAACTACTCAAAAATGCACCAAAGGTTTTACTTGCATCTAACTTGACAATGATAAACAAAAACGCGATAAAAATGTTATTAATCAGGGAAAAGTTTAACTAATTAAAAACATACAATAACAAAAAATTATGTTAAGGAAATCAACACTGATTAAAAAAATGGGGTAAAACTAACTCAAAAAACAGGATTAACGTTAAAGTTATTTTTGCTGTTAAATTTAGTATAGACAGTTCAGATTTTGTTCATTTACAATTCTTGTGTATGAATGTATGTTGTTCATGAATATAAATAAAATATTGTCTTGATCTATTCAGCCTTCAGTAAAAATAAACAAAAATATGATAATATTATTGTGGAGCCTAAAGATGATTTTTCAAAGAAAATTATCATGTCAAACCATCATCAAAGCCCCCAAGGCTCATATTTGATTAGATTTGGAATGTATTTAATTATGCAAACCACGCGGCGACATCCCATCAGTAAGCTTCACCCTGATTGGTCGGGAAGCTTCTCCCCAATGAGTTCAAGTAGTTCTGCTGTCAGCCGGGACCTGAACGCAACGCCGTGTTGCCTTCAGGCGGATGCGCAGTGAAGCGGACAAACTAAATTAAATAAAAGCAAAAGAAAAAGAAGACAACATCCCATAATGCCGCAGCATCATGACAACAGTTCCAGGAAGGTTGCGTTCAGGGACGCTTCATCGGCTCTTGTAACACTAAACGAACTTGGTCAGGAAATGAAATAAACTCGTAAGAGGCAGCAATCTTTGAGCGTCACGTTAATTTGCCAACTTCCTGTCTGGCGTGAAGGGGATTAGCGGCTGAAAGGCAGGAAGGGAAGTCCTGGCCCGAGGCTTTTTGGGACTCGGACAAGGAGATGCAGAGAGATTCCAAAAAAGAACAAGCGCTCGTCTGTCTGACACCGACAAACAATCAGTTACGCTCGCCGGCTTCGCAACAGAGCTGACAAAATGAATTCTCCTCGGCTGCACTGACCTTGTCCAAGTTGTTTCCATGTACAACCGACAAAAACTGCCTCGAAGGATTCAAGGCTAACCCTGCTGACAACAACCTGTTCTGTGCGCCACCTGTATAATGTTCCACCTGTGTCATATTCCGCCATGACTTGTTCCATCTGCATTATGTTCCACCTGTGTGATATTCCACGATGCTTTGTTTAATCTGTATTATGTTCCCCCTGTCTTATTCCACAGGTTTTGTTCTATCTGTATCCTGTTCCACCCATGTCATATTCCATTCCATTTGTGTCATGTTCCACCTTGTCATATTCCACCATGTTTTGTTCCATGTGTATCAAATCCACCTGTTTCATATTCGACAATGTTTTGTTCCATCTGTATCATGTTCTACCCGGGTCATATTCCACCATGCTTTGTTCCATCTCTATCATGATCCACCTCTGTCAACAACAAGCCCCTGTTGTTTTGTGTGATGCCCTGTGATTGGCTGGTGAGTAGTTCAGGGTGTACCCCGCCTATGGCCCAGAGTCAGTTGGGATAGGCTTCAGCACGCCCACACCCTAGTGAGGATAAGTGGTATGTAAAATTAATGAATGAATCATGTTCCACCCGTGTCATAATCCAGCTGTGTCATATTTCACCATGTTTTGTTCCATCTGTGTCATGCTCCACCTCTGTCATAATCCCACAGCTTTGTTCCACCAGTTTTTTTGGTTCACCTGTATCATGTTCCACCTGGATCATATCCCAAGTTTTGTGTTCCCACTGTGTCATATTCTACCATTTTATGTTCCACCTGTATCATATTCCAACTTTGTTATATTCAACTAGCTTTGTGTCACACCCGTGTCAGTTTCCACCAGTGTTGTAACAGTCTTACGTTACATTTGTGTCACATTGCACCGGTTTTAGTGTGACATCCGAACAGTTTTATATTTTGCGTGTGTCATATAACACTAGATTTCTGGTCCACCCGTACTACATTCTGTCTCACCTGTGTCATATTCCCCCAGTTTTGTGATCCACAATCATAATATTCCACTTATGTTGCATCACGCCAGTTTTGTATTCCAAATTTATCTGGTTTGAACTCTTCAATGTTCCACATAAATCCTGCTCCACCTGTATCATGTTTCCTCCTGCATCATATTCAGTGGCGGTTATTGGCATTTGTGAAGTGTGCGATTGCACAGGGTGGCATGGCTGGAGCAGCAATGCGCCCCAGGAGTGTGGTTTTATTGATATGGGCGAAATTTGGCCCCCTTCCCCACCCACATGTTGACGACTGCATCTATAATATAAAGATGTGCCGCCCGTTGTTGTTGTAGCATTGTTGATTGGCAAGAAATTACCGTCAGCATGCCCCCTTGACGATAGACCCGAGGGGTGCAATCTTGGGCTGTCGCACATGGCGCCATTTAAGTCAGCACCGCTACTGATCATATTCCAACAGTTTTGTGTTCCTCCTGTATCATACCTGATTTTCTTCCACCTCCGTCATATTATAGTTTTTGTTGATCTCTTTAATGTTCCATCAGATTTGCATTCCATCTGCTGACGTTTCAACCAGTCTCGTTCTCCCAAATTGCGACACAGCTGCCAAAACTGCTTTTTCTTGATCTCGCCTTCTTCTTCTTCACGTACATAAGCATCAATAAGGTATACAGTATGCTGTGAATGATTCAGGGTCTCCCGCTGCGCAGCTAGCAGCTGAGGCTAACCTGCTCTGACAAGAACCTCAAGTCGCTTGCGCTAATGCGGGCCGGGAAAAGCGCAATGGGGACGCCGGCAATTTCATTTGGTCGCCAATGCTTCTTTAATGTCAGACTGCGTCAATGTGGTTAGCCTAATCATTGATTAAACTTTCTAGCCGTCACGTGAGATTTAATAAACATGATATAAGATTTAATTAGTTTTACATTCACATGATTTATTTTTAAAATATGCGGACATGAAGACGCTAAATGATTTAGCGGTGTATGCTAAATGTTATATCCACCAGTTCTCTGAGACTTTTCTTGTCGCGACCCGTCTTTGTCGCAACACACACATGAAAATGACTTGCCTCACAGGCCATCACAGCGAGAGTTAATATATCAGTGAGCGTTAACGTCAAATGTCATTTGCTTTCTCGCTTCCGTATTGGATTCTGCCGTTGTTAGATTACTTTTTTTTAAAATTATATACTCCTTGTTTCTTGCTGTAGGTTCCTGCGTTTTTTGGGTAATACTCCCTGCTTTACTCCTTCCTTGTTAGTAGTTGTTTGTTTGTACTTTGTTCATTACTTTTTGTTCTTCTCATCTGTAGCTGTTTGTCGATTCCCTGCTTTGGCTGCTTGTTTTCCAGCGAGCTGATAAAGAATGCGCGCTGCTGATTTGTACCACGTTCATGAATGTTGCTCGTTGTGTCGCGTCCGTCTTTCTGCTTTCCTTCAGACTTATACGGGACATCTGCCGCTTTGTCCTCATCGCGGCGTCGCCTCGGGCCACGAGGACGTCTGTGGGCTCGGACAACGAGTAGAGTGTTCAGCTATGGGGGCTGCGGACTTCCTCTGCTTGCCAGATGATGATGATGATGATAATGATGATGGTGATGATGGAAAATGGGAAGAACGACTGTATGACTTCAGAGCATTCCAATTAGTGGATGAAATATTTTACCATAATAGCACAGATGGTACGTGACAAGATATTGTTTTTGTATGTAAAAATTCACCCAAATTTAAAGTCAGTTAACAAAAAATGAGACAAAACTTTGGCAGATCATGTGTATTTCATGTACTGTACATATATTTGTGTTTATATCATCTGTATACTCTTGTGTAAATAGCATGCATGTTCATTTTTGTGTATGTTGCATATGCACGTATTATGCGTATAACTATAACTGTATATATACTGTGTGTGTACAATATTTGTTTATATTATTGTGTAGCTATCATGTGTTTATAATTGTGTATACCGTATAGTGTATCATTGTGTGTATTACTGTGGGAATAGCATGTGTGTGTAATGTTGTACATGTATCATGTGTGTTTATCCTGTGTATATAGAATTATGTAGCTGTCATGTGTGTATTATTGTGTATCATATATACTGTTGTGTGTAGTATTGTGTACATAGCTTTATGTGTATTACTGGGTTTACAGTGCTGTGAAAAAATATTCACACCCTTCTCAAATTACTTTTTGGCAGTTTCCCCACTTTAATGTTTAAGATCGTCAAACAAATATATCAGAAAAAGATAACCCAAGTAAACATAAAATGCAGTTTGTGAGTGTGTGTGTGGATATATCATTGTGTAGCTATCCTACGTGTATTATTGTTGTTCATACTGTATATCATGTGTACTACTGTCTGTATTATTTTGTATTATATGTACTGTATATCTCGTGAGTTTAGGTTTCCTGGTGTGTGTTTGTGTATATATCCTGAGTGTATTATGTTCACATTATGTATTATTGTGTATATACAGTATCATTTGAATGTATAATTGTATTTTGTTGTTGTTTATATGTGTGTTTATATATATATATATATATATATATATATATATATATATATATATATCATTGTGTAGATAATATGTTTGTGTGTGTGTGTGAATGATGGCCTCTCAGTATCAGGAAAGCAATCCAATTATGAGGATAATTTGTGCAGCCGTCTCACGCTGGTGAGAAGCACTTTCTAATATTTCCTACAATTCCTTGCGGGCTGATCATATATTCTTTATGGGGGCATCGTCATCATAATAATCAGAATCACATGCCAGTGACTTCTCCCTCCTCCCGTCAAAAGTGCCAGCGATGCCTTTACTGGTAAAAACTAAAATGAAATTCTGGCTGAGCGGGCCAGGACGCCGATTGACTTCCTGCTGGCTGTTGATGGAGACAGGAAGTGGCGGGAGGCGGCAGGAAGTGGTGGTGGTCCTGCTGGAGTTTATGATGCGTGCAAATAGAGGAATCTGCATACGCTGGCAGACGTGAGTTTGCCTGATGGTTGCCAGGACGCCGAGGTGATCATCATCATCACGATCATCCTAATGACTTTTCTCACAACAAAGACGCCACATGAAGGAGGACAGGAAGTTGCAAAATGGAAGAAAAGATGGCAAACTGAGAGGAAGATGCTGTCGGGACACCCACTGATCCTCGGGTAGGCACATTTTTGTACCCAGGGGCACACTAGACTCCTAGGTGGGCTAGGTCATTTGTAGATGATGTTAAAGGACAAAACAGTTTTGGGGGCATTTCAATTGAGCCATTGATAACTAGAGTGGGCTAATACCATTTGTATCACTTTGCAGTTTTATGGCTGCAAATTAATTTGTGGGATTTATATCTTGTTGATTTATATGACACTGATTACTTTTCCTCACATTTTGGCATTTTGCCAAATACAGTGATTTTGGAATTGGATCATATTGGATAATCATATTGGATCAAAATGGTTGCGCTTTTATCCACAGCTCAGGTATTGTCACCATCTTCACTTCAATTATGTTGGATCCAGGTCAGTCAAAGAAAAGAAACAAACTGGGATTCGATCAATTTAGCGCAATAGTGGTCTAAATCCAAACAGCTCTCAAATTGATCAATATTTCATAAAAGATACACTACTTACTTATGAGTGTTCTATCAATCTCTGAACCTCACTCTCTGAGATGCTGGCCCAGTGAACCACTACATACCAACTTGATGATGCTCATGCCTCGTTTGAAGCATTTGTTTGATGATCTTAAACATTAAAGTGGGGAAACTATGCAGAGAAAAAAAAAGCATTTAAGAGGGGGACAAATTTTCACAGCACTGTATGTCATTTATTTATAGAAATATGTTTTGATATACGTAAATGTGAAAAAGACATTGTTGACATTTAAAGTTCCTACGTGTGCTTTGTCCTTGTCTGCTGCTATAAGGTTCCGCCACTTACCCGTGCCGGAAGGAAGTGCTTTCCCCTATTTTGCCAAATGCAGTTCCTTGCGCATATACCCAATTCCTCGAATTCTTGTGAGTGGCCTAATTGACTCGAAACGGCTGCTTTAAACCAAAATGCACGACTTCCTGTTCAAATTCGGCGTCCGAAACGACATGGTTGAAAGTATGTGAACTACTACTTTAGCAATGGGGCACATGAAAACTTTTTTTTCAAAGTGCACATGGATGACGTCTCGCTTGTAGCGTTGGCGTGCGATCAGAGTCGGCCGTCTTGTAAAGTTGTGTAAGTTGCGCGTTTGTTGTAATTTGACGTCAAGTGTCTATGACTATACAGGGAAGCACAACAGCTCAAAACGACGACCACACCACAAGCAAAACACGGCACGGCAAGCTAAAACCCGCAGGGACACCGGATAAAAATAGCAGCGAGTAATTAAGACCACATACACATATGACAGCCCGTGTGCATGTGTGTTAATATTAGATTTAATACTTCTTCTCCCCGCAGACTTGTCAAAGATGAGGAAGCTCGGCTAAACGTGCAGAAAACGACGCAATCATCAAAGCCTTCATCTCCGTTTTGAGTCCCCATTGTTTCCAGCTGCTTTGACCATTTAAACACGCAAATAAGCTGCAGATTGTCTCTCATTTGGATTAGACCGCCGCTAATTCTCCAGATGTTGCCGCGTAAATAGTAACCCTTTAAATATCCGCCCATCCATTTGTCCACAAACCAACAAAGAATGATATAAAAATATATTTCACCTAGTTTAAACGAGTCAATGTTATACAGCTGCAGTGTACCTTGATTTACGAGTTCAATTTGCTATAGGATCAAGCTTGTAACTCAATTTACTTCAGATACATTTGCCCCATTGAGATGAATTGAAATGCCATAATTTGTTCCAGGACCCCAAAAACAAGACATTTTTTAAACTTGTTTTTTATGAAGAAAAATAGCACGGCATTGTATCAAAACATATTAAAAGACATTGTAAAGGAATTAACTGGTTTTATAAAGTGTAGTTACTGTACGTTCTACAGTATTGGATAGTAGTTTTGGATGTGTCTTTAAGGGCTGCGGCCTACGAGCTAGAGTCAGTCAGTGTGTGAGTGCCTGGGCGTGAGTTGTGGCCTACAACAGTGTGTTAAGTGTCCTCCTTCAATAAACCGCGGAAAGCTATTGGTGACTGTGGCTCTCCTTGCAAATTTCTTTCCAAGGGATGCTACTGAGTGACTTTTTGGGGGCTCTTGATCTAAAATATACAGCATAGATTTTCACCAAGATACAAACTGAATTTGACGGCCACCAAAAGGCGATTCATTGGTCTGAGGAAAAATAATAAACGGGGATTCCAAAAAGGCCCTGATACCACCTGCTGTTCCTAATACGTGAATCCAAAGTGTAAATCTATGTTTTTCATTTAAAGACTTTAATGGGAAATATGGCAAATAATGCAACGAATCTGCTTAAAGGCGTTTTTTGGGGGGTGTTATATTGATGATAATGTGCCGCTAAGCCGGATGTAAATGCCCATTTGTTCAGAATTAACGGCAGTATTAGGTTTACTTGGAATACGATTTAATGGAAACAACATTAATGCTTAAGGTTGTCGAGTTAGATGTTTATGTTAGGGTTACAGCGCGGTCACTTTTTTTGCTGGCTGCCTAATGAAGCAGGTGGCAAGTCAAGAAGGACTTGCTGCGCAGGGGCCAACACACTCAGCTGTGACGTGAAATAATGGAAAAATAAACCAAAAAAAAAAAAAAAACCTCACTGTATTTAATTAGAAGACATTTTGGCTTTATTGGCAACATCCATCCATTTTCTGAGCCGCTTCTCCTCACTAGGGTCGCGGGCGTGCTGGAGCCTATCCCAGCTGTCATTGGGCAGGAGGCTGGGTACACCCTGAACTGGTTGCCAGCCAATCGCAGGGCACATACAAACAGACAACCATGCGCACTCACAGTCACACCTACAGGCAATTTAGAGTCTCCAATTAATGCATGTTTTTGGGATGCGGGAGGAAACCGGAGTGCCCGGAGAAAACCCACGTAGGCACGGGTTGAACATGCAAACTCCACACAGGCGGGACCGGGGATTGAACCCGGGTCCTCAGAACTGTGAGGCTGACGCTCAAACCAGTCGGCCACCGTGGCTTATTGGCAACAATTGTTTGCTATTCTTTTTGATCTAATGATAATAATGCTCATAATCTGACTCTTTTAAACATTTAATTTCATACTTTTGAGGAGGTGCAGATGTTGCTCAAATGTAACAATTACAGCAGGAGCCTTTAAATGCTACTTAACTCCTTGCCTGCCAGCTGTTTTCAAAACAGTGTGTCCCATATTGGCAGCCGTTTTAGAGCGTGTTGACAGATCTTTTAAGACCCACAGAATATTGTGTTCTGTCAAAATATAAAAACAAACTAACCTAATAGAAAATGTAGACTATTGTTTTACCACAGAAAAAAAGCTATGTTATGTCCGTTCTTTAGTAATCAGCAGTAGAACATGGATTGTTTTCACCAAAAACACCAGCTTCTGACCTATTGCTTGGAATTGAGGACATTATGGGAAAGTAAAATTGGAATTGATGGGACTTAATGGGACATGGTGCAACAAGTCGGGGACATTATGTGTGTCCATGGCAACCAGATGACTCTTACAGGCAGACAGCAACATTGACAACTGTGTGTGTGTGCGTGCGTTTGCTTGGGTGTGCACTGGGCATCTAATTGGCAGGAGCTCCTGTCAATCACGGAGACACAAGGCCGGTCACACCTGACTTCTCCGCTGTGATTGACAGGCCCCAGGGACCAATCACAGAAGGCAGGCAGGCTTCTAAGCAGGCCTCACTTGCCTCACAACTTTTTGTCTTTTCACAAAAACATGCATTTCAACTTTCTCTTTCTTCTTACTTTTTACAAAACACCAAATGTCAGATCAATAAAGTCGATTGGAAGAATGAAAGCATCTGCAAAAATACCTTTGAACCCTCCAAAACCCAGTAGGTAGCACCCGACACCAGTTATAGCATTCGGCACAAAATTGGGTGTACGTTTATCAAAACAAGACACACAAGGATCCATGCACAAAAATAAACTTCAACGCCTGACACCAGTGGCACTAACCAATACAAAATTGAGTGGACTTGTCTATCAAAACAGGACGCACGAAAAAGTCTCAAGGACCCATGTCTGAAATTTAACAGGAAGTTGGGCATTTTATTTCAAAAATTCATGTGAAGGGCAATTTAGTCATCCACACGAACCCGCCCCCAAAAAAAAAAAAAAACAGATAAAAATAAAAAATAAAAATGTCAGCCCGCAACAACAGTTTTACGAATCGACACAAAATTGGGTGGACGTTTATTGAAATAAGACACATGAAAGTCTCAAGGACCTATCCCTGAAATTGAAATCATTGTGGTTTGAAACAGCCATGTGAGAGACAATTTTGCCATCCACGCAAAAAAAAAATAAAAATAAAAATAAATACAAAATCAAATTTGCTCCTGATACCAGTTTAACCATTCGACATGAAATTGGATGGACATGTCTATCTTAACATGACACAGGAAAAAGCCTCAAGGACCCATGTTAAAAATCAAACAGAAAGGGGCCATTTTGGTTAGAAGAAGCCATGTGAAGTTCAATTTGGCCATCTACTTGAAAAAACAAACAAAAAAATCATCCCCCGACACCAGTTTCACTGACCTGACCAATTGGAAATTGGGTAGATATGTCTATCTTAACAGGACGCATGAAAAAGTCTCAAAGACTCATGCCCAAAATTCAGCAGGAAATCAGCCGTTTGGGTTCGAAGCAGCCACATTTCCAGTCTCATACTTTGATAAACCTAAACCTAAATTAGCCCCAATTGTATTCTATACAAGGACAAGCTGAAAGTCACAAAAACAAATGGTCGCCACCTATAGGGATGAAGTGGAACAATCGCTTACGAAAGTTCAAGTAGAACGTGGTGTTGAAATGTGAAGTGCTCAAAGTACAGTTAAGTCTGATGGCAGTGATGTCAGCTGTCAGCGTGAAAAAGACATCTGACAGCATGTAAGGGGTGAACTGCCATTTACCTCGTTTTCATCTTGCAGTCAAATTGCCCAACGGGCTTTTGTCTTTTCGCCTCGGAATGATGGCGAGTAATCACAGGCTGCTAGCTGGCGGCGTCTGGAAAAAAAAAAAGGCCTGAGCTCGTGCCGACTTGACAGGATGAATACAATGCCACCGCCTTGATGAATTAAGCGTCTCTCACTCTCTCCTTTTATAATATATTTTCTTTTCATGTACACTTCCATCCTCATTCTCCCCCAGGTTCTGTTTTTAAACCATCAAGTCCACAGATGAAACGTGTTTCTCGACTCTCTTGCGCTAATCACAAGAACGCCTCGCAAATGTCAATGTCCTTGTGTGTCCGTCGTGGCTAATTGGAGCTGAATGGGTTTAGCACATTTTCTGCCTTTAATGATGCGCTTCCTTCGCTTCGTCACGACATTAATGACAAAGCAACATTGTAACAAGCATCTTGAACGACAACACCCCGCGGGGTAAACAAGTTAACAAAAAAATTTGAAAATGATTAAAGGACAACATGCTACTTTAGCATATTGGACAGTTAGCATGCTAGCATCTAGTTTCAAATGTGAAGCATAGACGCTTCTTGTCATGTGGAGATAGGCTGCAAATAACGTGAGTGACAAACACTACAATAAACAAGTCAAGAAGAGAAGAAACATAAAACAAAGGCAAAGCAAGGGGATTTGCATACAAGATGTAGTCTTAAGTCGAGATTTAAACATTTCTACAGAGGTAGCTGCTCTAAGGAAGTAGGGAATTAGAAGTATGGAAACCAAAAGTACTGGAGCCCGAACAGAGAATGCTTCCTCAACAAACTGAGAAATGCTTGAGTGCCCTCAAGTGCCCGTCGTCCTAGGGCACCATCAAGAACATGCTCACTGGCCATATCGTCCTACGGTACGGAAGCCACACTTCGTCCTGCCAGAAGACTCTATACAGCCAGCGAGATTATCGGTGCCACTTGTCCATCAATACCAGAGATTGTTCTCACCTGAAGAGCCATCAGCATCGCTGCCGACACCACGCACCCTTCATACTCTCTTCAGCCTCCTGCCTTCGGGGATGAGATACCGCAGCCTCCGGGCCCGTTCCTCAAGAATGTCAAACGTCTTCATGCATCAGGCTGTCAGGATAATTAACTCTGTCCACTATCCCCGCCCCCCATGACTGGACTATAACGATCAACATTCTACCTCACCTGCTATTTAATGTTGTACAATTGTTTGGTACGTTTTGCACTTCTCCCTGGTTGATTGGCCCTCTCTAAACTCACACAGACAAATTCACTGGGTCATGTTTATCTACAACACACTCATTGGCAAGACCCCACCCTATCTTGGCTCTTTGCTCACCATGCATACCACCACCTGCACTCTCCATTGCAGCAGTTTTATTAACCTCTTCGTTCCCATTATTTTTGCCTGATCTTTTCATTTTTCGCCCCCAAACGACTGGAACGCTCTGTAACAAAACTGACCTCAGTCATCCCAATATCATCCTTAAAAAAGTTATTGAGGGATACTGTACATGATTGGTACACCTGTTTTTTAGTCTGTTATGAACCTTTTATTCACCATGTGCTATGATTTTATGTAATGACCTATGTACAGTAACTACAGTTTATCACGCTGTACATTTTGTTGTCTATGTACTTGTTGTGTATGTACAAAGCAGAAGTACTTCAATGTGACAGTTGAGAACGTGTGGGGGGGAGTCAAATCATTAATGTTGTTGAGTCGGAGCAGTCAATTGACTCTTTGCAAAAATGCAAATGAGGGCTCCTCACTGGAACACAGACACACACGCACGCATGCACATATGCATGAACACACACACACACAATATCAGTGAAACATGTTCACATCATTAAAAGTCTCCTGCTCACATCTGACACATGCTAATTGAAACTGGCCAATTACATTCGTACAATTTGTACAACAGACAGTCTGAGGTGGAAGGCCACACACACACACACACAGACACACACAAACGCACGAGCACAAACACGCGCACACTGGCTTGTTGATGAAGCGACTGCAGAATCTTACCAACGCTGGCCAACAATAAAAGTTGCTATATGGAGTCAGTAAAAATACTGCCAACAAGGTTTGTTTTCAAAGTTTTAACAGAAACTTGTGTTGAAAGCATTGCTATGGAAACATCGATACTGCAGCGATACCAGTCGTCATGACACTGACGTCGATTTCCGAGACAGAATATGAATACAGTGGTGCCTGAGATACAAGTGACCCGACTTGGGCAGGACACAACAGGTGAGGCTGGGGGAGGCCACCTCATCCACACGCAGCATCAGCACTGGGGCGCCCCAAGGTTGTGTCCTCTCTCTGCTGCTCTTCTATCTCTACACGAACGACTGCATCTCAACGCACCCGGCTGTCAAACTCCTGAAGTTTGCAGATGACACCACTGTCATCGGCCTCATCAAGGACGGTGATGAGTCTTGTATATCGACAGGAAATGGAGCGGCTGGAGCTGTGGTGCGGCCGACACAACCTGGAGCTGAACACGCTCAAGACTGTAGAGATGATTGTGGACTTCAGGAGGCATCCTTTGCCACAGCTGCCCCTCACGCTGTCCAGCTGCCTTGTGTCAACCGTCGAGACCTTCAAGTTCCTGGGAATTACAGTCTCTCAGGACCTGAAGTGGGCGATCAACATCAACTCCGTCCTCAAAAAGGCCCAGCAGAGGATGTACTTCCTGCGGCTTCTGAGAAAGCACGGCCTGCCACCGGAGCTGCTGAGACAGTTCTACACAGCGGTAGACGAATCAGTCCTGTGTTCTTCCATCACAGTCTGGTTTGGTGCTGCTACAAAAAAGGACAAACTCCGACTGCAACGGACAATCAAAACTGCTGAAAGGATTGTCGGTACCCCCCTACCCACCCTTGAATACTTGCACGCTGCCAGAACTAAGACAAGAGCGTGCAAAATCCTCTCGGACCCTCCACATTCCGGTCACCAGCGCTTCCAGCTCCTTCCCTCAGGTAGACGCTACCGATCAATGCAAACTAGAACTAGCAGACATTCCAACAGCCTCGTCCCTCTTGCAATCAACTTCTTAAACACCTAACCTACAATTCCATTACAACATGCTGGCAATTTTTTTACTTGAGTTTGTTGTCACATTTCTGTGGGGCCAATTATACATACTCGTGCACTCACTGTAGTAGTCTCGTAACACTGCACTATTTGCATACATGTTGTTGACCAATACTGGCGACTCATGCCAGAGTAGCATCTGCTCCATTTGCACACTGATTGAGGACTATCTGCAACCTTTGCACAATCAACATTGTCCCAGATTATCGCACTACTCGCTTGAAGTCTCGGCGTCCTTTGCACAATAGTCATTGCACCGGACTATTGCAATATTAGTCATTCGAACTGCTCTAAGTGCTAGAGCACAAATGTCCAAAAAAATAAATAAATGTACCGGCATTACCAGATAACTATTAACCCTTTAATGCTCAGTGACAGTTTTTTTTGTCAATGTCTTTATGTCTCAAAGTGTTCTCTGTCAATTGACTGTCTGCTGTCGTACTAGAGCGGCTCCAACTACCAGAGACAAATTCCTTGTGTGTTTTTTGGACATCCTTGCCAAATAAAGATGATTCTGATTCTAATTATGATTTTATACATCCATCCATTTTCTGTACCGCCTATCCTAATACAGTGCTATTTTTTGTTGAATAAAAACACGTACCCAAAAAATAGTGATGCCTTTTTGGGGGCTGGAATGGATTAATGGCATTTAAAACTGTTCCGCTTCCTCTCGCTGGCACGTTTCGGCGGGCATCTCCTTGAGGCCGAAGCCCAAAGGACGTGGCGACCATTCGTCTTCCAGAGCGCCAGCCTCAATCGCGTCTTTGTTCCTCTAAATCTAATAAAGAGGCCGATTGCTTTTGCTAATCACCCGCCGTCTCCCCGCCGTCGCTTATTGCCGCCATTAATTTCACAGATAACGGGCTCTCTGCATCTATGTGTGTGCATGTATGTGTGTGTGCTTGGTGTGTTCTTTACAGTCAGTTGCCCGCATGTTAGAAGTGATACATCACAAAAGCTACAAAGAAAAGTGGAACGTCATTGGTTGGCTTTGCTGTCACGGCTGACGCGTCATTGGACGAAATACATGTTAGTCACTATAACACACACGCACGCACACACACACACGCACCACTCAGGGTCTGTACTTGTCAGGCACTTCAAGCCTGACGCAATTATATTTGTTTTTGTCTGTTGTATGTATTTAAGGCCTTTTGCTTAAAAAACCAAAACCAAAAACAGAAAAATTAACCTGCTCAAACCACCTGCAATCTTAAAAATTCAGCCCCCAAAGCCAATTTCACTTAGCACCATGAAACTTGGTACTCATGTCTGTCTTGAGTAGACCCACAAAAAAAGTCTCATGAAGCCATGCCTGAAAAGACACAAGGATTCGGACATTTTGGTTTGAAGCTACCATTTTAGGGTAATTTTAGCACAGGGACAAAAAAAGTTGTACCACTAGCCCCATCTGTAATTTTGAAAATCCAGCCCCCAAAGCGAGCTTCACTTAGCTCCATGAGAAGTTGTGGACATGTCTATCATGAGAAAACCCTCAAAAAAGTCTGAAGGAGACAAGCCTGAAAAGACACAGGAAGTCTACCATTTTGGTTTGAAGAAGGCATTTTAGGGTTAATTTCCATGGATCCTGGCCCTAGAATGATGAAAAGAAAATGTCTGTCGTCCATCCTGGAATTTTGAAAATTCAGCCCCAAAGACCAGTTGTCCTTAGCGATTTGGTAGGCTTGTCTATACTGAGTGGACCCACAAAAAAAGTCTTGAGAAGCCATCCACGGGAAGTCGCCATCAAACGGGAAACTAATAAGTCAACTGTTCAAAGAAGTAGTGTTGGTGGTCTCCTGCACAGGAAAATAACTGTAGAATACGAAGAGGCGTCGGCTCTATTAAAGCTGCCATTAATCTCCCGTCTATTGATTTAGCATGCCCCTAATGGACGTATTGTCCCAGCGCAGGGACATGTTCACAAATACAGGAAGTGGTGCTCAGATGCTAATTGGTCACAAAGAGGGTTAATCTGACATCAAAGTCCATCACGACAGGAAGTCAGCGGTGACATGGAGCTCTATTTCCTCACTCTCATCTGGCCATCATCACCATAATGAAGCACATCCAGCATTGATCACAAAGTCACAAGACAATTGAAACATGCTTGTGTTTGTCAGGATGTGAATGCTTCAATCAAACGGGAGTGTGCCATCAGTGTCGCTGCCATCTTCTCACATCATTAATTGGCCAGAATTCTATCCTCATGTCTGTATGTTATCACTTTGCAAAAACACCATCAGAGGTAACAAAAGTACTTACGCTGAGTAAAAGTAGAGATACCTTGAATCTCATGAAAGTAGTTTGGGTTCAACTCCCGTACTGAAGTAAAAAAAAAAAGTCCAAACTCTAAAATGGACTTGACTCATTTACTGCGATCCGTTTTCAAAGAAGGAACTCTGCTTTCAAAACATGCTGTTTTAGAGTACTTTGACTGATCTTTCAAGACCAGCAGAATATGGTGTTTTGCGACAATATAAACTCTTAACCTTACCCCCAAAAAGAGTACACTCTCTTCTTTCAACAGAAAACAAGCTTTTTCCATTTTTTAGTAATCTGCACTAGAAAATTTCACCCAAAGTGAAGATTTCACCCAAAACACCGGTTTCTAATCAAAATATTGAGAAAACCAGCTTTTCGTGAAAAGAAACTTGTCAAGCAGATCAGTGACTTTTATTTTTTCCTTTTGTGACACCTTCAATTATAAAACAATCAAAATGAGAATGAGCTTTTGATGGCAAAATCCTTTATTTACAGAACAACTAAGAAACGCATTGTGACGGACGCTGACTCATTGCATGGCTCAAGCTAAACTACAGTGGCCTTTTTACATGCCATTTGTCATTCCATGAACTGAGTCATCTTTTTTCACTGTCGCGAAACAAACTTTCTACTAACTACCGTGTCACACACTCCGTTTATACCATATATATATATATATATATATATATATATATATATATATACTCTGTTCGAGTGTGGGTGCCTAAATTTTAAACAGAAATAAAACTTCCAACATGTTGGCATTTCTCTCCCTCATAATCGACATGACCAGCCGAGATTCACCGCCTAGTTTTTATCTTCTGCTCTAAAGCTGTTCTGAAATCTAAAGTGATGCAATGCCGCCATTTACAGGGATGGGATATGTTCATCATTACAGTTGGTTAAAAAATTTATATTCACAGAAAAATTGGGCGAGACCCTCTTCCATACCTACCCATTGAAAAACATACTTAACGAATATGTTGGTAACAGTAAATGGTTGGATTCCAATTGACAAATCCACTGTAATCAGCAGCGAGAAAGTTAAGGACAAAAGTTTTTTTTAAAATGAATTTTTACCATGAACTATAAATAATACACATTTTGATAAATTGGCACAAAGAAAACTAAAATTATCCATGCACAACATTGTTTCCCTCTTTTATTAACTAAAATAGTGCTTCTTTGTGTTTTTGCTAAAAAAATCATTACTTCTCTAGAATCACTTTTGCCAGGACGCCATCATTTATATGCAATCCCTTCACCAAAATATCATAATCTCATTCATATGTAAATATTTCGCCAGGACGTCATCAGTTCATTCATTGATCAACATTTGCCAGAAAACCCTCATTTGTTCGTATATAAATACTTCGTCAGAACGGCATCAGTTCATTCGTACATCTATGCTTTGCCAATATCGCACTTTATTCCTTCACCAGCGTGCCATCATCTGGTTCATATGCAAATGGATTCGCTAGAATGCCATCAGGTTGTTCAAATGCCATCATTACATCAGAAAGTTATCTGGTTTGTACGTAATCACTTGGCCATCATCTTGTTCATATGTAAATATTTTTTCAGAATCTCATTATCTCTTTTGTAAATCAATACTTTGTCAAAATCATACTTCATCACTTCACCAGGATGCCATTAGCTCGTGCCCACATCATCACTTGACCATCAGGTCATTCGTATGTCACCATCTCGTTCTACTATCTCATCTCCAACGGGACTCATCATCCGGCAGGAAATGATATCGTCGCGCACGACTTCAGCCTTCCTCTCTTATCAAAGCAGCCACAAGTCCCAAAACGGTAACCTGCGTCCGTTCGGATAAGCGACGCGTGCCAACCGGTCGCTGGCGCAGCGATAACTAATCTGGATTTAATGTGTATGCCCCCGCCAGGGCTTCGAGCACGAGAAGTTTGGCAAAAGTGACGTTAATGCAGCACTCAGAGGATGTTTGCATACCCCCTGAGGATACAGCCTAATCCCTGCGAAGGAGACCAACACGGACCCCCTCAAGACGCCACGGGGGAAAGTGGCAAACAAGAGCTTGTGATTGGCCGGAGAGGAAGACGAGACATGAGAATTAATATAAAAAATAAATGACACTTTTATAGCACTTTTCATGACACCCAAAAACTTCTGCCTGGAGAGAAATCTGTCTCTATGCTAACACGTTATCACATTAGGTTACATTATGTTGCGTTACACGCGTATACAGCAAGATACGATAAGTAATGTTAGGTTTGGTCACGCAATGTTAGATTATGTTAGTTTGAGTTAGATTAGGTTATGTTAGATTAGGTTACATACAGCCATGTTATGATTGATTGGTTTACATTAGTTTAGGCTATGTTAGTTTGCGTTAGGTTAGGTTACTCGTGTTGTGCTGAAGACCACGCTACCCGAAACCAAGATTTGCCCAAGCCAGAACCCATAGAGAACAAGACAAGACCAAGATTGAGAGTCAACACCAAGACCGAGACAAGCTGAGACTGTGACAAGACCAAGATCATAAAAATCCATTTTAAAATCCATGACAAGATTGAGCAGTTTAAGAGTGTTCTCTCTTTAATTTCAATGTTCTTTTAAATACATTTGACAGACAAAAACAGTGTCTGCTCTCTCTCTTTCAAAGCACAACATGCAAAAATCTCAAATTTTAACAATTTATTTTCTTGCAAAATATAAATCCTTGTATTTATATAAAAAAAAAAAAGAGGAGATGATTCTAAAAAGAGCTTGGTTGCATTTAAAAAACATAAGAGTCTGCAGCATTTTGTGACCTCAATGTGCATGGTGGGGTCTCATAATATTTCCCTCTCTACTAAAAACCCTCTGAACTGGTGTAGAGGAGGGAACTGAGAGTACTTTCAGTGTCAACTTAGTGGGAATCTGTCATGGATTTTTTTCCCAAAAGACAAAGGGCATTGTTAGTGTCAGAATCCTGGATGGCATCAAAGTATTTGCTTATCTGAGCCCTGAAATGTTTGAGTCCTGTCCTAAGATGTGTTTTTTGTGAGCATTGTAGGGAGAAAGGAGGCGTAGGAATTTGACAGGTGGCAAGTCATTTGGTGAAAAGCAGATCAGTGCTGGTCTTGACCGGTCTCGATGGGAAATCTCGAGTTCGCCCAGTCCCAGACCAAGACAAGACCAAGACTTTTGGCAGTTCAGTCCGATACAAGACCAAGACCTTCAAATGCAGTCTCAAGACCGGTCTTGAAACTAGTCTTAAGTGTTACAACAGTATAGGTTACACTCAATTAGGTTAGATTTCATTAGGTTATTGTTTAGGTTAGAAGCACCCCTAAAATAGGTCTAACAAGGCCACTGGGCTGGAGGGAGATGATTGGTTGACACAAACAACAGGGATGACAAGAGAACAGGTGGAGACGAAAAACCAAACGAGCAGACAAGACATGAAATTGGGACACAGAAAAACATGACATACCATGAAACAAAACTAATCTAACCTAAAGGGCCTATCTCACAGGCGGATACGTCGCCAAGACTGCCGAGGGTGATCCGCTAATTGTGACAGTCAGCTATGTTAAGCTTTTTCTCTATGTAAGCACATAGAAAAATGCATTAATCAGAATCAGAATCATCTTTATTTGCCAACTATGTCCAAAAAACACACAAGGAATTTGTCTCCGGTAGTTGGAGCCGCTCTAGTACGACAACAGACAGTCAATTTACAGAACACTTTGGAGACAGAAAGACATTGACAAAAAAAAAAAAAAAACAGTCACTGAGCAGTAAAGGGTTGCTAGTTATCTGGTAATGCCGGTACAATTTTTTTTTTGACAATTGTGCAAAAAGATGCAGAGTCCTCTAGCACTTAGAGCAGTTCGAATGACTAATATTGCAATAGTCCGGTGCAAGGACCATTGTGCAAAGGGCGCTGAGACTTCAAGGAGTGTATGCGGTACCGTCCATAAAATCCAAAATATCAGGGCGATTTTCAGAGGTTGCCATGAGCATAGGTAGAGATGTCCATATACATTTTGGTGACGACTGATTGCAGTTTTGTGACATTAAGCAACATTAAGCTTTTACTCTATACTGAGCATGTAGAGGATTCTCCAAAAGGTCTCTGATGAAATCGAAGATGTTTGATTTCATCGCGACTCCCTGGCGAAGCCGGCTAGTCTGCAGGAGACTCCGGGAGATATCAATGAGATGTCTCCGCAACCAGAGGAGACTCCAGTCGCCATCAGGTCGCCAACTAATCTCCAGGCCAGTGAGCTAGGGGTCTAAACAATGCAAAAGTGCACATGAACGCTGATCGTGACAGTTCCATTGCACTACGCTACATTACATTAAGTTACCTTACATTGGTTAAGTTACATTCGTTAAGGTTAGTTTTGGTTAAATTAGGTTACATCAGATAAAGTGAAATTAGGTTAAATTAGGTTGTGTTACGTTACGGTGTTCGAGTCAGTTCAGATTGGCTGCTTTATGTAAGGTTAAATTAGGTTCCATTGGATTAGGTTGTGAATAAGTTAGTTTAATTCAGCTTCCCTTGGCAGCAAGAGAAGTAATAAAACATCACAATCATAACATCATAATGATATTACAGTTCATGTGAACATGAGTCACACTTTTTATTATGAAAGAAATTTACTGTGCTTGTTGACCCACTTTTTGTTTTCCGCCACTGTGGCGACACACGGCCATAAAGCAGCCAGGGAGGAAGAAGAGGAGGATGAAGAACAAGGGAGAAGAATGGAGCTTTGCTCTCAAAAGGTCCTTCTCCGTGAATGTGGTCTTTTATCGCTCAAAGTGAGGATGCTGTCTGGACCGTCCAGCACTGGGACACAATTAACTCCCAATTTAGCCCCTATCAAGTAGACAGCGCTTGACATTTAATTTCCTCGCCAAGAGAAGAAGAAGTGTTCCTGTCAGCAGCACCGAACAGCCTTCAGAGGCCGTCCAGCTGTCACTTTTCTTCTTTTTGTCACACTCTCACGCCATATGCGTACACATTTAGCGCACTTATTAACACCTCACACGATAAAGAAAGACTCTCCAGCGAGTTTCAAAAGCAAACAAATTTCTAAAAGTGTCAGTGGGGATGCTTAAATGTGCTTTTTAGAGCATTTCCACTTTTAAATGATATTTCTTGCACTGTACGGTGTTTTAATTGTACTTTTTTTGTCTTTGTTTTAAATGTTTTTAAGCTGTTTTTTAATCATGTAAAGCACATTGAGTTACCTTGTGTATGAAATGCGCGATATAAATACATTTGCTTTGATTTACAAACAAAATTCTCATATGCATTCAGTGGCGAGACAGAGGAGCGAGAATAGATAGACAAGAAGAAGACTTGGGCCCCCAGATACCACCGATACCACCCCAGAGAAGAGCTCTAACCCCCCCAGAGACCACCATCCCCAGACCCTCCAGGTGAAGGCCGGTAACGCTCGGCTGAGCTGTCAAGAGCTCGTCATCCAAGTCAAGCAAACACTTGACTCTGGGAAGAGGAGGAAGACCACGGAAATCAAACATCTCGGTTCAAATGTCATTAAAACTGCCATTATCGCTACTTAAACCTCATTAAATGTGACTTTATCCAGATTGGAGCGTCAACTTCGTGGTGACAACTTGGCAGCAGCCTAATAGTCTAAACATCTTCATAAACCTTATCGCACATTTTGAAAGTGAAACATGAATATATTGTCTCTAATTCAACTCGACCATGATGTCAATGTCTCGATTGGATGATTATAGGTTCAGAAGCTTCTCTGAGAATTAAATCAATACTACATGCCTCATCTCATCTCATGTCTCATCCTGTCAGATTCAATAGTCAGGCTCTTTAGGCCTTAATGCATCATATTTTTATACAGAATCAACACAGAGACCACTATCTGATTTTCTTTCCAACAATTTTCTAATTATTTAGGGAAGAATAGTAAAATTCATATTTTCTTTCAGCCAATCAGATCACTGCCTGGTCCTCTTGGAATCGCTGCTTATTACTCGTCTGCTGATGAGTGAATTGACCGCCTGAAAGTAAAAAGAAATGAGCCCCTGACACCAGTTTTACCAATCAACACGATATTTGGTGGATACGCCCATCATAACAGGATGCACGAAAAAAATCTGAATGACCCATGCACGAGATCAAACAGGAAGTCCATCATTTTGGTTTGAAGCTGCCATTTGAGTGGTAATTTTGCCATTTCAGCAAATAAATAAAAAATCATAATAAAATAACAAAATCAGACCATGATTACAATTTCATCAATGGACACCAAATTGGTTGGACGTGTCAAGTGAGAAGTGTCATGATCTCTGTTTGTGGACTTTTGTACTGTCTTGATTATATTTTCATTTCATGTTATAGCTTCCCAGTCAGCAAAAATATGTCGGCCGGCAGTTGCTACAGTCTGACAAGCATCGGCCGAACGACGTCAACGTCAACGTCAGAGCAAGGTCGCTTTTGCATTGCCTCGGCTGGCCAGTACCGCTCTGCTCGTGCGGGCGGGAACTTTCTGGTCTTCGAGAAAAGTGGCTGCACATTGTGCACAGCTGCATTGATTGCAGCCCCCAAAACATAGGTCACCACTAGCATATCTTTCAGGAACGTTATCAATTCAATTCAATTCAATTACAATGATGTCACAAGTACTGAAGACTTGCATTGAATAAGACCTGTAGTTATCTGTTGAACCCACAAAAGAAGAATATGACACAGAAAACAGATGGTATGCTATTGTTTGAAATTGCTCCCTACTTAGTGTGGTCGCCATGTTAGTATCTGCCTGTAAAAGTTTGTTCTGTATACACACAAGGCCACACTTTGAACTGTTTTAACCTAACCGGGTTGGTATAGACTTAAATAATACCAACCCCAATTTCTATGAAGTTGGGACGTTGTATAAAACATAAATAAAAAGAGAATACAATGATTTGAAAATATTTTTCAACTTACATCTAATTGAATACACTACAAATACAAGATAATGTTCAAACGATGAAAGTTTTTTTTTTTTTGCAAATGCTCGATATATATATATTTTTTAAATTATTTTTTTAGATTCATCCTGCCTTGCCTCCCTGAAATTCGATTAGTTTTCAGCTTCTTTATTATGACTGAGGTTTTTATATTGAGCATTTTTATTCAGTTTGGGCTTCTAACTTGATTATATTCGGAATATAAGGCTCCATGTATACCCAGCTATTGACCAATGACAGAAATCAAAAAGGAAGTCGGCCATCTTGGTTTGAAGCAGGGGGGCAATTTGGCCTTCCACACAAATTGAAAAAAAAATTATTAAATCAACCCCTGACACCAGCTTTACCGCTCAACATAAAATTGGGTGGACATGTCTATCATAACAGGATGTATGAAAAAGTTATAAGGACCCATTATCGAACACAAAGTCTGGCATTTTGATTGAAAGCAGACATTTCTGTGGCGCATTTCAGGTGTCATTCGTTTAACAATCAGACAAATGGATGAGAATAAGAACAAGAATGTCTTTCTTGTCATTGGAACAGGTATGACAAAATTAAAAGTGCATTCTCCTAAGGTGCCATAATAACATTATATCACACGATAATGAAAACACTTTAATTATTTATTTTGCCTATGCCATCTATTGTGGGTAGAGCATGGCATCAAAGTTTTGAGGTTGCTTGAAAAGTTTTGAAAATGTGCACCTGAAACTTTTTTTGTCCATAATTTATTTGGAACCTTTTTTAAAAAAACCTCTGAAGTAAGCGTTAGAATTTGCCACATGTTGGCCTTAAAACATTGACAAATAAAATGCAATGTTGTTTAACTTGAAAATTTAAGCTTTAATTTCTTCTCCGCCAACACCGTGCGGAGCTCAAGAAACCAAACAAGCATAAACGCTACTTTTACAAGTAAAGAAAAACGTGGCGGTCCTGCGTGGTTGGCGGCGTGGCGCTAATGGAAGACAGCGGGATGGTAATGCTGTGTGACTGATAGCGGGCGCGCCGTCAGTCCCATTCTAGCGGGAGAGGTGGGATGATGACAGATGAATTAGTGATCTGACAGGCGGCGTGGAGGGATGCCTAATTGTTGCCCAGTGTTTTCTGCCTTGCGTCGCGTTGCGCCAGCACAATCAATCTCACGGCCGCGTGGAAACGGGCGTCACGGGATTCAAGTCTCCCGTGTTTTTTTGTGAGTACTTACACATAGTTGTCACAGCAACGCTGGAGGATGCTGATGGAGTGTGTCTGCTTGTGTGTTGGAAAAAGACCAACAGGTTGCTTTTCAATGACTGCAGACTTTTTGACTCATTTTGGGTAACAGAAGAAGAATTTGATCTTGTTGCATAGGGTTCATAGGGATATCTATAAATATAACAATAGAAATATCATATTTTTGTATTTAATTTGTATGTTTTCGCAAACCTCAAAGGCAATTAGAGTCCAGTAAAACCTAACGTGCGTTTTCGTAAAGGTTAACGATGAGAAGTCTTCGACAAATCTTTTTTTCTTACTTTTCGACAAATCCAATGTACTATGTATGTTCTGTGAACAGGACAATAATACAAATTTTAAAAATCACTAAACTTCGCACAAATTATTACAACCATTTACGATGTTATGCACTTTGAAGAACCTAAACTTTTGTAAACATCAAAACCTATCGTACAAATGTTCGGAAACACTGGCGATATCTTAGGGTGTTTGACAAACCTAACGCATCATTCATTCATTCATTTTCTGTACCGCTTATCCTCACTAGGGTCGCGGGCGTGCTGGAGCCTATCCCAGCTGACTGTGGGCGAGAGGCAGGGTACACCCTGAACTGGTTACCAATCGCAGGGCACATATAGACAAACAACCATTCCAATAAGAAATTTAGAGTCTTCCATTAACCTACCATACATGTTTTTGGGATGTGGGAGGAAACCGGAGTACCCGGAGAAAATCCACGCAGGCACGGGGAGAATATGCAAACTGGGCGGATTTGAACCCAGGTCCTCAGAACTGTGAGGCAGACGTGCTAACCAGTCACTCACCGTGCTTCCATAACGCATGTTGTTTTTAAAATATCTATGTGTGTCTTCAACAAGTGGCGGCACGGTGAACGACTGGTTAGAGCGTCTGCCTCACAGTTCTGAGGACCGGGGTTCAATCCCCGGCCCCCATGTTTGCATGTTCTCCCCGTGCCTGCGTGGGTTTTCTCCGGGCACTCCAGTTTCCTCCCACATCCCAAAAATATGCATGATGGTTAATCAACAACTCTAAATTGCCCGTAGGTGTTAATGTAAGTACGAATTGTAGTTTGTTTGTTTGTATGTGCCCTGCGATTGGCTGGCAACCAGTTCAGGGTGTACCCCGCCTCCTGCCCGATGATAGCTGGGATAGGCTCCAGCACGCCCACGACCCTAGTGAGGAGAAGCGGCTCAGAAAATGGATGGATGGATGGATGTCTTCAACAAATCTAACATACATGTTTTCTTTACAAAAACAAAATCATCAGAGCTTGTCCAAAATCAGTTGGTGTATTGGAGTAAAAACACTTCCAACAGACATCTCAATCAGAGATTGAATTAATTTGGAAATTGGGGAGAAGCAGAACCGATTCTGACCCTGACTGTTGTACTGTATGTTTGAGACATTACTTTCCATTACAAGAATAATTCCTGCCCAAATTTGAATCCAAATGTGAAAACAAAAGAAAAGTTGCTAAAATGTGAGTGTGGTTCGTCCATATTCGTCCGGATAATCCGTGCGAGTCTCCTGTTGAGCTCGGCGCTCATGAATATTTTATCATCCTCGGCAAATTGTACAGATTAGACGATGGGGGGTGGATTGGGAGAAGGATTGGGGTGGGGGTGTGGGGGTTCACAGATCTATTTATTGTTGCGGATCATCCGAGCTTATCTGTTCTCAAAAGCAAAGAAGCATTCCCGCCGGATGGCAAAGGTGCTGAAATGTGATCTTGCCCTGCATTGGAAGAGGAGGAGGTGGAAGAAGAGGAAGATGAAGCAGCGGCGGTATTGAAAGCGCTCTCGCCAACGCACTAATATTGTTATGTTTTAATAGCATCAAGTTTCGCCGTAGCCTATTCATTTGTTCAAGACAAAAACATGAATATGAATGAACCTCGGAAACTCTGAGTCAGCTAACGAGTTGCACTTTGGACTCTCGGCTTCCATCTCAGTGCCTGGAGACCATCAGCCGGGGGGTCGGCAGGTCAAATGTCTTTTAGATTAACCAACAAGAGCAAAACGTACAATAAAATATGAAAATGTGGATTTCTTATCATCTCCTTAGAGTGCTTGGGAAAAAAAAACATGACATATTACAGAATAGGGTTTAAAATACTCACTCTCACTGGACACTTCATTAGGCACACCCTCTAATGTGACCCAATGCTAAAATTCTTCCATTACGAAGATAATAACTATCACTTTGATTGGCACTGTCAAAGGGCTATTGAGTTAATAAGGTTTCTTACTCTGGTTGTAAATTAGCTCCAAATAAAAATGTCCTGAGTAGACCCACCAAAAAATTCGGAAAATCCCTCCGGCTGCTATTTCAGTTTAAAACAGTCCAGGGCTCATTCAAAGATTGACTGCTCCTAGAGATTTTTTCCAATTACTACCAAATTTGAACCTTGTATAGTAAACAGATGGGTGACACTATATTGCCAAGAATTTGAGATTTTGTTACTGTGTGCTGGCGGAGCATGGGGGCAAAGCTTGATGACTTGCCATAAAACACAAAACACAGCTCGTGAATGTTTTGTACATTCATACCCCAGGGCCAGTTTTGCTAAGAAGCATAAGATTTGGTAGCTACGTCTGTCATGAGTAGAATCACAAAAGGTTCTTGATAAGGCATGGCTAAAAAGACACAGGAAGTCTGGCATTTATGTCTGAAGAGCCCATTTTAGGCTCATTTTTGGCTATTTGCTCAAATAAGAATATTCATCCCTTGACTTCAGTTTGAGTTAGCAACATGAAAATTGGTAGAAACGTTTATCATGAGTAGACCCAGAAAATGTGGCCATGTTTGGGTCATTTTGGCACAGGTGGAATTAATTAAAAATTGGGCTAGCTAGTGCCCACTATAATTTAGAAAATTCAGCCCCTGACGTCAGTCTGACTTTGCAACATGAATTTTGTTGAACACATCTCAAGTTGCGCCACAAAAAAAATATCTCAAAAAGTCTCGCCTGAAAAGACACAGGATGTCAGCCATTTTGGTTTGAATCAGAATTTTTTTGCCATTTCCAGGTTCGTCCTGCAACAATTTTGTTTTTTAAAAAAAATATATATATTAACAATAATTCAGACCTTGAAGCTAGTTTGACTCAGTAACATGAAATTTGGTGGACATGTTTAGAAGTAGACACACAAAAAAATCTCAAAACGTCATGCCCAAAAAGACATAGGAAATCACACATTTCAGTTTGAAGCGGTCATTTTAGGGTATAGTTGGCAATTTCTCTGGGTTGTTCAAAGACAAACTCGTCCTAGAAATTTTGTCTGGTTGCTACCAAATTCTGAATTGTATACAAGCCAGACAGATTACCCTAAAATGTCAAGAGTTTGATTTCTGGTTGTTGTGTGATAGTGGAACATAATGGTGAAGTTCTCTGATATGCATATTATAAGATTCTCCACCCAAATGTACATAAAAATTGCACTAACAAGTCATCTTGCCATAATTGGTCAAAGTAGTGTATATTTTATAAATGTGCATGTGTGTGTGTGAATGTGAGTGTGCATGTGTGTGTGTGTACCCAGCGTGTCCCTATGGATAGATGGGCGATCAATACGTCCCCCCTGTATCAATACTCCTCCTGGTAGATTGTACAAGGGGTGCTTGTATTATCCCCATCCCATCCTGGTTTACACCCTGGACCATCATTCCAATTAAACTGGAAGAAGAATACATTGAGGGAACCAGAGGGGAACCGGGGTCCGGGTGAGGGAGCGGTGTTGCATAATTGGTGTTTGTCCTATTTGTATGTCGTGTGTGTGTGTGTGCGTGTGTGCGTGTGCCTGCGTCTTTGAACGACTCCAATAAAGCAAGAGCCTTCAATAATTCATGAGTGCGCTTTGCTGTTATTATTCTTTGTTACCGCGGCAACGGCCTTCCTGCCGGCTGATACCCCGTCCGACCACTACCACCTCCCACTTCCTCACCACACCATCCACCTCAAAGTCTGGGTACACACAAATATGGTTAAACATTTATTTCTAATACTATTGGTGTATAATAAAAACCTTTTATTTCAATAACTTTCGCTTTTTTGACATTGTCTTATAACCAGAATAAGAATCTGAGTCGTGCCAGACAGGAGCGGGGTTCAATCCCCGGCCCCGCCTGTGTGGAGTTTGCATGTCCTCCCCGTGCCTGCGTGGGTTTTCTCCGGGCACTACGGTTTCCTCCCACATCCCAAAAACATGCATGGTAGGTTGATTGAAGACTAAATTGCCCGTAGGTGTGAATGTGAGTGTGAATGGTTGTTTGTTTGTATGTGCCCTGCGATTGCCTGGCAACCAGGTCAGGGTGTACCCCGCCTCCTGCCCGTTGATAGCTGGGATAGGCTCCATCACGCCCACGACCCTAGTGAGGAGAAGATTAGATTAGTGCAAATTTGTCTGGTCCGACACTAGTCTGGTTGCAGACTGGTTCGAGTCTGTTACAAGATGGGTTTAGTCTAGTACTAGTCTGGTTGTAGTCTAGTACTACCTGGTTGTAGTCTGGTACTAGTTTGCTTGTACTCCACTTTTAGTCTGCGTCCAGTCTGGTAGTAATTTAAATTTAACCTGGTTATAGTCTGGTATAAATCTTGTTCTAGTTTGGTTCTAGTCCGGTTCTTGTCTTCTTATAGTGCTGACCTAAAATAATACTAATCAAGTTGTAGTCTGGTGCTTGTTTGGTTCTAATCTGGTCCTAGTATAGTTATAATATGAACTACTGTAGCCTTGCTCAAGTCTGGTATTTGGTTGTTGTCTAGTACCACTTTAGTGTGGTCTCATTCTAGTCTTGTACTAGTTTGAAAGAAGTTTGGCATGGCAGTTAGCAGGAAGTTGAAGAGTATAGTAAGTCTCTGCGTTCCACGCCACAGAACCTTTTTTTCCCTGCAGAGTTTGGGAGAGCATCCGGGACCCTGCACCTTATCTCCGCCAGGCACACGTCCCCCCCCCCAAGTTCCCCCAAGGGAAATCATGTCGCCTCCACCTTAGGCGGCGCGCAGGTGACGAAAAGTCTTTGTGTGCTTGCCGCCAATCAGCCCGGCGCAGACGCAAGTCACCAGAGTACCCACACAGCACTTTCACACTAAACTCACACAACTAACAAACTGAACTTTGCAACACTCACACACTTTTTACTGTTTTATTTAACCAACTCTGATTGGACTATCTCACCTCCGTACTTGTCTGTACTGTACATGTAGCCTTTTTCTAGACGAGTCTTCATCTGGTTGGAGTTTGGTTCGAATCTGATACCTGTCTCCTTCAAGTCTGGTACTAGTCTGTTATGGTCTGATTTTAGCCTTCTAGTGTGGTTCTATTCTGGTTTTATTTGGGTTCTTGTGTGGGTCTATTTAGGCTCTAGAATTGTTTTAGTGTTGCTGTAGTCTCTAATAATCTGCTACTAGTGTAGTTTTACTCTAGTTCCAGTCTGATTCTTCTTCGTCCAATCTGATTCTCATCTGGTACTAGATTTTGGTACGAGTCTGATTTTGTGGTTTTTAACTGGGCAATAGTAATCATAATAATAGACCCAGACTAGAACCAAACTTGTACCTGACTAGAACCAGTCTGGAACAAGACTGTAACCAATAATTTAAGATGAATGTGTGTTTGTTTTATGTTTTGTGAGTTCCAGATTGGTAAAGCTTCCAGTTCAGGTGGTCGCAGAAACAGATGCTTAATGTAAAGCTCAGAATTCAATCTTATGTGATATGTGTCCTCTAACGTGTCCATAACGGCCTTCTATATCTTATGCTATGTGCTATAAGTGTTAGTGTAAGGTGTGGGCGTACTGTGCAGGGACATAGGCGGTGTGAAGCCATCTGTCAGAAGCACCCCTAACATCTCTTTTAATAGTGCCGCCAGCAGCTCTAATTGGCACCAGGTGGGAGTTGATGCTCGCAAAATGGCTGCCACGCTGCTCACCCCGTGACTGCGGCCTGTCACTTACACGCCCAAGTCGACCGGCGGCAGCTCAGTGAAGAGAGGGAGTGTGGAGAAGAGTGCCGAAGAGTGGAGAGTAGGCGTAAGGACGACACAACGCTACACTTGCTCTCCTTAGCACACTCGCTGTGCAGTCCAATCAGACTCGAACCAAACTATTAAATTAGTACAACAATATAGTTGGACTAGTACCAGACAAGAACCAGGTTACAGTGAATTACTACCAGATTTTAACCAGACTAGATGCAGACTAAAAGCAAGCTAGTACCAGACTACAGCCAGGTAGTACTAGACTATACTAGGACTAGACTAAAACTAGACTTTTTGTACTTAAGTGCACTTTGAGTACTTGTGCCACCTCTGACGAGCTGTCAGTCATGCATCATTTTGCTTCTCACCAGCGCCCCCTGCCAAATGCAACAAGATGAGAATCTTTTTTTGATTCTCATCTGTGATGTTCGTGTAGACGAATCCTTTAATCATCAGCGTCCGCTGCAGAGACAACACGTGTCGTCCAATTTTTAGCGCGTCTCATCTCCTGCCTTTGAAATGCAGAAGCGATGATGGCAGCGGCGGCAGCTTGTCACATGATCAATACATCAAGCGGCGTTCCCGTGGGAATAAGGTGTGACAACAACAACGGCGTATGTGGCCCGAAGGTTTAGGCAAAGCTTGAACTCAAAACCCTCAAGGCCTCAGTTTCAAAACAACAGCAGGAATAAGATGAGACGTATGGGTCAAGATTGCCACTTGAATGTTTATACTGTGTTACGAGTCTGGTACTAGGCTGGTCATAAGGTTCTAATAGTTTGGTACATATCTGTTTATAATGTGCTACTAGTCCGTTAGTAGTCTGGTTATAATGTGCTACTAGTCAGTTACTTGTGTGGTTGTAATCTGGTTATAGCCTAGTCATAGTGCGCTACTAGGCTGGTACCAGTCTGGTTGTCATCTGGTTGTAATCTGGTTGTAGCCTATTTAAAATGTAATACTAAATGAGTTGTAGTCTAGTTGTACTCTGGTATTGGTTTTGTACCAGCCTTGTTCTGGTCTAGTATTTGGATTATCATTGATTTGAGTCTCATACTACTGTAGTCTGGTTATAATATATTATTGTTGTCTGGTTATAAGAGCTACTAGTCTGAACTAGTCTAATCTCGTTATAGCCTACTTATAGGATGCCACTAGGCTGGTACTACCCAGGTTGTAATGTGCTACTAATCTGCTACTAGTCTATGTTTAATGTGCTATTAGTCTTTTATTATTCTGGTTATAATGTGGTATTAGTATGGTATTCATCTGATTGGAATTTGGTTATACTCTAGTTATAGTGTGATACTAGTCTTGTACTAGTCAGGTCAAAATATACTACTAGTCTTCTACTAGTCTAGTTTTAATGTGCCATTAATCTGGTACTCGTCTGGTTATAATGTGGTACTAGTCCAGTAATAGTTTGGTTACCATCTGGTTATGATATAGTTGTAGCCTAGTAATAGTATGACATTACTCGGATTAGTTTAGTAGTACTCTGGCACTGGTCTTGTACTAGCCTGGTTCTAGTCGGTTTATAGTTGACTTGAGGGTACTGGTACGTAATCTGTGATCTCATGCCGTTAAGTGCTGCATGATTATTAGCACACAGACAACAACAGGAAGGAGATCAAGTCAACGCCATATGGGTATGAGGTGGAGGCTTTCTAGGCCATTTGGATAATGATGATGATGACCCATCATGTACACCTACCATAACACTGACTGATAGTTTAACATGACCAGAACACAGTATCAGACTAGAACTACTGTAACCAGAATACAACCAGACTTCTACCAGATAACAAGAGTAGAGACTATCATACTAACAAGCAAGTTACGTTCCAGAAAACTATTCATATCTTGAATTTTTCACAAGTCATTATTTTGCCGGAAGACTCCTGACTTCGCTCACTTGGTTTCCTTCACACGACGGCTTGGTGCAAGGATATTATCACATCTGTCCATTTTCTACACCGCTTATCCTATTCAAGACCGCAGTGAGCTGTTGGTTATCCCAGATGACTTCGGACAAAAGGCAGACTATACCCTGGACTGGTCGCCAGTCAATCACAAGGCACATATACAGACAGATTACCATTCACACTCAGTCACTCGACAGTCTGTTTGTACGTCCGAATGTTCCTAACTCGAATGTAGTGTCTGTACAGTATACCCAAACATGGTACCAGACTACAACGTGATTATAACGAAACTAATGTCAGCATATAACAAGTCTATACCCAGATCACCGAACAAGCTCACCGACAGCTGGTCAAACCTGAACTAAACTCTACGTCAGTTATGTGTTTATTTGAAAAGCGCAATGAAGTAACTCTAGTGCATTTGCCATATTTGATGTGGCAGATCCGCCAGTAAACTAATGCAAGTAAATTAACTGAATTTCATAAAGCGACAAAATTAACGCCTCTCATTCACCCATTCACACAAACACTGACATATTGGGAAATCATATAAGCACTGAAAACAATGTTATTTTATAAATCTGACCATTGCATATGCTTACTCCCATTTTCAGTATATTTCAATATTTATCATCAGAAACAATGTTACATACATTGGGAGCTGTAAACATTTGAGCAAATGTTGGAAAACAAACAATGTATGTATTCTTCTAAACAATATACTGCCAATACATTTAAATATTATTTTATTGCTCTAAGTTATTGTTCATTTAATATTTATAGGTGTAAATATACTTTTTCGATCAATGAAAAAACATTCTATTATCATCCAGGATTGGCCAGGATTGAATGACTTGACTCAACTTAACTTGCTTGATTTTTTTCCACAGTAACTTGGGACTTGCTTGAAATTCAAAGGTTAAATCTCGAGACTTCTGAACGCAGACGCTGCGTTCGGAACCATTCACTCATTTCCTACTCCTGATTTTTCTGTGGATTTTTAGGAAACTCTATTGTCCACTACATAAAAATCCCAATATAGCGAATTTACTAGTTGTCCCAATGTTATGCTACAGCACTATGTGCAGCTAACCTCACCCCACCGGGTCGTCAGCATTGGGCGTTTGATAAAGTTGAAGAGTTTGAAGAGCAGTTGGACTGTTAACGTGTCAGTGGGTGGGAGGCTAGCATCTGTTTATGTTTTTCACCACGCTAACGCTCCCTGTCAAAAAAAGCAACAAACAAACAAAGAAAACATGACAGAAGGTGACGATGATGTGGAAGGAGTTTAAATTGTTATTTTAAAAGAATGCAACTCTTTAAAAGCTATTTTTCACACTATACTTTAATGTAAAAATATGTAATTCTTATTATACGTTGGTTATACAATAGC
The DNA here is from genome assembly GCF_024500385.1 of Phyllopteryx taeniolatus. Taxonomy (NCBI): domain Eukaryota; kingdom Metazoa; phylum Chordata; class Actinopteri; order Syngnathiformes; family Syngnathidae; genus Phyllopteryx; species Phyllopteryx taeniolatus. Next base: position 21,728,666 of record NC_084511.1, on the reverse strand, counting down.
GTTTTCTTTATACAGTGTCTGTGCTGCTACTGTTATAACCAAAGTTCCATTTGGACAAAGTTGGGGTTGATCAGAGTACCTGACATTACATAACCTTACTTAACCTATCCTTAATCTCATCTAACCTATCCTATCCAAATGTTAGCCTAATTCGACTAACCTAAACTAAGATAAACAACCATAACATAGTAGCCTATTGTGCATGAAGGGGACTCCTGGCGGTGTGATTCTGTGCCGGTCACTGGTCAGTGCATTGCCTTTGGTTCCCTATTAACCATTTAGTTGTTGGGCGGAGCGGAGAGTTCCATCGAGATAGCGAGCGTGTACGCTAACCTAACAAAACCTAGCCTGACCTAACATACCCAAACCTAATGTAATCTTACCTATCTCGACTATCCATCCATCCATTTTCAACAACGCCTATCCTGGTTACGGTCGCGGGGCGCTGGAGCCTATCCCAGCTGCCTTCGGGCGAAAGGCAGACTACACCCTGAACTGGTCACCAGTCAGTTGCAGGGCACATATAGACACGGACAACCATTCGTACTCACATTCACACCGTCACTGAGTGGGAACTGACCCACGCTGCCCGCACCAAAGTCAGGCAAGTGCACCACTACACCATCAGTGACTCTATCTCGACTAACCTAACCCTAAACAAACCTAACATACAAACTTAACACGAACTCACTAAACTAACCTATTTAATCTAACACGGTCTAATCTAACCTGCCTTTTCCAACACAACATAACATAATCTAACCAAGATAACACAATACATCCTAACGTAATTTATATAACCTGACCTAATCTTACCCTGCATACCCTTACCAAAAATACTAACCTATGCTGCTGAACTACTTAACCTACCATACTCTCACATAACGTCGCCTAATTAAACCTCACCTATCCAAATTTAACATCAACAAACCTAAAACCTACACTAATGTAACTTCCATACTCTAAATTAACCTAACGTGACCTAACGTAAAAAAATAAAATGAAAAAAAAAAAAAACTATCCTACCGAAGCCTGAAGTAAACCAACCTAAACTTGCCTGCCTTAGATCATCTAACCTCAACAAGCCTAACATAACCGAACGTAGTCAAACCCAAACTTCCCAAACCTAACCTGATCAAATGTAATCAAACCTGACTTACCCTCACCTAACCTAACAGAAAGTAAACAAAACACACTATCAGATCAATGGCAAACAGATGTGTTTTGAATCAAAAGTGACAAGTGTGAACACGTCCTTGATGACTTGAGCTCGTCTTCCAGCTCTTCCTGTTCAATTCATGAAGGCTTTGATTCGTGGTCAGACACACTGGGGACACCTCGCAGAAATCCAGCGGATCATGATCAATCATCATTTAAATGGATTGCCAATGAAATGGTTTCCTTGTTTTTGAGGCGATCAGCTGTGGCTGCTGGGATCAATTGAAGATAACGACAAAACTAATGTTTGTCATAAATCCAAAAGATTTTTATTAGAAATGTACTATACAAATGGAGAATGCAATTTCTGTACAATGTGGGAAATGGTTAAGAAATGTGGAAGTTGTAGCATGTCTAAAAATTTGCTTTGCTATTGCTTATTATGCCTTTTCCATGAAAACTAATGCAGATGAGTGTCTTAAGAGTTCCTTTTTTTCCCCTTTTTCTTTTCTTTTACAAATGGTCCTTCTTTGTCACTCAGGCTGTCTTTACCATTACCACATTACCACTTTACCACTGGAGGGAGCCTCATGTTGATGCAATACACCAGAGGGATCTGTGATCTGAAGTGTCAGGAGGGGGAATACATTTTTCATTCATACAATAGCAAACGGCGGCACGGTGGACGACTGGTTAGAGCGTCAGCCTCACAGTTCTGAGGACGCGGGTTCAATCCCCGGCCCCGCCTGTGTGCAGTTTGCATGTTCTCCCCGTGCCTGCATGGGTTTTCTCCCACATTTCAAAAACATGCATGAATTGGAGACTCTAAATTGCCCGTAGGCATGACTGTGAGTGCGAATGGTTGTTTGTTCCTATGTGCCCTGCGATTGGCTGGCAACCAGTTCAGGGTGTACCCCGCCTCCTGCCCGATGACAGCTGGGATAGGCTCCAGCACGCCCGCGACCCTAGTGAGGAGAAGCGGCTCAGAAAATGGATGGATACAATAGCAAACAGCAAAATACGATTGTGTTGTTTCTGAGCTATGTATGACTTTGTGAAAGTGTCACTACAATTGTATGTCTTTACCATTATTAATCGAATTTTAGGAAAATACACCATACAGGATTGCTCTCCATAACATTCACACGGTATATTTGAATGTCTATTTATTTTCCCTTTGCCGTTTCTTAAACCAACAAAGACCAGAGCAGGTCCCGACAGACCACGAGCACCATGTGGAGGTCTTCACAGTCGAGTAATTGTCAACACGGCACACCAGCTAAGTAAGCTAAGCTAACCACACACACGCAATCCATACATCCACATTTCATCTTCCACACGTAATACATATATCCACCTCATCTTCATCTTCCAACTAGGGTGTGAGGAATGGCTGCGCCCGTTTGTCTTTGTGGAAGCATTGACCCACATATTTTAATTGCTTCTTTTTAACTTACACATCCCGCATCTCTGTGATGAAAAGCGTGTGTTTTTTTGTCTGTGTGCGAGTGTGCGTGTTGTAATGACAAAGCTGTTTTTAGGCTCAGTTTCCCCTCGCCGCCGGTGCTGGCTGTGTTCTAATGACTGTGTTGCATCCTGGTGCTTCAGTGGAAACTCTGAGCTCAGCAACACATGCATCCTCAGAATTCTCTCTGTGTTGGCTCAATGACGGAAAGTCAAAGCTAACGGTTAAAACACGTACATTGTACATTAGAATCCTGTAGTTGCCACTCCTATGTTTTTCAAACTGATGTTGGTTACCAGAACCTATTTATGACCATTGCCAATTAATGACCACACCCTGTTTATGGCAGCTTTTATTTATGGCCACCGAAAATTTATGACCACCCCAAATTATGATCCTAAAAAAATATGACCACCCTAAATTATGAAAACACCACATTTATGTTGCCACCAATTTACAACCATGTTCAATTTATTACCTTCCCCAATTTATGAGAACACCCTGTTTATGACAGCTTTTAATTTATGGCCACCCACAATTTATGACCAACCCAAATTATGATTATGAAAAATGTATGACCACACAAATCTTACAAGCAAAATTTATGACCACCCTAATTTATGAAAAAAAAAAAAAAATAATAATAACAATTTCTGTCACCCCAATTATTACCACACCCCATTTATGACCTCCCCCAATGTATGATCACTCCCTGTTTATGGCAGCTTTTAACTTATGGTCCCCTACAATTTATGACCACCCCAAGTTACGATCATAAAAAATTATGACCGCACAAATTTTGCAACCACAATTTATGACTAGACTTAATTTATAACCACCCTCATTTATGAAAACACCAGATTTTTGTTACCGCCAATTTATGACCACACCCCATTTATAAAAACCCAATTTAGGCCTACACCTGATTTATTATCTTGCCTAATCTATTCCAACGTAATGTACTGTATGACCACTCTCCAATCATGAACATAACCAATCTATGGCAATCTTTAATTTATGACCACACCCTATTTATGAGTACACTGTGTTCATGACTTAGTTTATGTCCACCAACAATTATGACCACTCCAAGTTATGATCACGCTAAATGTATGACCGCATCCTGTTTATGAAACACATATTTCATGACCACCACAATTTATGACCAAACTAATTTATGAATACACCACATTTATGTTAAGGCCTATTCATGACCTTCCTCCAGTTGATGACCACATGTCATTTATTGTTTATTGTATTTATGAATACACCACATTTATGACAAGACCCCATTCGTCCCCCAATTTATGATCACAGGTAAATTTATTACCACGCCTTATTAATGTCGACCCCCAGTATGACCAGCTCCATTTCCAGACATCCCACAATTTACAACCATTCTAATGGAGGAAAACCCCCACTTTGGCGCCACACCCCCTTTATGAACATCCACTTCATGACCAACTACAATTTATGACCACGCCCATTTATTATTGCACTGAATTCACGACCATGCTTAATTTATGACCACCCAGAATTTATACCAGCTCCACTTCATGACCATTTATGACCAACCCAAATTTATCACCACACACAACCCAAATCCTGACCACCCTGAATTCATGATCACATTTAATTTAAAACCACACATAATTCATGACCGTCAGCAATTTTTGACCATGCTGCATTAATGACGCACCCCAATTTATAACCACGCTTGGATTTATGAGCACAATTTATGACCACACATGATTTATGATAAACTCAGGGACCATTTTTTTAAATAAAGTTTTACAAATCGTAGACTATAGAGAAACAATGATGATGAAAAAGGTCAGCGACTTTCGAAGTTGTCCGCCTCCAGGGATTTTCGTGATGAAAGACAGGCTGCCAGTTTGTCCATCATCCTGATGGCTGATCACTGCTTTTTAAGAAGTGTATAAAAATTTTGGCAGAGTCAAAGGCGAGAAGCGAGGAAGCGCTGCCAAGACGCTGAAGATGCCGGGGGCGAGAGAACAACAGCTTCGGATGGAAATAAATGATCTGTCTGCCGAGCCAAAGCTCGTAACAGCCAGCAAACCGTCACAGCTCTTGAACCCCGAAGACCGGCGCAAGTGCAAACGTACTCCGGGACCGTCACCGTATCTCCAAGGGTTAGGTTTCAAATCAAGGTTTCAAGCTCCAATTAGATTCAAATTAGGCTTTCAAGTTAGAGTCAAGGTTTCAAATTATAATTTCAAGCCATGGTTAGGGTTTCAATCAGAGTTTTAAACTAGAGCCAGGGTTTCAAATTAGTTTACAGCCAGGGTTTCAAATTTGATTTTAAAGCCAAGGACAGGGTTTCAAATTAGGGTTTCTTGTCAAGTCAAGTGTTTCAAACCAGGGTTTCAAGTTAGAGTCAGGGTTTGAAATGAGAATTTCTAGCCAAGGTTACGGTTTCTAGCCAGGGTTAGGGGTTCGAATAAGGGATTTAAGCTAAAGTTAGGGGTTTGAGATGGATTTAGGGTTTATAGTAAGGTATTAAGACAGGTTTAGGGTTTCAAATGAGGTTTTCTAGCCATGGTTAGGGTTTCTAGTTAGAGTTACGGATTAAATTTGAGTTGTAAATCAGGGCAAGGGTTTCAAATCTGAGTTTGTAGCCAGGCTCAGGGTTTCTCGCTAGAGTTATCGATTAAATTTGAGTTGTAAATCAGGGTAAGGGTTTCAAATCAGGGTTTCTAGCCAGGGTCCGGGTTTCAAATTTAAAAAAAAAATTTCCAAGGTTAGTGTTTCAAATCAGGGTTTCAAGCTACAGTTGGGTTTTCAAATTAGATCTTAAAGCCAAGGACAGGGTTTCAAATTAGGGTTTCTATCCACATTTTGGGGTTCAAAATAGAAAATGATTTAAACTAGTGTTTCAATCCAGGATTACGGTTTCCAATCAGGTTTTAAAGCTTGAGTTAGGGTTTCAAATTAGTCTCTAGCCAGGGTTATGGTTTCAAACTAGGGTTTCTAGTCGTGTTATTACTGAGCATGCTAAGCAGGCCGACGGGTAAACAACACCTCCCCAAAAAATCCTTCCTCACATTGTGTTCTATATAAAGACTTGCAGGCGTTTGCACATTTGGACGTGTTTACATTCAGTGCGGATTTTTCCCACGTCCGATCATCACCGTGCCAGCCAGCGTCTCATCAAAGACTTTATAGATTTCCAACCCGGCGGGTCAGTCGGGGTTAATCTATCTCCCGTCTCCTCCACGTGTGAATTTGCATTTGGGCTGAGGAAGACGAGGAGGCATCCGGAATGTAGAGTGTACAACAGGAGATTCTGGAGCACCCAGGAAGTAATATCAAAACTCAGATGCCATTGTGCCTTAAAAGAGTTCGGACGCCTCGTGTTGGCAATGGCAGTCATCTCGAGGAGGAGTTTTGAATACCCAAATCTGTCTCAAATTTTGAGTAATATAAACCTTAACCCTGGCAAGAAAATGTCATTTCAAACCCTAAATTTGGCTTGAAACCCTCATTTCCAACCATAACCCTGATTTAACTAAACCTGGCTTCAAACCCAAATTTGAAACCATAACGTGGCTAAAATCCTTGGTTTTAGTCCTAATCCTTACCTTAATTGGAAACCCTAACACTATCTTAAAACTCTAATTTGAAACGCCAAATTTATTTAAACACTTATCTGAAACCTTCATCCTGTCTTGAACGCCAACTTTTAATCCCTTATAGTCGGTTGAATCCCTCATCTGAAACCACACCCTAACCTGGCTTGAAAACCTCATTCAAAACCCTTAAACATGTATTGACACCCTAACTTGAAACCCTACTTTGAAAGCCTAACCATGTCGACTTAGCCTAAGACAAAAACAAAGACAAAGAAATAAAGTAAATTGAAGAGATCTTGGCACCTTACTTTGAATGACTTATACTGACTTGTATACTTGTTTGTAACCCTTGTTTGTATACTAATTTGTAACCCTAACATTTATTTGAAACCCCAATCCTCACTTCAAAACCTAATTTAAAACACGAATGAAACCCTCATTTGCAGCCATAACCACGTCTTCTAAGCCTTACTTGAAGCCCTCAGTATGTCTTAAAACCCGACTTCAAAACTTGTCCCAACAGCTGTGCTTGTAACCCTTGCCTCCTCTCACAGCTTCTTCAGCCCCCATGTCAGCATTACCTAAACGCTCCCGGCCAATGAAACGGCCTCTCCCGGGGGTCTTTGTGGCTTTTAAGATCGAGTGCACCAAGGCCCAGTGGCGATCCGTGCACATCGTTCCACTCAATGAATTAGAGCGGACGAGAGAATGCTGTTGCCACGGGATCCCCGTCGACACGGCGCGACGGGGCGGTCGAGTTCAGCGGTCGGCGGGTTTCCGCACGATCCGGCTCCGTCCAGCCCGATCCATCAAAAATCTCAACTTTACTCTTGCCTCCGTTCTTTTGCTCCCACAGGGGTTGCCATGGTAACCTACCAGCCGGATACAGATGGAGATACGGGGAGGAGCTTGGATGGAGCCAAAGTGTGCTTGTCTGTTTTTCAACTCAATTATGTTCTAACCTAACCAGTCGTAGGGGTTTCAAAGTAGGCTTTCAAGTCTGGGTTAAAGTTTCAACCAGGGGTTCGAGATTTTGGTTTCAAACCTGGGGTTAGGTTTTCAAACAAGGGTTTAGGGCTTCAAGGTATAGTTCCAAATAAATTTTAGGCTTAAAATTCAGATTGCAAGCCGGGGTTAGGGTTTCAAACGAGGGTTCGTGTTTCAAGGTAGTGCAAAATTGACTTGGACAGTTTTTTGTGTGTTTTTATTTTTTTACTTTGTGGATTACTTAAATAAATAAATGTTATTAATTACTATTATACAAGGTAGTGGATAATGAATAGTGATAATGATCGTGAATACTGGTGAGAGGAGAGACCGCATCAATTATATGACGTGCAGTTAGTTATCTATGCGTAGTGTTGACTCACTTTTTCTGATTTGTGGATTATTTCAAATTGTCCTCTATATTTCTAATTTAATGCAGCCCTATGGGGGCACAAGCCACTGCAAACTGTAGGCCGGTCCCAAGCCCAGATAAATGCAGAGGGTTGCATCAGGAAGGGCATCCGGCTTAAAACTTTGCCAAACAAATATGAGCGTTCATCCAAAGAATTCTATACCGGATCGGTCGTGGCCCGGGTTAACAACGTCCGCCACCAGCGCTGTCAACCTGCAGGGCACCGGTGGAAATTCAGCTACTGTGGGTCGAAGTCAAAGAAGAGGTGGAAAGCGGGTTCTTTGGCAGAAAGAGAAGAGGAAAGCACAGAGTCTAGAACTGAATGTGGGGACTTTGAATGTTGGGATTATGACAGAAAAATCTCAGGAGTTGGTTGACATGATGATAAGGAGAAAGGTTAATATATTGTGTGTCCAGGAGACCAGGTGGAAAGGCAGTAAGGCAAGAAGTTTAGGGGCAGGGTTTAAATTATTTTACCATGGTGTAGATGGGAAGAGAAATGGAGTCGGGGTTATTTTAAAAGAAGAGTTGGCTAAGAATGTCTTGGAGGTGAAAAGAGTATCAGATCGAGTGATGAGGCTCAAACTTGAAATTGAGGGTGTTATGTATAATGTGATTAGTGGCTATGTCCCTCAGGTAGGATGCGACCTCAGAGGTGAAAGAGAAATTCCGGAAGGAGCTAGACAAAGTAGTTCTGAGCATCCCAGACAGAGAGAGAGTCGTGATTGGTGCAGATTGTAGTGGACATGTTGGTGAAGGAAATAGGGGCGAGGAAGAAGTGATGGGTAAGTACGGCATCCAGGAAAGGAACTTGGAGGGACAGATGGTGGTAGACTTTGCAAAAAGGATGCAAATGGCTGTAGTGAACACTTTTTTCCCAGAAGAGGCACCAACATAGCGTGACCTACAAGAGTGGAGGTTGAAGCACGCAGGTGGATTACATTTTGTGCAGACGATGTAATCTGAAGGAGGTTACCGACTGTAAGGTAGTGGTAGGGGAGAGTGTGGCTAGACAGCATACGGTGGTGCTCTGTAAGATAACTCTGCTGGTGGGGAGGAAGATTAGGAAGACAAAGGCAGAGCACAGAACCATGTGGTGGAAGCTGAGACAAGGCGAGTGTTGTGCAGCTTTTCGGGAAGAGGTGAGACAGGCTCTCGGTGGACAGGAGGCGCTTCCAGAAGACTGGACCATTGCAGCCAAGGTGATCAGAGAGGCAGGCAGGAGAGTACTTGGTGTATCTTCAGGCAGGAAGATGTTTGTGTTTTACTTTGTGGATTAGTCCTCGTCATTGTATTTATTTCTATTGTGCAAGGTGACGTTGATCATTAATAACTAGCGAGGGGAGAGAGTTTAATAATTACATGACACGAACATCTGCCCATGCATGACCGGGCATGTTATGGACTATTTTTACTCTGTGGATTATTTACAGTCCTTCTGTTAGCTTCTATTTTGCAAAGTGGCAGTAATCCAACTTCGTCAACAAAGTTGCTTTTTAATCTAAAAACAACAACCAACACGTCTTCCTTTTGCTTCTATTTTGAAGTAAAAAGTAATCAGCCTTGCTTTGGCGTTTTTTTCTCTCTTTTTTTAACAAACATTTCCTGCTGATATTTTTTGTCTTTGTAGCCTCTTGGCGGCGTCGTGTACGTTAAAGAAGACTTGATGTGTATTTTTAGTTGTCGTGTGGCGGTGCATGCAGTGTCAAGGGGAACCTGATGAATTTTCCTGTGCTTCTGTTTTATCAACTTCCCAAATGTTCTAAAAAACAAATAAACTAAAATGTAAACAACAAAATAAACAAATCAGGCAGAACTACAACACCTTCTGGTTCCTGAGCAGCACAAAGCCTCAAGGGGGTACTGGGTGAAAATGTTATCCACCCAGCAGCCATGTCAGGAATTAGGGTTTCAAAGAACAGATAGAAGGGTTTTTCAAAATAGGGTTCCAAGCAAGTCTTAGCGTTTCAATGTAAGGTTTCAAGCCTCGGTTAGGGTTTCAAATCCAGCGTTGGGGTTTCAAACAAAGGTTAGTGTTTCATGGTAGCAGTCACAGTAAGATCACAGTAGTATCTTTAATAGGGCCCAACCTATTAATCGGCCGATATTAGCTCTTTTCAAACCAGCAAAAATCGTTGGATTATTTGGCATTTCGTTTCTCTATTTTTATAACACATTAACACATTACAACATAAGACATTCAAACAAACATCCCCAACCAAAAAATAGGCTGATTTTTGATGATTTCTCTCTCTGTTGTAAAGTTAAACAAATACTAAAGTACTGTAAAACAGTCAAATTTTCTTCCTGTAATTCATATCTTTATTATTGTAAGTGTTAAGGGACCTAAAAATAAGTTATTTTATTGATAATATAGTGTTGGAATTAATCGGCCGATTAATCCATTATCGGAATTTTATTCTGCCAAATATCAAAATTAGCCTAAAAAACACATATCGATTGGGCCCTAATGTGTACAATCTCTTAAGTATCACAGTAGTATCACAGTAATGTCTTTTTAGTATCCCACTAGTATCACAGTTATATCGCTTTAGTATCACAGTAGTATTGCAGTAGCGTCCCTAAAGTATGACAGTATTATCTAAGTAGTATGTGAGTGTGTGTTGTTTCGTCAAAATGCAGCAGTGACACAAAAGAGCATTTTCACTTTTGAATGCAGCACCATGAGTGTGAAGTACGTTGAGTGTGTTGCGTGGGTCCGCGAACAAAAAAGAAAGAAAGAAAAGTCAGGGAGGGCCATCCGTGTGGAGGAGATGAGAGCAGGCTGTCTGTGAGTCTGTCAGTCAGTGAGTTAGTTAGTTAGTTAGTTAGTTAGTTATTACTAGATACACTCATCTGGATGTTTGAGATGGAGGTTGGAGTGAAGCTGTCAATCAAAGTAAAATAGTCATAAAAAAAGCATAATTGTCCTGGTTTCCATCCAGCGCAACCTGACATGTGTGCGTTATCACTCTGTGTCAGGCGTGTTCACCAGCCAGGTGACATTTTTAGACCACCTTTGCACCATCCGGACCCCGTCCCCTTTTCCACCACCAACACGGCGACCACTCGTCCATCAGATAAGATGGCGGCGAGTCGCCGATGCTCATGTTGTGCCAGCGTGTCCTTTTGTGAGCGTGTCAACGTGTGTGGCAGCGAACAGCAGCCAATCGCTACTTCCTGTCAGTCGCCACAGCGGGACAATAGGACGCCACCAGAGCCGCCATCATCGCAGACGGTGCCACCAGACTAGCGGACGTGAACGAATTGCTGAATTAACCTTCGGACCCCACGAGCACTACGACAAGAGTTCACCTACGAGGCTGCAGACTGACGAGTAAATCAAGAAAATACGCCACTCACAAAACACAGCAGCCGTGTTTGGATTCACTCACTGGTTCCCTATATAAAGGGATAAATAGGGATTTGTATGTAGTGGACCTGGGTAGTTCCTCCACTGAAAAATCGCTTTGTAGTGATTACGGAGTCGGGAATGGGTGAGGACTCCCTATAATCACTATACAGTGGTGCCTTGAGATTCGAGTTTTTCCACATATCAGCTGTCGTTCGTTCATAAAACAGAAATAATTATCCATTGTGTTTAAAAAATAAATAAATAAATAAAAACACATAACTTGGCTTTATACAAAAGTCCGCTAGTTTAATGCTAACAAACAAGGCAAAGGCCAGACAGGCTAGCAAATCGCAACGATACCCACAAATCTTTAAGCAATAAGCATATTTGAACAGTGTTGTTACCATTCAAATTGTAATTATTGTTTCTAAGAAAGTAAAATTTTCAAAAGTTATATTTTTCAAACTTCTAATGTCAACATTTCTTTACCACGATGTGTTCTAAATTAAGTTACACGATTTGCAATACAGCTCTAATACAGTGGAGCCTTGAAATAGGAGTTTAAATCATTCCCTGACCACACTTGTATCTGAAATCATCTTCCCCCATTGAAATGAATGAATGAATGCATGCATTAATGAATGATTGAATCCATTCCAGCCTCCTCCCAAAAAAAGCCAAAATATTTGTGCTTGTGTTTTTAACAACGTAAAATAGTAATTTATAATATTGTACTTTATACAGCAATGACATAATTAAATCGAATTTTAAAAAATTTAACAGTTTTTGTCACACTGCATCAGTTAGATGGCCATTGTACTGCTGCCCACCATGGCCACCTGGGGGCAATATATGACGGACAGACGGCTATATTGTACATGGACATATGTACAGTATAGCGCTTCTTAGGTCCTTGCAGAGGATAAAGAATATTTGACAGTGAGTACTTTTTTATTGAATGTCAAAGTGTTTCTGCACAAGTTGCGTTCAAATATCCGTTGCTTAAAGGGTTATATGTGCGTTTCCCAATGTGTGTTAGCATCAGCATTTAACTACTGGACTAAAGGTTAAGCTATGTGGTTGTTTTCATTATACAACATGTGATTCTCTGTTTTATGTTTTGTTTGAGAGTAAACTTCAACTGGGATTGGCATTAAATAGCTTGAATCCTTTAACCTTTGTCTCGGGATGAGGTGAAGCAGCATGTGGCTCATCATCCACACATGGGCGTCCTCTGCGACTGTGACAAGATGGCCGCACTTGGGCAGAATTGATTCCAAGCTCTTTAGTGGCAAACAAAAAGGGGTCATTGATTAAAGGGGGTGACACATTATCCTCTCCTCTATGCTTCTTCGGCAGGGGACGTCACGAGCCGATCGCCACGCTGCCTCGCTCCACTTCTTCCAGGGCGGGGGATCCGGGGCTAATTGGCCGATCCGCCTGGGAGTCCTCAGAGATGGCCTGGTGGGGGACGGAGGAGGAGGAAGAGGCCTGGAGGACCCCGGGGACGAGTGGGCGGAAGAAGAGCAGAAAACTTGTGAGCTGTGAAATAATAGTGGCAGTGGCCCCTTTGTACCACACAAAGATTTTTATTAAAAAGAGGCAAATGTGGCCATGTGGAAAACGCATTTAAAGACGGCTCTGTGCTTGGTAATTGATTTGCTTTTCATGTGTTTCTTAAGTAGTTGTTGAATTGGTTCCTGACTTTATTATTGAAGCACTTCCTTGGTTCTCGATATGGTTCTGGACTTAGTTCTTGACTTGTTTTTTTGACATTTTGTTTGCCTTTGTTTGCCTTGACTCGGATCTTGATGAAATTCTTAATGTGGTTCTTGACCTGGTTTTTGAGATGATTCTTGGCTTGGTTCTTGTCTTGCTTCTTGACTAGTTTTTGATTTAGTTCTTAAATATGTTCTTTGTTTTTGACTATGGTCATGGTGTTCAATTCGAAAAATTTTAAAGGGCTTCCGTATTTCATTCTTGACATGGTTCTGGACTTAGTTCTTGATTTAGTTTTTAACATTTTGTTACTTAGTTTTTTAATGTGGTTCACGATTTGGTTCTTGCCTTTGTTTTTGATTTATTGGTTTTGGACTCGTGCTTGAGTCAGATCTTGATGTAATTTTTCATGTGGTTCTGGACTTAGTTCTTGACTTGGTTCTTGACATTTTCTGACTATGTTTTTGATTTGGGTCTTGATTTGGTTCTTGCCTTTTTGTTTGACATTTTTCTTGACTTGTTTTTGACTGTTTTTATGTGGATATTCACTTAGTTCTTGACTAGGTTTTGGATATAATTTTGAGTTGGTACTTGTCCTGTTTGTATTGTGGTTCTTGACTAATTTTTGATGTGGTTGTTGACTGGATTCTTTACATGGTTCTGGATTTGCTCTTGACCTGGTTTTCAACTTGGTTCTTGTCTTGTTTTGCAACAGGTTCTTGTCCTTGTTTTTGACTTGTTTTTTTATATGAATTTTGACTTTATTTTTATTTAATTTAAAAATTCCTATTCTGTGGTTCTTCTTTCTGTTTTGACTCAGTTCTTGATTTGGTGTTTGTTTAGTTTTTGACTCAGATCCAGATGTAATTCTTGACATTTTTTGTGGATCTTGACATGGTTTCTTTATTGGTTCCATTCCACTGGACCACCGAAGGGTTGCTGCTAGTTTGGCATCACCTTTGTCAACTCCATGTGCAGAACAGGTGCCATTCGAGACCTTTCTTGATGGACCCTCAGTCCAGGTGTTGGGGGTCTTGTGTGTGATGTGGGATGTCATTAAATGCCCATTTGGTGCACTTGTGTTCATACTGGACAAACGTCCATGCTGCTAAAGGCTGAAAAGGTGCTCACTTCAGCTATGATGAATGGCTGGTCCTGGTTCCAGACGATGATAACTCTTATTTGTCACTTTGAGATCAGTCGTGATCACTTTTACCGGCCCAACTTTTTAGTTTTTGATGTGGTTCTTGATTTGTTTCCGGCTTGTTTCTTGATGTGTCTGTGGACATGGTTCTTGACTAATTTTCGTAAGTTGTTCTTGTTTTAGTTCTTGACTTGACTTTTTTTTAATAAATTTTTTTTAAGCAGTTCTTGACTTGGTTTCTGATGTGGTTCTCCACACCGGCGTGACTTGGTCCTCGATTGTTTTTTAAAATTGTGTCTTGTTTTTTGATTGTGGTTCTTGATTTGGTTCTCAATGTGGTTTTTGACTTAATTTTTGAATGTTTTTCTGTTGTTTCTGACAGGTGTTTGACTTGTGAAGTAGTTGGTGGTCCTTGACTTGGTTTGGAAGGTGTCTGATGTGGTTCATGTTTGGTTTCTGACATCATTTTTAACTGTTTTATTGTGGTTTTTGACTTGGATCTTGACTGCTTTTTGACTTTTTTTACTTGGTATTATGCCATTCTTGTCTTGATTTGTGACTTGATTTCTAACTGTCTACCAACGTGCTACAACGGGAAACTGCGACCCTCTATCAGGTTTTGAGGCGCGACGTACTGTATATTGTACTGTTTTACATTTATTGAACAAAAACATAGCATGATTGTCAAGGAAGAAGCGGGTTGCCACAAAGAGAGTATTTGTATGGCTTGGCGGCACTGCAGCGGCCAGTTCGGTCTCACTTAAGCTTAAAACATGGAAATGTATTTTTTTGCTGGATGAAGCATTACAGTTGCGTGACTTCATTAAAGGTACAGATGCTGCACTTACATCCACACTGCTAAAGGCTGTAAAAGCGCTCGCGACATAGACACGTGCGATGATGAATCTCTGGTTGCAGACACGTCGACAGAGTCATTTCCTCGCAGCTACCCCGATTTACAGAGGCTGCGTTCTACTTCCCTGTCGAAGTGCAAAACCCAGCTGACAAAGAACCACGCGCACGTTTTCTCCAATAATGGCCGCGCATCCGGCCATAAATCAAAAAGGGACTGTGGAGGGTTTGTTTACCCGCCGGGGTTGCGCTGAGGTCTGAGGCGACGTATCTGTCGCCGCCAGATGTTCGCTCACCGTCGCCGCTAATCTTGCCTTGCTGACTTTGCTCCGTTCGCCTCCCGCATTGTCCTGGGCACAAAAGACCCGCGGATATAAGTTTACCTCCGTGCTGCCGCTCATCCAGCCTGCCTGTCCGCTATCTCTTCTCTGAGTAAATCACAGAACTGGAAAAGAAAATTCCCATTTCCCATCATGTTTTGTTTTTCCCAGCAGGTAATGACCAGTACCAGTCACAAAAGAAATACTATACTATACAGTACATAGTGTTCGGGCTGTAACTATTGAATATTTTTAGAATCGATTATTGCTCATTCCATCGATTAATTGATTAATGGATACAAATGTATTTTGCATTAAGGTTTATTGCAAAATAATTTTTTTCACTTGCTGTGTATTTGGTTTTGTTTAATGATTAAACAAAAATTCATTAACAACAATTAAGCAATACTTCTTGGATACTGATTAAAGCAAAGAGCTACTAGTTTGATATACATAAATGAGGCTGCTTCAGGTTCAACTACTGCACATGACAATTACAGTTTATTCATATTACGGCTGCAAATAACAATTATTTTTGTTAACAGATTAAACCCATTTTTCCACACAATGATAATGATTCATTTACTGGTTTGGTCCGTAACATGTCAGAAAATAGGGGGAAATGTTGGACATTGCTTTCCAAAGTAAAAGCAGATATTTGTAAATGTCTTATTTTGATTAAACACAAAATCTAATCAGTCTGCTTTCATGAAGGACTACAAAAAGGAGAGACTATTTACAGCTAAGAAACAAACATCAGATAATTTGGACAATTTAAAGTTAAACAATGGCTCTAAATGATTCTCAAAATAGTTGATAGGCTCCAGCGCCCCGCGACCCTAACCAAGATAAGCGGTGTTGAAAATGGATGGATGGATGGATGGATAGTCGATTCATTTGATGATCGATTAGCTGTTGATTAATTGATTAATTGTGACATCGCTACATACTATATATATCCACATTTACCAGAGCAAGTTGCTACGTTTGATCAGATAAGCATGTTGTGACACTTGGTGATGCAGCAACGTGATATACTGTATACATACATTACATTATATCCTAGCATATGATGTGCTAAATTTGGCCAATTGCTTCTACACCCATCTTTGAAAAGTCCATTATATTCGGTAAATTTGCCTAAACTCCTGGATCAGCTCTAAAAACGGATTCTGCAACTAAGCTAGGCTAATCATCTTAAGGACTGTCTAGAAAATCAACTCCAGTCAGTTCCGTATGCCAAGCTAGGCTAATCACTTCTATGACTATCTTTAAAGGTACATTGTGTTTGCTAAATACATTGTTTGCAAACTAGTCAAGAACTAAGACAAACACCAAGTCAAGAACCACATCACAGCTATCTTGGGAGAGAGGCGGGGTCCAACCTGAACTGGTCGCCAGTCAATCGCAGGGCACATATAAACAAAGAACTATTTGCACTTACATTCACACCTACGGGAAATCTGGTATATGCGGTCAAATGCAGTGAGGAATGCACAGATACATATACTGGCACTAGACTGATGGGCAAACTCCTCAGATCAAGACTCTGCTGTCTACCTGTACCTCCAAGAGAAATAGCACTCTTTTGATGACAAAAATTTGCATAATCTGGATAGGGAAGACAGATGGTTTGAAAGAGTAGTATGAGACGCTATCTAAATGAAGGTGGAGAGCCCATCACTTAACAGAGGAGGGGGCTTACGACGTCAAGTCAAGAAGCACATCAAGAATATAGTCCAAATCAAAAAACAGATTATGAACTACAAAAAAAACAAGTAAGAAAATCAAGTTGAGAGCCAGTTAGAAAAGCCTTAAACCAAGTCAAGAAACAGACAAAAACCAAGTCAAGAAATATGACAACCAACTAAGAAAATCAAATCAAGAACCAGTCAACAAACCCATTTAAACCAATCTAAATCTTGAACCACATCAAAAACAAGTCAAATACAGTCAAAAACCAAGTCAAGAACCATAAAATAAACCAATCAAAACCAAATCCAAAACAGTCAAAAACTAGTCACGAAACAAGCAAAAGCAAGTCTTGATGCACATAAATAACAAAGTTAAAGTAAAAAACAAAGTCAAGAATTTTGCTAAGAAACAAGTAAGAAATTCAAGAATCACTCAGCCATAAAACAGAGTCACAAGCCAAGTTAAGAAGCACATCAAGAACAAAGTCAAAAACAGTCAAAAAAGCAGTCAAGGACTAAATTAAGAACAAAAGTCAAGTCAAGAACCACTAAAAGACAGTCAAAAACCACGTCAACAACAGTCAAGAATACAACCCAACCAATATGGATTGTTTTCAGGCTGATACCAATTCTGATATTTGGCAGGAAAAAAATCAGAGTACCGATTAATTGGCCACATAAAAAAAATATCAAATTAAAATAACTTTTTTTGGTCCCGTAATACTTACAGTGTTAATGACATGAATTAGAGGCAGAACATTGGACTGTTCTACAGTGCTTTCGTATTTGTTGAATTTTACAATAGAGAGGAATTTCGAAGTACAAAAACTGAGGAATTTATCCTTAGATTTAGGCCATAAATGTATGCAATAAAGTTACTGGCAAAATAGTATGCATGATGCCGTTGAACATTGAATCACATTTCTTCTATTCCAATATTCTCTTTTCCATGAGTTTAAAATAGAAACAGGAGAAGCCTTTCTCAGATGTCAAAACAAGAAATCTTTGATTGAGTTGCATCTTAAATATATGGTGTACAGAGAGAGACAGTTAAACATTAAAAATCTTTTTGTGTGTGCATTTGATATGCTGATTGTTTGTTTTGCGCATTGTGGCTGTTTTTATTTTATTCTTTTTTTCCTGTATTGTTGTTTGTTTGAACGTCATTACCTTTATCTTATGTTGCAATGTGTTCATTTGTAAAAAATAAAAAATTAAAATAAAACAAATTGGCAAAAATTCGGCCGACTTTTGCAGATTTGAAAAGGGCGGAAATCGGCCCTAGTCAAGAACCAATTTTGGACTGCTAAAGAGATGAATGAGAGCAACATGATGTGGCCACGTCTGGGCCCAAACATTCATCATGGCTTTCGTGGCATTAATGTGGGTCTACGTAAGTGCACACGTACCTGTGATGACGTCATGCACCCAGGACACCAACAGCATGGCCACTGACCCCACTGACGGTCTGTCGAGACCACGTTGGCTACAAAGGTCGCTGATGGCTCCAAGGCTAGCCGCTGTGACAGAGCTTTGAGTCACATAGACCACATTTAAACAGGAAATTTAAAAAAATAATAATAAAAGGAATAAAAACTTGCGGCACGGTGGCCGACTGGTTAGAGCGTCAGCCTCACAGTTCTGAGGACCCGGGTTCAATCCCTGGCCCCGCCTGTGTGGAGTTTGCATGTTCTCCCCGTGCCTGCGTGGGTTTTCTCCGGGCACTCCGGTTTCCTCCCACATCCCAAAAACATGCATGAATTGGAGACTCTAAATTGCCCGTAGGCATGACTGTGAGTGCGAATGGTTGTTTGTTCCTATGTGCCCTGCGATTGGCTGGCAACCAGTTCAGGGTGTACCCCGCCTCCTGCCCGATGACAGCTGGGATAGGCTCCAGCACGCACGCGACCCTAGTGAGGAGAAGCGGCTCGGAAAATGGATGGATGGATGGAATAAAAACTTGACTTGGTTCTTGATGTGTTTCTTGACCCTGCTCGTGTCTTTTGCTGGTTGTTGACTGCTTCTTGATTTTGTTTTTGACTGTTGTAGACTTGCTTTTTTATGTGGTTCTTGACTTACTTTTTGAGTCTTGCCTTTTGATCTTATGTGCTTGTTGACTTTTCTTTTTTACTGGTTCTTGACTTGGTGTTTGACTGTTCTTGACTTGTTTTTTATGTGTTCTTGACTTGGTTTGTGGGTTTTATAGACTAGTAATTGACTTTATTTACTTGGTTCCTGAAATCATCTTTGACTTGTATTTTGACTGTTTTTTACTTGTTTTTTTTAGTTGTTCTTAACATGCTTTTTAACAGTCTTGACTTTTGTTCTTGATTTGATTCTTGACTTGGTTTAAGACTTTTTTGAATGGTTCTTGACTTGATTTTCTAACTTGATTCTTGACATGGTTCTTGACTTGGTTTAAGACTTTTTCAACTTGGTTCTTGACTGGTTCCTTCCCTGTGAACCAACAAACAGTTTTACCCTGCTAATCTGGCACCATTTTCTTCAGCTTCAAATGGTAACTTTTGTGCTAAAAAAGATCAAAGAACCGATTCTAATTTTGACTCTATCTCTGAACCAGCACTGGCACCAGCTCAATGAAAAAGGGGAAATAATGAAGTAGTTCTATTCATGCAGTCAGTCTTGAGCAATGTGTGTGAGTGTGTGCGAAATTAGCAGTATGATGGCTCAGCAATGTGCAGCCATACACACTTGCAGATATGAAATCGTACACTCCATAAAAATGCAGTGTCAAGTGGAAGGAAGTCTTAAAGTAAACATGAACTTAATGTGCTCATTTTAACAGGCAAACAAATCAATGTCACAGCCAAGTTGGCAGTGCACCGCTTTCCTCCCGTTCCCCAAACATGTTCTGTGTCAGCCTCCGCCCACCACGCCCATGATGACAGGAGGTCAAATGAGGAGTCGATTTGCCAGCCGGCAAGTGAGCTGATCTGCACTGTCGAGGATGGAGAAGCCCGAGGTGAGTCGACAGGGAACAAAGAGAAGCGTGACAGCGGGAAAATGCCAGCGGCAGTCAGCAGGCCTCGCAGACAGGAAGTAAATACATCAGCACTATTTTAAATAGACTAAACATAGTCGCTGTGGAGCCTGCATGCCATTGACAGCGAGCAAAAACAACCTCTGACTCAAGCATCTCAAATCTGATAGGGTGACAAAATCTATTTTTTTGTGATATTACACAGTAGCCTCAGACCATGTTGACCAGTAGGCAAGACCAGTGCAAAGCTTTGGCCACCCACGTAACATAGAACAATTTGCAAATCCCAAATTCCTCACCGTCATGTGTAAAACATCAAAATCAAGCTGTTAAGGGGAGCTAATCCCAAGATGTCAAAACCAGAGGTGTTTAAGTCACAAAGTACAAATACCTTAAGTAGAAATTGTGGGTACCTATACTGGAGTATTTATTTTTCTACCTACCTTTTACTTCTAATGCTTACATATTTGCAGATATCTGTACTTTTTGGTCTCCTGAGACTTGCTTGTGACTTGCACCTATGTGACTTACTCCCACCTCTGCCATGAACCTATAAAACCCTAAAATGCAAAGACCACAACGCCTTAGCCCCCAGAATCAATCCCTTATACCTTTGAACCAAAACTTCAACCTAGGACCAACAATGTCTTAAACCCTAAAATAAGACACCTTCCAACCTAGTACCAATGACAGCTTACAAGAAACAGCCGTGCACCTTAGAACCGATCCCACGGCATTTTAGGCCCCAGAAGAAATGTCTTCCACCTCTGAATCAACCTTACAACCTCGAACTGGTTGTGGGTGGTTCTTGCCAGTCAGAAAATGTCAAAAACCAAGTCAAGAACTAAATGAAAAACAACTTTAAAAAAGCAGAAGACACTCGTTAAGAACTACATCAAGAACCCAGTCCAAAACAGTCCAAGTAAGGCTCATTGCACACTTCGCGATGTGGCATAACCAACTGTAATGGACCATCGACAAAAAATTACCGTTGGCAAGTCACACCTGCAAATTGAGCGATTGAGCCCTGTACATCTACCGAAGTGATGCAACGGAAAACTGCGTACCTGTATCAGGTTTTGAGGCCGCACAAACTGTATATTGTACTGCATTACTTTTATTGAACAATAAAAACATAGCGTGATGATTAAGGAAGAAGCGGGTTGCCACAAAAAGAGGATGGGGGCAAGAATAAAGGCAAGCATGTGGATATTTTGAGATACTGCCTTGCCCCTAGAACCCACAACACCTTACACCCAAGAACAGCGGTTGTCAAAGTTTATTCGTTGAAGTCCCACCTCAAAAAATACTTAGCTCTCTAAGTACAGTCCTATAGTAGGCCTAAGTGGTCATCAAAAATGAGTGTGTTTTTTTCTCATGGGCTTGCCCAGGCCCCTTGAGCTGGCCTAAGCTATCGGTTAAAACCATGTAAACATGAATTGATTTAGTCCACGCTAGAATAATGTTGATCTCATTGATGTCGCCATTTAGTAGAAGCAAATGTATGCTTCATATGAAGTGGGGATACCAGACAGTGAGATTTATTTTTGTCTCAGAGGTGCCGTTCCTTGGTCCAACTGGCAAACCACTAACAGACTAAACCAAAGCCTTTTTTCATAGCAAAGGTGACCAGCGTTGTATCATGTTTGTGCAAAGCATAAGCGTGTTGCTTAGCTTTCCATGAAATGGGTTTTTACAGGCTACAATCATCTAAATTTATGTTGGTATAATATAGTGATTTAACATCATTTTTGAAAATATATATGAATGTTACTCATGATTGTTGTCATTCGTTTTGATAATTCATTTTTGACTGTGATTTGTCTTGAGGCGGGGCCCACCATTATACATTATACCTTACACCCTAGATCCGAGGAGACCAAGAGAGAATCCAGACAACAATTTTTTTGTCTTCTCCCTGCGACCAGTTTCACCGCTGCTTAAGCGTCACATGACTCTGATGAGGAGGACGCGATTAAGAAACCGTGTTTTATCGCAGCGACCTATCGCTTACTCGCTGATAAGCCTCTCAAGATGGAGTGAATAGGGCTCTCATTCATCACTTGCAGATCGCCATTGATCGGCCGGCGAGGCGGTGAGCAGATTTACGCCGCACGCTGGTGACGACCTGCGCTCCGCTTGACCCGGCTGTTCGCTAAAAGCCTCGGCGCTGCCCGACCAGACAACAGACGCAATGGTGGCGATGAGATATGCAGATGAGGCAATCGTGACGTTGCCAAAGAGCTACTTTCTTTTGGTCCTTTAACACTGAGATGGTGTGAGTGCTTTGTTTGTCTTGACTCTGGTAAAGTCAGTCTAGAGATACAGAAAGTCATGATGTCACCGGGATCTATAAAACGTGTCAAACTCAGTCAACGCGCAGGGGCATCCTTTTATGTGGCCCACCAAAGCAAATAAACTGTGTCTAATTCATGTTTCTTACGAAATGGATTTGTTCATTGCATTTTGGCAGGAAATCTGTTTCAATTGCTGTTCTTTTTTTCACTTTTGACAGATATTACAAGCATTTTTTTTTTTACCAAATCCCTTAATATAAATTGAAAAAGAAATAATATTTATTTTTGGTTGTCATATAAATCATAACAATAAGTAAATGTTTATGATTTATATAAGTTCTACATTAACAACCAAGTCAAGAACCAACTCATGAACCACATCAAAATACAACTGAAGGCTTTAGTGACACAACCAAGAAGAATGCAAGAGACATGTTGTGGGTGGTTCTCTATCCGTCAGAAAATGTCAAAAACCAAGTCAAGAACTAAATGAAAACCAACTTTAAAAAAAGTAGAAGACTCTAGTTAAGAACTACATCAAGAACCCAGCCCAAAACAGTCAAGTACCAAGTAAGGCTCACGGCACGCTTCGCGACGTGGCATAACCAACTGGAATGGGCCATCGACCAAAAATGTCCGTTGGCAACTCACACCCGCATATTGAGCCATTGAGCACTGCATAGCTACCGAAGTGCTGCAACGGAAAACTGTATCAGGTTTTGAGGTTCCACACTGTATATTGTACTGCATTATTTTTATTGAACAATAAAAACATGATGATTAAGGAAGAAGCGGGTTCGCACAAAAAGAGGAAGTGTGTGAGAATAAAGGCTAGCATGTGGATATTTTGAGATACTGCCTTGCCCCATTCACTGACTGTACCCGGTGCCCTTTGTACATCACACACATACATTTTGGTGACAGAGACTGTAAGCTTCACTATTTCATCCACAGGTACATATGAAATTCTAAATATATTTATGTATCGTGTTAACACACAATATATGTATAATGTATAGACTGTATCTGTATAGCTTGGCGCCGGCGGCCGGCTGGGTCTCGCTACCTTAAAACCTGTGTACATATTTTTTTGTGAGTGACAGCTCATGTGCATTTTTGATTGGCTGTGACATTGCAACGCCGAGCACGGGCGTTTCAAAATTTAGAATTGCTGCAAAATCAGTGTCTGACTGTCAACCACTCATGAAAACGAGTTGCCACACAACGTCCCTCGGTCTGTGACGGGCTTTAAGAACTACATCAAGAATAAAGAAAAAAAAACAAAGAATTATCTAAAGAACCAGTCAAAAACAAAGTAAAAAAAAAAAGTCAAAAACACAAAATAATACAAGTAAAAAAATTGTCTAAAATGAACCACATTAAAGAACAGTGGGAAAACAGTCTAGAATCGCATCAACAACGAAGTCAAAAACAGTGCAGAATCAATTGAGCAATTGAATAACCACCTCAAGAACCATTCATAAACAGTCAACAGTAAAGATGTACGCCAATAAACAAGTAAAAACATATGGAATAGTAAAAATGTCAAAAACCAGTCACAAAACAGTCAAGAACCAAGTTAAAAACCATGTGAAGAACGATGTGCTGTACTTGCAAAATGTAATCTCCTGAGTCTGATTTATGTCACAAATTTGTACGCGTGTGTGTGAATTTGTTTGTGTGTGTGTGTGTGTGTGTGTGCGTGTGTGCGCACGCGTGTTTTTCTGTGATCTTCCCAGCAGGTCTTGTGCTGGCTAATCAGGTAGAGGAGATTCCCGCCAGGAAAATAAGCGCCGACTCTGCGCGGGAAAACAATTGATTCCGCCATCATTCCGCCATTATGGCGATGGCCGCATTCCTAATCTACCTCCTGGTGCCTCACTTGTTTGGTTTCTCTTTTTTTTTTACTTCTCAGTGGTGGTGTCACGGCAAACAAATACGAGGAGGGAATGTGGGAACGTGCCAAGTAGATTTACTTTTATCTGCCGGCTCCCCGGCCACTCATAAGATTATAGCGCCTGGCCTCCATATTGCTTCTTTTTTTTCTGTCATAAATCCAAAAGGTTTTCTCCCAAACTTTAATCCCGAGCCCTCCTGAGCCGCGCGAGTAATAAAGAGCAAACAACGGAGAAATAAAGGATAATGGTTTTTCATTTGTGGAGCTCATCAGGTTTTTTTTCCACTCAGCTTGCAAGCAGCATGTCAGACCGCCTGAGAGTTGAAAACATTCCAGGTCACATCATCTAATAAGATTATGGTCATCATCTGATACAATCCCAATTCATTTCTATGGCACATTTAACTCATTCACCACCAGCCGTTTTCAGCGCAGTTCCCTATATTGCCAGCCGTTTGAGAACATTTTGAGTGATCTTTCAAGGCCCACGGAATATTGTATTCTGCGACAACATAAACACAGACACTAACAAAAGAAAGAGTGGACTCATTTTTTTCACCAGAAGACAACAAAGTTTGTTTCTATCTTTTTCTGTTCTTTTGTAATCAGTAGTAGAACATGGGTTGGTTTCCCCCAATAAACCGGTTTCTGACCAAAAAGTAGAGAAAACAACCTTTTTTGTGAAAAGAAACATGACTGAAGCTAATATTAGTTGCTTTTGTTGTAGCTCAAACAATAAAAGAACAAAAACAAGACTGAGAAATGGCTTTAGAGGGAAAAATAATCATTTATTTATAGAAATACAACAAAGAAACAGGTTGTGAGTGACACTGACTCACCGCAAGCTCAAGTTAAAATCACAGGCTTTTTTTACATGACGTTCGCCATTCACTCCACGAACTGCGAATTGTGTTTATATCATCCATCCATACCATACAGTCTATACACATACTCTGTTTGAGTAGGAGGTGCCTAAACTTGTATGACGTCCGTGTTGGGATTTCTCTCCCTCATAATCATTTTGACAAGCAGGGATTCACCCCCTAATCTTCTACACAAAAGCTGTGCTGATCTCCAATCCAAAAAGATGCAATGACACCATCTACTGGGATCTGTTAGTCATTAGAGTGGTTTACAAACCTGAAATTCACAGAGAAGCTGGGCAAGACCCTCTTCCACTCCTACCCATTAAAAAACAAAGTGATTCACTGATTCAGTTATGGCAACGAGTTATGTACAAGTGATGTGCAAGACAAGAATCAAGTCAACAACCGTTACAGCCAGTCAAGAAACTGCACATTCCATGTCAAGCAACATGTTAACAACCAAGTCAACCAGTTAAGAACCAGTCCGACACCAAGTAAAAAATGGTCCAAATCCAAGTCAAGCACCACTTCAGTGCCAAAATACAAAACAATCAAGTCAAAGATTAAGTCAAGGACTGAGGCGATAAGCAGTTAAAAACACAGTAAAACCCAATCTAAAAAAGTCAAACACCAAGTCAAGAACCACGTGAAGGACCAAGTAAAACCCAGTGAAAACCAGTCAAGAACCATGCAGAGAACCAAGTTAAAAACTATGTCAAGAGCCAAATTAAGAAACATGTCAAAAGTCCATCTGTCCGAGTCTGTCATAGCCAATCAGCCAGTCAGCTACGCCACCACAGCCAGCTAGCCAGTCACAGCCCACCCATTTAAGGCTCTGCTGTAGATTCACTCATTGCCAGATTGTTTCGATATGCGTCCAAGAAAGTCTCTCCAACACTTCTTGATCTTTTGTTGCTGACCCCGTCAGCCTCGGACCTTCCTGCCTCATCGTTCTACTCCATTCATCCTTCTGTCCCCAACTACAAGTTCTGCCTTAGAACCTCTGCCTGTCCCTATGGATGTTTGGGGTTCTGCTCCCACGACAGGGACATTTGAATTTCTCTTTTCTGTTTCCTGTTGATTGCAGAGCTTTTTATGATTGGTCCCAAAACCGGTTCCCAATAAAGACTTTGAAGTTAACTGTGTGCCTACACACCCGTCACTGAACCTGTCACAATTTCAAGTGCAGTGGTTTTGTGTACTGTCCTTGGATCCTACACCACACTTGCCCATGACAAAATCTAAATAACCAGCGAGTTAAGGTCACCTCCCCCCAATTCAATAACTGTGAGAAAACCTGTTTACACAGTGAGCTTCCTTTTAAGGGAATAACTCTCCCCTCATGTCTTCGTGACTCAAAACATCGGGAGTGGGCTTATTTGAATTGTTTGTACACTGAGCATGTGATAAAAGTCTTTGGGGTCAGTAAAGATTAAATTGCCACCTGTAACCGCCTGTATCTGGGTCTCATTGAGCAATTTACTATATTTATCTATGACAGGCTATCGTGGCTATCATGTCTAATGTAGCACAGGTGAACCAGCTGTTTAATAATGTGACATCCATTTTTGAGCATAAACATGCAAATCCTGCCATGAACCTATTAGGATTTTAAGGTTGCCGTCTGAACCTGCCCGCTGCCGTCTGACACTGTCCACTGAGCAACGGCATCCCAGCACAACAGTGCTAATGCTGCTAATTAATGAAATTACACGGCAGATGGTGCTGAGGAAGTCACCAGATCCCTAGTGGATGCTTTCAGATCAGCGCTACTGAAAGGCCTTTCTTTGAGCCCAGGAAGATGGTGGGAGGTCTTAGGGGATTGGGGGTGTAAACGGGAGTCAGAGTGATCATGATGATGATGATGATGATGATGATAATGTTCTGGTGCTTGGCAGAATGTAGTCGGACCATTCCATTCCGGAAAAGCAGCTTTGAATTGATCCAACACACCGCCACGGGATTATGGAGCCAAGTACAAAATAGCACATCAGAAAACAGTCAAAAACCACATTAACCACTAGGTTAAAAACCAGTCAAGAATTAAGTTAAGAATTGTCAGAAAACAGTCAAGAACCAAGTTAAAAACCACTTAAGAACTATGTCAGAAAACTGTCAAGTCTATAACCACTCAAAAACCAAGTCAAGATCTCTCAGAAAAAGTCAAAAACCAGTCGAGAACCAAGTTGGAACCCCATCCAGGACCCCAAAAAAATAAACCCAGCCCAAAAACATGCCGTTTTCATTTAGGAAATATAGCACATCATCTTGTGATGATCTTTGTGTGTGTGTGTGGTTTTTTTTTTTCTGTCTGCCTCTAATACCCTCTCTGCAGGTAAAAGGATAACTGCTTTCCTGTTACAACCCTTTGGCTGCTTCAAGGAGACAAAATCTTCAAATCCTGTTGCTGTCAGTGTCAATGGAGGCCCGTTTGATGGCGGTCACATCCCTCCTCCTTATTGCCATCACCTCGTTTTTCGCTGTTGCATCTTGTTAGTAAACAATATTTTTTGGTTCGTTAAGTGAGTTTCAAAAGTATTTCTCCCATTTGGTGAGCTATTTCTGTTCTCCTGACTTTAGTCTTTTTTTTTTTTTGTTACCACCTGTACATAGAGCACAATGCAATAAGGGTAATCTGCAGTTTTCGTTGAAATGCTTTGTCTTGTTGTTTGCATAGGAAGTTAGGTTTAGTAAATGTGTTTTGGTTTCATTTTATTTCATATAGGGTTTCGATACCGTGTTGGTTAAAGTTAGATGTGTTTTGTTTGTTATTTTGGCCTCGGCTTACCCTGAAGTAGCGCTTAATTTTTCTTGTGTAAATTGTTAAATTTTGTTGGTCTTTTTCCTGTGTACGAGTGGTAATAAACCGCTTTGTTTGATTATTGTACAACAGTTTGGTCTTGTTTTATGTAGTGACTACCAGACCCTAGACTGACGAGGAACAAACTAAGTCAAAAACTAGTCAAGAATCAAGTAAAAAAAACAAATTAAAAAAATTAAAATCAAGAACCAAGTCAAAAACCAAGTTAAGAACTGTCAGAAAATAGCCAAAAACACAGTTAAAAAAACAGCCAAGAACCAATTCAGAAAACTGTTGAAGAGACAGCAACCAATGAAAGCCTTCACAAGTGTTTTTTGGTAGGGATAAAGAAATAAAAACAGGTGAGAAAAAAAATGTTGGCGTTAGCCCCTCGGGAACTCAGCAAAGCATCCAAATGACAGACGGCCCTAAATGAAGCGCCGACGTGACGACGCAAAGCGAGCGATTGCTAACGCAGACGAGCCGACGCGCTGATGCAAAGTGAAGTGCGGAGGCCGACACCTGTCAGCGTCGTTTAAACCGTCCCGCTAAACCTTATCAGCTAGGGCGGTAAGGCGCGCACATCCCAACATTCAGCCTCCCGCTTCGTCCTTGTCAGCGCCGTCGTGACCGAGATGGCGTCAAGGCGACGGCTTCAAGGCGACGGTGAGCGGCGCGCCCATGAATAAAACATCATGGCTGGAAATGAGCTGTTGAGCTGCTTCAGTCATCTTATTTTCCAGGATCACGCTGAGATTTCTGTGTACGAAACAATCATTTTGCATCCCTTTTCAGTGGACGTCTTATTTGGAGGAATTTGACACTTTACTTGCTTCCTTGAAAAGGACTGGATTGCCTTTACACCTCAATTATGTCATCAAATGACG
This sequence comes from Phyllopteryx taeniolatus, assembly GCF_024500385.1. NCBI lineage: Eukaryota > Metazoa > Chordata > Actinopteri > Syngnathiformes > Syngnathidae > Phyllopteryx > Phyllopteryx taeniolatus. The sequence goes on along the minus strand of NC_084511.1, from coordinate 21,700,219 downwards.
CTAGGTGGGAACATTATGAGATGCTTTTGGTAAAGATTTGGGATACACTGGAAAGATTCTTGCAACACTTTGGAAATTTCTGAATATATTTTTAAAAATTGTCCTGAGAAATGTCAGGGAATATACTTTCAAAACATTTTAATCATATGGCAAACCATGGCCAAACGGTTAAGCTCATCGCCTGCCGCCGTGGGGGACCTAGGTTCAAGACCCTGACTGGACCATCCTCCAACATCCCCCGGACTTATGGCTGTGGTGACCTTGAGCAAGACACTGATACCCTGAAATGCTCTCTGGGTGCTTCAGCTACCCCCTGCTCCAGTGTGTTCCACTAACATGTGTATGTGTTCACTGTGATGGGTAAAATGCAGAGAACAAATTTCATGTGCGTGCATGCATGCATGCATGTTCATGACAATAAAGGTGATTCTTCTTCTTAACATTTATCAGCTAGACTGGATATGTGTTGCACATGTCCGTTTTTCAGTTTTGTCTAATTAAAAAGAACATTTCAAATGTCCGTAACTACGTTCTTCCTATCCACAATTAGCGTTTCAGACATCAGCGAGGTCATTTTGCTTGGGAAAAATGACGTCACTTTTGCTATTTGTTTCTATAGAGTTTGGCATTACAGATATATACAATTTGCAGATATCTGTTTTGTGAATTAAAGATATCTCAGATGGCATTGTAGCTCTCTCTAGCTCCAATTTGAGATTATTCAAGATATCTTTAATTGACATGAATTCAAGATATTTACATATCCCTTCAGATATTTTAAATCAAGTCGTAACTTGGCAAAATGAAGTTGTAGCTATCTCTAACCGGATTTATGACTAGTCAGATTCAAATTGTAGATATCTTAAACTGGGGTTACACATATCCACAAAAATTCAAAGTCACTAGCGGATGTCTGTAGATACATATATTGACAAGCCCCATACGCATGAATGGAAAAAGTAATGTCATTTGTCCTAGGCCAGTGGTTCTCAACTTTTTACACCAAGTACCACCTAAAAAAAAACTTAGCTCTCCAAGTATCACCATAATGACCAACTTTAAAATGCCTAGTAGATCTAAGTGTTCATCAAAAACAAGACAGTAGGGTAGCGGGCGTGCTGGAGCCTATCCCAGCTATCATCGGCCAGGAGGCGGGGTACACCCTGAAGTGGTTGCCAGCCAATCGCAGGGCACATATAAAGAAACAACCATTCGCACTCAAATGCACACCTATGGCCAATTTAGAGTTGTCAATTAACCTACCATGCATGTTTTTGGGATGTGGGAGGAAACCAGAGTGCCCAGAGAAAACCCACGCAGGCACAGGGAGAACATGCAAACTCCACACAGGCAGGGCCGGGGATTGAAACCAGGTCCTCAGAACTGTGAGACAGACACTATAACCAGTCATCAACCGTGCCACCCACTTTGGAATTATGCTTGAAAAATACATAGGACGGCCTTGAAACCTGCTTTGAACATGATGAGAATGTTTCGGAAATGCTTAGGGTATTCCAGGTTTGACTACAAACAAAATGAGTGACTGCAGCTTTGTTAGTAACGATCTTTCTCTGGCGAGGTGTCCCGAGCTCACTTTGGACCTTTTGCAATTCCGGGTGCGAACCAGCCATCAGTCAAAACCATGTGAAAATCATCATGGGAAAACAAGTTGTGTGTTATCATGATCTGATGACGGCCCAACCCGATGACACGGCGACTAAAGGGAAGCAATTCTCCCGATGCTTATGCTTGGGATCAACAAAAATGGATCTGTCAATCAAAGCGATGGGAAATGTTGATTGCTTTTTTTACATATATAAGAATGTGTAAAGTTTCTATTTCTGATCCGGAATGTTTCCTGCTGAAGATGCAACTCTGGAGATGGAAAAAGATAAGTGTGTGTACGTGTGTGTTCTCACTGCTTGTGTGCTCTTTTAACTGAAGCAGTTATTTTTCTTTGTGGAAATTTATTCTAATAATTCCTGTGTAGCCTTTTCTTCTGCTAATTACAGCGCCACCTTTCATGTTCAAATTAGACTTCTTTACGTCAGACACTTTTAACTCTTTAAACGCTACACACTGTCCTCTCGGAGTACACATGCACACACATACAACATCTTTGCGTTAAGCTTAAATGTCAGGGTTAGTGACGTTGTTCGTGTCTTTTGCTGAAATGATACAGTAGATCATAACTTACTGTTGAACTGGTTGAAAATGTGTATGGGACTCAATGGAACAGTCATTAAATGGTGCAGGTCCTAGCCCGAGGAAAGGAGTTATTTCATTACCATTGGATGTTTTCAATCTGGTTGAATGGCAATGACATATGTGGTCCCTCCAGGGTCAGTTCTTCTACACCTTTTGTTCAGCCTATCCTGTATATATGCAACGCTTAGGTCAAATTCTTTATAACTTTAATGTTGACTATCATAGCTATGTAGATGACACAGTTATATCTTGCAGTATCACCAGATGACTACAGTTCAATTGAGGTGTTGTTTTACTGTCTGAAACAATAAATAACTGGGTGAACCAACATTTCTTTCAATCAAACCACAGCAAAACTGAGATCACTGTTTTTGGCAGTAAAGAAAAGAGGATTGATGTTAGTAAATACCTGGTATCACTTTCTTTAAAAACCAAAGGCCAAGTCTGCAACCTTTGTGTGCTGATTGATTCCTGACTTTCAGCAGTCATATTAAACCAATCATCAAATCAGCCAGCTGAAGAACATACCCAGAGTGAAGGGTTGTATGTTCCAAGCAGACCAGGAGAAGCTCATCCATGCTCTTATCTCCAGTAGACTTGACTATTTTAATGATATCCTGACTGGACTTTCCCAAAAGAGCATTAAGAGCTGCAGCTCATTCAGAACGCCGCAGCGCAGGTTCTGCCCAGAACAAAGAGATCAGAGCATATTATTCCAATTCTAAAGTGCATACACTGGCTCCCAGTCAGCTATAGAATAGACTTGAAAGTTCTGCTACTGGTCTATAAATCACTAAATGATTTAAGTCCTGAATACATTAAAGAAATATTAATCAGAATCAGAATCATCTTTATTTGCCAAGTATGTCCAAAACACACAAGGAATTTGTCTCCGGTAGTTGGAGCCGCTCTAGTACAACAGACAGTCAATTTACAGAACACTTTGGAGACATAAAGACATTGACAAAAAACAACAACAAACAACAATTGTGCAAAAAGATGCAGAGTCCTCAGTTCGAATGGCTAATAACGCAATAGTCCGGTGCAATGACCATTGTGCAAAGGGCACTGAGACTTCAAGGAGTGTATGCGGTTTAAAGTGACGAGTACTGCGATAATCTGGGACAATGGTTGTGCAAATGTTACAGATACTCCTCAATCAGTGTGCAAATGGAGCAGATGCTACTCTGGCATGAGTGGCCACTATATGCAAATAGTGCAGCACGGCGAGACAACTACAGTGAGTGCACGAGTAATACATAATACAGAAATGTGACAACGACCTCAAGTCAAAAAATTGCCAGCTTGTTGTAATGGAATTAATAGAATATAAACCCAGTAGGGCTCTGAGATCTCCAGACTCAGGTCAGATAGTGGAGCACAGAGTCCAAACCAAACAAGGGGAAGCAGCATTTAGCTATTATGCTGCACACAAATTGAATAAGTTGAACTCGGGCCCAAGTGAGAATATTTTTAAATCCAGGTTAAGAACGATCCTTTTGTTTCTTGCTTATGATTGAGAATTTTAGAGAATTTCCATTTTATCATTCTTGCACTGTATGTTAATTTTAGTAAGATGTCTTTGATTTTTTTTTTTTCTTATGCTATTCACAATAACTTGTCAATTGAAATTTTCATGTTAAGTCAGCCTAAGACTAATTGCTTCTTTTTGTGTACACCAAGTGATTCAAGGTCCAACTACTATGTGGTTTCTTGGGTCAAAGCTATGTGGTCCTTGGTCCCAATTGTAGCTCCGATTCCAAATCCTAAGTGGTTCCAGGTCCCAAAAGTATGTGGTCTTGGGCCTGAATGCAATTTGTTCCCTGTCGAAATCTTAAGTGGTCCCTGGTCCAAATTTTGAGTGGTTCCTGGTCCAAATTATATGTGGTATCAGGTTCAGAATGTTCCCTATGCAGTTCCTAGCCCAGATACAAGGTAGTTCAAGTTCCAAATCATGTGATTCCAGGACCCAGTCTTCTGTTGTTCCAGATTCTGATTGTATGTGGTTCCAGGCCCAAATTGTAAGTAATTTCAGGTCCAAATTGTAAGTACTTTAAAATCCAAATCCTATGTAGTTCTTGGTCCAATTAGTATGTGGTTTCTAATCCAAAATTTGGGTCAACCTCCTAATTGTATGTAGTTCCAGGTAAAAATCCTATGTAGTCAATACCAGCGAATATGTGATTCAAAACCGTAAGATCCACTGAATGAGAACTTTTCAGAAAAAGTTAGTCAGCGTGGGATTCAAACACCATTATGTTCCTGGACAATGGAAAATCAACAGAAAAAAACAGATCCAATGCTTCTCTGTCGGTTCTGATGGTTAAAAAAAAGTATCTGGGTTTGTCCACTGAGGCTGCTGGGCTGATCCATTGAAGTTGTCAGTGGTCCTGGAAGCCAACATGTTGCAGGGACTGGAGCAAGCTGATTTGCTCTGGCTGCCACAGCGGGAGAAAAGAGGCGGAAATGATAAGTGATTAAATCCGTTGGCACACAGACACACACACATGCACGGACGCACACACAAGCACATACACACACACACACAGACTCTGGAGTGTGTTTCTACTGCTGGACAGTAATCCTGTTAATGAAAAATGTATTTGGCAAACAAGGCAGTCATCCATCCTCCTCCAGGGATGCAGAAAAGCTGAGTGTTCCTCCACCAAAATAAAAGAGTCACTACAGGACAGGAATGTTTCAGGTGATGTTTTGGTCTACACTTTGGACTCAGACGGCCGAGTGGAGTTGCCACTCTGGTTTTGTCCTCCCTTCTGTTCCCAAACAGCTTTCTGGGCTTGTAAGTTTTGTTGCCAATGGCGACTAGTCGAGCTGACTAGAAAAGGAATGATGATGACATGATGGAGCAATTGCTTATTGGGCCCTCATGCCCAATAACAGCTCATGTTCTCTTCATGTTCTGGTTTAATACTTCAGAACCAATCTGGACAAATTCAAGCTTGACGACATAGGAACTCCTTTGAACAACCAGAACTCAAACTATTGGTTCTGTAGCCCAATATTTAATTGGATTTGGTTAAATTGATTAGTTAGTGGCTTCAGTCAGTCAGTCATTCCGTGTGCGGTGTGTGTGTGTGTGTGTGTGTGTATGATCTTGAGCACAACATTAGGTACCACTAGGAAGTCAGGAAATTTCCACTATCAACTTCAACCCCACATTCTGTAGATTTGGAAGGCAGTGTGAAAGGGGGTAAAACAGCAACATCGTTGGTAGGCTCCCCCCCCCCAAAAAAAACATCCATGAATTGTCTAATGATTTGCCACAAATTACCTTGAAGTTAAGATATTGTTTCTGCGCTGCTTTCCGTCTCAGTCCGAGCATTGGTATCGCAGTCATATGAGCGTCTGTCAGGAGAATCCTATGTCGGTTCTTGACTCTAATAATCCTCCTGCAGCTCCTGCTATCAGAACACCATTCATCCTCCTCCAGCACTCACCTGCCACAATTCCCCAATCGCGCCTCCCCTTTTGTTCTTGCCATGTTTTCTTCTCTTACTTTTGTGCAGAGAAATTCTCTGATTGAACTGTGTTTGGAAAAGTACTGGAAGCAAAAGAAGTTTGTATTCACCTCGCTACATGCGGGCGTACAAAAGCCGCCATTGTTAGAAGTCTAATGGGAATATTAAGAACAAGCAGGCGGTGGCTGCTTTTATCTCGGCTATTTACAAGCACACGAAATTTGGAAGCTAAGGGGAAATTACCTTTGTTTTTCCCGGATCTCTGTTCGGAGGCTTTCATCTCTGCGGGTGCTGTTAACACGACGACCCGCCCCTGTTTTTGGAGTGAGAAGACGAATCAAAGACGGCGATTAAACAACGAGAACGGGGAAAACTACGCGAGCAAGAAAAATACAAAGTTTGATTTTTGTAGATGCAGCCTTGTGATCGCCAGGCAGCTTATTCCAGAAATATTGATAAGACAACCCCCACATAACATCCTGGAAATCTTGCTTTGTAATACACCACAATTTCTCGATTATAACATTTGTAACACACACTCCATATTTTCACAATTTATGCCTGAAAAAACACTGTACTTGAATGTAACACACACCCAAATTTTGCCTAAACTTTAATCTCTTGGACAACTCAAAAATGAACTTTTTTAAAATCAGTTTAAATCAATGGAATTTTATTACTTTCACAAAAAGTACAAGCGTTTGTCTCCCAAACGGATGCTTTCGGTTCTTTGAAGGGGAGCAATAAACTTATGGATCGGAATACAAATGGTTATATTTGTCATGCAAATATTTAGGCTCATTGTTTGAACAACACACTCTATAATAGTTTACAGATTACATCCATATTATTAAGAATAGTCTTTCGTATAACTTCTTTCTTTAATTGCTCTGCCCCTAAAAACCATTGAATGACGGGTCAGAATCAGATTAAAAAAGTCTCTTTATGTGCTGTATTGCTGTCTTTCTGCATCTTCCTTTAGTGTTTCTTTTGCCTCCAACCACGAATGTTAGCTTCGTTCACATCAAATTTCCAATGAGCTTCTCTGTTGCCCAATACCTCACCCACTGCGATCACCTTTCTTTTGAATGCTGCTTCCAATTGGGGCTCATTTGCAGTTGGAGAGTGGAGTTTGTCACACTACAAACCATAAAATTTGTGCAAAATGGTTGCTTTAAACTAAAATGGTTGACTTCCTGTACAATTTCAGGCATGAGTCCTTGTGGCTTTTTCATGCGTCCTGTCATGATGTGTCAGGATGATTCACGCTCAGGGATGCTACTGAATGAGTTTTGGTGGTGATACATACAGTACCTGTACATTATCACCAGGATAAAGGCACTGGCAAAAATGTGCGAGGCATGTTTTGGCGCACCCAGTAAAATTGATTAATTTGTTAAAAGTTCCTCAAAATTGTGTCGTTTTGGAGAAGGGAAATGTAAACTTCAAAACGACTAATTGTGACCAACGGCAACACATAACACCCATAACTCACATTTTCAATGCAAATATACGTCGAGTAGAATAACAAAAATGTGCTTTCGGAAAAGATAGCAGTTTGTATGCAAATAAGAGAGTCTTCAGGCGTTTTTGCAAGAAACTAAACGTTTTCAATACATCGTCCACAAATTAATGTACCCTCAGATTCAAGCAAAAACAACTGAGACTAGACTAGAAAGAAAAAACTTAAGAAAGAACTTATATTCAAACAACATTTGTTTAAACTAGAAGACAATACATTTTTGATTATTTTAAGATATGTCAATGAAAGTCTCTGAGTTGAACAAACTTAAATGAGGATTTCATTCTGGCTATGAGTTTAAGCCTCATCTGGGAAACGCCCCCTAAAGAATACATTTGGACTAAAGTACCAAATTTAGACAAAATTTTTATTCAGTCACTTGACTTGGACTCAAATTTAAAGTGACCTCTGATTGTAATGACATGTTTGGTATATATGATCTCTTTTGACTTGAGTAACATAACAATAAGATACAACTTTCCATAATAATTTTCAGATTTATATATTTTTACAAAACGTAATTTCAACATAGGCTGTCATTGTTTTTTCGTCGCAGTGCATTCTGGGTAGTGACTTAAAATGGGGATGTGCCCGACGGCGGGAGTTTTTAGCAGTAGCCACAGCAGCAGCCCTGGGCAGCGAAGAACGCTGTTAAGCCATTTCAGTTCGAGCCAGAGTGTGATCAGGGAAATGAGAAGAGTGAGGAAGACACAAGAAATGAGGATGAAGATGACGGGTGTGAAGAAAGTCGAGTTGGTCATATTCAGTGGTGTATTTATCGCTACTGCTAAAGTGGGCTGATCAAGGTACGTGCCCAGCGCGTTTTTATTCTCGGCTTTCGCTTGTCACATGCGGCCGTCTAGGCTCCTTGTGAGGAAATAATAAAAAAGAAAGAATCTGGGCTGAAATGAGGAGAGCACAGCCGCAGATCTTTCGGCAGCTCTTCCAACCGCATCCAAAAGTTATTTGCAAGTGGCTACCTTAGCTCTGCAGAGAGGAGCAACAAAACAATTTTACAACAGCCATTCAACGTCATCATTGCCAGAATTCTTTGCGCACGCCAAAACATGGCGGCAACAGTGTATCAAATTATGATCTAAACCAAATTGTTTTTTTTAATTTATAGGAATACATTATAAATATATACCACTGTATTTCAGTAGTAGAGGTCAGTAGTTGTAAAATTCAATGTATTTGTCATTTCAATCGGAGCTCACTTTAAAGACTAGACATGCGAGACTACAATCAGTCTCAAGCAAAACTACTGAAGAAATGACTTGAAGACAAGCACAAAGACCCGACACTAGACTATGATGACATAAACTCAAATTTCAAGAACTTAGACTAGACTTCAACCAGTTCAGGGTGTACACCGCCTCCTGCCCGATGATAGCTGGCATAGGCTCCAGCACGCCCACAACCCTAGTGAGGAGAAGAGGCTCAGAAAATGGATGGATGCATGGATAGACTAGACTTAGTCTTGGTCCAGCTCCAACTCCAGGACAAATAGTTGAGACTTGACTCAGATTCAAGCACAATTATTTGAGACTAGATTACGATTCAAACACTTGACTTGGACTCACACTCAAGGACCTTAGACTACACCTGGACTTGCCTACAGAGACGAGAATCAAGGCTTACTAGACTGCAGGCTCATTAAAAACCACTTGCAACTGCACTTGAAGTCAAACAAAGAGTTCTGACTTAACTCTGACTCAAATGAAAAGACTTCACTCTTGAGTTGAACTCAAGACCAAAAACATTCGTTGGGGACTGACAAATTTAATTTTTAAAAAAAATAAATTGCTTTTATTTTGCCTTGTTTTATACGCTGCTGTGTGCAGTCAGGTCTACATTGCTAAAGAAAATCTGTTCTTAATTGCTATACCTGGATGGATAAATAAATAAATAAATAAATAAGGTAACGTGCCAACAAGGCTTGATTTGGATAAACAGACTGACAGTATTTTCCCTCAAGCACAAAGACGTGATATTTTCCCTCAAGCACAAAGACATGAGCCTTGAGTTGGAGCCCGAGAACAGAGACTTTAGACTTGATTTCAGATTAAAGACCAAGACTCTTGTTTTCTTTTGACCTTCAGTGCTCAGTCAGTAATGTGATTACACCATGAAGAAGGACATTTAGCATGGCGGAGGACATTTGGTCTGACGGGAGCATCATTATCATGGAGGCCACCAGGGGCTGCTATCATAGAGGCCACTGGGGTGGAGAGGCCTGAGGCCGCCATACTGAGGGTCAAAGTCAAAACCAAACATTCTGGTGAGGATGTAGGCAAGAAGACGCCCAAGTCAGCTGCTTTAACTCCCCCTTCATCTACTAGTACTAACCTCCCTCAGACACAGAAAACACACACATACGCATACACTCACACAAACACGCACGCAGAAAAACTCGAGCACACACACTCTTGGATGCTAATCCTGTGAAAGATGTTTCCTGGTGTGGATTAGCACCAGAGCAAACAAGGCTTACAGCTCTCCGCTGGGTCTGCATGAGAAATGGGGTACAGGTCCACTTTGGGGTTGGGTGAGGGGTGGTGGGAGGGGTTGAGCCTGATGACTTGTGCATTACCATACACTTAAGGGGGGGGTCTTAAGGTTTCTAGGGGTGGGTGGGTACTTGCTCCACCAGCTGCTGTGTTTCATCCTTCAGGAGGATATTGTTGGAATTCAGGCCAATGCTGACTGCAGCAAAACATCCTCTAACCCACGTATCATCCCCCCTTCCACCCCCGTTTGCACCCCCCGGGGGAACTTGTATATTTTCACTTTTTTTTTTTTTTTTTTGATGCTTTAGCAAGATTAAGGACAAGTAATTTCACAAAGCTTGTGGAAAGTTGAGGAATTACACATTGCATCTGGATGCAAAGGCTTATCCCAGCAAAACACAACACAACAGTGTATTGAAACAAACACAGTGAAGCTAATACAAAACTAAATTAAAGCTGAGAGCGGCAATGATTGGGGCGCTAGGGAGGACTCGATGCAAGAAAATAGTTTGAAGGAAACCAAAGTATCAGGATGGAAGCGATTGCATCTCTGCCAGTTGAGGGTGTCTATAAATCTCATAAGGCCCTGTGTTTTGTGGAGAGTCATCATACTTTGTCTGCATGAATTCATTAACAAATTATTTGCTATTTAACTTCACCCATCTGTCTAGTTCTAGTTTAAGTGGTTTAAATTTGGGAGCAATATGACATCATCTCTCTGACAAGGGGTCTTTGAAGGACAACTGAAAACGGCCAACATGACCCTAACAGCCAGTCCAAACCAACATGGCAGAATTCCTGTCTTTCCAAGCATAGCTTCTTGAGACATTTTTGTGAATCCACTCATTGTAGACATGCCTTCCAAATGTCATGTTGTTAAGTGAAACTGATTTCGCGGGCTGAATTTTCAAAATTTTCTTTGGAAATATTCAAATTGACCATACAATGACTGCTTGAAACAAAAATGGCAAACTTCCTGTGCCTTTTGGGGCATAGCTTCTTAAGACGTTTTTGTGAATCTACTCATAATAGACATTTCTACCAAATTTCATGTTACAACTGGGTCCGGGGACCTAATTTTCAAAGTTTGCTCAAGAAATGACCAAATTGACCATAAAATGGTCAAATGGCCGTTTAAAATCAAAATGGCTGACTTCCTGTGTCTTTTTGGGCTTGGCTTCTTTAGACTTTTTTAGTGAAATTTACTCATGAGAGATAAGCCTACCAAATGTCACGTTGTTAAGTGAAACTGACTTTGAGGCCTGAATTTTGAAGAGTTCCTCAAGAAAGATGCCCACCCCAAAAAATGGCAATTCACTGGCTTCAGGAGCTGAATCTTAAAACAGATTCCTCTGGGTGCTACCGAGACTCCAAATGCATATGTCCTTAAATGTCTGGTCTGCTTGAAGTTTCCATTATGCTGCTGACAGTCACACAAATGGCGTGCATGATGCAGGTGAGGTGACCTCGGCGCTGTAATTATTACTGCACTTGCTCTGTCTCCTAGAAAGACAGCAGTGATTTTTAGAAGTTGCTGCTAAGTTCAACTCAATGTTTTATGCAAGTACAGTGGGCTTTTTTGTTTTGTTAGTTATGAGCCACTGCTTGGTCAATTTTTGATTTGTGTTGTGAGCCAAAATTCAAGCAAACTTCAGTTATGCCACCGCTCAAGTGAAGTGAAAAAAAAATAAATCGTTCACTTATGATACCGTTATGCCGTCGTATGTGGGGAAGGAGAGCCACAATTGCCGTTTATTGAATGGGACAAACAGTCAAACACACGAATATAAAATGAGAACACTTGCAAGGAGCATAGCGAAGATGCTAATACTGAACTAACCGACCAACCCGACTCCAGCTCGTGATATCGCTCACTAAGCCGCGCCCCCAAGGTACGCATCCAACACACAAATTCCACAGTATGTACAGTAATTACACTTTGTAAAACCAGTGTATTTCTTCATTTTCTTTTTTTACAATGCAACCCCACATATTTGTGATTCGGCATTCGCAAATTCGCCAATTTGCAGATATATGGGGGAAATTATTCTGTTACTCACTGAAAAACTGGAAAAGAAATCATTGTGGCATAAATAAGTAATTGCAACTCTTTTGAAGGGACCGCATCAGATGTGGATTTTCACAATTCTCGGCAGGGCGAGGGTTCACTGAATTATGTTTTATTACGTTTTAGTACAATAGAGTGCTACTTTCCTTCATTGCAAACATGCAACAAAACATTGGATTTTTGGGGGGCTGGAAAGGAGGAATTGCATTTCAATTCATTTCAATGGGATAAACTGATTTGATATACGAGTAAAACGCATTACAAGCTTGGTCACGGAAGAAAGTAAACAGGTAAGTCAAGGTCCCTCTGTATTGTAAAGGTGGTAGTAAAGTTGCTTTAAGGCTGAAACATAATCGTCACTTAATCACCGGGTAGAAGTGGAGTAGCATTAGGAGCTACCATGGCACGTCCTTGCCGTGGCACTACTTAATGAGATGCGGAACATACATGCTGCATGTACGTAAAAATAAACATGTTTGTCCTTGTCAGGATTCTGCTGTTTATTTGTGACCAGGCGCAAAACTGCCGGTGGGGGTGGTAGTGGGAGGCGGCGATGACGGTATGGCGGTGAGGTGCACGTGACGCCTCCCCACTTGTAATGCATGAGTGCGCTGACCTGGTGGACACGCGAGACACATGGCCTCTGTCGGGCGAGGCGGCAAGACGGATGAGCGGGACCAAAGCGCAGCATCGGCGCTCCTGGAGGTGACCTAGCTACAGCGCGGTACCGCGGAGCCGCCAGGGTAGCGGGTAGCTGAACAGTCAGGAGAACAAACACGTACACGGATAGGCCTACTTTTACAAAGGTTCATGTCACTACGTTCTACAGACAACAGATCTATGTTAAAACACTTGCTAAGTCTGTAGACAACAAGGTAGGTCCTGTCGATAGGTAGAAGGTCAATCGGTCAATCTGTAGGCAGGTAAATAGATGGCTAACAAGGTAGGTAGGTAGTAGGTCAGTTTTTTGGTAACCAGATAAGTCAGTAGCTGGATAGGGCCTAGGTCAATCTGTACAACATGGTAGGTCGGTAGGTAGGTAGGTAGATAGGAAAGAAGGAATGTATGTATGCAACTCAGTAGGTGGTAAATTGGTCAGTCGATCGGTTAGCTACGGTATGTAGGTATAGGTAGGTAGGAAAGAAGGAAGGTATGTAGGTATGTAACTCGGTAGGTAGTAAATTGGTCAGTCGATCGGTTGGTAGGTAGGTAGGAAGGAAGGTATGTAGGTAAGTAACTTGGTAGGTAGTAAATTGGTCAGTCGAACGATTGGTAGGTGGGTAGGTACTGTAGGTAGGTAACTTGGTAAGTAGTAAATTGGTAATTGGTTGTTAGGTACAGTAGGTACTATAGGTAGGTAGGACGGAAGAAAGATACAGTCTGCAGGTAGGTAACTTGGTAGGTAGTAAATTGGTCATCGCTCGATAGGTCGGTAGGTAGGTAGGTAAGCAGGTAGGTCGGTCGGTCGGTAGTAAATTGGTTGGTCAGTTGGTAACTAGGTAGGTCAGTAGCTAGATAGGTCTTAGGTCAGCCATGGTACACAAGGTAGGTAGGTTGGCAGGTAGGTAACTAGGTAGGGTTATGAGTCAGATGGTCTGTCGGTAGCTAGACAGATAGGTTGATTGGTAGATATGTAGCTCAGTAGGTAGTTGTGAAGGTAGAATGTGAGTGTATAAAATGCAACACAAAAGTAACAAACTTCCCTTCTTGTTGTTTTGCTAACACTCAATGAGCTCCTCGCTGGTGGCCCCGCACCCTGCTGTCACATCCACCCTCCCGGACTGGCTCGACTCTACCGCGTTCATTAACAAGCGGCAGGCGGGCAGCGGCCTCGTTAGCATCCTCGTTAACAAGCGGCAAGGCTTCTCATTAAGCAATACGGTCATTCGTTTCTTCGGTGGTAGCCCCCACCGCTGCCCCTCACTGTTGTCACGGCGATGCTGCACCACATCTATAACCATCCGAAGAGTTCAATTTGCTTTTTCTTGGGCTTTTTGCAGAAATATACAACCAAAAAAATAGCAATACAATCAAATAAATAGAAATTACATGCACATGCAAATGTAAATACATGTTTTCTATGCTACCAAAACTAACTGTTGTCTTGCCATTACAATTGTGCAGTTTGGCATTTGTGGTCCTGCCTATTTGCAGATTTTCTTGAAGGGGAACTACAGTATCTTCAGGTCAACCCTGTGTAACACATGGAGAGAAATCAGATTAGGTTATCAAAGGTCCTGAAAGGCACTAAAAGTGTGTGGGGGCTGGGGGGAACTGTCTGTGTCCTGAAGTGCATTAGAAGCATTAAGAATACTTTTTTTCCCCCCAACACTGTTTTCGAGGAAACTAATAAATCTGTCCAGGAGTAACAGAAAGAAAAAAAAAAGACTACGAATATTTTAAGTAGCACAAGGAGACAGAACAGCGTTACAATCATGCATTGTTCAAACTGCGAAAACACACACACACACACACGTGCACGCTTTATCCTTAATGGCTGCGCTTTTGTCCTTTATTGCACTATAAAACACTTTGTGACACACTTATTTAATTAAAAGCACCAAAGCGCTAAATCATTCTGACTTTTGATGAATCAGGTGGAATACAAAGAGGCCTCGGCGGCGGCGGCAGTAGTGGCGGCGGCAGCCCGAGTGTCAAAGACAGATGACATCATGCCAGGGCGACACCCCGTGATAGCCAATCAATTAGTTAATGTTATTGTGAAATTATGACATTTTTATGATGTATTGTGTCATTTGATATATTTAACTTTATTGGAAAATCTTAGGCCGGCAAGGTGATGAGTGGTTAGCACATCTGTCTCACAGTTCTGGGGACCGGGGTTCAAATCCCGGCCCCGCCTGTGTGGAGTTTGCATGTTCCATGCCTGGGTGGGTCTTCTCCGGGCACTCCGGTTTCCTCCCACATCCCAAAAACATGCATTAATTGAAGACTGTAAATTGCCCGTAGGTGTGAATGTGAGTGCGAATGGTTGTTGCTGCGATTGGCTGGCGACCGGTTCGGGGTGTACCCCGCCTCCCGCCCAAAAATAGCTGGGATAGGCTCCAGCAGCCCGCGACTTTCACAGGAAAAATTATAACCCACCAAAAAATAGGAAAAATCCAGAATTGAGGAACCCCCTAAAAAGGTTCATAATTGCCAAAAGATGCCAAAGCACTAATTTCGTGTTAGACAGGACTAAGGGCTGACTAAATAAAGAGCTGTGACATTGAGATGCCACTAGATAGCATCAAAGCAACACTTCTATATTAGACAAGGCTTTTTAGTGAATAACGGAGGCTAGGTTCTCCCGTAAAAAAAAAAAATCTACAAATAGGTGAATTCCTAATACGTGGGGAACAATATAAATACTTTTGTTGCGGATAATATGAAAATAAGTACTTTTTCTTGTTTTGTCAAAACATACAGCACAGACAAACATTACAGCATTGACAATTGAACCTAACTCTCTTAAAGGTCCAGTGCACATTTTAACAACACAATTAAAAACAAAGTGCTGAGTACATTTTAACAACATGATTAAAAACAAAGTGCTGAGAACATTTTAACAACACGATTAAAAACAAAGAGCTGAGTCAGCAGGTTTCAGTTATGAACCTATTAATCTGCCTGAATGAATTAAAAAGCAGGCTTTCTTCTAAAAACAACAACAATAAAAAAATGTTTGACACAGAGGAGAGAGGACACCCTGGTTTCCGCGGTGACAATACATTCTTATTGAATGGAGGCTCCTTGAGGAATGTGTTGATTTGTGTTGTTTTCCATCCATCCATTTTCTGAGCCGCTTCTCCTCACTAGGGTCGCGGGCGTGCTGGAGCCTATCCCAGCTATCATCGGGCAGGAGGCGGGGTACACCCTGAACTGGTTGCCAGCCAATCGGCAGGGAACATTGAAACAAACAACCGTTCGCACTCACATTCACACCTACGGGCAATTTAGAGTCTCCAATTCATGCATGTTTTTGGGATGTGGGAGGAAACCGGAGTGCCCGGCGAAAACCCACGCAGGCACGGGGAGAACATGCAAACTCCACACAGGCGGGGCTGGGGATTGAACCCCGGTCCTCAGAACTGTGAGGCAGACGCTCTAACCAGTCGGCCACCATGCCGCTGTGTTGTTTTCCCTGCAAGATAAAAAGGTGAAATATGAGCATTTTCTACATGTAATTGAGTTTGTCAGCTCAAAAATGAACAATTGAAAAGGTTCAGGGAAATGCAGCCACGTATTATTCGTTCTATCGATTTTCAATTGGCAATTGAAAAACTTAACTAAAACGTGACCGATTATTTTTCGAATACAAATGAATACAATTTTCCTGCTTAAAATTGTGGCTCAGGTCAAAAATATATATATTTTTATTTGATGTAATTTAATTTTGAATTTAAAATAATTAATTAAGTAATGGCAGTTTGGGCAACTGGTTAGAGCGTCTGTCTCACAGTTCTGAGGACCGGGGTTCAATCCCCGGCCCCGCCTGTGTGGAGTTTGCATGTTCTCCCCGTGCCTGCGTGGGTTTTCTCCGGGCACTCCGGTTTCCTCCCACATCCCAAAAACATGCATGGTAGCTCAATTGTGGACTCTAAATTGCCCATAGGTGTGAATGTGAATGGTTGTTTGTTTATATGTGCCCTGCGATTGGCTGGCAACTAGTTCAGGGTGTACCCCGCCTCCTGCCCGATGATAGCTGGGATAGGCTCCAGTGCTCCCGCGACCCTTGTGGGGATAAGTGGCTCAGATAATGGATGGATGGATGGCAGTTTGGTGACGAGCATTAGTAAAGATATGTTAAACCCTGCCAACCTGACCAATTCAACATTAAATATGAAATTAATTATCAAAATAAATTTCCCTCTTGTGGCCTGTTTTACCAGGTTTTATTTTTGATCTGAGAAATATCTAAAACAGCCATCTTCAAATGAGGGACTGCGGTCCTGGTCCGGACCGAGTCAAGGTGTGTTGCAGACCTACAGTTAATTGCTATTAAATTATGTGCGCCGTCACACAGGTGTATTTTTTCCTCCCCCAAGCTGCTGTCACATACTGTGTATTCATCTGTATTCAGTTTTACGGTAGACATTGCTGTAATCACATGACCATAATGAGCCAATCAAACAGTTTGTTTACCGGAAGAGATTTGCCGGATTGTTGAATGTGTTGGAAAGTTGACTCAGAAAACAGACAATAATGAATGAATGAAAGACCCAGTAATTTTTTATTCTTTTGTAAGCAAGTAGCGGCACGGTGGACGACTGGTTAGAGCGTCAGCCTCACAGTTCTGAGGACCCGGGTTCAATCCCCGCCTGTGTGGAGTTTGCATGTTCTCCCCATGCCTGTGTGGGTTTTCTCTGGGCACTCCGGTTTCCTCCCACATCCCATAAACATGCATTAATTGAAGACTCTAAATTGCCCGTAGGTGTGAATGTGAGTGCGGATGGTTATTTGTTTGTATGTGCCCTGCGATTGGCTGGCAACCAGTTCAGGGTGTACCCCGCCTCCTACCCGATGATAGCTGGGATAGGCTCCAGCACGCCCGCGACCCTAGTGAGGAGAAGTGGCTCAGACAATGGATGGATGGATGTAAGCAAGTACAAACACGTTGGCTCATATGTTGCAAGACTGTGGCTTTTTTAAAAAGCGGAAATGTTAAGCGGAACGGATCTTTCAACCAAATTTGTCCATTGTTCACTTTTAGCAGTCTGGATTATTGTCAGAAAAACACTGACCTTCTGTAATGGTTTAACCTCAGATAAACTTAAAATACAAATATGCGTATTACATCCCAGAGGAAAGGAATTTTAAACACATTCTGGCTAGTCTTAGGTCTTTTAAAGAATAAATACATTGTTTATAAACCTTTTCATTTGAGTAATAGACAACACTGTTGTAAATGTAGTATATACCCATG
The DNA here is from genome assembly GCF_024500385.1 of Phyllopteryx taeniolatus. NCBI lineage: Eukaryota > Metazoa > Chordata > Actinopteri > Syngnathiformes > Syngnathidae > Phyllopteryx > Phyllopteryx taeniolatus. The sequence goes on along the minus strand of NC_084511.1, from coordinate 21,682,506 downwards.
ATTTTTCTTTTGTCTGCTGATTTCATTTTTTTGCAAGGAATTAGTTAGAAACCTTCTCAATAATATAATCTAAATACTGTACAGCCTTTCTTTTTGAGTTGCAGAAATCAAAATACAATTGCCACTGACATTTACAGTAAGTCTGACATGTTTGCGCCAGTTTAGTAGATACAGTATTTAAGTTATTGGTGTTTGATTTAAAATGTGAACTATTTTAAGGGTTTAGTTGCATGTTTAAAAAGCACTTGTTATTTCTGTGCTTTTGGGAATACATTTATTCACATTCATGCATCGTTGTCCTTTAGTGGGATTAAAATAATTTCATTTATGGTACAGAGAGATTAGTTTTTTTCACAGACAACAAAACATCCTATTTGCAAAACCACAAATACATTTTCAGAATTTATCACACTGGAACATGTTTCGCAAGGGAAAATTTAACTCCCACTCCAATGTAAACATTTTCATTACACATGCAATCATGCAAGGAGAGATTCTGGGAGAGGATGATGCCTTGCTCACGGGCACCTCAGCAGTAGCCAGCAGGCAGACAAGCGTCTCTCCAACACTAGTTACCATTTCATATTTTTCTTCGTAGTGGGACTCAAGCTTGTGTTCTCCAACTCCAAAGCCCAAGTCCTTACAGACTGAGCTATTGCCACCCCAAATGTTGCGAAAAGGAGAAGGAACTGTGCCAGTTTGATTTTGTTTGGCAGGTAGGCGACGCAAATCAAAACATTTTGCTGTTTGGATCTTTGCCTTGGGAAAACCTCAGAATGGAAATCAAGATCCTTGATGTAAAATAAGTTATTTTTTCGTTTTGTGTGTGAGATAAAAAAAAAAAAATCTAAATAATCATTACAAATAGCTATATGCTATTTTATATGGAAAATGCCACTCACATGCTAACACGATGAGGGATAATTTTGAAGCGATTTAGCCTGAAAAATGAACCTAAAGTTCAACAACCACCATCTTGTAATTGTAACACAAAATTGTAACTTACTTACAGAAACGTGATTTAGCTGCTTTCCATCCATCCATCCAGTTTCTGTACCACTTATCCTCACGAAGGTCGCCGGCGTGCTGGAGCCTATCCCAGCTAACTTCGGGCGAGAGGCGGGGTACACCCTGAACTGTTCGCCAGCCAATCGCAGATTTAGCTCCCATTGCTAGAGAAAAGAAAAATCATGTGAGTTTAGTGAAATAAGTATTTTGTGTGGTCTTGGACATTCATGGGATGTATTTTCACTAAATTTGTTTCAAGGAGGATTTCAAGTTAAAATTTTTTATTAAATACGAATACATTACACACATTATATATGTATAAATAATAAGAATTCAATCAATAATTCAGCATGTACAGTATCAATATTAAAATATATATCCATCCATCCATTTTCTGAGCTGCTTCTCCTCACGAGGGTCGCGGGCGTGCTGGAGCCTATCCCAGGTGTCATCGGGCAGGAGGCGGGGTACACCCTGAACTGGTTGCCAGCCAATCACAGGGCACATAGAAACAAACAACCATTCACACTCACAGTCATGCCTAAGGGTAATTTAGAGTCTCCAATTAATGCATGTTTTTGGGATGTGGGAGGAAACCGGAGTGCCCGGAGAAAACCCACGCAGGCACGGGGAGAACATGCAAACTCCACACAGGTGGGGACAGCGATTGATCCCCGCACCTCAGAACTGTGAGGCTGACGCTCTAACCAGTCGGCCACCGTGCCGCCTTAAAATATATATTAAAATCAAATTCAGTCCTTTGGCCTGTCTTTCCATTTTGTATTTTTGATCTGAACAATGTGAAAAATCAAGCCTTTTTTTAATTTTTCGTCTTAGACTAAAGAACAAATAAAAAAATAATCAGTCACTTTTTCCTTTTTTTGTTTTTCGATTTGCTTTTTAATCTGAATTGAATCTATTTTATATTTAATACAGAGCAACACTTATATCCCTCAGGCCGTGTTTGATTTTACTACTCTCTCAGTTTGTTCATAGTTTGTAATTTTTAAGATATTTTTGTCTTTTACTTCTTTACAGCATAATATTTTTTACTAATGTCTGTTGTTGTCATTAGTATAAAATAGCCATTCATATTTATTTTTTTAAACCTTCAAATTCCAGTTTGTTTGCACAATGCGGAGGCTGTAAAACAACCTAAAATATGATTTTTTTTCTATATTCTCATATATTTGTTTTTCTTATAATGCTAATAATAGTATTTCTACTTCTTCTGCTTGTTAGATTAAAATGTAACTTTGGCCATGGTCAGTAGGGGGAATCTCCACTTCTTCGGTTCCAAATTGCATCATTCATGTGAGTGCAGTAAGCCATTAAACGCCTCTTTTGGAAACTAAGAATATTGCATGAAATGAAATTGCTCCCATGGCCAAAAATTGATAAAAGATGTTATCTAGTAGAAAACATAAAAAGCTAAACATTTTCAAGTGTTAAGTCGAGAATGAAACGATTCCGAATTATATGATTAATTATTGTAAATAACAAATACAAAATGTAGTTTTCATTTGTTTCAATTGGCCAAAAGTGGCCACGATAGAGCCAAAAGGTCCAAATTGATGTGAACAATAGATTATTGATATACTGTGGTGCCTTGAGCTCATTCTGCAAGAAGCAGCACTTTGGCAAATAGTGAACAACTCTTCAAAAAAGAGATTTCAAGATGTTTACTGCATCTCCCAGTTGAAGTTTACTCTGAAGCTAAACCATAAAACAGAGAATTACACCTTGTGGATTTAAAACAATACACCATAAAACAGAGAATTACACCTTGTGGATTTAAACCAATCAATTAAACAACTTTGCCTTAGGCAAGTCCTCTTAGCTTAATGCTAGCAAACAATGCAAAACGCCAGTGACATGCTAATGGTTCTCATCAATAGTAGTGGTTTTGCAAGCAACGGACATTTTAACACGGTGGAGCAACACGTACAAAGATAATATAATAATACTCACAGGCATGTATTCTTTATCCGCTATGAAAAATGTCTATTACATCTTACTGAGTCACTTAAAATAGCAGTAGGAGAAGAAGTACTATTCTTCTTCATTTGTGGCTACATAACTGTATTATACTGCCTCCCGGTGGCCAAGGTGGACACACCAGAAGGAGCAGCATAATTAATTGCATTGCAGCATGGAATCATAATGCAAAAACTGTTTAATGGTTTACTTTCTATTTAATTATGTTATTACTTTATGTTTTTATAAAGTACAATACTATGAGTGGTATTTTTTTCTCATTAAAACACATATTACAACATTTTTATTGTTGTTTTTTTTTTAAGATGGCTGCTACGGATTAATGGCATTTCCATTCCTTTTCAATGGGGAAAGATGATTTGAGACACCGATACGAGTGTTTTGAGTTACGAGCGTAGTAATGACATGAATTAAACTTGTATCGCAAGGTACCACGAGACGAAAATAATTAAATAATTAATGACGCATTTAATTTATTTATTTATATGTATTTATTAGGGGTGGGACTTTAACGCATTAGTCGTGATTAATTAATTACAAACAAAATAATTTGGTAAAATAATTAAGGTATTTTAATCGCATTTTGTTTTCTAAACAACGTGGAGCCTTTGTCGATGCATGATTTCCTGGTACCCCGATTACACTGATGCACACGTCAGAGCTAGGCTACCAAAATGGAGCAAAATGGGAGGAACATTTCATTAACAATCAAAAAAACAAAAACAAAACCTACTCAATGGAAGCCTTGATAAGCGTGGTTTTGTGCAAATTGTGCAAAAAGGAGTTTTCATCCCACCAAAGCACTTTAACCCTCCTAAATGTGATACAACTTTTCAACTACCACACAGAAACCACGGAAAGGCAATACTGTTCTAAATGTCCTAAAATGGCACTTTAACTTTAGGTTTGTTTAATTTATTACAATTACTAAAATCCATTTAAATTAAAATGTTTCCATTTGTTGCGTTAGGGCAAATATTGTTATACGATTAAAAAAGATTAATTAATTATCAAGCCTCTCATTAATTAGTTTTTTTTTTTTCTATTTATCGAGTTCCACCCCTAGAATCAATAGAATTTTGGTCCTTTTGGTCCTCCATACAAATGGGCAGCATAGAGCCCACAGAGTGATAAAGTGAAATAGAAAGTGTACGGTTGTTCCAGCGTCAAAATGACTTTAATGGCGTTGTCTTCTCCTCGTTTGATCTGTGATGGCGTGGGTGGAGAGTAACAGGGGGGGTTACTTTTTATTGTTGTTGTTCCTGTTGTGTCTCCAGATAGGCGCTTCATCTCCTAGCTGGAGAAGTTCCAGGCCCCGATGGGAAGAGTGACTCACATCCCTTCACATTCATTCAGCCCCTGAAAAGAAAAAGACATACGGCAGTTTCCATTCTGCGCGCTTCTTCTTCTTCTTCTTCTCTGGATCACTGCACACTTGTTGGCCTCCAACATCCAACAAGGCTGGCTCCATGTGATCACCCACTAACACCTTTCATTCTTGTCTGTCTTTGTGAGTGAGTAAATGCGTCTGTGTGTGTGTTTGTTTCTATGTTGTCCAGTGTGTGTATTACAGTGCACGTGCCCACTCCAGTGTGTATTATAGTGTACATATTGACCGTGTGTTGCATTGCGTGCATATTGACCGTATATGTTGCAGTGGACGTGTTGTGCGTACATTCTTGCGTTGTACGTGTCCAATGTGCTTATAGTGAATTTGTACTCTACGTACGTGCGTGTGTTGCAGTGCGTGTCCGGTGTGTGTGCTGCAGTGTACATACTGTTTGTTTACGGCATTGCACGTGTGTGTTGTCAGTGTAATGGCTAAAGTCTGTAATCAGTCCGTGCGTGCGAAAGTAGAAGCATCGCTCCTCTTGTGCTGCCGCAGCAGATTGATGTCCTGACATCGCTTGGAAGAGGTGCATTCAGGGAAATCCTCTCACCGGGACCACAGGTTCTTCCTGCCTCCCCCCTCCCCTGTCTTTGATTGATTGATCAGACCCACGTCTCCTTTAATGAGACGCTAATAGCTCACGGTCGGCTCCAACTCCCCAGGCCTTCTCAAATGCGCATGGAATATTTTTAACCTGCGCTCCAATCAATCTCACAAGCACAAAACACATACATTAAACTATCCTGCAGCTGGATTTAAAAAAAACCAAAAAAACAAACACAAATACGTGCACAAATACATTTCCGGTGGAGCTCGTCTGGAGGATTAGCGACCAGATGCGTCCACCCAGACAGATTGTGGGTAAGCACTTTTCTCGCTACCGAAGCGTCGAGCTAACGAGAAAACAGAGATGTGAATAGTAGCTTTCCTCCTGTCATCAGAATATTTGATTTATCTCATTTATTTCGTGTTTAGTTGGAGCGCGAAAGACGACAAATTGGAGTTTACAAAGACGTGTGGAATCTTCCGGCTTAACAGTGGACAGGGCTGCTCTTTGTTAGCACACATGCTAATTGGATGCAAAAGCCAACTTTGGGAGTGCAGTGTTGGAATGTAGTTTTTTTCATACTCATTCTCTGTGCGTGCACACACACACACACACACACAAACACACACACACACAAATAATGTGGCCATAAAAAGTGTGTGCATAGTGCATGTGCATGTTTGTCTTCAAAAGTCTGCAGTTAAAACCCATCTTGTTCATTTCATTTCAAATCCATTGTGGTGGTGTTTAGAGCCAAAAATTGTCGCCAAGTATTTATGGACTTGACTGGAATCATAATTTAAATAATTATAATACAATAACAACAATAATTAATAATAATGCTTTGAACATACTTTCACTTTTAACCTAACTATACGAGACATAATTAATTTTCCTAAAAGTCAAAGTTGGCCGAACCGAACCAAAAACCGGGACCACAAAACGGAGATACCAACCGAACCGTGGATTTAGTGAACCGTTCCACCCCTAATGAATGCGGACCGACAGGTGGCAGGCCGTCAATAATCTGAGTCCGTGTTGAAGGATTCCCAGTTCACAAGTGTGTGGTGGGTATGAAGCGATGGCGGCATTCACCTGTTTCTCGCCGTAGCTCATCTGCCAGCGCTGACAGCGAGCAGCGAAGACACTTAACGCTAATTGGCCTCCATCCCTCCTCCCGCCGTCGCCCGCCGCCAGGAATTAAAATAAGAAACGATTCTCACCGAAGAGCAAATATCAGGCGTCAATCATCTGCGCCAAGCTCGCGTGAATCACCTGCTGTCACTCCCGCCTCCTCTTCTTCCTCGAACCATTTTTTTAATCTCATCTCCGTCATTAGCTGCCCTGCACGACAGCTTGTGCTGTATTTGCATTATAGTTCATGTACACGCCTCGAATATGGCACATTTACATCATACAGTGGTGCCTTGAGATATGATTTTGATTTGTTCCGTGACCACGTATGTATCTCGAAACATCTTTCCCCATTGAAATGAATGGAAATGACATTAATCTGTCGATTTGACAAGGACTAATATCGACCGATTAATTCGGCGGGGTCCTACTTGAGATACAATTTTAATTTGTTCCATGACAACGCTCGTAACTCACAAACACATACTCGCATGGTCTCTTTTACTTAAAAGAAAACACTTTGGCATAAAATTCACACTCCTGCCACCAACAGGACTGGAGGGGAACTGCATCAACTGAAACTAAAACTTCAGAACGTGTGTGGGGGGTGGAGGGGTGGGGAGGAGGTCATGCCTTGCTGTGTCGGGAATCAAAGTACAACAGCTCCCAGGATCAAAGATTTCTCCTTGATCCAAAGTCAAAGTGCTGACATGGCATTTTTGTTTGTTTTGTTTGTTTGTAGTTTTTCAGGACCCGTCATGAGACCTGCAGTTGAGTTTGTGTCATTGAACGCTTGCTCTATCGGACACGCCGGAGCGGAATGATCCATTAATACAAACACACATGAACACACTCACATACACACACACACACACGTAGCACAAGAATCATTTTAGTTTGAGAGGCACTTGTCACACATCTCGTGTGCGTATGCGTGCATGTGACCGCAATGTTTGTGATCTCAGTGTGTGTTTGTGTGCCTAATTGAAAGTACATTACCATCAGATTGAAAAGTGTCACAGAGCTTATTATTATTAAAAAGCAACCCAAGATGCTCGAAGGCCATTTTCCCCATAAACAGATTATATGAAATTATTTCTGTGTATCTGATTACAGACGTTTGTTTTCCTTAATCGGCTTTCATCAAAATTCAATCTGCACTTTCAATTGGAAACGTAAAAATCATGTGACTGCTATCACAACAGCAATATGATTTAAATATCCATCCATCCATCCATTTATTGTACCGCTTTATCCTCACTAGGGTCGCGGGCGTGCTGCAGCCTATTTCAGCTATCTTCGGGCGAGAGGCGGGGTACACCCTGAACTGGTCACCAGCCAATCGCAGGGCACATATAAACAAACAACCATTTGCGCACACATTCACACCTAAGGGCAATTTAGAGTCTTCAATCAACCTACCATGCATGTTTTTGGGATGTGGGAGGAAACCGGAGTGCCCGGAGAAAACCCACGCAGGCACGGGGAAAACATGCAAACTCCACACAGGCATGATCAGTTAAATGTTTATACAACATGTAATATGATGTAAATATACTACATTAGCATTACATACATTTGATCTTTCTATCATAGATCTGTCTGTCTATCTACCTTCTTGTATTTGATCTACCTCATTGTATGTTATTTACCGTTTTATCTAGCTCTATAAATATGTAATTATTTAATTACAAATGCTTTTTATCTATCTATCTATCTATCTATCTATCTATCTATCTATCTATCTATCTATCTATCTATCTATCTATCTATCTATCTATCTATCTATCTATCTATCTATCTATGTTTTTGTATATCCCAAATACTAATTGTAACAATAAAACAATACTTACAGCTTTGAGGAGTCTTCAAGTATGTCTGTATTATCCTGCCTCCAGGTGGCCAAGGCGGACACCCCAGAAGGAGCACCACGATGGCCACTGAACTGTAAAAAAAAAAAAAAAAAAAAAAAAAGTAAAAAAGGGGACAAAAACGGTTTACATTCTATTGTGTTATTGCTGTATTTTCTTTTTTTTTTATATAAAATACAATATTATAGAGTGCTATTTTTTCTCATTTAAAACACATTACAAACATTTTGGGGGAGCAGCTGTACAGCTTTTGTCACATTTTTGGCGACACGTTTTGGTTCGGGATATGAATAAAATGGTGCCTTGATAAACAAGTTTAATTCGTTCCACGCTTTAACTCAAAACACTCATTTCTCAAATCGTTTTTTCCCAAATTAACAGATTAATTAAAATTATTGCCAATGGGATTCATCCGTAGCAGCCTTCCCAAAAGAATAACACAAAATCTTGTAATGTTTGTTTTAATGAGGAAAATAGCACTTTTCAATATTGGACTTCATAAAGACTTACAATAATGAAATAATTCAATACATTTTTAAAAATACACATTCTTTCTCCTTCAATGCATAATTTGCTTCGCATTCTGTCTTACACTACCCCCAGGTGGCAAAGGCACACACACCAGAAGGAGCAGCTCAATATCTATTGAACTGAAGCAAAGAATTTGACAAAAATGGTTTAATACTTTACATTCTATTTAATTATGTCACTAATGTATGTTTTGACAATATTATGGTCCAATTATAGAGCTCTATTTTTCTCATTAAAAAGCACATTACAGTGGTCTTGCAGGTTATCGGGACTCCCAGTTGTAAAGTTAAACAAATTCTAAAGGGCAAAGTAAAAAAGTCAAATGTTCTGCCTGTAATTCATATCTTTATAGTTGTAAGCGTGAAGGGACCAAAAACTACGTTATTTTATTCATTTTTTTATTATTATTATTAATTTATTGAAATATCGGAATCTTCATCAGCCTCTAAAAGTCGGGTCCTAATCTCAAGGTACCATTTTTTTTAAGGTTTTTTAATTTTATTTTATGGGCAATCTACAGCATTACTGCTCTTCCTTGATTCAACATGTTTTGTTATCAATAAAGCTGAGGGTGATATTTGACTTGGTATCAGTAAGGATCCAACTGTTGGTAGTCCCCGGTGGCCGCTGTGGCCTTTCACTAGCGACCGCTTGGCTCTCACCAAGTCGCTCCGTCAACCCCCCGAAGAGAGCGCGACCGATCGACTGCCCAGAAACCACGCAGCTATCATGCAGCTAATGAGGACCCCGGACGGACGGACTCTCGCCGCTGGCAGGATGTTGACCAATCTCGGAAGGTTCGCCTTTGAAGACAGGAGGGACAGGAAGGGGGGGGGGGGGGGGGGGGGGGGGTGACAGATGTATTGGTATTTTATTTGACAAACAAACGTGTGAAAAGTATGTGACAACTCAACAACGCCTGAAGATTTTGTTTTCCTCAAGATGGGTGAACTCATTTATACTTTATTTTGGTTTCTTACTTCACATCTGTGTTACATGGAACTGCAAAATTTTAACTGCAATATACAGAAATGCTTGTAGTTTCTGCTTTCCTGTCAATCAATGAACTAATATGTAATTTTAAAAGCACTGTTTAGGAGAGTTGCTTCACATCTGTGTTGCATGAAGTCACCTATCAACTGCTATTCCGGCTCATTGGACTACAGTACACAATTGCTTCTTGCTGTTAACACATTGACTGCGAGCTGTTTTCAAAGCAGACTTCCTCATATTTGCAGCTGATTTAGAGAATTTTGATTGATATTTCAAGACCCACAGAATATTGTGTTGAGTGCCAATATAAGCACCAAAACTACCTAAAGAAAGAGTAGAGTTTCTTACCAGAAAAGAAAGTTTGTTTCTAGCTTTTTCCGTTCTCAAGCAATCAGCAGTAGAACGTGTTTGTTTCAGCAAAATACTTTGGTTTCTGACCAAAAAGTGAACAAAACAAGGTTTTTGTGAAAAGAAACAAGTCAAGCCAAACAGTGACTTTGACGCAAATATTTTTTTCATTTGTGATTCCCTAAACTATAAAACAACAAAAAATGGAATGAAAAGGGGTTTTGATGGCAAAATTATCTTTTTTTTTCTTTACAGATATACAACTGGAAAATGCATCATGAGGGATGCGGACTCACCACATGGCTCTAGTTGAACTTCAGTGGCTTTTTTACGCCATCTGCCATTCACTCCATGAATTGCATCATCTTTTCTCACGATCACAACACTGACTTTTTCTCTACCGACTTTAAAACATACGCTGCTTTTACCATATACAGTATATACATAAGATGTTCGAGTGTCAAGTGCCTAAACTTGTCCAAATTCCAACATGTTGGCATTTCTCTCCATCATAATCGACGTGAAATTTGTCGCCTAATCTTTATCTTCTACTCAAAATATGTGCTGATCTCAAATCCAAAGCCATGAAACGCTGCCATCTATAGGGATCTGTTAGTCAGTACAGTGATTGTCAAAGCTGAATTTCACAGCCAACCTGGGGGAGACCCTCTTCTACGCCTCAATATTGAAAAACCTACTTGGCAAATATATTCGTTGGTGGCTGTAAACGCTTGGATTCCACTCGACAAATAGACATGAATAAGTTAATTACTGAATTATAATTTATTTGTGGAAGCACAGTTGAAATGCTTCACATCTGTGTTGCATGGAACTATATTAAATACAAGTCATTTGACACACAAGCCCTTGAAGATTTAGCTTTCTTTTGAGTCACTGAACATATATATAATAGTCGTAGTGATGTTTCGCTTGTGTGTTGCATGACATCACCAGTTCTTTGCTGCTTGCCTGCTATTCACTGATTTACAATTTATCTATATGGGATCCAGTTGAGGGAAGTGCTTCCCATCCGTGTTGAATGACGTCACGGGTGAGCTGCTATTCCAGCCCATTGCGCTCCATTCCTGCCTGTGCTCATGTTAAACACGGTGACCTTTTCCACAGAAGAGAAGCTTCCGGCGGAGTGCCGACTCCCGTGGCCGCTTCTCATCTTTTACACGTTTAACCCTGGAGGCCCTTTTTCCCGCCTATTCCGTAACAGTTCACCTTTCCGCAGAGGAAGGTGGGAGGCAGCGGTGTGAGTCAGTAATGGGGGTGCCGCGTCCACATAAATATCAGCTCCTTGCCTTGCTCCACGCCGACCGGAAGACGTTGAGGAACTCATACGCTCACCGTGATATCATCTCAACACGTGACGACACACAGCGTGGCAAAATGGACTCCTCAAGTTGTTGTTGTTATTATTATTATTATTATTAATATTATTATTCAAGTGTGAGAAAAATTATCCTAAAATGCCCTAAATAAGTTGAACAATTAGAAGTTGATTTGGTTTGAATGAGAAATGTGGAAGGAGGAGGTACAACATTTTTAATTTCTGCAATAAATTTTTAATTTTGTCTTGGAAAATGTGGAATACCGAAAAACGTGGCATACTGTATTTGGGAATGTAAAATATAATTCCTAAGATGTCCCGAATGAACTGAACATTTTGAAGTCGGAATGGCTTGAATTGGTTATGAAATGTGGAAGGATTAAGTAGAAATTGTAAAATGTTAATTCAGGAATTTTGTCTCAGAAAATGTGAAATGCTGAAAAATGTGGACATTTTGCAAAAAAATATTTCCAATATGCCAGGAAAGAGTTGAACAATTTGAAGTTGAAGAAGTATAAACACAAAATACACCCGCACGAACACACACACACACACACACACACACATGAACACATGAACACATACACACCCACACACACACTTACACAACACACAGTGATTAATAGCGTAAAGACATGGCAAGTTATTATTTTTTCTGTTCCGCTTCTCCTCACTAGGGTGGCGGGGTAACCCCTGAACTGGTCGCCAGCCAATCGCAGGGCACATAGAAACATATGGGACAAAAAATATATTTACTGTATGAGTGTATTATATAGGTCTAGGTGTTCTTTATGCTTTATAGTTGATCTTTTTTTTTCTTGTTCAAATCCAATAAATATACAGTATAGACTGATACAATAATTTCTATTATTGTATTAGACGATATAGGTATAAGGATGTGTATATTTCCGACGTTATATTATCATATTATTATAGTACTATATTGATGTTCTATGGGATTATAAGGGAGTAGAAATAAATTTTACTTCTACTCCTTTTTGAGCATGCATAATTTCACTTTATTTTGTGTTTGTGCCTCTTAAACTTGACGTTTACTGTCAGAATAAACAGAGATTACAAATTGTGTTTTTAAAACAACCACATAACTTTGCCTTTTATGACAGTCTGCTATCTTAATGCTAACACACAATGCAAAATGCCATAGACGGGCTAACAAAACTAGCATCTTTGTGCTGTTGTAACCCTTTCAACAATATTTGAACACAAACGGTGAAGCAACACATTTAGACAGATAATATGACAAAACTCATAGGCATATATTCTGCAAAGAAGGACTATTACTGCAGCTTATTGAGAAACTGTGACCGTCTTCATGTATGTCTTGATGTCTACTAAATACTGCCGCCAGGTGGCCGAGGCGCGCACACAACAAGGAGCAGCACAATGTCCATTGAAATGAAGCAAAAACTCGGGCAGTGATAAATTCTTTACATTCTCTTTAATTATGCCATAACTGTATGTTTCAGGTGGCACGGTGGCCGACTGGTTAGAGCGTCAGCCTCACAGTTCTGAGGATCGGGGTTCAATCCCCGGCCCCGCCTGTGTGGAGTTTGCATGTTCTCCCCGTGCCTGCGTGGGTTTTCTCCGGGCACTCCGGTTTCCTCCCACATCCCAAAAACATGCATGAATTGGAGACTCTAAATTGCCCGTAGGTGTGAATGTGAGTGCGAATGCTTGTTTGTTTGCATGCGCCCTGCGATTGGCTGGCAACCAGTTCAGCGTGTACCCCGCCTCCTGCCCAATGATAGCTGGGATAGGCTCCAGCACTCCTAGTGAGGAGAAGCGGCTCAGAAAATGGATGGATGGATGTATGTTTTCATATATTTTAAATTCATATTATAGAGTGCTTTATTCGTAAAAAACACATTACGAAATTTTTCATTGTGTTTTGGAGGAGGATAGGAACGGATTAATGGCATTTCCATTCATTTCATTGAATTCACAGACCAGATTAAACTCGTCTTCATTCACCTGAATTGAAATTAATGGTCCTCTCAGTTCATTTGAATTCAAGTGTGGGGCGAGTGCCCGCCATCTGATCTTTCCGTCCATCTCTCCCTCTCGTTCTCTCTCTGTTTTCCCGGCACTCCATCATTCCTCCCCTCTTCCCTTCAACCCCAGAGGCGTGTGCTGATCCTGCTCTCTGTCTTTAGACTCCTCGCTGAGCTGATTGGAGCCAGTCGCCGGGGCAGTGATGAGCGTGCTCAGCTGTCAGTTGCAGTGCATCATGGGGCTTGTAGAAGACCGCCTCCGGGTCATGTGATCATTGCAGACTACGCCATTGTCCTTTGGGACTCACAAGCAACAATCGGTCAACAAAACACTTTTTACTTATGGATACCTTCTTTCTTTCATTCTGTGTGTGTGTGTGTGTGTGTGTGTGTGTGTGTGTTCGGGGGCAGGTGTTTTGGCCTAAAGTTCACACCATGCTATGAATTCAATCTAAAATGGAATCTCAATTTTCGTCAAGCAATATTTCCCATTAGAAATAATCTAGTCCAATTAATCTGTTCCAGACACCAAAAAAATACTTATAAAAATATATTTTTACAGAGAATAACTATAGCTTTACAGACAAAAACAGTGTGAAATAAATATAAATGACTAATGAAGTGGATAAATTAAACTGTAACATCCCTTCAGCTTTTATTAACCACTAAAGGCAATAACAAGCCTCTCGGGCTACTCGGCAACACTCGGAAAAGTTAGGGCAACATCGGCATAATAAAAAAAGTACAAATAAGAATACTAAATAAGAAGTCAGGCGTTCAAAATAAATATACACCACTTCACATTCAAATGACTTTGTGCTTGTTTATTGAGTGTGACTGATAAATAAGCCACGATGTAGCCCAAGAGAATGTGGTGAAACTGTTATTATAACGAATGTCTGACTTTTGACAAGATGTTATGCAAATGTGTGTGTGTGTGTGTGCGTGTGTGTGTGTGTGTGTTTGTACTTCTATGCGTGCATTTGCATGCTTGTGTGTTTGTGTGTTAGTGTCTACATGCATGTGTGCGTATGTATGTATGCATGTGTTGTATGTGTATACGAGTGTTAAAAAGTGCATGTGGATGTGTGTTTGCATATGTGCTTGTGAAAATATCTGTGGATGTGTGTGTGTGTCTATGCCCATGTGCAAGAGTCTGTGTGTTAGTGTGTGCCTGTGGAGTAATGTACAGTATGTGTGTGTATGTGTGAGTGTGTTGGTATGTGAATGTGCGCTTATGCATGTGTGTGTATGGTGTGCGTGTGTGTACATGCTTTTGTGTTGGTGTGTTGGTGTCTATGGCTGTTTGTGTGTTTTTTGCTTCAATTCAATTAATTTTGTGCTGCTCCTTCTGGTGTGTGCGCCTTGGGGAGACAGACAGTTGGATATACTGTACATATAGACAGTATCAGCTCCTCAGTGCGGCATTGGTATTAGTCGTTCTTCGCAGGGGATAAAAAATATATGCATGTGAGTATTGTGATATTATCTGCCTACATGTGTTGATCCACCGTTTGTGTTCAAAGATATGTTGCTTATAGCATTATAACACCGCCACGTAGATGCTATTTGCTAGCCAGTCTATAGCATTTCCCATTATGTGTTAGCATTAAGCTAGTGGACTTAAAGTCGTTATTGTTACAAGACATTTTTCACCAAACAAAAGACATCAAACATTCTTTCATTTCTCCCAAATAATCTATGTGTGACCTCACATCCCGTCGTGGGCAGGAAGTGGCCACCTCAGCTGCCACAGCCGCCACAGCCTTCCTCCCGGCTGCTAATGGCTTCTCCAAAAAAGTTGTGTTATAATTGGCAGCGAGATTGACAAACGGGTGTCAGCCGTGAGGCCTGCCCGGACGTCGAGGCGAGCGCCGCTGACAATAATTCAAATAAATCAGCTGCCAGACCCTGCCAGCACTCCCTGCAACATGGCAGCCGCCAACAACGAGAGGGACTAGGCGACACGTCAGCTTCAACAACGTTATTCGTGACAAAAAGCTGCCAGCTCGCCTCGGCGGGAAACAACAACCGTCGTTATGTGGATCGCATCAAGGAAGCAACTGGGACATGGGCACCCTGACCATTTTGTGTATATGCAAATTAGGATGAGGATGAGGATGATGATCCGCTTCCTCAGGATCATGTGTCTAGTTTTATTTAATTATTGATTATATCCCGTCCTCTCTATGGAGCACTGTCTTCTGCTTTATAAACTTTTTCTTACATTTTAATTTGACAAACGCCCCCCTGGTACAATTCAGATTTCAAACAACCTTTGTATTTTTTCAACATTTTTATTCATTGCATTAATTTAAAAGAATTGAACAATTCATTTTTAAGATTAAATGTAATTATTTATCATTTATATTTTAAACAAATTGAGCTAATATTTATTTAGAAATAATCACAAATATTTTAGTTTGTAATTTTGTAAAAGTATTTGTAACAAGTGAGGATCAGCGGTATGGAAAATGGATGTTTAGATATTTGCAAAGATTAAATACAAATAAATAATAATTCATATCAATAACAAAAATATATGCATTCATAATTACTAAACTGAATCATTTATTATTCGAATTTTTAAATAAATTATAATAATAAATACAAATGCATTAATTTGTAATTTTATGAATTTATTTCAAACCATTGAATTGAAATTATTCAATATTACTAATAAAAAATATACAATTGTAATTTAAAAGTAATTCATTATTAATAATTATTTAATGCATTATTAATAATAAAATATGTTAATTTGTAATTGTTACCATTCCATTAGTATTTAATAGAAGCCAAATAATAGTTTTTTCTTTTATAATAAATATATGTTAAAATTACTTCAGAATCATTTAATTTATTATAAAAAGAATTATGATCCTAATTACTAATAATTAAAAATATATATATAAGTAATTTAAAAATATTTTAGATAAGTCAAGTAAATAAAAAATTTTGACAATTCAAAATATGTTTCACTTGTCTTTTTTATAATTTAGATAATTAAATTTATAAACAAATAATTCATAATTTATTATTAAAAATGTATTCTTTTTTATTTTTTTTTACATTTCATTTAATTTTAAAAAACATGTGCCTCTAAAGTACCATGAAACTCCATTGAACAAACATCAAAGCATTCATTGTATTTTTCTTTGGACCTTTTTGGGCGACCCTGTTTTGGTAACACGAGTAAGCTGACACAGGAAATAATGTCACCTAACCAGCTGCGCCGGTTATGAGGGAAATGGAAGCGGCTGATTGGTTGAAATGGGAGCAGAGCATATGACGACAGTCACACTTTTTTAATGTGTTTTTATCATGGTAATTCAGGTGTGTACTGTTTTCATGTCGTCACATGACTAATGATTTGTTTTCCTTTTGTAAGCAGTAAAAAATATGAAAAAACATGTTTGCGTGTGTGAAGCTCTTTCTTTTATTGTCTTGAAAATGAAGGTCAGACACTAACCTTTGCACAAGTACACTGTGTGTGCGCATACGTGTGTTTTTTCATCATCTCGTTGGAAAGCAATCCACTTTAAGGACATTTCAGGTGGAGTGTTTTAGAAGAGTTGTTCGCCAGTCGACCTTCTTGGCCGTCCCAGTGAACAAGGAAAAGAAAAAAACAGAAAATGAGTGAAAATATTTATGTTGTGTGTTCGTAGGGTTTTGAAATTGGTTATTTTCTTCCTCGTTTTTATTCTCTCTATAGTCAAATGAATACCCTTTTGGCTCAGTGGCACCCCACTGGATTGTTTAAAAAAATTCAGCCCCTGAAGCCAGTTTGACTTAGCAACATGAAATTTGGTCGGCATGTCTATCATGAATAAACCCTTAAAAAAGTCTAAAGAAGCTATACTCGAAAAGACACAAGAATTCTAACATTTTGATTGGAAATTACACTTTTGAGTTATTTCCAGGGATCCTTTCCCCTGTAATTATTTTACTTGAAAAAAGTCAGCCCTCAAAGCCAGTTTGGCTGTTTATGTTGCTAAGTTTGACTTAGTAACCTAGTAAAATTTGGTAGACATATCTACCATGTTTATCATGGGTGGAACCACAAAAAAAGTCTCAAGAGCATTCTGGAAAAGACACAGGAAGTCTGCCATTTTAGTTTGAAGTGGCCATTTTAGGCTCAATTGGTTCAGTTGTGTCCCACTGGATTGTTAAAAAAGAAAAGAAAATAAAAAAATAAAAATCAGCACCTGGTGCCAGTATGACTAACAACATAAAATCTGGTATTTATGTGTATCACAAGTAGACACAAAAAAGTCTCAAGAAGCTACGCTCAAAAAGACACAGCAAGTCTGCCACTTTGGTTAGAATACACTTCCAGCTATCCTTGGCCCTTAATTATTATTATTATTTTTTAATTAAGCCCCCCAAGCCAATTTGATTTAGAAGCATAAAATTTGGTCGAAATGTCTATCATAAGTACTCACAAAAAAAGTCTCAAGAACTCATGTCTGAAAAGACACAAGAGGACTACTATTTTAGTTTGAAGTGGCAATTTTAGGCTCAGTTGGTTCAGTTGTGTCCCACTGGATTGTTACCAAAAAAAAAAAAAAAAACTCAGCCCCTGTGGCGATTATGATTTAGCAACATGAAATTTGGCAGTCAAATCTACACCGACAAAGAATTCTCAAGAAGACACAGTAAGTCTGCCATCTTGGTTCAAACCAGCCATTCTAGGACCAATTTGGCTATTTCCAGGCTTCATCCAAAAACAAACTTGTCGAAAAGATTTTGTCTGATTGCTACCAAATTTGAACCTTGTATCCTCAACAGACTGACGAGGCAAAATTGTGAAACATTTGAGTTTTGGCTATAGCGCGTGGGCAGCAATTTCCCACAAACGCCGTTCAATCATATCAAGTCGTCCGTCTGGTGTGCCTCTCTGTTTCCACTTGAACTTCTATTGATTTATTCTTGTACTTTAAACTATTTTTCTATTTTTAATTAGCACTGTGTAAAAATAAAGCCCTGACGTGTTTGCTCTTTGCTATCTGGTTTTGGCAGCCGGCATCGTCATCATGTTCCCTTTGCTGCTGGGAGGTGGCGCTGCTGAGCTGGATTTCCCCAAACAAAACCCAAACATCTGCTTGGGACCCCACACTTGCTCACACGTTATAATTTTGTTGGTTATCTGTGGGGGTTCACATTGGCGGCCATGTTCTTGTTCTGGCTGGGGGCCGTGGAGACACTCCAACACACACACACGCACACACACATTATAAAAATACAGTATATGCTCAGTGCAAAGGGATGCAGCGCGACAGTCACTATGAGTACACGTGTGCATACACACACACACGCACACAAACTCACACACACACCGTAGGGAGTAAATGGGCTGTCGTTGCCGTGGAAACAGTGGAGTCCCTCAACATTCAGAGAGCCTTCAGAGGAAAAAAGAAGTGTTTGTCTCATTTTTCGTTTGTGTGTGTTACTCTCTTACTCACATACATTTATGTGTGTGTGTGTGAGCGTGTGTGTTTGTGTATGTGTGTGTGCACGCAGCAGAGGCCCATCTAAGATCACAAAGAGCAGCTCTCATCCCTGAGAATATCATTTCACGGCCTGGCTTAGCATTGTGACTGCTGTGTGTTGTTGTAGTGTGCGTGTGCATGTGTTTGTGTGTGTGCACACGCGTGTGTGTGTGCGTGCGCGTACAAGTCTGCGCATGTTGGGATTATTCCCAATCAAATGAGCGATGCCTTCAATGCACCGTCAAGATGTCCGAGTGAAGCCTCTTCATCTGGAATGAAGAGTTTTGTTGTTGTTGTTTTTGATCTGGTGGTTGTGGTGCGAGCAATAAAGTTTGGACTAAAGTATTGGGACACACAACGACCCTAACCACGATAAGCGGTGTAGAAAATGGATGGATGGATGGAACACACATGAAGTGAAAAGTAAATGTGGACAAAGGTATTCAGACACACAGGATGTTAAAAACGTACTGGGACACACAGGTAGGGAATAGAAAATTTTGACAAAAGTATTGGAACACAACATGAAATTGTTTGCCGTTATAATGACAACATATACTGTCCACAACCATTATTTGCCATATTTGTCCATAAAAAGTCAAATGTCTGATGATGTTTTCTGCTCGTGCAGGTAGTTTGTATATATATTTTTTTAGATTGTTTAAATGGTAAATGGAGTGCATATGGAGCTTCTGATCTACACTATCACAATTTCCAAAGCGCTTTACAGACGCTCACATTCACCCGTTCATACACAAACGGCGGCTGCTGCTATGCAAGGCATGGCGCTGCCAGGCCCATTGGGAGCAATTTAGGGTTCAGTGTCTTGCCCAAAACACTTCGACAGTGGGCAGTTGGCGCTGGGACTCGCCCCTTCGGTCACTGGACAACCCGCTCTCCCGACTGATCCACAGCCGCTCTTGTATTACCCTAAAGGAGTCAACTTCTTTATTTAATGAACAGCTGGCGTGCAAGTGCAGCCTCCTCACTTTGTCAGGGAAAAAATCACACAAAATCTGCTTTTATTGTGCTGATCATGGAAAACATGACACGTTTGTGCGTGTGTGTGTGTGTGTGTGTGTGTGCATGCGTGTGTGCGAGTGTGCATGTATGGATGTGTGTGCGTGCGTGTGCGTGTGTGTGTGTGTGTGTGTGTGTGCGTGTGTGTGTTCAGCAGATGGACGCTGACAGCACAAGTGTGATCCGCAGCAGATGAAACAGCTTCCAGCATCATTTCTCGTCTTTGCTCATTTTATACATTTTCATGCTTCTTTCTTTCTTCATTTATTTTGTGATGGTCTTCCACCCGCAGCTGTTTGCATGCAAGATATTTTGCATGAAGTATGTTCATAGACTACGCTCTTCAATGACATTATTTGAATAAAAACACATTCTGATTGCACATCAGTCAATTCCACAAGAGGGGAAATGTGCATTTGTTATTATAATATTGATAATAATTCTAATATTTATTGTGCTGTAATGCAACAATGTCATTAAGTGGTTTTAATGTTTAAAGAGCGACAGCGCTTGACGGCGCGGTGGACAAACGCTTCATCAGAGTCACACAGAGATTCAGTAGAGTGCAGACTTCTGTCAAGGCCAAATTAGTTCATAGGAGAGAAACCGAATCATGGATCAGCAGAAGATAAAGGATGGCTGAGATGCATGATGGACTGATGGATGGATAAATTCATGGATAAATTCATGGATTAATGAATCAATAGATGGATGGATGGATGAACAAATGAACAAACAGATGGATGGAGGGAATGATCAAAAAAAGATGGATGACGAATAGGTTGTTATGTCTTTCCGGCACGAATCATCCTTGTTTGCCTTTTACTGATTCCGTTTTGTTCACTTACAAATCCAAAAACTGCATGCATACAAATTGTCTTACCAATTTATTGATGGATAAATGCGTTATGTCCAAACAGTTTTGTCCACAGTCATATCTTACACTTGCCCATCTAAATGGATTTGATTTATTTAGTGTGGTTCAGTAGAAGACGGTATCGTTTTCCCTCGTGGAATTACCATCAACCCTTCATGAACCCGTCCATCTGCTTCTTCCTGTTGATGACAATGAGGAGGATGACGACGCTGATCCGATTGTTTAACATCACAAAGACGCAACACAAACAAGCAAAACACACAACGCAAACACACAATGTGTGTAATGAAAACGTTTCCCGGGGAAGAGAAAAAGTTTGTTGCTCTTTGTGTGAATCTCAGCTTGTTTTTCTTTGAGACTACAAAAAGTTTTCTTATCATGTTATTTACAACACACACACACACAGTTATATAAAAGAAGAAAACTATTTTGTGTGCAGAGAAGTTATCAAAGTATCAGTATTACTGTAATGTGGATATGGGTGAATGAAGTAATGTATTATTTTGAAAAGTGGATGTAAAGACAAATGATGGATTTAATTATTGGAAGGATGTGATGAGTTGAATGGATTGATAGATTATCGATAGGCAGACAAATCAAAGAATTAATTGATCAATGAATGGACACATGAATTAATAAATAAATGCATTAATTAAGTAATAGATGGCAGATGAACAGAAGGAAGGGGTGATGATAGGATGAAAATAAGAATGAATGAATGATGGACAGATGAATTAATGAATGGCTGGCGGGATATAGTTGTCTAGATGTAATAATAGACTGATGAATGGATCATTTGTACACTGATTCAGTCTGAAAATGCTGCGCGTGTGTTGTAAGACAAACGGTACATCCTGAACCTTCATAAATATGTTTTTCCTCCTTTCATCCGCAGGAAGCAGACACGAGCGTTAATGAGGCCTGACTTGTTAGCATCATTAGCACAGATGCTAATTGCCTTGTTGTTGTTGTAGTTATTGTGTTGCATTGTTTAAAAAGGATGAAAGGATCTCAGTGCAAATTTTGTTTCATCACAGCACTAGAGCACAATCCTTCGTGTCTTTTTAAACATGCGACATTTGAGCAGTACGTATTAGTGAGGGACTCGTACTGTCTATTAGCGAGGGAGTTATACACAGTGAGTGAGTCATACTGTGTATTAGTGAAGGACTCTTACAGTGCATTAGCAACAAACTCATGCAGTATGTTAATGAGGGAGTCATACAGTATGTTTTTGAAGGAGTCATACTGTATATTAAGGGAGTCATAGTGTTTATTAGTAAAGGAGTCATAGAGTGTATCAGCAAGGGAGTCATACAGTGGATTAATGAGGGAGTCATGAAGTGTATTCACGAGGGAGTTGTACTGTTTATTAATGAGGGAGTTATACAATCTATTTGGGAGGGAGTCATACTGTGAAGTAGTTAGGGATTCATACAGTGGATTAGTGAGCGAGTCATGCAGTGTATTAACAGGGGAGTTATACTGTTTATTGGTGAGGGAGTCATACAAACTATTATTGAGGGAGTCATACTGTATATTAATGGTGGAGTAGTACTCTGTATTAGTAAGGGCATCATACTGTCTTTTAACAAGGAAGCAAGGGAGTCATACAGCGTGCATTGAAGGAGTCTTACAGCAAGCAGTGTTGTACTTACATTGTGGTTTTCGTGGTGGAATCGGCATGAGAAGCATCTTTTATTTGTCAAAAACAACACAAGGAATTTGTCTCCGGTATTTGGAGCCGCTCTAGTACGACAACAGACAGCCATTGTGACAACAAAAGAAATACTTTTGAGACATAAAAACACACTACGGAGAGTCACTGAGCAATGAAAGGTTACCGGTAATATGGTAATGCTGATACAATGACAAATATGCAAAAGATGCAGCAATTTAGAGCAGTTTTAAATGACTGATAGAACAATAATATGCTACAGTGACAAGTGTGCAAATGGTGCAGACTATTCAAGAAATTCAAGCAGTGAAATGAAATTTGATCTCTTGACCCCTAGCTTACAAGACCAGGGCTCTGTCCCCTGAGCTTTAGGCCCCATGGTCATACAGTCCAGCAAGCAGTAGTGGAGTCATACAGTTTGTGAGTTCACACCATACTGTGTTTGGTGTGAACTCAGTGTATCAGTGAGGGAGTCGTACTGTGAGAAACGGTGTATTCATACAGCGTATTCGTGGTGGACTCATACGTGAGGCCTGCGAGACGTCCTCCGCCCTCCATTCCTCTCAAAGACCCACAGTGCCCCCCACAGGACATAAGAGGAACTGCACGCAGCCATTCAGAATGCTCCCAAGTCAGTGAAGACTGATTCTGATCTACTTTTTCTTCTTCTTCAAGGCCCAAGTAACAGAGTACAGCGAGTTAATTTTTTAAATATTTTATTATGTTTTATACAAGACATTGCAATTATTCTTTATTAAAAACGTAACAAAAAATGTTTTTTTCTTAGGGTGCGAGTGAATGGACAGTGTTGGGGAGTAACAAATTACTCAATTTAACTCGATAATCTAATGTAATTAAAACATTTATGTTATTGTAATCCCTTACATCACTGCGAGAAAATGTGTAAATACATTACAGATGGTTTTGGAAATTTCCATGAGTTCAGGGTGTAGCCCGGCTCCTGCCCGATGATAGCTGGGATAGGCTCCAGCACGCCCGCGACCCTAGTGAGGAGAAGCGGTTCAGAAAATGGATGGATGGACAATTTTAGTTACATTTGAAAAATAGCCGCAAAAGGTCAGATTTTTTTATTTTTTTGCCCATATCTCTTCCTCCTTCTAAATCCGACGCTTGTGATTGGCTCTCTCTGATCATGTGCAGTAGTCTCAAACATGACATTTTTTCCAAATATGACCTCGGAAGTGTCACCTTTAGGTGGAACCTATTATTTTGTCTGAGATTTCGAAAATGTTAGACTCATAGTTACACTTTTGGACACATTAAGAACATTGACTTTTGAACAGTTTCAGCATTTTAATTTGAGACTTTTTTCTATGGAACATTTACTTACGTATCTGGGTTGTCATATGAAGCGATATTGTCTAAACTGTGCACATTTGTCATTAGGTAAACATGGTATGTCATGGTGGTTTTCCACATGCTGTACACATATCATTCAAAATTTTTTTAAATTATATTTTTACATTTCATCATGTTTTGTTATCAGTTTATAAGTTGTGTAAAGAACAAATATGTGGTTAATTAAAAATGAATGATCTATGGTTATAATCCACAATTTTAGAGGAAACATCCAAGGGTGGGACCCTCGATGCATTCATTCAAAATTAAGAAAAATCATCAAAATGGAATCAAATGTAATTATTTATATTACTTTGAGAAAGTAATTTAAATAGTTAAGACTACTATTACATTTTCAACAGTGTAACTCGTAATTGTAAGCAACTACATTTCCAAGGTATCTTCCCTTCCTTTGGTCACGGAACAAATTAAACGGCGTACGAATACCTGGTTTTGCTAACGTTAGCCACCACTACTTCAAATTGAAGGCGGCACGCTCTCTTTTTAGCCTCCAGCTGTGATTAATATTTTAGCAGCCTTTTTTTTGTCTTTCTTTTTTTTTTTTTTTTTTACACTTCACGTCTCACGCAACAAGTTGGTGTTGAATTTTGTAAAAGTTCACACCTCAAAGACATGCCGGCCGCTAACGCCGCGCGAGCAACTCAACCTCGTCGACGGCCAGTTTAATGCCCAGCAAATCAGATCAAATTTCATTTCATTTTTGATCTGCTTTCATGATCCTTTCTGAAATATCTTTTTAGGTGTGCGAGACCTCTGCGGGGCACTGCCGTTCTCTCTGAGCTCACGGCTACGTGAAGCGCTACGTGAGTCAACTCGGGGAGCAGCTGGAGAAGCACTGAAACACATTTAAATACATTGAAGCACATTTTAAACATACAAATACATTTTAAACACATTTAAACACACTGAAACACAATGAGAGGTTATTTTCAACACATTTGAACTTTAACAAATTAGAATGCATTATAACCTAAGATGCTTGAAACACATCGAAACACATTGTTAAACGTTGTTAAACACAATGAAAAGCAATGGAACACATTTACTCACATTTAAGCACACGTAAGGCATTAAAACATTTTAAACACATCTTTAACACATTAAAACATTTAAATGCATTGACGCACATTGAAAAATGCATTGAAACTGATTTTTAAACACACTGAAACAAATGTAAGCACATTTTAAACACATTTAGCCACACTGAAATGCACCAAATCACATTTTAAACACTTTTAAACACAATTAATTGCATTAAAACACATTTCAAACACAATGAAAAGTACTTAAACACATTTTTTAAACACACTGAAACATTTAAATGTATGAAAACACACTGAAAGGCATCGAAACTTATTTTAAACACAATGAAACACATTTAAGCACATATTTAAATAAAAAAAAATCGTCTGGAAACGCCTATGACTCAACCACCAGCACACCAAATAACACATCCTCACAAACTCAGTTGCTAACACACTGTATAAATCCGCTAATGCTACCCCGTATGACTTCACTAACACACTGTAGTTAACGTACTGTGCGACTACATTGAATAACACCCCTGCATGACTCCACGACTAACATTGCATGACTCCCTTACTAACACCATGTGACTAGAAGCAGGGAAGCAAGCATAGATCCATTTTCCGTACCGCTTATCCTCACTAAGGTCGTTAGCGTGCTGGAGCCTATCCCAGCTATCTTCGGGCGAGAGGCGGGGTACATCCGGAAATGGTCGCCAGCCAATCGCAGGGCACATAGAAACAAACAACCATTCGCACTCACATTCACAGCTACGGGCAATTTAGAGTCTTCAATTAATCTACAATGCATGTTTTGGGGATGTGGGAGGAAACCGGAGTACCCGGAGAAAACCCACGCAGTCACGAGGAGAACATGCAAACTCCACACAGGTGGGGCCAGGTTTTGAACCCCGAGCCTCAGAATCGTGAGGCAGATGTGATAACCAGTCGGCCATCGTGCCGCCGGCAAGCAAGTACATTTATTTATAGAGTGCATTTCATACACAAGGTAACTCAATGTGCTTGACTAAAAACAAACAAACAAACAAAAACTTAGAAACATTTAAAACAAAGACAAAAACAAAAATACAATTAAAACACTGTACAGTGCAAGAAAGATCATTTAAAAGTGGAAATGCGCCAAAAAGCATGAGAAAGAGAAGAAGGATACTTTTTTATTTTTACAAAAACACTTTATTAACCATAGAAAAATTGCTTACATTTGTCTCCCTTTTTGTTTTTAGCAAGACGAAGGGACCTTACTGTCATGACACAATTATAATAAACACACTATATACTGTACTAGTATTCCTACATAAATGTAATTTTGTTACTAAGTGAGCTACTGTGTTGCCAAGTCAGATGCCGCCACTGAAGGCAGTGCCCGCCATGCTGAGCAGGTGTCAGTCCATATTGTCCATATTGTTGCGGCTTTTAATTAGCTGGCAGCCCGTAGGCAGCAGACAACGTATAAACGATGAAACATCACCATGACAACACATCAAAACACAAAGTGTTTGCACTCTTGCGATTACTAAAGGGGTGGAGTCATACACAAAGTGAAGTGGCGGAATCATTCGGTATGTTTGTAAAGGAGTCATACACAATGTGAAGTGGAGGAGTCATACGGTGTGTTTTTTTGAGGAGTCATACACAGTTTCAAGTAAAGGAGTCATACCGTGTGATTGTGAGGGAGTCATTTATTTTGTTAGTGATGGAGTCATACAGTGTTTCCCAGGGTGTCATACAATGTGTTAGCCACGCAAAACGTTGCCAGTGTAGCGCAGGCAAAATGAGAGGTGGCAGGGAGAACTTTTCCACTCCTGTTTTAAAATGACAGAAACCAAAAATATTGCTATATCACGGACGTCAAACGCCAGACTAATTTATGTTTTATCAGATTATTTTATAAGATTATCCTTTGGTTTGAGGTGTGTTAAAAGTGGATTTGTCCCCATAATAGGGTCAGAAACGGGTCGGGCCGACAATCTCAAATACTGAACGTGTTCAATATTTACGACTAAAAATCTGTGTGGGGAAAGCCGACTATTGCCGGAGTCATAATGCCATAAATTGTGACGTGAAACGGAATGTAGCCAATCAAGAAGCGACCTTAGTGAGGCAAAAGGAATCAGACATAAGTAAAAATAAACGTGTCTTACCTGATGTCGTTGTTTGTATAAAAGTGGGTTCCCCGGTAGCAAGAAGTATTTTCCAAAGCAAGTTTTTTCTGACAACAACGGCATTCTAAAACATTTGCTTCGAGTCCCTTCGGCAACACTCAGTAAACATCGGTGCACACGAGATTTCTGCCTTGAAAGACTTTGTTTGTAGATCGGTGGTGGAACAGAATCTTTATGTGTGTAGTGACTGTTGACATTTTCAGAGCATACCACACAATATGACCAAAACTGTTGCCTGATTATTTTATTTTTTTAATTATCTTGATGTGTGAGGTCTGTCACAGGTAAACAATATTTTAAGATTGTAAAAATCCTTACGTGTATACCAGGCTTGAAGCACAAAACCCACTTAAATATGGCAGTCTCCACTACCTTTCCCCCTATTGCCAACAGCACGTCCAATCTGTTAGAACATGCAATCCGCTATTTGGGATCTTAGTAAAGCAGGTCCTCAGTGTGTTAGTGGTGGAGTCATATTGTGTTTAGTGTTGGATTCATAGAGTGCGTGCATTGACAGTATGTGTGTGTCACGGTGCAATTCAATTCCAAAAGAAATGGTCTGACAACAGCATTCTCATCAGTCCAATTGCTTCAGGCCTTTTTGTGTGGGGAAGCCGGAGTGAAGAAAAACTAACCAAAATGAGCCAAAATGATGGGGGAGTGGAGACACACCGTCGCCCCGGCAACCCATCAGCCCAAACGCCGGCCGGCCTCCCGGGACGCTCGCCTCCTCTAATCTGCTGTAATTTAGAGTCACATGATGATGAAATGGCGAGAAAGAGCATCCACTCGTGGAGTTCACAACAATCACAGACAGCGAGTGCCTCTAAAACAACTGCTCGCAGAAGCACTAACCCTACCTTTACAAACCCAACTCTAATATTTGTTCCCATTGTATTCATGTATTCCCAGCAGTCTATTCTGCTCATTTGGTAGCATTCCTCTTGGCTGCATTGCTTCTGAAACTCTTAGGAGGAGTTTTGAACGTTTTGGTCTTATCAGATTCCAACCTTTACGTGTTGCCATGTCAATCTAATCTGCCCTGAGCTTTCACAATCAGACGCGCTGGTTCGCTGAACATGAATGAGGCACCCTCGAAATTCTTCCCTCTGTCTGATGCATCCACTTGGGCCAACCGTAACCGACGGACGCGTTTCTCATCTCATTTTGTTGACTTGCTTTCGATTATTTTTCCTGAATAAAATATATAATTTTGTACCTTTTGTTTCACTCGAAGTGATGGAAAGTTGGTCAACTCCTCCATTCACTGCAAATACAAATAAAGGTAATTGGTCCGTTTTTTTGTCCCCATTTTGCCACTTCCCGACCAAGGAAGATAAACACCAGATTATCCTGTTTCATAAGATTCTCCTGTGGTCTGAGGTTGATTAAATGTGGATTTGTAATGATATTAGGTTATGAAACGTGTCGGGGCCGACAGTCTTAAATATCAAATCTGTTCAATATTCAAGACCAAAAATGTGGGGGAAAGCCGACTCCTCCCGAGTCACGACTCATTGTGACGTGGAATGAAATGGAGCCAATCAAGAAGCAAAATGACTGAGGAACAAGGAAGCGGATGTGAATAAAAACAAACATGTCCTACCCGTAACAAAAAGGACAATAACACCAGTCAATAGTGACCTCCCCTCTGGCTCACTCAGCAGACTATGAAATCCACTTTACTGCTGTCGCCAGGATTTTTTTCACTATGTTTTTGTTTTTTAATTTGTGATTTTTCTGTTAAAAATGGTCCTAAAACCATTATCATTCCCTACTTTCGTGTGTCTTCTTCCATGTTGCGTATTATGTTTCCCTGTTGCTACTATATATGTTTCATCTTCTTTAGTTTTGTTCTAACACATTTAATCATGCATAGCTAGCACTAGTCTTGGATGTCTAGATTTGAGTCTTTATATGTTACGTTGAGATTATAGGAGCACACCACAGACAGTATCATCAAAACCGTTAAATTAAAAAATTCTTACGTGTGTACCAGGACTTCGTTTGGACTTTTTTGGGTGTGTGTGCAGGATATTCAACCCCTTCGATGGGGGTGCTTGGTTTAAAAAGTTGTTAAAGTCTGAATTAGAAGAAGAAAACTCCAGCGATAAACGGGTTGGCGTCAGATTCATTTCAATGCAAATGAAATAAATATGCTCCAATAAGGCCCGCATTCCCGGCGATGCATTCAATGTCAGCGGATTTCTCTTGAAAGCTTGATGAAAAGGAGACTAAATTAATAGCACACTTTAGATGCCATGTGCAACCACTTGGAAAGCTTTAAAACATGAAAATGACGCACGAGGTGTCCTTGTCAATGTGTTTTTAATTAACTTGCAGCTTTTTAATCGTGACTTGATTTAAGGACCTGCAAGTATCTGAGGCCACATTTAGGTGTTAATTAAATTCCCCCATGAATCGGTAACTTGATCATCAGCGCGCTCGTTAGCCGAAAATGTTAAAACCTCCCCAAAAACGACTTACTGATGTTTCCATTACATGTAAACATTGAATTATGAATAATAGTGGACAATGTGAATTGCAAGTACAGTGGAACCTTGGTTTTCGTGATTAATCCATTTCAGAGAGTCTGACAAAAACCGAATCATATGAAATCTAAAGTAATATTTTCCATAAGGGAATAATGTAAATCCAATTAATCCGTTCTAAATACCTGAAAATATTAACAAAAAATACATTTTAGATATAGGTTTATATAAAAAAATTGTGTGAAAAAAATATAAATGACCAACGAAGTGGATAAATTAACATTTAACATCACTTTTAGCTTTTATTAACAACTCAAAGCAATAACAAGCCTCCCGGTCTGCTCGGCTGGCAACACTCGGCAAGTTGGGGCAACATCAGCCGTCAAAATAAAATCATGCCAGTACAATAACAGTTTCACCACACTTTATTTGCCTCATGTGGTCTTTTTTAGGAGTCACAATAAAACTGTTTTGTGTTTCCTTATTGAGTGCTTCTGTTAGCCACCCTGTGGCCCAATAGAATGTGAGGAAATGTCGTTATCATAATGCATGGTTTTATTTTGAAGGTCTAACTTTTGACAGGAAGAGTTATGCAGAGTTTGCATTGTGAAAAACACCTGGCCATCTTTTGGAGCCTTTAAAAACAACTTATGAAATTTTAAATTAAATAAAAAACCGAGCAGATGTACAAAAAATGGAACAAAATATCAACAACAAAAATCAGCGACCCATACAAAAATTAGGGCATACGAAAACTGAGGTTCCACCATACATGTTGAAGAAATTCTTTGACCCAACAGCTTGCAGTTTCATACTCCATAGGGAAAAAAGGCTTCAACACCCACACAATTCTCAAAGTCCTCAGAAGCCACTTTTTTTTCATCACACCCATCAAGTGTTATAGATGTGACTATTTCAACACTTACATTTTTCCCACTAAAATAGGGTTTAACATACAAAATGTTCGGCGCAACCACTGTCAATGTGAATGTTTCAACACCCACACTTTTACCCGCTTGGAATTTCTTACTTTTGTGGTGCACACCAAATCTAACCTAAATATGTTCTGTTCTGTCAATGAGTAGTAGCCAAAGCAGTTCTGCGTATTGCCAGCTGTTTGAGACCATTTTGACTGATCTTTCAAGACCCACAGAAAATTTTGTACTGTGACAATATTAGCACCGAACCTACCAAAATAAAGAGATTTTTGTGTGCATTGCTGAAAATTAACAAATGCTAAAATATTCACTTTGTTTCAGTATTATCTAAAGCATTAGCATTATTCACTCATAAATTTTGGAAAGAAAATGGACCCCCATTATTTGCAGAGGAAGGACCAGGCCTTACCGTGAATAGCGAAAAGCCGCGAATAATTGACACATTATAAAAAAATGTTTTTTTTAACCCCAAAAATTCTTGAATAAGCGGGGAAATACCGCCAATAAACCTTTTCCATGAAAATGGAGGATGGTGTCCTCCCCCACAAAAAATGAATTGAAAAAAATAATAAAATAAACGAATAGGTGAATCCACGGGTGCCGAACTGTAAATATGCGGGGTTCCACTGTACATTCTTATTCTGCTTGATTTGTTTAGGTAGTCGGTTTGAGAATGTGCTACCAACACTTACAGGCCTGAAGTGTACCAACAAAGAAGTGTCGAGTCCATTGTGACCAGTCAAGTCGTGTTTCAGTAGCTTTCTGAAAGAGGAGAAAATGTGGCTTTTTTTTAAAAGAGGCAATGGCTTTGTTGTTACTAAATCACACTAAACTGTTTATTTGACTGTTACTGCCTTGATTGCACCATTTCTGCTGGTTAAAATGGCACTTTAGATTCAATTGTGACTGCTTACTCTGTGCTAGGATGTGCGCTGTTCTATGCTGTTCTTGCAGTGGAATCAAGGCCTAATGTGGCAGAGGGGGGCTTTTGCAGACAAGTTGGTAGGTCTGTGACAGGTTAGTGACAGGTCTTTGGTTGGTAAGTGGCATGTTAGCAACAAGTTAGTGACAGGTAAATGAAAAGTCAGTGGCAGACCAGTGCCATCTGCATCAGGTCTTTGGTTCACAAGCAACAGGCTAGTAGTAGATCAGTCCCATTTCAGTGGCAGTTCTTTGATTGGGCAGTGGCATGTTCGAAACCGGTTAGGGACAGGTACCGGTAACTGGCCGGTTGGAAGCATGTTAGCCATAGGTTCGTGACCAGTTACTGTACATTTTAGTGGCATGTCTTTTGTTGGTCATTGGCATGTTAGCAACCAATTAGTGACAGGCCAGTGACGGGTCAGTGGCAGACCAGTTACATTTCTTTTGCTGACACACCAGTGTCATGTCTTTGATAGGTCAGTGGCATGTTAGAGACATGTTTGTCACAGATTATTGTTAGGTCTTTGGTTGGTCATTGTCATGTTAGTGACAGGTTTGTGACAGGGCTGTGGCAGCTTACTGGCAGATCTTTGGTTCATCAGAGGCATGTTAGCAACAAGTTAGTACAACCAAGTGACAAGTCAGTGGCAGACAGTGACATATCTTTGTCAGGACTTTGGTTAGTAAGTGAGAGGCCAGTGACAGACCAGTTACATTTCAGAGGCAGGTTTTTAGTTGGTCAGTGGCATGGTTGCAACCAATTAGGGACAGGTAAGTGGCGAGTCCGTGGCATGTTAGCAACAGGTTAATGGCAGACCATCGCCAGATCAGTGACAGGTCTTACGTTGATCAGTGGCATGTTAGCAAAAAATTTGTGACAGGTAAATGAGACGTTAGTGGCAGGTCTGTGGCGTGTTAGTGACAGGTTATTGCCAGGTCTGTGACACACCAGTGGCTTTTCTTTGGTAGGTTAGTGAAGGTCAGTGTCATGTTAGAGACAAGTTTGTGACAGGGCTGTGGCAGCTTAGTGGCAGGTCTTTGGTTGGTGAGAGGCATATTAGCATCAGGTTAGTGACAGCTAAGTGACAAGTCAGTGGCACACCAGTGACATACAGTATCTGTCAAGTCTTTAGTTTGTAAGCGACAGGTCAGTCGCAGAACAGTTACATTTCAGCGGCAGGTCTTTAGTTGGTCAGTGGCATGCGAGCAGTCGGTTAGGGATTAATAAGTGGAAAGTCGAAGGCATGTGAGCGACAGGATAATGGCAAAGCAGTGCCAGATCAGTGGCAGGTCTTTAGGTTGGTTAGCAGTATGTTAGCAACAAATTAGTGACATGTAAGTGAGAAGTCAGAGGTTTATCAATGGCGTGTTAGTGACTAGTGGTTATTGCCAGGTCTGTGACACAATGGTGGCATGTCTTTGGTAGTTCAGTGATAGGTTAGAGGCATGTTAGAGACAAGTTTGGGACAGATTAGTGGCAGGTATTTGGTTGGTCAGTGGCATGTGAGCAACATGTTAGTGACAGATAAGTGACAGGTCAAAGGCAGGTCAGTGCCATCTTAGAGACAGGCCAGTGTATGAGTTGCCGAATGTGTGAACAAAATCGTTAGCTCAAAATCCTCAGATTCCCACAAACTTCGCTTTATGTATCAAATATTTTTAATTCAATACAATTTTATAAATCAATAACAAAGCCTTAATATGAGAGATGTTTTAAATGACATCCCACCCCTCAATTTATAAATGTAATGTCTCTGTTCTACATCCAAGTGAAGGATTGGACAAAAGAACGGCTTTGAAGAGTGATGAATTGGAAGGCTTGCAGTTGGAGAGCGTCTTATCTTCTCGTACACCAACAACTTGCTCTGCATTTTCACTTCTTTGGAGGGAAGCGACGACAAAAGGACAGTGGCTTGTAAAAGCAGAAGAAGGAGAAGGAGAAGAGAAACAACATCATGGTGATGAGCGATAGTGCGGCTAATTGTGTGGCAAGAGATAAAAGCGGAGGCACTAACTCCCTCTGGGTTATCTGCTCCCCTTGCAGGCACTTTTAGTCAAGGAGGGGAGCTTGTTAAGAAGGAAAAAAAGGTGCAAGTGAGGAGGCACAAAAGACGTTTATCCTGGTGGAGTAAATCCGACAAAAGGAAGAAATCTCGGCTAGGGCTAATTACAAGCCAGGTCATGAAAGAAATAAACGAAGAGAGAAAATCCCGTCTTTTTCTTGCGGTGGAGAAGGTGGAGAGGTCGCCGCTTTTCAGCTAACTTCATCTTGTGCAGATGAAGAAGGTGAGGGGTGCGATAGGGGGGTGAGTTGAGGGTTTTGATGGACACGGATGTCGTTAGCGGACACTCGTCTTCATCGTAAGACTGAAGTGTCGCCATCAAAGGAAAGCCGGGGTTTCTTCTCCGGCTGTCAGTCATGTTCCAAAGTGGCTTTTCAAGACTTAACCTTGTCTACACTTCTTTTTCATAGAAACTTTCCAGTGGAATAAAGCCTTTATGTGTGGGAGAAGGGAGCTTATTGGTAGGGGAAGTGGCACTCAGGTGCAGACTAGTGACATGTAAGTGGCAGGTCTTTGGTTGGTCAGTGACAGGGGTTTGTTATGTTTGTGAAAGGTCAGAGGAAGACCAGTGGCAGGTCTTTGGTCGGTCAGCGGCATATTGACGACACATTAGTGAGAACTCAGTGGCACGTTAGTGGCAGGGAAAAGTCAGTTGCAAGTTAGTGAAAATCTTTGACTGGCCATTGGCATGTTAGCAACAGGTTAGTGATAGGTCAATGACAGGTCAGTGACAAGTCATAGAAGTCCTTTGATTGGGCAGTGGCATGTCAGCAGCAAGTTAGTGACAGACCAGTGGCATGTCAGTAACAAGTCAGTGGCATATTAGTGACAGGTTAGTGACACACAAGTGGCATATCGGTGACAAGTCAGAGGCTTGTTAGTGACAAGTTAATGACAGGCCTTTTGGTGACATGCCAGTGGTATGTCATTGTCAGACAAGTGAGTCTTTGGTTGGTCAGTGGCATGTGAGCAACAGGTTAGTGACAAGTCAGTGACAGCACATTGGTTGGTCACTGGCATAACAGTGGCAATAGTGACAAGTGAATGACAGGCCAGTGGCAGGTCTTTGGTTGATCAATGGCATGTTAGCGACAGGTAAATGGCAAGTCAGTGACAAGCCGATGGCAGATTTGGGTTTGCGGTATGCGTCTGTCAGTCTTCAAGCTGCTTCACACGATTTAACCTTGTGAATTTTTTTTTGTTTTACTTTAAGGTATTGCATTAGAAGAAACGCCTTGTGTGGAGATGGGGGGCTGTAGTTGGAAGGTTGTCATCTGTGTTGCAGCAGCTGGGATGACTTCCAAGGAGAACATGTCTTTGGCAAGATGCTCCCTTCTTAAAGAATGGACTTTTGCTCCTGATTTGTGTGCTCCTTCATCCTTTTACGCTCTGCTCCGCTTCTCCAAACAGCAATTTGAGCAGGATTATCTTGGAAATGTCTGCAAGCGGCAGCCAAGAGCGAATCTAAAGTACTCTTTTATTTTTTTATGATTTGGCTACAGTGGACACGTCGGCTGTGTCATAATCAATCATTCAGATGGATTTAGCAGGGAGTTCTCCTCCTTTATTTATTTATTTTTTTGTCCTGCCTTGACTCATGAAAACGTAGACACAGAGATGAAGTATGAAATTATATGTAGAAGTTGCAATATGCTTAATGCAAAAGTCATTAGTACAGCATTTTTTATTATGCCATGAAACGTAAGTGACAGATCAGTGGCATATTGGTGACAAGTCAGTTCCAGGCCAATGGCATGTTAATGGCATATCATTGGCAGATCAAAAACAGGTAAGTGGCAGGTCACTGGCATATCAGTGGCAGTGGCAATAACTACAATTTGGAAGCAGCTGTGTAAAATCAATGCAAAACCAGTGACACGTACATGATAGGCCAGTGGCAAGTCTTTTGGTAGGTCAGTGACAGGTCTTTGGTTGCTCAGTGGCAGGTCAGAGGCAATGACTACAAATTGGCAGCAGGTGTGGCAGATCAGTGACAGATGAGTGGCACGACACTGTCCCATGGAACGGAAGTGGCAGTGACTCCACACTTTCAGGAACATGTCAATGATAGGTCAGTGGCAACTAAGTCATTTGAAAGTGGCAGGTCTGTGACAGAACCGTTGCAGGTTTTTGGAAGGTCAGTCGTGATTTGGGACAGGCCTTAAGCTCGTCAGTAACATGTCAGTGAAAGATCAATGGGAAGTCAGTGGCATGTCTTCTGACAGATCAGTGTCAGATGTGTTCCAGTACACCTAATGACATGTTAGTGGCATGTCTAGTGACAGACAAGACACAGCTCAGAGGCAGATCTCAATGGCATGTCTAGTGGCAGTTAAGTGCCATGCCCATTGTGGCGATGTATACCGTACGGGATGGGGGCTAGGACGTACGTCGCCCGGTGCATACCCTTTGGTTCCCTATTAACGGGCATCTCCCTGAACCCTGACAGGTCAGTGGCAGATAAATGACATGTTAGTGGCACATCCAGTGGCAGGTAAGTGCCTTGTCAGTGTCAAGTCAGGGGAAGATAAGTGGCATGCTATTGACAGATCAGTGGCAGATATGTGTTATATCTAATAACATGTCAGTGGCAGTCAGTTTTTGTCTTCTTGTGTGGCATATGCGGAGACTGTTATGAACTAACAACTTTCAGATAAGTGGGATGTCTAGTGACAGGTCAGGGGCAGATAAGTAATATATATGTGGTAGATAAGTCAGAGGCATGTCTAGTAAATTGGCAATGGCAGATAAGTGACATGCCAGTGGCAGGATGTTTGTCTTCTTCGATTCTGTCCATAGAGTGAGACTAATAAAGGATATCTTATCTTATGTCTAACGACACGTCAATGGCAGCTCAGTGATATCTCAGTAGCAGGGTTTTTGTCCACGGAGTCGGTTATGAGCTAACTTCATAGTCACAGTTCATCACCTTGCTCTCAATCAGTTTTGTAGTCGGCATAATAGTTCCGATTAAGATGTTTTGAAAAACAGAAAGCAGCTGCAAAAGAAGCACTTTCTACTACAATCAACAATAGCCTCCCCTCTACCCGCTGCTGCCAGTGGGCGGGCAAGACTACGAGTGGGAGTGAGAAGTCAGTGAGAAATCAATGTCAAAAGATTAATAGCATGTCTGCGGCATGACATTAGCAGATCTGTGGGATTCCAGTGGCGGATAAGTGACAGGTCATGGGCAAGTCAGTGTCGTGACAGTGGTACGTCTAGAGGCATGTCACTGACAGCTCATTGAAAAGTTAGTGATGAGTCACTGGTGAGTCATAGCATGTCTGGCGGCATGACAGTGATACATAAGTGGCAGGTCACTGGTAAGTCAGTTGCATGTCACTGACAGGTCATTGGCAAGTCAGTGATGAGTCAATGGCAGGTCTAATGACATGTCCAGCGGTTTTTCATTGAAAGGTCAGTGCTATGCCACTGACTGGTAAGTGGGAGGTCAGTGGAATGTCCAGTGGCATGTCACTGAGAAGACAGCGATGAGTCAGTGGCAGGTTGGTGGCATGTCGAGAGGCATGTTACTGGCAGGTCCGTGGCATGTCAGTGACAGATAAGTGGCAGGTCATTGAAAAGTTGTTTGTGAATCATCGGCCAATCGGTGGTATGAATACTCACTCCAAATATATAGTGGGATGTCACTGGCAGGTCTCTGTCATATCAGGCTACAGAAAGGTGGCACTACAAATGGAAATCGGGTTAGTCGAATCACTCATGTTCAGAGATTGTGATGGATCCTTAACGAGATATCAATAGCTTGTCAAATGGTATGTAACTGTGATTAAAGTGACAGATAGGTGACAGATCAATGTCATTTCAGTCACAGAAAATTTGGAGGTCAATGACAAGTCAGTGGCAGGTCACTGGCATTTCAGTGACAGATAAGTGGCAGGTCATTGAAAAGTCATTGGCATGTTACTGTCACATCAGTGACAAATGAATGGCAGGTCACTCTTCTATCAAGTGGTTGCAAAAGTGAATGTTGGGCGATTGAGTAGGCGCACTCGTGCTCAAAAATACGTTCACTTTGGCCATGTTTGAGTGGGCGGCGTGCAGGCAAGCTGCTGAGGCAGCAGAAAATTAAAAACGAGGTCAGCTGAGGAGGAACATCGGAGGAACACGCCGAAAGAGCAGCATTAAAATTAAGTTTGATGAAGTACGCTGTGCATACACACACACCCTCCTTACACCCCCAAACCACCACACTCCCGTATCCAAAGGATGCGTGCTAAATCATCGCCACGTCATGTGACTGAATTGGCACAGCGGCCTACATGTTAAAAATACAAATGCAACACAGCTGCTGACGACACCTTCATTCTACAAAAAGTAAATGACTGCACAACCCCCCAACTACTATTTGTGATGATGTCATCACTTTGAAAATGGCACCAGAGACACTCATCCTGAAGAGATAAAATACCTATAGGTAAAGTAAAGTAAAGTAAAACTACTCAGCTGTTGAAGCGTCTCATTTTCTGGTGCAATAAATGTTTTGTGGATTGTCAATGGCAGGTCACTGTCATGTCAGTGAGAGACAAGTGGCAAG
This sequence comes from Phyllopteryx taeniolatus, assembly GCF_024500385.1. Taxonomy (NCBI): domain Eukaryota; kingdom Metazoa; phylum Chordata; class Actinopteri; order Syngnathiformes; family Syngnathidae; genus Phyllopteryx; species Phyllopteryx taeniolatus. The sequence continues at coordinate 21,644,708 of NC_084511.1, read as the reverse complement.
TCATTGACAATAAGTGGCAGGCCATTGACAAGTCAGTGAGACAGTAAAGTGACAGAAAATTGGACAGTCAGTGGTTATGGATAGTGGCAGATCAGTGATTGCTCAATGGCTGGTCAGTGTCTCGTGGCAGGTAAGTAACAATCAGTGGCATGCCACTGACAATTTAGTGGTCAGTCAATAGTATTGTAGGTCAGTGTCATGTGTAAGGGCATGTCACTGGCAGGTTACTGTCATGTCAGTGGTAGACAAGTGGCAGGTAATTAGACTGCCAGTGGGTGATCACTGACATGTCACTAGTGAGTCAATGGCAGGTTGTGGCATGTCATGTCATTGAAAGATAAGTGGCAGGTATTTGGCAAGTCAGGGGTCGGTCAATGACCCAAGATGCCATCTTTTATTAATGGTAAAAAAAAGTTTTAATTCAGTTAAAACTATAAATTTAAATAAATCTATAGTGCTATCCAAATTTCCAATGCAGTTGTGAAGTCAAATTAGGTCAACATTGGAGTTCCTCATAGAAGATGCTAAATATGCTGACATTGCTCAACTGTGGGGCCTGATACATGGCGGCAGTAGGGGCGATCGGGGTGGGGGACTTGGTGCCCAGTGGAGGTAAGCACGCCAGAGGGTGCGTGCACACGTGTGCAGACATGACGCGACCTTTGCAGACCTCCGTGATGAACGTCACCGGCTGAGCATTTGACCTTTTCCACCCTGCTGAAAATAATCATTTACTTCACTCGCTGACTACACTCCACCACAGCCGACGCCGTTAGTGGGATTGAACGTTGAGAAAAAACAACCGTTGCTAATTTTCTTGAATATGTCAATATATCAAGCATCTGTGATATTCCTGTTTGGTATTCAGTGGCAGGTCAATGTCATGTCATGTCAATGACAGATAAGTGGCAGGTCACTGACAAATCAGAGGTGAGTCAGTGGCAGTTTGGTGGCATGTCACTGATAAGTAAGTGACCGATAAGTGGCAGGTCTAGTGGCAAGTCACTGGCAAGTAACAGTTCTTGGCATTGACAGGTCAGTAGCAGATTAGTAGTATATCAGTAAGTGGCAGGTTGTTCAGTGTGAGTCAATCAGGTCAGTGGCATGTCACTGGCAGGTCACTGTCATGATAGTGACAAATAATTGCTAAGTCATTGAAAAGCTAGTGGCAAGTCAATGTCAGGTTGTCTGTCTAACGACCTCACAACTCTTGTGGCCTCTCTACCAGGCATCCTAACAACTGTCCTTTTTCGCATTCCAAAAGAATCAACCATAGTTTTGGGGTGTGCCTCCAACTTGGATCATTAATAGTTGAGTTTCTCCACACCAACTCAGGCTAGCCTGTCTTAAGCCTTGTTGCACGCACTGATCAAGCCTGCTCAGATGAGAGGTGAAACGTCATCTAAGACAACCAGAACAGTGCAGTTCCTATTGATTTGATGCTCTTAGAAAGTCAGTGACAGGTCATCAGAAGGTTAGTAACATGTCACTGGTGTGTCACAATGATAGGCCAGGTGGTCAGGTCATTGACAAGCGAGATGAAGTAACTAACTTGCATCTTTGCTGCAGGTTGCTCTGTTTGTTAATGTAGTCGTCAAGTTGGGTGTAGGAGGAGATCAAAACATTCCTCAACATGCAAATTCAGTTTCACTATTCCAAGAAGAATAAAACAATTGAGGACGTATTTGTGAGCGCATTAACGGGCTGATGAATCAGCTCGCTCACGGATTACATTTGCATACAAAGTACACCAGATTACCCGTGAGATAAATCATCTTTTAATGAATTTATTGACGCTTATTTGAGCCCATGGAATTATCTTGTGTAAGCTTTACAGCACTCATCATGATGAGTGAAGGATCATTTTTACACCAAACTTGCTGAGTTGGCGCAGCCCTTATCCGCCTCACGCCCCCTCTGTTGTGGAAAATGTTCTATATTCTGCCTTTTTAAATTGCTTTGTTTTGTTGTGTTTTTTTAGGCCAAATAAATCCCTATTTTGAGACCTTACCATCTCAACTCATTCAGCAAATGTTACTGGCAGGTTCATCCTAGTGAATTGAAATGAGCTCAAAAAATTGGTTCAGTAGCTCCCCCACTGATGTTTTGAAAATTCAGCCCCAAAGTCAGTTAGATTTTTCAAAATGAAATTTGGTAGACATGTCTAGAATAGCCCCTCCTGGAGCCGTCACCATATCGTGGTGGGTGGGTTTGTGTGTCCCAATGATCCAAGAGCTAAGTTGTCTGGGGCTGCCAGGGTCACCCATGGGAAACAGGTTCTAGGTGAGGGCCAGACAAAGCACGGCAAAAGACCCCTATGATGAATATTATAAATGGATTTAGGTTTCCCTTGCCCGGACGCGGGTCACCGGGGCCCCCCTCTGGAGCCAGGCTTGGAGTTGAGGCTCCAAGGCGAGCGCCTGGTGGCCAGGCCTGAGCCCATGGGGGACAGCCCGAAAGTGTAATGTGGGTCCCCCTTCCCATGGGCTCACCACCTGTGGGAGGGGCCAAAAATTCTCAAAAAGCAATGCCTGAAAAAAGACACAGGAGGTCTTATATTTTCGTTTGTATCAGCCATTTTAGATTCATTTTGGCCATTCCAATAATCCTTCAAAGACAAGCTTGTCCAAGCCACTTTCACTTAGAAACATGAAATTTGGTAGACTAATCGATCACAATTAGACTTAAAAAAATACGTCTCAATTTGAAACTGAAAATTTGATTACTTACCTTGAACTAGGAAACTTTTAAGTCAATTCCGGAATGTGATAACTAGCACAAATGTTTCACATAGCGACAAGAATTTGGGTAAACATGTCTGTCATGAGTAGACACACAAAAAGGTTTCAGAAGTCCTAACCCAAAAGAAACAGGAAGTCTGCCATTTGGTTTGAAGGGAACATATTAGGCTCAATCAGCTCAGTTTCGCCCAAATCATATCTTTAAAAAACTCAGCCCTTAAAACCTGTTTGATTTAATAACATGAAATTTGGTAGGCTTGCCTATCATGAGTAAATCCACAAGTCTTCAAAAGCCATGCCTGAAAATACACACAAACTCTGCCATTTTAGAATCAATTGGCTCAGTCACGTACAGATCGTAATTTCACAAAGCTCATCCCTTGAAACCAGTTTGATTTAACAACATGAAATTTGGTAGGCAAGTCTATCATGAGTAGAACCACAAAAAAGTCTCGAGAATCTATTTTGGCACAAGATGCAATGTCCTGTGTCTGAAGGGGAGATTTTTTGGCATCCCCTACTTGCAGAAGTGTACACATGCAAGAAGTCTATATTCTTGAATCTAATCCCCCCCCGGCACACCTCTCAAATTTCTTTATCTGAAAGCGCTGTTCAAGAAGTTGTTTGCTGTTTTAGCATAAGATGGACTTCCTCCTGCCACTGTTATAAAATTTAAAGAAAGACTAATATGTAAAAAAAATATTCCTGCTGCGTGCTGCGTTGGCCGCAACAACTAATTCCCGTTATTTTCAAACAACAGGAGAGCGAAAAGGACTCATTACGCCGGTAAGGACGAGGCAACCCGGGCGGCAGAATCAGCATAATGGCAGGCGTGTTTGGGAAGATTGCGTGGCTGCGTAGAAAATAAAAGTGCTATTTGCCGCCTGTCTTCAAAAACAAAAGGATAAATATGTTCCATTTTCCCCAACTTAGCTCTCATTTCACGCTGTTCTCTCGCGTTTCATTTCACGCTCGGCTTCAGCCTATTTATAGATGACGTGGAGGAGGGAGGCCATTACTGCACGTGTGTGTGTGTGTGTGTGTGTGTGTGGGCAGTGTCACATAAAAATCACATTCCAACACAAATTGAGTGAAAGCTATGTTCAGATTTGAGAATAATATGCTGCCTGGGATCCATCATCTTCAGTGGAAATATAAATAAAAAATTAAAAAAAAGTGTCAGGTATGCTGAGATGTTTCACCTGAGCGGAGGCAATTCATTAAACAACTTTCATTTCATTTGGCTTCATTTTCTCCTCAATGTTTTCCCTGGATGGAAAACAACAGAATGCAATTAAAATAAATACAATTTGTTGTTCAATCTGCATTTTAAAAATCACGGTTATATTCTGTGTTATTATTTCATAAAGTCAGGGCCATTGTCTGTAATGTAAAATGATGTTAATTAGTTCATTTCTCATTAAATCGTAAACCATGTGAAGTATTAGAAAGCAAAGGAAAAAATTTGATCACTGAAAAATGGTCATTACATTTGATATTTCCCATTCATTTGTATGTGTTGGACTATCGGTAGATTTTTCATGTTCAAACACAAAATGTCTTTTGGTAGTGTAATGCTTTGGCATGTGGGCAAGGAGAGCCACAGTCGCCGTTTATTGAACGGTACAATGAAACACATAAATTCAAAATGACAACACTCGCAAGGAGCTGCTTTAGGCCACAACTCACACCCAGACGCTCACACGGATACTACCCTGCTCCAGCTTCTGACATCTCTCACTGGGCCATGCCTCTTAAAGGCAAACATCCAAAAACACGATTGCTACAGTTTGTACAGTAATTACACTGTCAAAAACCAAGTTATTTCTTCACATTCTATTTTTTTTTTTTTTTAACGTTTTAATACAATACAGTGCGAACATTGGGAAACATTGATTTGATATAGAGTAAATTGAGTTACGAGTCGTAACTAGTAAGTCAAGTTATTATTTTTATTGACAATTCATATTTACTCCTGTTCAAGTACATTTCAGTCTGTACTTTTTTCTTTTCAAGTATTCGAATCAGTATTTCTACTTTTGCCAGTCTTTTTTTTTACATAATTGTCTATAGTTATACTTAAGTACATAATGTGAATCTCGGAATATTTGCATAAATATATATAAAGCGTGCGTATGGACATTACCACACAAAGTATGGGATTTATCAAGTTGGACATTTTCGTGGGGGCGTGCTTACCTTTACACACAGCTTTGACCGTGTATAAACACAATACCTTGCAGTAGAACAGTGAAACGACAAACAGAAGGTACAACGGGCCATATTCTCTCGGCCTTGAGCAAGTCTTATTTACGTGAACGAATTCTCCCACAATGACTTCTGCAACAGCCCAGCGTTTGGATGAAAGAGCTTGAGAGGAGTGACTCATTGATGTCTGCAGGAGGGTTGTGGAGTTTTCTTGGGACCGGAATGCCATTGAAATCCACCTGGAAGTCATGTCGTACTCCAAATGTGAAATAAACGTCCGTAGCAGATATGGAAGTTAATTATCGCCGCATTGCTGATTACATGCCCAACGCTTCATTCATTAGCAAAGCTGTGCTCATGACTGCACGAGAGTGCCAGTGATTTGCCATCACTGTCATATTTGCACGTTTTGATTTTTGACATTAGTGTGTAAAAAAAATCAAAGCGCAGTGTTTCACTAAACAAGCGGGAGGAGCTCCCAGCGCCTCAACGTGACAAGGGGTTGCAAATAATTACTGAACTGTATATTACAAAAAAAAAACATACATTCTGTGGTGACAGTCTCCTGCCTTTAACTGGTGTAAAATTGTGAACCCTAGAAATGCTGATTGACAATCCTTTGCCGTACTTGTGCTGCCGTCCACTGCACAGGGATTTGTGGCTATCCTGTTGTCATTCAAATTTACTTTCCTAATAAATAACATTTAAGTTATTGTTGGTGGTAAAAATATGTTGTATAGCTTTCCAGGAGTCTCTTTCACACAGTATGACGTGAAGGACTTTTAACTGACTCCAAATACCAACTGCCATATGATCAAAATTCTAATCATCTTTATTTGCCAAGTATGTCAAAAATACACAAAGAATTTGTCTCCGGTAGTTGGAGCCCCTCTAGTATGACAACAGTCTATTGACAGAGAATACTTTTGAGACATAAAAACATAAAAACAGTCACTGAGCAGTAAAAGGTTACCAGTGGTAATGGCGATACATTTTTTATTTATATTTTTTGACAATTGTGCAAATGATGCAGTGTCCTCTAGCAATTCGAGCCGTTTGAAATGACTAATAGAACAATAGTCTGGTACAGTGACCAATGTCAAAATGGTGCTGAGACTTCAAAAATGTATGCAGTTTAAAGTGACTAGTAGTGCGATAATCTGAGACAATGTCAATTGTGCAAATGGTGCAGATACTTCTCAAGCACAGTATTGGTCAACAACAGATAAGCATATCCAGATTTAACGTGAAGGCCTAAATTCCATGGTTGCTCCACCCAGAGTGCGTAGTTGGCACCAGGGTGCGTACATGACATACGGGAGAATCTCCACAGTCAAAGAAGCGCGGACTGAAGAATACGGGAGAATATGCCCCGAGAAGCGTCACCAAAGACATCCAAGTGCTTATCCAGCTCCTGTTGTCGCTGCGGGACATTTGGCCACCGGGACATTTTAGCTGGAGATTGGCGACATATGCTGCATTTCACAATTGACACTAAGCCAAATCGTGCCGATGTGCAATTATTACATTTAATATACATCAATTTACATCCAGTTGCCATATAGACATCACCAAGCAGACGAAATTGAACAAGGGTCATCCAAATATATAGTTGGAGCCATAGATAGCCAGATTTCAAATAAAGCACAATTCCATAACTGATTCAGCTACGTGAACAGGGAAGTATTTAATTCAATCAATGCACAAATAATCTGTGATCCACATCATTTGGAGGAGCGCACGATTCATTCATTCGTTCTTTCGGAATTAATTGGCATTCTAGGTGTGAATACTGGCCACTCATGCCAGAGTAGCATCTGCACCACTTGCACACTGACTGAGGAGTATCTGCAACATTTGCACAATCAACATTGTCCCAGATTATCGCACTACTAGTCACTTTAAACTGCATACATTCCTTGAAGTCTCGGCGCCCTTTGCACAATGATCATTGCACTGGACTATTGCTATATTAGTCATTGAAACTAGTCATTCATATTATTCTAAAGTAACTATTTGGCTACTCTACCCACCTCTGCTTACTGGTCTGCGTGCGACAGGTGCACTTACTGTACGTTGGATGAATATGGATTTCTTTGTCCATACAAACATCGTAAATTTCAGTCGTATGACGAATTTAGAACCTGTTCTACGGACCCTTTGCTAAATGAGGTCCTTGGAACCTTCATTCAAACTTGCTGAGTCGTCATCATCCCGCTTTTGATCAGGCGAATAGCAACGGGATGGAAACAGTGAAGGCGGGGATGGCAGTGGGGGGTAATGTGGGGATTCTCCCGCTTGGAAAAGGCAGCCCACTTACTTTCTGTTATGCTTACAAATATTGAGCTGGTGCATAATTAAATTTATTCTTTATTCATTAATAATTGATGAACTCATCATAAGTGCACTCTTAATTAGAGGCGCACGTTCCTGCTCTGGAATTTGGACTCCCTGGAACACGCACACACACACACACAGTTGCCTTCATGGACCACAATCGGCATCCATCTATCAGTTAAGTGTCTTTGGAGAAGTGTACTGAGAACAGTGTGCTTGTTTACTGTACTTACTGTACTGTGTTGTCATGTCAAGTCTGCACTAAGATTGATTTAATGTGGCTTTAACTACACTAATATTTAAGTTATTGCTTCATATTGATGACATCATTCTGTAACTTGTGTGGCGTACATTACCAAGTAATGGGTACAGCTAAGATAATGCTTTTTTTGTACTGTGGATAAGTGATATTCCTGCCACTTGGCAGCTGCTGAAGGTAACTAAAATTAAGTTACTTTTTTCTAACTTAGTTACTTTTAAAATCAAGTAATCAGTAGAGTCACTAAGTTAATTTTAAACTCAAGTAATCAGTAAAGTAACTGACTTACTTTTTAACTGTGGCAACACTGTTCACAACAAAGCAGTTTGGCAGATAGTATTAGTGAACAACTGTACAAAAAGGAGGCTTCAAACTGTTTATTGCCACTCCAAGTTGAAGCTTATACCCATTGTGGATTTAAAATACACACTGCCTTCCGCCAGCTTAATGTAACACACAATGCAAAACGGTTTTTACTTATTGTTACTGTTTATATTTTTATCTTTGTCTACAATAAAATTACTAAATAAAATTGGTATTCTTCATCTTTTGTGTTGTTGTCTATGTGTTCCCTTGCTAGGCCTATGTGAGCAAAGAGCAAAAATCTGCCAGGAATTGACACCCTCCTACCCCATTCAAGAGGGTTATAATTGCCAATAGATGGCAGCAAATGACTATTTTGGGCTAAATGAAGCTCTTGAACTCACTTCAACTTAGTTCTTTGGCATCCAAGAGGGGACAAAAAGAGCAACTTTGTGAAGTTTTCAGCAAATAACCGAGGACAGGAATATCCAAGGGGTTCACTGTATATATTAATATTATCATAATATTGAACATATCAGTCTGTATTTGAGGGGGGCATATTCTATAGGGAATCCATTTACAATCTTATTCTGGGATTGAACTTCACACACACGCACACACAGATTTGCTGCCGTCTAATGAGCTCAAGCATCACGCATGAGCGGTCGCCGTCCGAGGGCGGCTCGGGACGGGATGAGCAGCACTGGCTCACGTCAGGATCGATACCAGATTAAGCTGTTGCGTCCACTTAGGCTGACATAATACCACTAATGGATTCCAGCGGGAGCATGCCGGGATCGGCCGCCATTTTGCAGTGATTTATGGTGGCCGACGCTTTTAAAAGGGCTGTTTAAAAAATGAGAGCTTTCATAATAAATACTTTTCCCCCAGAGAGGGTGATCAATCGTGCCCGCGGAAGCATGAAGACGGATGACAACCACGGATGCTCGCCAACGTCCACTTTGGTGTGCTTTAACTTTCCGGCCGGGAAGTGTGCGACCAGACGGGTAAAGTGACTCGATTGGAAGCAAATGTTGTCTGGATAAGAAACTTTCGTTTAAATGACTTTCGTTTGACATCAGCTGATTTTGCCACCCACGCATTGTGATTAAAACTCAATTTCAGTGGCAGTATGAAGTTTTTAGCCACAATTCAATTTATTTTCCAGAGGTGGATATTTCCAAATAGTTCCATGAAAAGCTCCTGAAGCTCAAGCTAGCAGGTCAGCGTAATGCTGCAGGGTTGTGCGGGTTACCGGGTGCATCAATGTGCTGCATGTTACGTGAAAAAAATAAAGGCTATTTACATTTGTTATCCCACTGAGTGCCTGGATCTGGAATTATTTTCCCAACTTCATTGGAATTGGAGTTTGCACATGTACTTATAGATACTTACTTTATAATCCCATGAAGAAATTTTCATGTTATTTATTTCGAATTTATGGCAAAAGGGGGAGGACCGTGGTTGTGCCAGCTCACACTGTCATTAGCAATGATAATGAGGAAGAAGATGATATGGTGGGGGTCGGGTGGGGCGCCATTGAGGGAGTTTCCACAGGACGCCATTCATGCTAGCACTGCTTACAGCATGGAACTGTGCGATCAGCTGATTTGGCACAGTTCTCAAGGGCAGCAGTCCCCAATCTTTTTTGCAACACGGTCTGGTGTCAGAGAAGACGTCAGACATATTTTGATGGACCATCATAGTTTTTTTTTGGTTTTTGTTTTTAACTAAATCATAATCTTCTGAGATTAAAGTGATGGCGGGTTCGGGAAAAAAACGGTATTTTATTCGTTTCAGAAAAATTTCATGAGGAAAAAAAGTCACATTCACTAACAGAATATATATTATTTTCTCATTTAACTACGTCTTATAGTATCACAACTTTAAGAAAGACTTCAAAATAAAAATATAAGATTATGCCTTTTTGTCTACACTTAATTGTCCTACAATTTTGACTTTATATTCACTTACTGATTTAATTGTTCTTGTTGAGTGTGGCCCTTAGAAAGAAATAATCCTGATGTTTTCTGTAGCACCTGTCCACTGTGGTTTGTCTCTCTCGTTCGGTGACCTTTCATTTTTTATCAGGATGGCAACACAAATTTGTTCTTTAAACAATAACATGTAAAAAAAGATGAGCTTTCTTTCCTTGTTGACACAAGCAAATGAGGACAGCAGGACGCTGACCTCGTGCTATAATTAATCTTCCTGTGGAAACGGATATAAAGGAATTGCAAAATGAAAAACAGCCTGAGAGTGCAGCATTACACCACCGTGTTACCTCCAAGAAGAAGACCTTAACATGTTCGAAACCTAGCTGACCAAACCAGCCTCAAATTCAGACAAATAAAAACAATAAAGATGCTGGTAGTTTTATTTTTATCTCTGTATTTGACAGACTACATGCTTATCAACTATCTAGTTTTGCCGCGGGAGGCGGGGTACACCCCGAACTGTTCCCCAGTCAATCGCAGGCCACATATAAACAAACAACCATTCACACTCACATTCACACGTACGGGCAATTTAGAGTCTTCAATCAACCTACCACGCATGTTTTTGGGATGTGGGAGGAAACCGAAGTACCCGGAGAAAACCCACTCAGGCACGAGGAGAACATGCAAACTCCACAGAGGCGGTGCCGGGATTTGAACCCCGGTCCTCAGAACTGTGAGACAGATGTGTTATCCAGTCGTTCACCGTGCCGCCAGATAAAATAACTTATAGGAATCAAGTGATAACGCAAGAAATAGGTATTAGCGTGATTGATGGTACGTTCAGAAATTCAATCTGACACCCTAACTCTACTCTGAATGCATTGTTCTGAGAGGCAGCGCTCGCTCCCTTTCTTGAATTTATGAACGACCGCCTTGCTTGACCAGCTTCCATGCTCTTCCTGCTTGACACGCCGATGCTCTGTCTCCCGGAGCGGCCAGAGTGCTCTCTGACACTCCCATAGTGTGGTGCTCTGAATTACCGAACCACATTTCAACAATCCTCTTGAGTTTCCGAATGGTCCGCAGTGCACAGGGCGTGCTTGGAGTGGATTTCTGAATTTACCCTGAGTGTCAGTAAAGTCGAATAGCTTGTGGAGGAGGAAGCTAAATAATTAGCTATCTGTACTCATGTTGAAAATAGCTACTTACAACTGACAGCGTATAGCTAAAGTTAGTTGAGAAGGAAGCTAAATGATTATCTATCAAGGCTAACGGCGAGTAGCTATAGTTTGTGGAGGAGCATGTGAAATGATTGGCTATCAACAGTGACTCTAAAAACACTCACCAGCAAGCGGTGAAATGAAGTTTGCTAGCCCATCAAAAATGAAACTAAACGATTGTCTATGAATGCTAACTTTGAAAACAGCTACATATAAGCGATGAATTGCAGCTAAAGCTGTCTACCTGGTGGAGGAAGAAACTGAATGGTTAGCTATAAATTCTAATGTTGAAAACAGTTATTAGCTAGGGGTGTTGTGTAGCTAGTTTGTCAATCAGAAAGCTACATGGTTAGCTATAAATGCTAACCCTGAAAATAGCTATTCATAAGTGATTAAGTGCAGCTCGCCAGCTTGTGGAGGAAGACGTTAAGATTAGCTTTCATTGCTAACTCTGAAAACATCCCCTGGCTAGCGGTAGAGTGTAGTTAAAGCTGGTTAACTCGTCAAGGTAGGTACTAAATGATTAGCTCTTAATGGTAACTATGAACATAGCTATTCCTAAGCAATGGCTAGCTCTTAAAGGAGGAGGCTAAATGATTGTTTATCAATGTTAACTTTAAAAATAGTAATTACAAGGGATAGTGTGTTTCTAGCGCTGACTAATTCGTAGAGGAGAAGGCCAAATAATTAGCTATCAATGCTAACTGTAGTGACAACTTTTACAGGCAGCTAACTGTAACAAAAGTATTATGTCAAGTTTTTTTTCCCCATTCCACACAAATCAACCCTGACGCTGACTAATCAAAATGAAAAATAAAGTGCCAAAAGGGTTGTCATTTGTGGGGGGGGGGGCTCAATGTGCGGCATACACTAATCTAGTAATAGTTTATTTTTTCATATTTGCGAGGCGGTGGCTTGAAAAGGCCATGCGACTGGACAGAAGCGTCAAACATTTTTTTTAAATGTCATTTTCTGCTTGCCTGCTCTGCGACTTTCAAGTAAAACAAACAGCGTTAAAGTCACCGCTGGCTCATATACCAGCGCAAAAGCTCGCCGCCAAATGTCAACGTCACGCCGCACAGCCCCAAGATGTTGGCACCATAGAGCACCGTCGAACCCACGACAATCAAACCTACGCTCAGAACTTTTGATAGAAACATCACTTTGGCACTCACTACTTTATTTTTATTCTTCCGGATTTTTACATGATCACAAACATTGGGTTGGAATCCGGAAAATGGCTGACAACTTTCGGGATGTTGTTAACATGCTAGGTCAATTTTTCAATGCTTTCGGGTGATGCCGAGGGTCACAGAAGCTCCCCACAAAGAAGCACTGAGACCACAAAAACCTACAAAGGGCAGCCAAGCGCCCCCCCCGAAATAAAAAGCAAGAAGTGAACCCCAGCACCCGTGAAGCGCACCCAGCCCCAGAAAAGTCCCCATTTAGTGCACTCAAGCCCACATGATGCATATACAAAGCACACCCAACCCCCAAAAAGCTCCCGAGAACTACATGTAGACATATTGAAGAGAACCTGAGCCCCAGGAAGTCCCCAGGAAGCACACCACAAACACTACAAAGACCCTATGAAGCGCACAAAGCCACAAAAAGCCCCCAAGAGGTAAACCCCAGCACCTATTAAGCACACCTACCCCCAAAAAAGTCCCCATTTAGTGCACCCGAGAAACTTCAAAACAAAGTGCAACCAAGCCCACATGAAGCATACACAAATAAAAGTGTGTACCCGAACCAAAAAAAGAAAAAGCACATCCCAGCTCCCCGTAACCCTGAAAAAGCCTATGAAGTCCACTCTAACCCCAAAAAGCTCCCAGAAAGTGTACCCAGGCCCTTTTGAACAGAACCCGAGTCCCAAAAATCCCAAGCCCACCCTATCCATTAAAAAGCCCCCCAAAAAGCAAACTTGAGCCACAAAAAAACAAAAACAAAGCTCACTCCAGTCCCCACAAAGCTTACCAGAGCCCCTAAAAAGGCCACAAACCGCACCTCAGAACCAAAAAAGCTCCCCAAGTTAACCTGAGCCTAAATGGTGTGAACCTGAGCCCCAAGAATCTCCAAGCACAACCGAATCCCTTGAAAAGCATCTAAAAAGTGCACCTGAGCTGCAAAAACAACATCAAAGCATACCCAGCCCCCCAAAATAAAAAAAAGTACACCCAAGCACTTATGAAGAGAACCCAAGCCCCCCCTAAAAAAACAGGAAGTGCACTAAAGACTTTAAAAAGCCCTTACAAAGTATTTAGACATGTTGACTTTGCTTATAAAACGTCAAAAAGTAAAGGTGAGTTTGAGTGTGAAGTTGAAGAGAAGTGAAATAAGAGTTTACTGAAGAAGTTGTTGAAGATAAATTCTTTGTCCCGTGCGACAGGCAGCATCATTGACAACCATCCGAAGGCCGCCACATATTTTTTATATTTTGGTATATTAAAAATATGTGGCGGCCTTCGAAAGTTGATGCCCACCTGAAAAATGAAAAAAGGTCCAGATACTTCGTTCAAGCTTCTTTTGATATGACAGCTCAGTTTTTTATATATATAATTTTGCTGCATGAAACACAATTTGTTCATGAGAACATCTCCTGTCCTCTAAATGTTCCGAGTCCTCACAGGTTCTCAAAACTTGTAACAAGTCCTCTCACAAGTCCTAAAAACTTCTAACTAGGCCTCACCAAGTTCTTAGAAATCCCCAGACATAATGTCTCTAAACCCTTTTAACAAGTCTGCAATAGTCATCACTTGTCCTCAAAACGTCTAAAAAGTCCTAACTAGGAATGGGCTGTCTGCCGGTTTCAAAGTATACTGCGTTTTTAAAAAGCCAGAGGTTTCAAAACCGCTAAAACTTTCCATCAGTGTTATGAGCTGTTTTTTGTTTTTTTGTCTGAGTTGTCAGTGCAGGCAAAGTGACACGACCTCTCCCTTTTCCGTTGTTGTTGCGAGCAGTCAGTGAGCACGACGACTTCTCCCCTTTTTGAAAAAGTCGGCTCTTTGGGTCATTTTTGGGGAACCGCATCTTGATAGAGGAAGGATATTTGAGGATACTTGAACTCAAATTACTGTATATTTAACGTATTTTCAGTCGTTATCCGGATTTTCAAACTTGTGGAGACAATTATGCTGCTGATTAAGGGAAGAGGTGTTTTACAGGAGTTTTACAAAATTTCTCAGAAATGTTAATAGATTTGTTCTCTAGCTATTTCCAAAATTTTAAATTGGTTAATAATGCATTAAAAAAATGAAAAAGTGGGGATAGACCAAGCGTATCGATTTGTGAAAAAAAATATGAAATTGACAATATTTGGACGAAATTGGCAACAATAGGCAAAAGGTGCTTAAGAAGAGTGGCTGCTAGAGGCGCAATACTTCCAATACGATATCACATTGATGAGAGTGCCACTCATCACTCTTCGACAAATTCAAGGTAATGTTAATGCTGTATATTACGATAAGACTGTCTTGAAGTGAACCTTTGCAACCAGCTATAATAGTTAGCGTGACTAGACAACCGAGGCAGATAACTAGGTAACTAGCGTGGCTAGTATCAGTTTGTTTCAGCTCTGATGTTACTTCACAAAGTGGAGAAGCGCAGATAAACATGTCAGAAGAATACATTTAAGAGTTGAAATTGCAATACCACGATTCCGCCAGAATCTAATACCAGCCAGTGCCTAGTTTCCTCCAAATTTCTAGCAAGTCTTCATGAGTCTTTCCTATTCTTTATAAGGCCCACCGCATGATGTGGCCTAACCCGACTGGAATATACCATTGTAAAAAAATAACTGTTGGCGACATACAGCCGCACATTGAGCGATTTGATGTAGCGACGCACTGCGATGTTAAACTGCGAGCCTGTAGCCTATAGGCTTACAGTATATTGTGCTGTATGACTTTTGTTAAACCATAAAAACATGTCATGATTGTCAAGGAAGAAGTGGGTTCCCACAAAGAAAGGAAGTTGGCAAGAATAAGGGAGAAAGTCTGGATATTTTGAGAGGCTCCCTCACCCTCATTCACTGACTGTACCCGGCGCGGTACGTACACCGCTTGCGTGCTTTTTGACAACAAAGACTGCCCGCTTGGCAATTTCATCCACATGTACATATTTAATTATAAACAGAGTTAAGTATTGTTGCAAAACACAATATATGTATACTCCATAAACTATACTCGTACGGCTTGACGGCGGCGATCTTAAAACCCGGAAACTTATTTTTTTTCTTTTTTTGTGAAAGATCATGTTCATTTTGATTGGCTGTTACATCTGTGACATCAGTGACATTGTGACGGCGTGCACCGGCGATTCAAAATTTTAATAAAAAACAATGGCCGCTCCTGAAAACGAGCTGTCGAACCCCGCACACTGCGCAAGAGTTCATTCGGATTCGACCGCATTGCTCGCTGTGCGGCAGGTTTACGTACTCTAAACTTCTAATCCTCAAAATGTCAAACAAGAAGTGAAATTTTAAATTTATATAGTAACATGTCTTCACTAATCCTCATGAGTCCGCACTATAAAAAAAGTCTTTGTAAATTGAATTCTCATGTCCATCAGCAGTGTGGGTTCATGTGTTGCGCACATGCTTCATACTGAGATTATTTATTAATATTAATGTTGATATTGATAATTGTATTCATGTTATATTGTATATTATCCCGAGGGCGTTTGCAAGTTTCTTTCATGGGTAATGTCATTGGTCGGGCACTGGTGTGAGTGATGGGTGGCATTTAGGTGTTACGAGGTGTTGCGCTTTGCTACGAGGCAGCGGAGAAGCGGCCCAACCTTTCAAAAATCCGCAGCCTGGCGTCCGTTTTGTGTTCTAATTAACCCACCAAATGGGGTTAGCAGACGACGGCTGCAACGCAGAGTCGAGAACACAAAGACGGCAATGCAAAGAAGACAACTTGAAGACAGTAACGCAAAGACAACAATGCAAAGATGGCAACACAAAACTGGCAACGCAAAGATGGTAAGGCAAAGACAAGAACACAAAGGCTCAACGTGAAGACGGTGACGCAAAGACGACAGCACAAAGATGACAAGTCAACGCAAAGACAGCTATGCGAAAATGACAAAGATCACAGCACAACGATGGTAACACGGAGACAACACAAATATGCAAACGCAAAGACGGCCACATGAAGATGACAACACGAAAACAGCAATACAGAGACGATAATGCGAAGACGGTGACGCAAAGACGGCAACTCAAAGACAACAACACCAAGACAACAACTCGAAGATGGCAAGGCAAAGACGACACAAAGAAGACAACGCAAAGATGGCAACAGGAAGACAACAACACGAAGACAGCAATGCAAAGACGGCAAAGCAAAAACGACAACGCAAAGATGGAAACACAAAAACAGCAACACGGAGACGACACAACGACAAAAACGTAAAGACGGTGACAGAAAAAAAACACACAAAGATGGCAACGCAACGATGACAATGCAATGACGACAACACAAAGATGGCGAGGTGAAGAGGGCAACACGAAGACAGTGCGAAGACAGCAATATGCATGGTAGGTTAATTGACAACTCTAAATTGCCCGTAGGTGTGAATGTGAGTGTGAATGGTTGTTTGTTTGTATGTGCCCTGCGATTGGCTGGCAACCAGTTCAGGTTTTACCCCGCCTCCTGCCCGATGATATTGAATTTTGGTCCAATTAGTAGAATTTCACAGCATTGATTATAGCACAGTCACATTACATATATTAAATATTGCACAGTGGGTGGGTAAAGGAAACATGGGGTCAGGGTTTAGGTTGTAGAGTCATTATGAGTTAGGGTGGTAATGGCTTTTTGGGTGTTTTCCTTGCTCCGACAGGCCTGTAGCGCCCCCTGGGGGAAAAAAAGGTATTTTTAATTCTGGGGGCAACTAGCCAATTGAGCCTAAATTGGCCACTTTTAAACAAAATGGCAGACTTCCTGTATGTTTTCGTGCATGGACTCTTTGAGACTTTTTTGTGGATGTACTTGTGATCGATAAGCCTACTAAATTTTATGTAACTAAGTCAAAATGACGTTTGGAGCAGAATTTTTTTAATTAAGGTGAATGGCCAAAATGAGGCTAAAATGTCCACACAAGCCATTAGCATTGGGGACTGAATTTTCCAACCGTGCCTGGGGGCGCTGTTGAGCCACTTTTTGTATTTTACACCCGCAACACATGTACGAAATGGGAATTTTTCCTAAGATGAACACAGCTGCAACAATTTTGAGGATGTGAAAACCTCAAAATGTTGATTTATTTGGCCCGAGAACGGTCAACTTTTCAATTTGAGGAGGGTCCCGGCCCCGCGTGGCTGGGCCTGAACAAGGGCGCTCTTCATACATGTGAACATCCCTTCATCCGTCTCTGTCGCCTACTTTCATTTTCCCACATTGTCGTCGCCATCTCTCATCATTTGGACCCTCTCCTTCGCAGCCCCGCAGCTGGAATTGAGGCGACCGAGGTGGCTCGGAACCCGATTAGCAGCCTCGGCTGTCTGCCTGGTGGCTATCACTCGACGCTAACACAAACGCACACCACTACGCCTCCCGCTTATTATTCTGACATGCTTTGCTAGCGCTGGAAGTAAAGCGCTAAACTTCTGAGTATTGGTGTTTTTCTCTTTATTTTTCTTTACTGTAGGCATTATGGTTGTTTTTGTCATTGTCTTTAGTGGAGTCATCTTCACTTGTAAGTAGATTTCTTTAATGTTGTCGTCATCAACGTTGTTGTCTTTGTTTCCATTATCATTTTTTACTTATTAGTCATTTTCTTTACTGTTGTGGTCTTTAGTTGCTGATGTCATAATAGTTGTTGTTGTTGTCTCTATTTTGTTTTTTGTCTTGTATGTGTATGTGGATTTCTTTGTTGTTGTTGTTGTTTTTGTTGTTGTCATCGTTGTCTTTGGTTCCACTGTAATTTTGTTTTTTGTGGTTCTTTCCTTAACTGTTGCCATTGTGGCTGTTTTTGTCATAGATCTTGTAGTCTTTTTGTTGCTGTTGTCATTTGCTTATTATGGTCGTGGTTATCTTTGCCGTCTTTTGTTTGCACCATCTTTGTTTTTGTTGCTGTTCTTGTAGTCGTTATCGTCTTTGTTGCTGTCATCATTTGTGTCTATTTTCTTTGTCCTCATTATAGTGGTGTTTTGTTATTGGCGCCGTCGTAATTGTCATGTTTTTTATGCTGTTGTCGTCTTTATTGTTGTCATTGTTGCCGTTATCGTTTTTGTCTTGTCATTATTTTTATGTTTGTCCTCTTTATTGTTGTTGTTTTTTTGTTGTTGGCATCATTGTCGTTGTTGTCTTTGTCAGTTGGCATTCTCTGCTTGCGTTTTTAGCTCATCATAAAACGATAATGACATTACTATAAAAATAATTAAAGCAATTGACTCTCTAAAGTCAATTTTTGTATAGTTGGAACGTCAAAGAAAATCTAATTCTCAACGTTCCCACGCCGCTTCTCAGGACGTGTAGGAATTACATTGCAAGCTTCCTGTTAGTAAAGTTAGCACCTCCCTTTCAAAATCAATAGTCTGGCTTTAATTTATTTGAAGTTGTGAAAGAGCTTTTCTTGTGACCCCTGTGTGGATAGCACTGATGCACTGACCAGCCAGCCCCAAGTCAGACACGTTAATCTGCAGTTGCTTGCTGCCCTCTGGTGATTTGATCTGCAACAACACAAGAAGAAACCTTTGCATCGCTTGCACCTTTTCGTATTTCTATGCATGTTGTTGATTTCAAACATGTCACAAGTGTCTTCACACAGCTTGACTGGCATCTCAATAAACCTTTTGAGTTATCAGTTTAATTGGTTGCATGATAAATCTCGTATCAATAGGCTTTTTTTTTCGTGGTTATCTTTTTGTTGTCCTGTTTTTTTACGTTTTTTTGTGTGTCAAGGTTGTTACTGTTCTCTAATTATTGTTGTCTTTGTTGAGGTTAATGTTCTTTTTTCTTTTCTCCCACGATAGACATAAATCTGTAAAATAGTCATGTTTTTATTAATGTATATTTTAAAGCTTTATAACCCTCAACCTCACTTGTAATATACTCTAATAAACACTTACTATTAGCACTAGGGCCATCTAATATTTTTAGAATGTATTATTCTTCAGATCATCCCATTGATTACTGGAGTGATCGCATAAAAAATGGTTTTGCATCATATCAATACAAAATATGCAAGTGAAGTGCCGGTATTATTTTTGTTAACGTGGGGTTGCCATCCCCATGTTCTACGTTGCAGTATCTGTGACTTTGAACGTGTGCGGTTTTAAAAGGCGTGGACCAGCCTGGTTGTGTGACGTGGGGGTTAGCGAATGAATTTGGCCGGTTGATAACTGGAAAATGTTTATTTTGTTATGCTTGTTCGGTAAAAATATTGAAAGTAAGATTTAAAAATGCCCTGCGATTGGCTGGCGACCAGTTCAAGGCGTACGCCGCCTCTCGCCCGAAGATTGCTTGCTCACCCGACCGAGTGAGGATAAGCGGAACGGAAGATGAATGAATGAATGATTTAAAATCCCTGATACAGTGAGACTGCAAAAAGTGAACCGTGATATGGGGAAGGGAGGCTGTAATTGTTTTCATTATTGTCTTTTATTGTTGCCCATGTGTAATTTTTGTTGGTCTTTGTCGTCCTTGTTGTAGTTGTCATTGTCACTGTTATCATGGTTGTTGGGGTCCTTCCATTGTTTAATCTGATAAGCCATTTTACATTTTTATTCATCACTATATACCTTTTTATTTGTTTCTCCAATTAAATCATTCGTCAATTGATTTATTGCCAATAAAATGAATTAACATTCCGAAAACAATTTTACATATACATTTGATGATGTCTTGTTTATGGCCATGCACAAGCATACCTCAATGTGAGCGTCCTTAGACTTGATTGAACTAATTCAAATCAACTGTTCTGGACCTGAATGACCTCAGTTTTCAAGTTCAGGTGAAGTCAAGTCAGAACTCAGGTTTGGTTGAAGAGAATGTTGAACCTGCTTGCTGGAATACCCCTGCTGTCTTTGTGCAGTTGTTGTTGATGACCTCGTGGTCATCTTTTTCTTTGGTGTTATCTTTTTCATGGTTGTGTTTTTTTGGTTGTTTTTTTTTTGTCGTTGTTGTTGTATGAAGTGAGCTCTCACTGAGATCAAATTGAGTGTGGTGTAGACTTTTTAAATCCAGTAATGATGTTTTCATTGTGGTGCTGCAACTTTGCTGGACCTTTTGTCCTTTTAATGTTTGCGCTCATGCAAACATCCCTTGCCAGTTTCTGGATTTTAATGCAATATATTTGTAATCTTTCATCATTGAAAGAGGAAGGCAACAAAATTAAACACCTGTTGTTGTTGCACTTTTATTGTTTGGGTAATATTTCTGTTGTTTTTATCCGTGCGCCGCTCTGCCGGGAGCGAGCCGGCTCACTCTGAACTTCAATAGTGGACTGCTTTTAATCAGATTTTTATTACATTTCTGCTCACATTCCGAGTCGCGGGTGGCACATTTAATAGCGAAGCACATTAGCCCCGCGCGCATGTAAGCCGCCAGGGAAGCAATGTGTTTGTTTTGCTCTTTTTCTCTGGCGCTCCTACACTCTAAATCTTTCTTTCTCTTTCAAACAAATGGCTAAGTGGAAGAGGAAGTGAGCCGAGTCAGCGTACGTCGAAAAACGGAGCGAGGGCCCGGCTGATGTATGACGGCGCAATCGGCAGCAGCTTAGCACGGGAACATTTTCACCTCATCGGCAAGACAAATATGCGACAGATGAGAAATATGCGACACAGACGCTTCAACGAGGCAGATGGGAGCGTGGGAGAGAGTATTTGTCCACTTTAAGAGCCTTTGCTACCCGTTTCACTCACGTTGCCATGACAACAAAGCACAGAGAGCATATAAAGCGGCACTGTCGCCATCAAAACCTTCCACACCAGTGACGTGCGTTCAGGGTAGGCAAGTGAGGCAGAGCCTCACTGCCCCCTGGTGGTCTTTCCTTTCCACTGCATGTGAATAGTAAAGAAAACCTTATAATTACATTAAATTGTTCCATTTTAGTTCTATGGTCCGTGCTTTACATCGATTTTCTTTTTCAACCCAATAATTTCAATTTCTTGTTCAAATGCATAGGAAGTGTAGCTACAAGTCACGTTGAGTCATCGCTCGCATGACGCTTCAAGAGACCACGCACACATCCATTCAGGCAGGCTGTGATTGGCCCGTGGCTTCACACAAGAGACATTGGTGTTTCCTCATTACATCGCCAATAATATACGTTTTATCACACATGTACTGCACTTACTGACGTTTAACAGACTGTCTAATATATTTAATGCTAGGTGATGTCACTCAAAACAAATCCATGTGTCGACACCAAATAATAGCGTGAGTTTGATAAATGTGGTTTGAATGGTGAAACTTACATAATGGTGGGAGATATTGAAGTTAATTTTTGTTGTTGTTGTTTTTCCCCCTTCTACAGGCTGTCATGCTTCTCCAGCTTCCTCACATTTGGGTCCACCTCTTTCCTGCACTCCTCAACCAAACAGCACAAATCCATGACAGAATCTTTCAAGTTGAAGGTGGTAAAGCTCGGTAGACTGGGAATCCAACCAAAATATTCAGGAAAACCTGCCACATTCAAAACCTCTATCTCACAAGAGCTTAGTTCATCAAAGATGTGCATGTGTTTTTGCTTTTTCTTTGTCTTTTTTTTCTTCTGTCCGACACTTATTCCAAAAGAAGTTACTGCTGTAATCCCCCCAAAAAAACTTCCATGTCGGTTGGTTGTAACTGCGCCTAATGACCAGTAGAGGGAATCAGTGCACAAAGCAAAGTGTTTGAATTTGTACACACACAAAGTCAGGGTGAACTTCAGTTTATTGGGAAGAAGGCTACAAACATGTTTGATAAGGAACAAATATGTACAAAGTGCTTCCTCCCCTCCCTCACTAACAGCAGTTTGTAACATTTTAAGTCTTCTCATTCAATGTGGTCAACGTGTTCTCAGCAGGTGAACACCTGTCATGCTGTCACCCCCGCGTATATAACCCCCACACATCCGTACACCCCTAAATATATACTGTACACCCCCTTTTTATAATCCATTTTGAAGCAAAAGCCTGTCTCGTGGCTATTTGCCTCCCTTCACTTTATTTACCATTAACGCTACTTCCTTTCTCACACTTCCTCTTTCCCGTCTTCATTGTTTCCACCCAGCGACCTTCTTGTGACAATTTGTCTGTTTGTCCCCAAAGGCAGTCCTCATCTTCTTCTTTCGGGTACAAAGTAACATTTCATTCAGTGTTGACACGAACAAAATTGTGTCCAGTCTAAATGCTGCACATTTGTCAGTGCAAGCAACATTTGACGTGTCACAAATGTCATATTTCATCTTTTTACAACTAAACCGTCATTATTTGCTCTTTGGTCTGACTTGTGTGTCACTGTGCTAAGGTGGCCCAGAGAACAAAATGGCAAAAATTAAAATGCATGTACAACATTTGAAACAAATTAAAACTCGTTGAAATTTGGCAACATGATAAAACCCAAAACAAAACAACATTAAACTTTGTCTCAATTCAGAAATTTGCATTTGCAATTACAATGTAAATAGGGCGCTTGGGAAAAAAATATTTACATTTTTTGGGGGGATTTTCCCATACCTAAAACTCAGCAATTAACCATGTATCACCCCCAGGACTTTTTGAAAATCCATCCCCCGTAGCCAGTTTGACTTGACATGAAATTTGGTATGAATGTGTATCATTAGTAGACCGACAAAGAAAAAAACAAGTCTCAGAAAGCCATGCCTGAAAAGACACAGGAAGTCAGCCATTTTGGATTGAAAAGGTCATTGTAGCAGTCATTTCCAGGGACCCTTGCCCAGCTTTAGTCTTTTTTTTAAATCAGCCCCCAAAGCCAGTTTCACTTAGCAACATAAAATTTGATAAGTATGTCTGTCATGAGCAGTCTCAAGACATGCTTGAAAAGATACAAGAAGGGTGCCATTTTGATTTGAAGTGGACATTAAAGGGGTCCATTCCAGGGATCCTTACCCGCACCCCCTGTAATCTTTCTGAAAATTCAGCCAATGAAAGCAGTTCCACTTATGCCAAGCTCAGACTGCGTGATTTTTCATCATCGCGTGCTGTCAACAAGAGCACAGTCCGATGTCACGGGCCTTCGGGTAGGGGGGACAAGAAGAGTCCAGGCAGCAAGGAAACAGTTTGTGGCCATGCAGGACCGCGGGACACAAGTGCAGATCCACGAGGTTAACTGGAGCTTGGCTCCGCACAAACAACGAGCGCATGGCGTGCTGCCCCGGCATCTGTTCTCTCCGGCAGAAAAGCGTGAACGCGCCAGTCAGAGAGTCATGGGTGTTAAAAGGCTCTCGGTCACACTATTGTTCAATGTCTAGAACAATTATTGGACCATGTAGGACATGTCACACTATGCGGGGAAAAACAAACCATTCTGACACGCCAGACTTGCTGTGTCGTGAGCATTTGTCTGCTGCGTTTCTGTCGGGACCAAATCGGGCTACATTCGTGTAGTCGGTTTAAAGTGGCCATTTTCATTTTCCAGAGCACAGATGAACGATGGTGTCGAAATTTGATAATAACAAAGGAAACTTAAAGTCAACTCTACAAGCTCATCTCTTGACCAAACGTCTTGTTTGTGATATTCGTCGGCGTCGCCCTGCAGGGACTCACAGGACCCTAGTGCCTGAAATGTATAACTGAAAACTCTGTATACTCATGGAATCCGGCATGTAAATGTTTTCTGAGTTTCTGAGTGTTTCACATTTTGTTTTCATTTTTACAGTGCTGTTTTTTATTATTGTTGCTGAACCTACTGTGCAGCTCCAGGCTGTCGTAACCACTAGAAATGCAACAAAACAGCTTCAGTTGACAATGGTCAAGGGATATTTGTTTCATTTAGGCACCATTTAGACATACGATATGTCGTGCATCTATTTGCTTTCCTGTTTGAAAAGGATGCAGTCAAGCAAAAACAAATCACTTGTGGGTTTAAATTCAAGAACAAATGAGATGATATAAGATAACGCTACACATGATTTCTTTGGTTTCCAGTGTTAAAATTGTCCAGGCTGCGGGGCCAGGCCTCTCATTGGGCTGCTCGTAGCGGCCGTAGCGGGGTCCGCTTCCAGCGAGCGTCGATACGCCGAAGACAGGCGGTAGAGGACATCAGCTCGAGGGCCCGGGTGGGCGTCGGCCTTCTGCGTCATCAACATCTCAAAGAGCGTGCTGACCTCTGACAGCAAGGCCCCATCCAGTGGGCCATCTTTGTCTGGGGTCTTCCCTGAGAGAGGTAACAAGAGAACATGTCACAGAGGAGTCTCAGAACTTTTAAAAACACGTTTAGTCATCTTGTCATCATTTCTAGCCATCATTATTGGCAGCATTAAACGATACAATATCCTGAAAATGGACAAAATGACTTTAAAAATGGCTCGTGTGGGGGTCTACATGCCTAGTGAAACTGACTTTTGGGGCTGAATTTTCCCCCCAAAAGTCCAGGAGAAAATAATCCTTGGAAATTACCCCTGAAATGTACGCTTCAAACCAAATTGGCCAACCATCCATCCATCCATCCATTTTCTGTACCGCTTATCCTCACTAGGGTCGCGGGCGTGCTGGAGCCTATCCCAGCTATCTTCGGGCGAGAAGCGGGGTAAACCCTGAACTGGTCGCCAGCCAATCGCAGGGCACCTATAAACAAACAACCATTCGCACTCACATTCACACCTACGGGCAATTTAGAGTTTTCAATTAACCTACCATGCATGTTTTTAGGATGGGGGAGGAAACCGCAGTACCCGGAGAAAACCCACACAGGCAGGACCGGGATTTGAAAAAATAAAACCAGGAGAAAACGATCCTTAGAAATTACCGCTACAATGTCTACTTCCAACCAAATTGACCAACCAATGTTTTCAGGGGGCATGGCTTCTTGACATTTTTTTGTGAATGTATTTCTTGCCAACATACAGTACCTACCAAAGTGAAACTGCTTTGGGGGCTGCATTTTCACGCAGAAAAAACTCGTATCCCTGGAATTATGCCCTCTAATGACAGCTTCAAACCAAAACGGCAGCCATCCTGTGTCATTTTGCATATGGTTTCTTCAGACCTTTTGGGGCGGCTACTCATGATAGACATTTCTACCAAATTTCATATTTCTTTGTAAGCAACATTTTTTACCAAAGGTAGAGAAGGAGGACGAGGAGTCCAAGGCGTCACGTGGCATCAGCTCGCTCTCGGAGGACGGCGGCTCGTTGGGCACGAAGACGTTTTCGTGGTAATCTCCCGACAGAGTCACAGACAGACGCGCCATCCACGATGGATCTCCGGCTTCCGAGAAAACATCTTCTGAAGGAAAAAAACAAATTTGTCACGTTATTTTTATTCTGATTGGTGGCTTTGTCGGCGCTTCCTGTTTCTGTTGTCACCATGACGACAGCATCTTTAAGAGACATGATAGTGTACGTGTAAGAACAGGAAATGTTTGTTTTGTTCTTGAACTAGTTTCTGATCTTGTTTTTCTTTCCTGCTTTTGTTCAGTCCTTGTTGTTGTTCTGGTCCTTTCTATTCCTGTTCTGTCCCATCATGTCTTGTTCTTTTTTCTTTTTCTTCTTCTGTCCTGTTCTCATTCAGTATTTGTTTTAGTTCTCACTTTGTTCTGGGTATTTTATTGCACTTTTCTCTCCTGTTCTTGTTATCGTCAGGTCCTCAGCACTTCTGTTCTTTTCCTTGCCTATTCTTGTCCTTTTTATTCTTGTCCCTCTTCTCATTTTTCCTCTATCCTGTACTCAGACAGTCTTGGTTCTAGTGCTTTTTGTTGTTGTTCTTGTTGCATCTCTGCCTGTCCTGTTCTGTCCTTGTCCTGCCCTGCCAGTGCTCTAGTTCTCCTCTGTCCTATTCTGTCTTGGTTCTTATTTTCTTGCACTCTTCTGTCCTGTTCTTGTTCTAATTAGGTCCTCGGCTCTTCTGTTCATTTCCTTGCCTGTCCTTGTCCTGTTCTGTTCTTGCCCTGTCATGCTCTTATTTTTCCTGTACTGTTTTCATTCATTCCTTGTTCTTGGTCTGTCCTTGCCTGTCCTGTTCTTGTTCTCTTACGGACATTGACTCTTTTTGTTCTTGCCTCTGTCCTTGTTTTCCTTTCTGTTCTCACTCAGTCCTTGTTATAGTGCTTTTTGTTCTTGTCCTTGTTGCATCTCTGGCTATCCTGTTCTGTCGTTGTCCTGACCTGTCAGTGTTCTAGTTATCTTCTGTCCTGTTCTGTCTTAGTTCTTATTTTCTTGTCCTGTTCTTATTCTAGTTAGGTCTTCAGCAGTTCAGTTTTATTCCTTGCCTGTTCTTGTCCTGTTCCTGTCTTGATTTTCCTGTTGTCCTATTATTACTCATTTTCTGTCCAATCATGTTGTTGTGCCTGTCTTGTCAGTGTTCTTGTTGTTTTTTTCTGGTCTGGCCAGATCAGTTCTTTTTCTGTACTGTCTTGTCTTGTATTTGTCCCTGTTCTGTCCTGTTCATGTGGTTAAATGTGTGCTTCTAATCATTTTACATTAAAGCTGACTTTGCTTTACTTTTTTTTTTTAACTGAACAAGTTTTCCCAATTAAAGTCAAGTGTAAAAATTACATTTAAGATCTTTAATGACAACCGAGTTAGTTGTTCACAACAAATGAAAACTTTAAAATGACAAACAGTTGAACAACAGAAGTCTCCTTTGGTGTCGTTAAAAAAAAGACGCAGAACAATTTCACTCATTCGCCTCCTTTTGTTCAAGCATAAACACATGCGATCCATTAGTGCACACACGCGCGCACATACAAGCAGTAGTTACGGATCTGGCGCCCACTCAGTTAAGCCCCTTCTTTCCTGTCTTTGTTTAAGTATTTGAACTCCACCTGAAAACCTTTTAAAGTTTCAGCTGGAAAGAAAAGCAAACAAACAAAGAAAAAGCTCAGTGAGCAGACGGTGAAAGCGTCTGACTCGCAGTCCACAGGTTCTGGGTTTGAATCTGTGTGGAGATTTCCTTGTCCCAGAACAAGAATGTTAAATTTATGGAAAACAAAATTCCATAGTTGTGAAGGTGAGCTTGCTTGTTTATCTGTATGTGAATGACTGGCAACTAGTCCATTGTTTGTCCATATACAGTATGCCCTGACATTGACTGGCAACCAGTCCTTAACTTGTTTTTTGACAATGTTTTAACTGACTAGTTTCTTAACTTGGTTATTGGTTCATATTTAATTCTAAGGCACCTTTTGCTTGTTTTTGGGTTTGACTTTGTTTTGACTTCATAATGCGGTGAGTTGTTGTTGTTGTTGTTATTTTTGTAATATTGATTTAGTTCTTAACTTAGTTCTTGATTCTGATTTTTACTTGTCCTTGATTTGGTTTTTGACTGTTGGCTTGTTATTTAATTCCAAGACAGTTTTGACTTGTTTTTTTACTCTTTTTTGTTTTGGTTTGTTTTTTGTTTTTTAATTGTTGACTTGTTCCTTAAATTAGTTCTTGGTTTGTATTAATTCCACGGTGGTTTTAATTTATTTATTTTTTTACTTGGATTTTGACTTAGCTTTTTGATTTTTTTTTTCCTACTATTGATTTGGTTTTTAACATGGGTTTCTTGGTTCACATGTAATTCCAAGGTGGGTTTTCACTAGTTCTTGGTTCATATTTAACTCAAATGACTTTTGACTTGCTTTTTTTAATGTTTTGGGGGGTTCTTGTTTTTGACTGACTTGACTCTTGACTCTTGCCCGCCTGTGACCCTGCAAACTGGACCTAACTGTACAGAAGATGGATATTGTATTCTTTCATTTCTCCTCCGCCTTCTTGAAGTGTAACTAAATCTTCACCCCGCAGGAAGAAAAAGAAAAAAGTCAAAGGGCCCAAAAAGAAAAAAAGAGCATCGGAATGTTGGCGGGAGAATCAAAGGTTCCACATGTGCGCACGCGGACGCGCACACATACATGCACACACACACACACTGTATATGTCACAGGTGTGAGTTATGTACACACACACACACGCACACAGGGTGTTTGTCCTGGGGGGGTGGTGCTGGTTTTGGTGGTAATTCCCTCCTTAAAGGGCCTCAGGGCTCAGACCACCACAATAGCAGGAAGACACACACAGAGGCACACACCCACAGACAGACACACACACACACACACACACACACACATGCGGCCCAGTGACCCACAAACACACTTAAAACGTCAACACAACAAATTTGAAGGTTGCATGTTAACGTTGAACCAATAGTAAGTGGATTGCTTTAGTTAGCATGCTGCAACAAAGAAAGACTAATACACTGCCGCCTTGAGATACGAGTGCCTTGACTTAAGAGTTTCAGACAAAGGAGTTGTCACATGACCAGTTTTTTGTCTTGAGACACGAGCAAAAAGTGAGATACCTTGAGTGAGTGCCTTGACTGAAGAGTTTTTTGAGATACGAGCTGTCACTTGATCGCAACTTCTGACAAAGGTCACAAATAAAAAGCATCCTATTTTTTTTAAAGCACATAATTAAAATGGATCCCCACTTCTGACGCCACTTATAACAAAACAGAAAAATGAGATACCATATTTTTTAATAGATCCCCAAATACGACAAGAAATATATTTTATTAGACTTACGGTAAAAAAACCAAAGTAATGTTTTTTATAAAAATTGATACTCACGTCTGACGAAAAACGTTCATAGGACAAAAACAAGAAGCTATTTTTTGAATCGACACCTACTTCTGGTTCTTGACCATTTTTGACTTGGTTCTTACAGATTTTTTTATTTATTTTTTTTTTTTTTTTGCTCTTGACCTTTTTCTACTTGTTTTTTAAACTTCATTTTTAGACTTTTTGTTCTTTGTTTCAGTTTTGACAGGGGTTCTTTTACGCCGTTTTTTGACTGAGTTTTGTCTGGGTTTTTTTCACTTGGTTTTCCACTTAGTTTATAGTTCTTGACGTGGCTCTTGACCGCTTTTGACTTGGTTCTTAGCTTTTCTTTTTTACTTCCCTCTTGATTTTTTGTGTGTGTGATTTTTGACTTGGTTTTGATTGGTTCTTTACTATGTTTACATTTTAGGGGGGGGTTCTCTTTTGTTGCCTTTTTTTCTGATTTGGTTTTGACTTTTTTTTTTTTACTTCTTGATTTGGTTTTGGTTGGTTGGTTGATGTTTATGTGTTTTTTGTTTTACTTTACTTTTGTCTTATAGTAGTATAGCGTAACCGTACAGTAGACGTTAACGAGCAGACAAGTGAAGCCGCTGCAGGCGGAGGATGTGTGTTATTTCCTCTTTGCTTTGCTAGCGCGTCCATTGTGTGGCCAAGTTTTTTTTTTTTTCCACGTCAAAGTAGAACTCGCTTTCAACAGGAAGTCAGTTTAAGTACAAACGTGTGTGCGTGTGTGTTGCCTTTTGACCACAGTCAACATGGTCGACACTCACATGTGTGCGCACGCGCGTACAAGTGTGTGCGTGTGTGTCTGTGTGTGTATACCAGGGTTGTTGAGCAGGTTGTGCAATCCCTCCTCCAGTTGCGGGTCGATGGGCGAGTCCCTGCCCGCCTCCCAGTCCACGTCGCCCGCCTCGCTCTCGCCGTGCCCGCTGTCCTTGGTGCTCTGCCAGTCAGAACAGTCCTGACCTGCATACCTACACACACATACACATACACGAAAATACTAATACCGCACTTACTACAGTTCTTTGCACAGTCAAGTGTCAGGTGATGACCCACTTCCTGCGACTGTTTGACTTCCTGTTTATCTGTTGCATTTATTTTAGGCACGGAAAGTCTCTCTCACACGCACACACGCATGCACGCATAGGTCTCCATTAAGATCATAATGTTTATCACTGTTTTACTGCATCATCCTGAGAACTGTTCCTAATATTTAGACCACCTCATTCAGATTCATGAGGAGATCAAAATATTAGAAATATACCCCCAAAGTCAAACACACACACAACAAATACCTGATGTTGATTTATGGAATTGTTGGCCGTTTGCCTTTAGTGTACTTTGTGGACCAAGAGAAAGAATAAGACGGGAACGAAGACTGACCTTCCGGCTCGGTGCGAATATTTATTTCCGCGGAAGTTGGTCCGAGGCTGCAGCTGACCTTGACGGAGGAGCGACAGGAGCTGAGAAATCTGCTGCATGCCGACACAAAAACAAAGTCCATCAACAACAAAAAACAACAACTAAACAACACAAGAGAGTGTGTTTTTGAGCTGGGGCATAAGTCGTGACATACATACAGTATATCAAAGTCATATTATGTGTGTCAATTATGCAAGTTCAATGATGTTAGTTGTCATGTACAGTTTCGAATGTAAGTCATGCAACATATGTAAGTCTTGTGTGTGAATTATGTGACGTGTGTTAGTTGTAATGGAAGTAATTATTTTTTTTTAAATGTCTGACCCTTGCACACTCTAAACCCAGTAATGTATTTTAAGAGTGTGAAAGCTTATGTGGATTTTGATTGGACGCATTCCACCACATTGCGACCCCGTGCACCAGCAATTAAAATTTTTAATCGTAAAACATGAAAATATCTGCAGAACCCCGCACACCGCGCAAGAGTTCAGTCGGGTTCGGCCGCATCGCTCGGTGTGCGGCAGCCTTCAGTTATATCATGTGTATAAGTCATGTGACGCATGTTGTGACATGTGTAAGGTGTGACAGGTATGTAATTGTAAATCATGTGATGTGTGTAAATTGGGATGAACTGTAAATTAAAAAAAAAAAAGGTCATGTGACGTATGTAAATCTCAAATGTGAATGATGTGACCTGTCATATAACGTGTTTAAGTCATTTCATGTACGTCAGTCAGGAGACGTATGTTGTGACATACAGTATGTAAGTCGTGGCATGTATTTGTACGTCATGTGACATATGTAGGCCTGGTATGAAAGTAACGTGACCTGTGTAAATCATATGACATATCTAGGTTATGTAAGTCATGCGAGGACAAATTCATGTGACGTATGTAAGTATGTGATGCGTGGAAGTTGAGATGTGCATACAGTAAGTGGAAGTCACAATAAAATGAAACCAACAAAACTGCTTCAAGTGAGAAGCAGCTGTTGGCGTCTGAAGCACACATGCACACACACACAAAATCACATACACACTAGTGAAGGTTAATCTGTCAGTGTGTGTGTGTGCGCGTTTGGCTGTGTAGACTAATATATGACTTAGCATGTTTTTGCACGTGTGTTCTGCAGGAAGTGACCTTCACGTAAGAAAAAAAGTCTATTCTTCTTTTCTGGCTGCTTTCCTTCCGGGATGGACGCGGAAATGTGTGTGCGCATAGCAGCCCACATCCTCTATGAGCCGGAGGGAGGCGGTCGACGTCTGTAGCGGTTCTGGTGCCAAATGGGCCACGAGGGCAGGTCGAGCAGGGTGAGAGGGGTGACGAGTGATGCATGCTGGGTAGAAACATTGATGGCTACCTTTTCCTCAACGTGACAAATTAATTTTGTGGGACCGCGAACATGAACATCCTCCACCATGACAAAAAAAAACTGAATCCCCATAAAAACCCCTTTCACACTGTCCGTCAAAGGCAGCTTTTTTTGTGTGTAAGGTATTGAACTGTGTTAAAGTCTCCCAGCATGTCACCGCCTGCGTGTGAGTGGGTAGCGAGTGGATTAGTAACAGGAGAATAAAAGGACGGCTCTTCCGTTACGCCTCTGATGTCCCAGGAAGGCAATAGTGGTGGCGGGGGTGCAAGTTAATTAGCGACACGCTAACTGTAAGCACATGTGGAATCCAAAGTGATCGCACGTTGGCGATGGCGGGAGAACACAATTAAACCAGCAGAGAAAAGAGAGAGCGAGTAAATAAGAAGGGCATTTAACAGACATCATGGAGATTTAGGGTAAGGGGGAAAGGGGCTTTTGACTATTACTCATGACTACTACTACTACTAACTACTGGGTAACTGACTAATACTGACCAATTGCTATTGACTACTATTACTGACTACCTGTAACTCATTACCACAACTGACTATACTACTGACCACTGGCTACTTACTACAACCACTGACTACTAATATTGACTACTGGTTACTGATTACTACTGCTGGCTACTGACTACTACTACTGATACCGACTACTGGCTACTGATTACCGTCGGTCCGGGAACGGCTGCTGGTGGACTGCCGGCGCGAGGGGCACCTTTCGCCCGATCGACTGCGCAGCGACTCTCAGACAGGCGAGGCACGTTCAAAGTGACGATGATCGACGTGTCCGGGAATTCACATTACAGTAGTTCTCAACACTATTTGTTTTCTAATCGGGTGATTAATGCACAGCCCTTATGTAACCCAGTCACAGCCGCAGTTTTGGAAACATTACTTCCGCATTCAATGCAGCATTTCAGTCTCGTGGGTCAGTCATCCAATTATCAGTGTATTTCTTCAAATGTCGTCACATAGTCACATGGATTACACGGCCAATCAGGTGCTTGTATACTGTAACAGGAAAGTAAAGTGAGCGCCGTCGCCGTAGCAGCCCGGCTATAAAACGTGCCGACGTATAGCTGACCCAAAACAAAATCTTAAAGAGGGGGACAAAACCCTAGATGTTAAAACTTCCTGTCATATTTTAAATTTGCATACATTCTTTATCTGATGCTATTTACTTAAATATATGAGTATTCTAAAACTATATGTTTAAAACACTGCATCTACAAACTCACGGGGGGGGGGGGGGGGGGGTGCCATGTTTACATCATTTCATGTGAAAAAGTCAAGCAAATGTGATGTGTATCAGTCCCTCCTTCGAGTGTTATTAGCATAGTGGCTAATAGCTAGCTGCTAGTTGGCCATTTGCCCAAGGCAACCAGGAAGGAAGTGACGTCACAATTAATGTACCTACGAGTTGTGGCCTCCTCTTTCAGCAAGCCTAGTTTGTTAAAAATGAATCGGTAGGAACTGCAACTGCGTCAGGCTGTCAGCATCAAAGGGAAGATTCATTTTCACCTATTAAATCACCTTGGAAAAGTACTCTGCCTTACCGGGCACTAGTCTGGCCGCTAACTGGTAGCCGCTAAGCTTAGCGAGCGAGTACCGAATTCTACCATCGACTCAATGACAGCGTAATAAATTGGCAATTTATTTATTTATTGCGTATTAAATTAGCAAGTGAACATGATTTCGGGATGATGTAGTGTTGATGTTGGTGGCAACAGTATATGATTGAAATATAAACTGGATATCCTCCAGTCAAGAAGTCAAGCCAACTGCCAAAACAATTGTTCATACTAAGCAGTACGTTAACATGTTGCCATTGCATCAACTTCGGAATAAATGCCTAGCAAGGCATTGAAGTCCATGTACTATTTGTCAGGCTTTTATTTTGAAGTTGGCGTGTTACCGTAATGCTTAGTATGAACAACCATTGTGGTGGCTGCTGAATATTTACCAACTCTGTCTGGTTTTATCAGTAAATAAAGCAGGCTGGAAGGAAGGACTGATAAAACGTCACATTCTCGCGACATTTCACATGTAAAGACGTAAAAATGGTGGCCCACATAGTCAAGAAGATGTGGTGTATTAATAGTTTATTTTAATAAATACTTTGTATATTAAGTAAATAGCATCACATTAAGAATGCACATTTAAAATATAACACAACGTTTTGACATCTAGGGTTTAATTCGCCTTCTAGCACAACGGTTCATTATTTTAAACGGAGACAAGATATGGAGGCATTTTTTGCTGCGATATCGTGATATTATGACTATTATAACATCCCTACTGACGATTACGATAATACTTACTACTGGCTACTACTACTGATTTCTACAAGTTATGGGAATATTTGTGTAAGTCATGCTGTAAGTTTCACCCCTCTACATGAAATGTGGTAGACATGTTTTGAATGAGCAGACCCCAAAAAAAGTCTCAAGAAACATCCATCCATCCATCCATCCATTTTCTGAGCCGCTTCTCCTCACTAGGGTACCGGGCGTGCTGGAGCCTATCCCAGCTGTCATCGGGCAGGAGGCGGGGTACACCCTGAACTGGTTGCCAGCCAATCGCAGGGCACATAGAAACAAACAACCATCCGCACTCACATTCACACCTACGTGCAATTTAGAGTCTCCAATTAATGCATGTTTTTGGGATGTGGGAGGAAACCGGAGTGCCCGAAGAAAACCCACGCAGGCACGGGGAGAACATGCAAACTCCACACAGGCGGGGCCGGGGATTGAACCCGAGTCCTCAGAACTGTGAGGCTGACGCTCTAACCAGTCGTCCACCGTGCCGCCGTCTCAAGAAACAGTGCCAGCCATTTTTTTCCCAAATGTGTTTTCTGATCCAAACACCTCCTTGTGAACCACCACTGAGTTTGGGAGAAAAAAAATAAAAAATCTTATATTGACCGCAGTTTTCCTTAAAGTCTGTTGAGTAGCCTAAAACAAATTTTAGAAAAGTAAATATAGTGTTTAAAAATAACAGTTTTCATGTGGACACGACATGACTGACTTTAAATCTTCTCATTGTTTGTCTTAGCAACTCGGGTCAGCAAAAGTGATATTCTGCCTCGTTTTATCAGTCGAGCGACGGTGTTACCTTACACATGCACACGCACTCATTGTGCATTGATATGCGATCTTGAGTTGAAAGCAGCGTCTCTGGAGGCAGATGACACTGACGAATGACACACCAGACCATGAATACACTTTCTGCTTTTGGACTTCACACTCATCACTCACCAAACACACAATCACTCACACACACACACACACATACATGCACACACACACATACACACACCCTCACTTCTTTTTTTCCAGACTCCTATTTGATGACTTATTCAGACGCTTGTGTGTGTGTGTGTAGGTTTGTGTGTGCGTGTAGGTTTGTGTGTGTGTGTGTGTGTGTGTGTGCATGCGCGCGTCTTACTCCCAATTCTCTAATGGACTTCACTTCAGATTAATTTCAAAGCCTGCGGGAGAGGGCAAGGAAGGGGAGCAATAGTGGTGGTGGGGATGCAAGTTAATTAGCGACACGCTAACTGTAAGCACATGTTCAATCCAAAATGATCACACATTGGCGATGGCGGGAGAACACAATTAAAGCAGCAAAGAAAGAGAGTAAATAAGAAGGGGATTAAAAAGACATTATGGAGATTTAGGGTAATCAGTCACGCAGAGTCAATGGAGTCTTGCTCAAGTCCAATTGGGATGGAGATTGATGTCATGTGATGAATGGAAGTCATAGACCTGTATGTCAATCATGTCATATTATGTTGGTCAGAAGCACTTAAGGGTTTTCAGCACAGACTCGTTTTCACCACAGCACAAAGTTTGTCACATTTTGCAAGACAACAAGCAAAGTGAAAACCATCCTTTGCATTAGCATGTTAGCACGTTAGGCACCAGAAGATTGCAGAACATATTTGCACTTTCGTGGAAACACAACACACCAACTGCTTGTCTTTGGAATAGCCTTTATCAGCGTATACAGGTATGTGGAGTACAGTATGTAAGTCATGTTACGTGTAATAGTCATTGTGATGTATGTAAGCCATGTGTGCAAGTTGATTTACATATGTTAATTGTGTGACATGTATGTTGCTTACAACTTTGGAAAAGGCTTCAGGGTTTATGTGATGTATGTAACGTGATGTTACGTACAACTGTAAAGAAGAACCTATCGAATTTAGCCAATAAATTTAGAAATCAGGTCATGTTTGTAAGTTTTCTTTGACTGTCTAGCAACCCCCAGAAGCGGAAAAAAAACAGAAGTTTGAGGACTCACCTGCACTTCTGGGGTTGTGGACGAGAGCTCGATGGAGTCTGCAAAGGCCGCCATGGACAGACGCACCAGATTCTGGAGCATCTGTCGTTGTTCCGCGTCGCTCGACCCTCGACCCTCCAACGTCTTTGGCCTCCTGAGCGTCGCCTGAGGTGTCGAAGCCAACGTCTCCCGCTTCAACGTGCTCGAACGGGACCCCGAAGAAGACGCCGATGACGGGTTTCTTGCCTTCCGAAGTGACCGATAGGATGTTGCCGGCGTCACAGGTAAAGCGCCATCCAGTTGGATGTTTCCAGGTTTCCGTAGTGTTCTGCCATGAGAGGCGCTGGCTTCCAGGTGAGTCTGGGAATGGAAGCTTGAGTTTATCATCAGCGGCGTCAACTCAAATAGTTTTTCTGTGTGTTGGTCATGTGATGGAGTGAGCGGTGTCTTGTCGCTCTCTTCCAGTGGAGGGTCCTCTTTGCGTTCCCTCATCACAGGAATCAGCTGAATGTCTGACTTCCTGATGTTCTTCTGCGGTCGGCGTGGGTGGCGGGTGTATGTGGACTCAGCCTGCCTGCAGTTGTAGGCCCGGTGGTCCCTTTTGTCAGGTCGGCAGAAGGTGGTGACTGAGGCTATGGTGAGAAGCAACAAGAGGCAGGTCGCCCCCAAGCAAATGGCCAGCATCATGGTGAAGCTGAGCCGGCCCCGGTCCCCAGCAGATGAGTTTTTTAAGTGGTCTTTGAGGTTGATGAAAGTCACCTCAAGTGTGGCCTTAGCGGACAGGCTGGGGGTGCCCATGTCAGAGACAGAAATGTCCACCTTCACTGTTTTCCCGATGAGCTGGGTGGCGTTGGTGGTGTTGACAAAGAGTCGGCCCGTGGCCTGATTCAACCAGAAGAGCCCGTGCGGGTTCCCGTCGGTGATGAAGTACTGCAGTCGTCCATTCAGTCCTGAGTCGGAATCTTCAGCCTTTATGGTGGAGGCAAGAAATCCGGTGAATCCTTCTCGGACCGAGTGCTCGATGGGCAAAGCAGCCGAACCTTCCTCTGCGTCACTTCCCAAATCCGCCACAATCTCCCCGTGGTCCGCGTTGATGGGAACACTTAGCTGAGCCACTCCGTGTTTGGGTCGGGGCTCCTTGATGACTGGGTAGTTGTCATTCACATCCTGGATGTCAATTTGCACTGTGGCCGTGGTCTTAAGAGGCGGGTGGCCCTGGTCCACGGCCTCCACCAAGAATAAGTACGACTGGTACTCTTCATAGTCTAGAGGCTGAAGGACGTTGATAATGCCAGTGGTTGGGTGGATGGAGAAGGGATGAGTGGGCGTCTTTATGTCGCTGGAGTTGTGAAGGTGGTACAGAACTCTGCCGCTGAGCTCCATGTCGGCGTCATACGCTTGGACCTTGAGGGCGTGGTATCCTACAACATTGTTCTCCCTAAAGGAAGCTTTGTAGACAGCTGAGGAAAACACTGGCGCATTGTCATTCTCATCCAGAAGTCGAACGGGCAGGTGTTTTATGCAGGACAATGGTGGATCTCCGTAATCCTGCGCCACC
Source organism: Phyllopteryx taeniolatus (assembly GCF_024500385.1). Classification (NCBI taxonomy): domain Eukaryota; kingdom Metazoa; phylum Chordata; class Actinopteri; order Syngnathiformes; family Syngnathidae; genus Phyllopteryx; species Phyllopteryx taeniolatus. The sequence continues at coordinate 21,607,346 of NC_084511.1, read as the reverse complement.
ACCGTGACGTTATAGTCCATCACCTTCTCTCGATCCAGGACACCTGCAGTTACAATCATGTAATTTTCACCATGAACCTTTTTAATACGGAAGGGGCCGGAACCGTGCTGCATCATGGCCACCACTTTCCCATTTTCTCCTGAGTCTGCATCTGAAACCATCACCAAGGCGAGGAAGGTGTCCACTGGCGCGCCCTCCAGCACCGTCGCAGCCAGAGAGCTGGGATGAGTCCAGGTTATGTGGATCCTCGGGGCGTTGTCATTGACATCCACGAGCCTGACGTGGAGCTTGCAGTGCGAGGGAATCGAGTTGGGTCCAAGATCACGCGCCTGGATCACCACTTCGTGGGAGGTTTGCGCCTCGTAGTCCAGAGGAGCTCTGATGCTCACAGCGCCACTCTGCGGATCCACAAAGAAGAGCCTCTGAACGTCAGGATGCGTGTGCTTGCTTAGCGAGTACTCCACCTCCCCGTTGGGGCCCTGGTCGGGGTCCGTGGCTCTTAGGTGGATGATGGTTGTCCCACGTTCTGTGTCTTCGGGTATCTCCACCGTGGGGGCACTGTCCTCAAATGTAGGACTGTTATCGTTGGAGTCCAGAATATTAACATGGATTAAAGTATTCCCAGACCTCGGGGGGTTCCCTTTGTCCCACGCCACCAGGGTGAGCTCGAAGGACCCCTGAACTTCCCGGTCCAGTTCTTTGATCACTACTAGCTCTGCCTGTTTAGTGCCACCCAGCGCAGAAGTCACATCAAGAGCAAAATGCTGGTTGACAGACAACGAGTAGGTCTGAAGTCCATTGGCTCCTGCGTCTGGATCCACCGCGCATTCAAGAGGGATCCGCATCCGTAGGCCAGCCGTCTCCGAGATCTCCACTTCCTGGACGGGGCTGGCAAATTTGGGACTGTGGTCATTCAGGTCCATCACCTTCACGTGAACCCGCAAACAGTGCATCACCCCGCTCTTCCTGTAGAGGACGCTAAAGTTCACTTCACACTCGTCTGTGCCGCGACATAGCTCCTCCCGGTCCAAGCGGCCCTGGGTGGAGACCTCGCCGTCACCGGCATTGATGGCAAAGGGAAGGGCCCACCCGTGCTCCACGACCTGGAAGTTCTCCAGAGGACCCATCTGGTCCAGTTGCCAGAGGTCGTCCACCAGCCGGCCCACCCGGGTTCCCGCAGGCTGCTCTTCCCAGACGAGGTACTGGATGGTGATGGATGATGGCTCAGAGCAGCCAGCCCACCAGCCTATGCTCAGGACCAGAAGTAGATGAAGAAGAAGCATATCGAAGATGTCTACTGGCTAATCGACATCAGAAAGAAAATAATCAATAAATGAAAAAAAGTCAAATGAAATCAATTTTTCCTGTCGTAAAAAAAAAAAAGCATAGCTTTTCTGGGGAGAGGTTTAGTCCAGGTATACTTTAGGTCCAGCGTGGTCAGGACAATATAACAACAATAGCAGAAAAAAAAATCTAAAATAAACTCAGAGTACAAGTGAAGATCAGATTATTTTTTCCAGTTGTGATACAAAAAAAATAAGTTTGTTTTTTTCACGAGGAAGGTTTAGTCCAGGTCCAGGGTTACTTTAGGCCCAGGAGAAGATCATAATTCCCAATTTGATCTGGGCTGGCGTTGCTCACTCCAACAGCTGCTCCCACCATCCTGCCGCACACTTCATCATTCTCCTCACCGCTGGAAAGTTTTTCTCAGACTGAAGAAGTTTGGACGTGAGTACCCACATGCCGGCGGGCTCGGCCAATGGGAGAGCTGGTCGGGAGGGAAGTATGCAAATTAATCGCAGACAAGTAGGAGGACAATCCTCCCCCGTCTGGAGGAAATTTGAGACCCAGGTCCAATCCCTTCCCAACCTGAGGATTATTCCCAAAGTTTTCTGTGTTGAGTGAAGATGACGGGGACATTGCTAGTGGTTTTGGGTGCACATTCATGTGGTGACGTTTTAAATTTGTCGTCAAGTGTCACAATTACAGCTTTCAGCTTCTCTTTGCAAAGCTTGTTCTGGCGTTGTTGTAGTCTGTGATCTTGGACGGCAGCAGTAAAACACGCACCAAAACGTTAAAAGTGACAGAAGACACATTCCTGCTCTAGCCACAAATGCAATTAGCATACATTTGAGCATATTTGGCATATTTTTTGACAAACATGAGACAATGAGGTACAAAATACATAACCGAATGTTGTGTTAGTAGATTTGTGTGTAGATCAACATTAATATGTTTGAAATCATGCCTTTTGATGTACAGTGGTTCCTTGAGATACAAGTTGAATACGTTCTATGACCATGCTTGTGCCTCAAAACACTAGTGTCTCAAATGATCTTTCCTCATTGAAATGAATGGAAATGTCATTTATTAATTCCCCCGAAAAACAATGTTTGTCACTTTACTTTATTAAATGTGTTTACAGTCAAATGACAGAATGTTTTGTGGGTGTTGAGAGCCGTTGAACTTGTTCACCTTTTTTTCTCTTCAATTGTTCTGTACCACTGATTGCTTGCTGACCCTTAACCCCTTCACTTCCCTCGACATCATCAACTCATCGCCTCCTTTCGCCACGCCGATTCCTTAAATGCCTTTGACTCCTTTGCCCGTCTTTTCCTCCCTTTGCCTCCCCCTCGCGTCTTTCTTTTTGCTTCCCGTGAAGGAAGCGGTCGGGCGGTGGTGAAGGCCGCAGACGGGACGTCCTGCTTCGAGAGAGGGGGGCACACGGGACGCCGCACGAGACACAACAAAATCACATTCTTTGTCATTCTGTATTATTAGAATTGATACTGGGCATGCGTTACATGCCATTGATATTATATACATATAGCAAACTTCAGGATTTTGTGTTGTTTCATTTACTGTAGTAATATGAATACATACAAATTATTCTGACCTTGAATATTGTTATGTGTGTTAAAAAAAAAAGGATAGAACAGAACAGGACAGGAGGGGAAGAGAGAAGGACTACACACAATCAGAGGCGGCGGAAAGGGGGAGGGCACATGCCACCTTACTTTTTACCCTATGTGCCCCTTTTGTACCCTATATGCAGTAAAAAGTGCCATCGGAGCGACCAAAAGTGCCCCCGAAATATATTGTGCCCCCCTCCTTAAACAATTGCCGTGCCTTTTTGGCCCACACAATAATTTGAGCGTTAATATATGATCAGCTTTCCCTCCCCCCTGTGTCGACGATTGTTTTTGGAGGGGAAAAAAGTGCCCTCGGAATGGCAAAAAGCGCCTCAAATGTACAGTGCGCCCCCCCCGCCCCCCCGCCCCCCACCATCCACACACACACACACACACACATACACACATTTCAGTCTTTCCGCTGCCGCAGGGGCAGAATTATTACTAACACACAAAAGATTGTCGTGATGTGTTGACCCCACACAAGTGTGCTAACTTCGTTAGTGCATGAGTTTCTTTGTGTGTGTGTGTGTGTGTGTGTCCATATGTGTGCATGTGTGTGTGTCCATGTGTTTTAGAAATGTGTGCGTGTAATCGAATCCGATTGTCTGACATCTGACCAGCCTGGATGCACACCAGCTAAACCAACCTTATGACATGATCATATTTGAATAAATGAAAAAAATATACACATATATCAATATAGTCTATCTCTGTCATATACATCACAAATTTCATTTTTATATGCGATGGCTGACGTCTTTTGTTTGCTGCAACCTCAAGTGTTGGCTGACATCTGATATTGTCGACCCCCCCAAAGCCCAGCAGCCTCCCCGCAGCCCTTTTCGACTCTTCTCAAATAAACAAACATTTAGCCCAGCCAGGGGTCAAAGGTGAAGCCTTCGCTCAATGCTACGTTACAAGCAGGCGTCGCACACTAACAAAGAGCTAACGTGATCACGTTCACATCTGGGAAACGAGGCATAATAAACAAAAATTTATGTCACATGGAGTTAGTAAGTTTATTGTCATGCCTTTATGAAGCAAGTTTGTAGTCACACGATTTGATTAAATGTGCTTATTACCACTTGACATTATTAAATGTGCTCAAGACATTATTGAATCTGTTCATTGTCCAATGACATTAAATGCAGTTATACCCACATAACATGAAATAAAATGTTGTCACGTGACACGGATTGATTGTAAGTTGAAATTTAAAAAGAGCGTTGGTGTTTAGGGAGACTTCTGTGCATCATTGCCATGGGAAAAGAAAAATAAAGTCATCATTTGTGTGTGTTTGGCCTTCATAGTTTCTTCCTGTCATTGTGAGTCTTCCTGAGCACACCAACACACACACACACGTCAGCACTCATGTTTCACTCTGTGTGTGTACTAGTAGTAATAGAAGGAGACCTGCTTGGAAAACAATGTCAAAAGTGTACATTGTTTAAACTTTCTCCCATTTCTTTCTTTAATCTTTGGGTCACTTTTCTACCCTCTAGTGGACAACCGGTGTTAAGACGTGTTTTTTGTCCCTTTGTCATTTGGTTATGTCTATTAAGCTTTTTTCTTTTTACATTAAATATTATCAACAAACATTTTAATTTGATCACATTTATTACAAAACTGTACACCGTGCAACACTTTCATACTCATGACAGCAAAGTCATCGTGGTAAACATCCATCATTTTTCCATCATTTATTCACTAAAGGAATTCCACAAAGGTCAATAATGAAGAACAAGCAAAAAAGTAAAGGCCATTATGATTTTAAAACATCTGTAACAAATAAAAACACACATGAATGCTCTCTATAGTTAATATATATGGGGAAAAAACAAAGAATCATCTCTGAAGTAAAAAAACATGCATTATTATTTCTTTTAAAATATGACTTGAGCGTCATGTGTTGATCCAGTAGAAGTGAGCGCTGCATACGTTTTTTCTGAGTGGAGAGACAGCGCCACCTTGAGGCAGCCCAGCTCCTCACCATCGCCGTCGCCCAGGACCCCCTGAAGACGATACTCTCCATTACTGAGCCACGACGGGACGTCAATGAAGGGCAGGAAGAAGTCCGACTGAGGCAGCACGTACGAGCCCTCAAAACCATAAATACAACAATATATAATTAACACAGAGTCATTGTTTACATTTTTTTTTCTGATATGTTACAGACTCCGGTTTCCGCCCACATCCCAAAAACATGCATGGTAGGTTGATTGAAGACTCTAAATTGCCCGTAGGAGTGAATGTGAGTGCAAATGTTTGTTTGTTTGTATGTACCCTGCGATTGGCTGGCAACCAGTTCAGGGTGTACCCCGCCTCTCGCCCAAAGATAGCTGGGATAGGCTCCAGCACGCCCGCAACTCTAGTGAGGATAAGCGACAGAAAATGGATGGATGGATATGTTGCAGACCAAACGAGTTAACTGAATCATGATCAATTTGTGGAAAAATTGATCGTCAGTTTAATCTATCTTGAAAATAATTGTTTTCTGCAGCTGTAGTATGAATAAACTGTAAGTGACATGTAGTTGAACTCGAAGCAGAACTCAGAAGTCTACGGTAAATCAAACTAGTAGCCCTTTCTTCGCATTAATCAGGAGCCAAGAAGAAGCTCTCAATTTCCAAAATGTTGGTGAGTAGGTTACTCCCTCTTGTCTGATATTGCTTAATTTTTATTTGTTTTTTCATCATTAAACAATACCAAATAAACAACAATGACTTAATAAACACTAATAAAAAAAAAAAAGATTTTCCAATAAACTAATGCAAAATAAATGTTTTATCAAATTATTCGACTAATCGATGGTATGGTCGATAGAATAATCGATTCTAAAAGTATTGGATAGTGACAGGCCTATAACTGACTCCCCTGTGCTAATGTTATCTCTCAAGCTAATGCTATTCCAGTTCTTCTTTAGTCTAACACGTCGACCAACATTAAAACTGCATGCAAAGTATTACAAACTAGAAGGTGCAATTCCTGGAGAAATTGCGTGTGAATGCTGCAATGCGCTTGAATGAGCCGAACACGTAGAAGTAGGAACGGTGCGAATCGGTTGAGAAATAAGGAAACTGTAGCTGAAAATGTAGAATTTGTCTTATTGTGGCTAAAATGGGGGTATTTTAGTGTTGCACAGTGCAGAATGTGGGTAATGTGGGGAATGTGGAAAACATGTAGTAAGTGGAATGGTTTGAATTGGTGATGAAATGTGGAAGCAGGGGGGAAGAAGGCAGAATAGAGTGGAATGGGGGAGAATGTGGGTGTTTTAACAGTAAAATGTGGGTGAAAAATGTGGAATGTGGGTAATATGGGAATGTGGGGAATACTGGAATGTGTGTTGAAGAAGTTGAGAATGATGTGAAAGTATTTTGTTTAAAGTGTATTTGGGAATGAATGGGAATTTTTTGGGGTGTAAAATGTGGAATTGTGGGTAATGCGGAAATGTTGCGGCTTAGATGAGTAATAGCACGCGTCGCATGAATTTTTCGAGCACGTCGAAGTTGGAACGGAGTGAATCGGATGTAAAATGGCGAAGGAGAAGCCCGTCAAAAAACGCGGCGGAATAATAAAAAAGATTAAAATAAAGGTAGAATAACATGTGTGTGAATGCTTGAGCATTCACACAATCAAGTCACTTGGCTGTGACGATCGTGTGCTAATGCTAATGCTGCTACAGTACAGTCGCCTACTAATCCAGTTGTATGTAAGTGTGTTTCAATTCATATTATGGAGTGCAGCGCCACTCACAGGTTTAAAGGGGCAGCGACAGGGCAGTCCGTAGGTGTGCAGCGGTTCCGGGCAGTCTTGTCCAGGCGGGATCAGCTGGTTCAAAAGGTCGCAAGCGTCGGGATAGTGACAACTTCCCAGCTCGTCTAAACACGGAATCTTCACCCAAAAGCCGGCCACCTCCTTCTCCACAGTGACGTTCACCTGACACGATAACATTTCAGAAAACTCTGGTCATTTACTGACATGTTCCTTGTTAAAGTCACATCTGAAGACTTTTAACATTCTATATTGACATCGTAAAACAAAGCGGTGGTCATTGACTGATTGTTACCGTGACATTAACTCCTGCGCAGATGACAACACGACCTCAAAGTAGGGCTTCGAACCAGCGTTAGTTTCAAATTACCATTACAAACTAGGGATACAGTTTCCAATGACTGTGAACAATCCTAGGTTAGGATTTCAAGTCTAGATTCGGGATTCAAAGTAGGGTTTTAAATTAATGTTGCAAGCCAGGGTTAGCGTTTCAAACAAGGGCTTGGGTATCAAATTACAGGTTAAGGTTTCAAAGTAGGGTTTCAATAAAGGCTCATGGTTTCAAACGAGGGTTCGGGTTTCAAATTAGTTTCAAGCCAGGGTTAGGCATTCAAAGTAGGGTTTCAAGCTAGAGTTTTGTAAAGCGGCCCTGGGTTCCATGAAAGGCGCTACATAAATCTAATCATTATTAATTCTAAGCGTTAGGATTACAAAGTAAGCCTCACACTGGGTTAGGGTTTCAAAGTAGAGATTCAAGCCAGGGTTAGGGTTCCAAGTCAAGATTTGGGTGTCAAAGTAGGAAGAAGGAACTCGAAGAAAGGTTAGGTATTCAAATTAACGTTCCAAGCCTACGTAAGGGTTTCAAACTAGTGTTAGAGTTTCAAAGTAAGGTGTTAAACCAAGGTTAGGGTTTAAAACAACGGCTTTAAAGTATCATTGTAGAATGAAAGTACTGGTGGGTTGACATAACTCCCCGAGGGAACTAAGGGCTGTTAACGTGTTCCACAAGGTTTTGGTGTACCGGACTACTACCGGTTGACTCACTATACGTGTTTTCTTTCAAATGCGTTCTTTTACCCGACATTTTTTAAAATATATTTTTTATCTTTATTTTTTTAACTTGGGAGATGTGCTTAGTTAAGTGTCAGTACAATAAATAAATCTGCCGTCTGGTAAACTAAGACGTTAAATCAAATGTCGTCAATGGACGCAGGAGCAAGAGATTTTATATGATACGGATTGCGGCGCCCACAAGTGCATTATGAGTTACATTATTCATTATATTGGAATGAAAGAACACCTTTTTTCACAACCCGACCTTTAGATAAAGTGAAAGAATTGTTTTCATTTTCATTATACAAATGTAAAATGCACCCTATCGACTTTCGACAAATTTTGGAGGGGGGAATAAACATTATACATGAGAAATTATAGTATTTGATTAATCATTGCAGCCCTGATTAAAACTAGCACTGGCTTTAACCTTTTTCACAAATGAGCTGAACTGACAACCCAAAGAGCCAGACGCTCTTGCCAGCAGCAGTAGCACTACTGTCAGTGTCAGCAGACAAGAATGCAGTAGAGAAGAAGTCGATAGTGACACGAGTGACACTTTCTCATCACGTTAGTATTAAACCGGTCGAAAAAGTAAACAAAATTGATTTCATTGTTGATTGGTGGTCTTATCAATTACAGTAGAGGAATTGAGATGATTCACTTGTTAGATGATAATCACCAAGAATAATTTTTAGGACTTTATCTAGCTCAGGAAATTGAATTTTCCCTGATTCCCACTTTTTAGTTGGAAAACAATCATATTGAAAATCTTTGCAGTGCGCGGATGTGGAGGGCCCCGTGACCGGGTTTGCCTCGTTTGTACAGCCCTGACATTCAGAGGTGCACGGAGCTCCACGGACGTGGAGCCCGACGCGGACGCCGTCAGGTCTCCGGGGATGCTGATGGGGTCAGGCGACAAGCTGAGGGTCTTCAGCACCGCCGCCGCGTCCGGCTTGCCGCAGTTCTCCCACGCAAAGCCAGAAATCTGCACACGCAACGTTAAAAGATTAAATACACGCACTGGACACTTAATTAGGTACATTACCCAATGATAATCAATGTTTAAAAAAAAAACTACGCGAAAAGATAAGGCTAACTTTTTATTAAAGTAAAAACAGTTTAGTTTTGAAACATTTACTATGTTTACATGATGGCTGTAAAAAAAAAAAAATAAAAATAAAAAAGTAAACATTTCATTGTATCTTTTGAGTCCTCGTCACCTTGACTTTGTTGAGTCTCTTCCAGCCGTGCTGCCTTTCGGTTAAAACTACAACTCCCAGCATGCTCAACGTGACGGCAAACATCACAATGGGCTTCATGTTTGCTTCTCTACGGCGGAAAAACGACACACACAAAAAAGAGCAGACAAGAAGAAAGAAGGGCGGCTGATGGAGTCAACAAGCCAAGCACTCAATTCGACTGGTCCGCAGCGACTGGTTGTTTGCTGTACTTCCGCGTCTGACGTTAGCTCGCAGGGGCGCGTCCCATGACTTGTCACGTGACGTATGACGTCACCGGAAACGTTTGTTCAATGGTTTCACGCACGCGTTTTGACGTTTTGTTTTTAAATATCGCTTAAATGCCAATTACATACGTCCTTTAAAAGTCGCTAGAGAAGTCGGAGAAGCCGAAATAAAAATGTAAAAGATGTGACTTTATTCTCATTACGTTGTGACTTTTTCCTCGTTTTTTAAAATTACAGTGTATTTAATTCAAACGTGGTGTCATAGTAGGTCATAAATAGTTTGTATTTTACCCCCCCCCCCCCCCCCACGTTGATCTATATTTTCTTTTTCACTGTGACCAACACCTATTTTCATTACCATTACAATGTCCTTCTATGTCCACTAGAGAGCACCAATGTACTACCGTGCAGACTTTCAAGCCCGAGATGTTCACGTTGGTCATTTCAGGAAATGTTCATTGATCTTTATTTGGTGATGAATGCACACGAAATTAAGCCACAGCAAAAAAGATGCGACATCAAATATGATCTCATAATATTTGCTTTCTTTTTTGTAAAATAGACGACACACATTGTAGTTTGCATTGCAATTTATTTCAAGTGATGGTTACATGAAAATTCAGATTTAAAAAAAACTATCACACCATATATTGATGTATATATTACACACACACACAACATCATGTTAATGTTAAAAATGAAATTGCAGGAGGCCTCGATATATGCATAAGAGGCTCTCGTCATCCCTAAAACTTTGCAGCACAATAAAATCACCTTATCATCACAAGTCATTTAGTGTATGACATCAAGTTATATCAAACCAAACAAAATCAAAGTGAGGGGATGTTTAGCTCCCGGCATGTTGTCCTGTATGAAGGCGTCACTTCTTTGATTGACCTTGACTGGAAGGTTTGCGGTGAGGAGAGGTCGCCAAATTAGGGTTCCAAACAAGCGTTAGGGCTACACACAATGGTTAGTGTATCAAGTTAGGGTGAAAAGTCTGGGTGTAGGGTTTGAAACAAGGGTTAGGGTTCCAGATTAGGGTTCGAGCCTGGGTTTAGGATTTTAAACAAATGTTTAGGGTTTCAAACAACGGGGAGGGTTTCAAGGTAGGTAAACAAAGGTTAGGCTTTCAAATTGGGTTTCCGTGAGTAATTCACACCATCCCTAAAAAGGTTTGTAATTACCTATAAATGTCACAAGATGACGCCAAAGCACTAGTTCTATGTTAGACAGGGATTATGCTGTAGAAAATGGATGGATGGATATTAACTTTTCTGGAAGGTGTACCTCATAAAGTGGTCAGTGAGCACATGGTATTGAATGCACATTTTGAAACTTTTGCTTCTTTGTTTTGCTTTTTTCAGGGGATAACATAATATAGCAGCATATTGTAGCGTATCATACAAACCCCAATTCCAATGAATTTGGGACATTCTGTAAACCGCAAATAAAAAAAGAACAGAAAGAATTCCACCTTGAAACCTTCAACAATTCGTGTTTCCCAAACACTTATTGAGTGTTGTTAAAAGTAAAGGGGAGGTAACATAGTGGTAAACATAACCCATCCCAGCTTTTTGAAATCTATTGCAGCCATCAAATTAAAAATAAATGAATATTTGCAACAACAAAAAAGATAATCAGTTTGGATATTAAATATCTTGTCTTTGTAGTGTATTAAATATATGTTGAAGATAATTTGCAAATATTTGTATTCTGTTTGTGTTTTACACAACATCCCAACTTCAAGAAATTGGGGTGTTGTCCCAAAAATGTAATCCATCCCCATTTTTTATTGTTTCATAATCACAAAATTTTTAGTGTATTTTTTTATGCATATAAACACCAAGTGAGACAAAGGACTGTGTGTCACTCATCTACTTGTCGTATACTAAAAAAATAAAAAAGAATCCATGAAAGGCAACAATAAAGAAGGCTTCACTTAAGTAACATACCCAAAAATATTTTTTAAAGGCCCTAGCATTACTTTGCATATATATATATATATATATATATATATATATATATATATATATATATATATATATATACAATCATTAACTTGGAATTTCATGGCTGCAACGTGTTCCAAAAAAGCTGGGACAGGGTCATGTTTACCACTGTGTTCCATCACCTTTTCTTTTAACAACATTGAATAAAGGTTTGGGAACTGAGGACACTAATTGTTGAAGCTTTGTAGGTGGAATTCTTTCCCATTCTTGCTTGATGTACAGCTTCAGCTGTTCAACGGTCAGGGGTCTCCGTTGTTGTATTTTACGCTTCATACTGCGCCACACATTTTCAATGGGAGACAGGTCTGGACTGCAGGCAGGCCAGTCTAGTACCACTACAAAGCCACGCTCTTGTAACATGTGCAGAATGTGGTTTGGCATTGTCTTGCTGAAATAAGCAGGAGCGTCCATGAAAAAGACGTTGCTTGGATGGCAGCATATGTTTCTCCATACCATCACAGATGCTTGGCTTTTGAACTTTGCGTCCATAACAGTCCGGATGGTTCTTTTCCTCTTTGGCCCGGAGGACACGACGTCCACAATTTCCAAAAACAATTTGAAATGTGGACTTGTCGGACCACAGAACACTTTTCCACTTTGCATCAGTCCATCTTAGATGAGCCCGGAGAAGCCGGCAGCGTTTCTGGGTTTCATTGAAAAATGGCTTTTGCTTTGCATAGTAGAGTTGCAAGTTGCACTTACGGATGTAGCGCCGAACTGTATTTACTGACATTGGTTTTCTGAAGTGTTCCTGAGCCCGTGTGGTGATATCCTTGACACATTGCTGTCAGTTTTTGATGCAGTGCCGCCTTAGGGATCGAAGGTCACAGGCATTCAATGTTGGTTTTCGGCCTTGCCGCTTACATGCAGTGATTTCTCCAGATTCTCTGACACTTTTGATAATAATATGGACCGTAGATGATGAAATCCCTAAATTCCTTGGAATTGTATGTTGAGGAACATTGTCCTTAAACTCTTCGACTATTTTCTCACGCACTTGTTCACAAAGAGGTGATCCTTGCCCCATCTTTGTGAATGACTGAGCAATTCAGGGAAGCTCCTTTTATACCCAATCATGGCACCCACCTGTTCCCAATTACCCTGTTCACCTGTTGGATGTTCCAAACAGGTGTTTGATGAGCATTCCTCAACTTTCTTAGTCTTTTTTGCCACCTGTCCCAGCTTTTCTGGAATGTGTTGCAGCCATACAATTCTAAGTTAATGATTATTTGCTAAAAACAATAAGGTTTATCAGTTTGAACATTAAATCTTTGTAGTGTATTCAAGTAAATATAGGTTGAACATGATTTGCAAATCTTTGTATTCTGTTTAACACAACGTCCCAACTTCATTGGAATTGGGGTTGTACAATGCTGCCAGTTTTCTGACCTAACAGGCTGTAGTCATTAAAAAATGTTCGAGATTAACCTCAAAAAAGCTCATGGTTTGGTTGGGAGTGGAGGGAAAAAGGTAAAACATCAGCATCTGTGGATAGTTGGTAAAGTGTGTCCGCATATCAAATGATGTCAGTCATATGACCTAACAGACTGTCAATGTCAGAACGTTAGCATCTTACCATAAACCTGAACAAAACCTCACTGTGTTCTGTGTTAAAAAAAATAATAACAGTACAGCTAGTGTATGTGAAGCGTTTGTTTTATGGGAGAATGAATGTTTAAGTGTAAATAACGTGGCTGATCATCATTAGCCTGTTAGCCTGAACCTGAACAAAATGTAAAAAATGTACAGTGTCTTTGGATTGTTTATTTTCTGAGCTAATAAGTGTTAAATTTTGTCTGCATTCAAAAATGTCAGTGATGTGACCTAACAGGATATGGTTGTTAGCACTATAGCATGTGATCTTGCTACCATAAACCTGAACAAAACCTCATGTGTTTGTTGTAAAAAACGTGCAGCGTCAGCGTCTGTGCATTGTTTGTGATTTAAGCGTGCATATTAGGAAAACAGCCTCTGACCGCCCCCTGGCAGCCACCCTCAGCTTCGTCGCCATTGATCTCACCCATGATAAAGATGGTGGTGCACGCATCCTCGCCCTACTGAAGGTCATTATTATGTTAGCATGTTAACCTCCTAGCATGAACCTGAACAAAACCTCATGTGTTTGTACAAAATGTACAGTGTCTGTTCATTGTTTGTTTTGTAAAGTAAGTATTTCATTGCGTCTGCATTTTAAAAATGTCACTCATGTGGCCTAACAGGCTATGGTTGTTAGCAATTTAGCACGTTAGCCTGCTAGCATGAACCTGGACAAAACCTCACGTGTTTGTTGTAAAAAAAAACGTACAGCGTCAGGAATCTTTGCATCTGTTTGTGATTTAAGCGTGCATATTAGGCTAACATCCTCAGAGAGCACCCTGGCTGTCACCGTCAGCATCGCCGCCGTACATCTCGCCCACCACAAAGATGGCTGTATGCGCATCCTTGCCATTCTCGACACCGTTGGACTGGATAGGCATCTTTGCTGCTGCGGTATCCAGAGTGACACTGCGGAGTGGAGACGAGTCATGTTAATTGGGAATTCTTGAATCAACTCACCAAAGTATAAGGGTAGCAAATGGACTTTTGGTTGGTGAAGATGTTTCATCTTAAATCCAAAAAGCTTTACTTTTCAACTAACTAGGTATCCTAACTAGGCCTTTGTCAAATCCACCAGGAGAAGAAGGGCCACTATAAACCCGATCCTGTGGATAAAAACAGGGAGCAGAATGTGGTGCTCCCTTACATGGCTGCTTTGTCAGAGAAACTTGGAATGTTGAAGTGCAGTGAGGAGTGCAGTCACCTCAACATTGGAGAGACCAAGCAACCTCTACACAAGACAACGGCAGCCTCTCCGGGGTCAGAATAAGGAGTTACTTTGCCTCTCACAAAGAATAAAGGACTTTCCTTTGAGGATCACAATGTCAAAATTCTTGACAGAATTCCTGACCCAAAAGACTGCTGGTTTCAAAGAAGTCAAGAATGTCAAACGAGAAAGACCCTCTCTAAGGCCATATCCACAAGGAAATAGAGATGATCTATTTCGTTTTTGTTTTTAAAATGTCCCGTTAAACACAGAATCTTTTTTTTTTTTTTTTATTCTCCACACAAAGATGCTGTAATGCTGAGACAAGAAGTCACCAAAAGCAGCATAAGAAGCCTGTGTGATATACACTTACAACAATGACAAGTAATGTGAAGCAGGCAAGAAAGGAGAGATTGGTGTGGACTGACAACGAGGTAGAACTTCTGCTTCGGAAACAAAAGCCCAAATCACCGCCAAGGTAAAGAACAGCCAACACTGTGATCCACCATTGTTATTGTTGTTTTTGGCAATGTTAGCACATGGTCACACGGGAACTGGAACTAGATTAACTTCTCAGGAAAGTTGCACACATGGAAACGCGTGTGCATTATTTACAAATGTATTCACTCTGGGACACAGTTTTAAAAACGATTGTATTCAAACTCCCCAAATGCCGGTTCCATGTGGACGAAACATCGAAAAAACATTTCCGTGTGGACAGGGTCAAACTAGAATGACCCTAGCTAAACAAAGGAGGAGGTTTACGCCTGCTTACAACAATATCCTGACTTTTCTCCCTTAAATATTGTCTCATTCCCCTGGAAAAGTAGACGCTAGACAGTCATTTGGCCACCAGACAGGTGAACGACTGGTTTTTATGCAAAACAGTTGTTCACTAGCCACACCAAGCAACAACAAGAATAACAACAACCCTATTGTGACCACCCACATCAGAGACATATATAGCGGACTCCACATCCAAACTTTAGAAGTGAAGAAACCTTATGGATTAAAGGTACAATGTCTTCAACAACCAAGAAGAGTCAAGTTGCCGCCATTACTTTTTTTTGTAGATTACCTTGATCTGGATGACTGACAATCAAAACAATCACAAATAATAAATTAA
This sequence comes from Phyllopteryx taeniolatus, assembly GCF_024500385.1. Lineage (NCBI taxonomy): Eukaryota > Metazoa > Chordata > Actinopteri > Syngnathiformes > Syngnathidae > Phyllopteryx > Phyllopteryx taeniolatus. The sequence continues at coordinate 21,592,198 of NC_084511.1, read as the reverse complement.
AGACCCTCTTTGGTCTTCCACCTGTGCTCGTAGCCGTTTCCAACAGGAGAATCGGCCGTCTCTTTTTCCGACATGGAGCAGCCAGATCGTCTTTCCTGCCAGAATCCCGATTTGTCCGAGCTCCTCCTCCTCACCACCACAGGTCCCGGCCCATTTCCTCGTTTCTCCCCGACTGCCCATGGACCCGCAATGGAGTTGGACGGTGTGACAGAACCGTCCGGATCTTTTCCAGACTCGCTGCTGGCGCGTCTCCCGTTCAGGCTGTCGCAGGATGACACGTGACTCAGATGACCATCACGCTCATCTGACCAGGAAAAAAAGACAATACAACATGTAAGATTACAGTCAATTACCACAGGACTAAATGAGAGGAAGAGAGTCAACTATGACATGAGAGCCTTGAGTGTCAACTATGATATGAGAGCTGAGAGACTCAAACTCCAAATGAGAACATGGAGTCAACTACGACATGAGAGCCTTTAAAGACTCAAACACAACATGAGAGCATAGTTTTCCTACGACATGAGACATGGAAAAACAAAATCAAACAAACACTTCCATTGCGTGACCAATTTTCTTGCTTTGTGTTGGGAGTCCAAATTTGAGCTACAAGAGAGCTTCAGACACATTTGGCGGCGGCAAACATTTAAACTTCTGCCGAGCATCCTGCATCTGACTCGCAATTTCAGATAAAGGTAAATAAAGTTACAAACTCAGTCACAGATTATTACAAATTAAATTAAATCAAGGTAAGCATTTAAATTTTGCATCGTCCGTGTGAATGACAGCGTCCAATCATGTTTGAGTGTACTGTTCTAATAATTTGTAGAGTGGATGAGGTCGAGCTGGAGTCTGTTCAAAAATTCCCAATGGAAACATCAATCAACCAATGACATGACCTGACTTTGACTCTACTGAAGACATGCTGACACTGCAGGTCACGTGACATAGCCTGAAGCATGAAGTTAATGTGAAGTCTGCATGCCCTGTTGTTACTGTGACCCCATGGTGTTCCAATCACTGATGGTGGGACATCATGTCAACCCACCAGCCGGTTCAATGAGCTCCGTGTAAACCTTACTGAGCATCACTCAACGTATTGACATCACTCTGTTCAAATGTAATGAGATGAAAGCAAAGAGACTCACCAATGACATGGAGCAAATTTAGTCAGCTACAACATGAGACCCTAGGGAGTTGGCCACAAAAGAGTCTCGTGAGTTAACCACAACATGAGAGCCAAGAGAGTCAACTACGGAATGAAAGCCAAGAGAGTCAACTATGAGATGAGCCTTGACACCCAACTATGACATTAGCCTAGAGGGTCAACTAAGGCATGAAAACCTAGATAATCAACTACAAGAGAGTCTTGAAAAGTCAACTATGACACGAGAGCCGATGGAGTCAACTACAACATGAGAGCAAAGAGAGTCAACAATGACATGAGCCTAGAGAGACAACAACGGCATGAAAGCCAAGAGAGTCAACTATGATTTGAGCTTAGTCCTAGAAAGTCAACTACGACATAAGACCCAAGAGAATCAACTAAGACATGAGAGCCGAGAAAGTCAATTACAAAAGAGTCTAAAAACTCAACCACAACATGAGAGCTAACCGAGTCAACTACGACAAAAAAGCTTTGATACTCAGTGTCAAAATGACAGCCGGCTGTCAACTGGACAAAACGAAGAGTCAAATACGACATGGGAGACTACCGAATCAATTACAAAACAGCCTAAGGAGTCAACTACAACACGAGAGCCTTGAGACTCAACTTCAGCATGAGAGCCTAAATAGTCAACTACGACACGAGAGCCTAGAGAATCAATAATAATAGTCTATAGAGTCAACCACGACATGAGAAGCAATGTAGTCAACTACAACAGAAGAGCCTACAGAGTCGACTGTGACACGAGAGCCCATTGATTCCACTACGACATGAAAGCCTTTCAACTCAATGACAATATAACAGCCTAGAATGTCAACAACGTACGACGACATGAGGGCCTATTGTGTCAACTACAGCATAAGAGCCAAGAGAGTCAACTAGGACATAAGAGCCTAAGGACTCAACTACAACATGAGAGCCTACAGAATCAATTTAAACTATAATGTAAGTTCTGGGGTCTCCTAGACTGAAATTCAGCGTTACAACAACAGAAACTGTTGCTTCGATATGATGTAGGGGGCCCCTTGTATGTGAGGAGTCTATAACATTCTACATTTTTATTCTGTTTTGTTGAGGAAGAACTCAGACAAATCGGGAACCTGGCAGGAAAGACGGTCTGGCTGCTCGGTGTCAGAAAAAGACAATTCCCCTGTCGGAAACTGCTGCGAGCACAGGTGGAAAAATCAAATACTGAAAAATACAGCAAGATGTTAGAGGAGCTAATTGTCTTAATCAGCATTGTGTCATCTCCTCTAGTAGTAGCTTGGGTGAAAATGACTTTTTTTTCACAAAAAATAATTATACACTCCAGTTTTTAGACTGGAGAGCCAATAAATTCAACTACGACACAAGAGCCGTGAGACTCAATGACAATATGAGAGCCCAAATTGTCAACTAGACATAATGTGGAGTCAACTACAACATGAGAGCTAAGAGACTCGACTACATAATGAGAGTCAGGAGAGTCAAATACGGCATGAGTTCCTATAGCGTGAACTCCAGTAGTGACTGTTGTACCTCCAGATCCGGCCCCTCCCGCCTTGTTGCGTCGTCTTCTCAGGATAACTTCCAGCTCACTATCCTTCTTCCCCGTTGGTGATGGCGCCTCCTGGGAGCCTCGGCTAGGACTGCGCTTCACCGTCTCCTGAAGGGGGAGCACAAAAAAGGGTAGTTTGTTTGTGTTTGTGCGTGCGTACATGCTTGTGTTGTACCAGGATGCCTTTGAGTTCGTCCATAGCACTCTCCTGAGATTTCTCCTCACTGGCTTGAGGTTGCTGAACAACAAAGCAAAACACAAACAATTTACTACTTTGCTTACGTACTGTATGCATTTGTCAATGTACAGTTCTCACTCTGACGGCGACTCTCTGCAGCGTCATTCAAGTTTCAGTTAGGCATGAGGGGAGACAAAACGGCATCATGTGAATGGTGGCCAGGAAATGTCAGCATCACGCTAGAAAAACGACAAAAAAGCTAACGAACAACAAACGTCCTGACCTTGCTGTCCTGACTCTTGACGGGTCGCAGCACCACACCATGTTTGATACGCTCCATCATCTCATTGACGGCCTTCACCTTCACGGCGTCATCAGAGGCTGAAAACACATTTAAACGTTAATAAGTACGTGCTCACTAGTGTTGTCATCAGGCACTGAGCATGTGTTAACAAGTTAGCTTGTGTCGTCATCAGACATTAAATCGATGTTCAAACTAGTGCTGTCGAAATTAATGCCTTAAAAACGCATTAACGCAAAGTCCTTTTAACGCTAATAATTTTTTTAACGTTCACTTAAGGCACGACCCTTAATTGGTTTTGTACCATGCCTGTTGTGTGTGCCTTGATCAGTGTGTTGTTCCTGCTGTGCATGCCTTGGCCTCTGAGGGGCAGTGTGGTACACACATGCAGATAACACATCAACATTAGTTAAAAGACCAGAAGCAGAAAGTCGCGATTGAACTGCATTAATAAAACTTGTTTTTTGCAGGGTAGAAAGGATACATGTCTGTGAGTATTGTTATACTATCTATCTATCTTTTCATACAGCATTTGTGTCTGAATATTGTGATTTGAAGATACATGACTACTGTGACTTCGATGCTAATTTCTGCTAGCCGGTCAATTTTACATTGTGTGTTAGCATTAAGGTAATGATCTTTGGAACTAAGCTATTTGTAAAATGAAGTACTTGTATTTAAAAGTATTATCTGTATAATTCTTTTTGTTGTGTGTTTAGTTTTACAGTAACAGTACGGTACAAAGTACAGTACAGGATCATAACAGCTTTAAAGTACATGCCTATCGGTTGTTTCTTGTTTGGCTTGAATTTGAAATGTTGCAATACTAAATATATTTGCATAAGGTTTAGCATATTTGTCCACTAATATGTTGATAAGGATATTAAAAACTTGTATTTACAATACATACAAAATTTTATAAAAGTGAATATTTTGCAAATAATCGCAAGTTAACTATGGATATCATACAGTTAATCACAATTACAAATGTTAATCAATCAACAGCTCTCGTTCAAATGTTAGCATGTTAGCGAACTAGCTAGCATCATCATCAGACACAAATTAAGTTCACATATTAGTTAGCATGTGTTAGCGAGCTAGCTAGCATCGTCATCAGACACTAAAAGGACATTAAAATTAGTGTGTGCTAATGTTAGCTAGACTCATCATCAGACGCAGAAACACGTTTGAATATTAGTTAACATGTACAAGCTAGTTAGCATGTTCACAAAGATGGCCGTCACCTGCAGGCTGCTCCACCTTCAGAGATGTTTTGGAGCCTTTGGACGTCTTTCTCATGATGGCGATCAGAGAACTGAACAAGTATAAGGTCATTCAAAGACGTGTTACTGACACTTCAATGCAGTTATGTCACTTTTGAAACACTTCATAAATTGTCCACTTGGTGGCGACACAAACAATACACCTTGAACCTAGCTACATGTTGATTTTAGTCAAGTTACCACTGTAATAATCCATCCATTTTCCGTACCGCTTACCCTCACGAGGGTCGCGGGCGTGCTGGAGCCTATCCCAGCTGGCTCTGGGCGAGAGGTGGAGCACACCCTGAACTGGTCGCCAGCCAATTGCAGAGCACATATAAACAAACAACCACTCACATTCACACCTCCAGCCAATTTAGTTTTTTCAATTAAGTTTTTGGGAATGTGGGATGAAACTGGAGTAACCGGAGAAACCCACGCAGGCATGGGGAGAACATGCAAACTCCACACTGGCGAGGCCGATTTGAACCCACAACCTCAGAATTGTGAGGCAGATGTGCTAACCAGTCGGCCACCAATAATGCTTTTTGGTTGTTGTGCGTGGAGAAACTGAGTTGCTCCTCACCTGAGGGGGTTGCATCTGGACGGAGGAGGCGGAGGAGGGGGAGGAGGGGGGGGGAGGAGGTGGGGGTGGCGGCTGCGGGAGCGGCGTTGGCGGCGGAGCAACACTGGGAGTCATGGGAGCAGGAGGAGGAGGGGGCGGTGGAGGGGGAGGTGGAGTCGGGTCGGTCGTTATGGCGACCCTCTGGAGCAGCTGGACTGTGGACGAGAACAAGAAGAAGATGACATCTGCTGTTGGTTTTGTGTTAAAAACAACAGAGAAGGAACAGAGAACGTAGACCACAGGACAAAGTACAAAGACACAGGACCAAGATAGTTATAGAACATAATATCGATCACAGAACATAGGACACATAAATTAAAGGACATAGAACATAGGCCACACAGCTGTTAAACCGTTCAATAATGACATCATAACAGAAAACGTAACCCAGGACATAGACAAAGTACATAAGACATAGATAATAGACGATATATCATAGGATAATTTTAATTTTCCAAAATCCAGCGCAGTGGCCATTTGCGGCCTGCTGCACGTTTTTTATTGGCCCGCCACATATTCTAGTAGATAAATTAAACATAGGTCACAATAGATTTTTGTTACTATACACATGTACAATAAGATTGAAAGCAGCTCCTGCTCCAGTGCAAACGTGTATGTAAATAATGAAAAATAAAAGATATAAAATATAAAATAGTGTATTTACAAAAAAATATAAGTAGTAATGTAGAGGAAATAAATGTTGACAGGCAGCACACAATGATTTTTAAGCAAAAAAATTAATTTGTAAAGAAATTTGGATGTTACAAAATATCACACTTTTAAAAAATACATGTAAAGAATATAATAAATTTGTGGCATATTTTAATATTACTAACAACATCCATCCATCCATTTTCTGAGCCGCTTCTCCTCACTAGGGTCGCGGGCGTGCTGGAGCCTATCCCAGCTGTCATCGGGCAGGAGGCGGGGTACACCCTCAACTGGTTGCCAGCCAATCGCAGGGCACATACAAACAAACAACCATTCACACTCACAGTCATGCCTACGGGCAATTTAGAGTCTCCAATTCATGCATGTTTTTGGGATGTGGGAGGAAACCGGAGTGCCCGGAGAACACCCACGCAGGTACGGGGAGAACATGCAAACTCCACACAGGCGGGGACGGGGATTGAACCCCGCACCTCAGAACTGTGAGGCTGACGCTCTAACCAGTCGTCCACCGTGCCGCTTACTAACAACAAATTATATATATTTTTAGTTTCTATTTTAATAAAAGTAAATAAAAGTCTGTTCAAAATTTGTCACATGGTTTATACATTTATATTGTCTATATGGTGAGTATGAACATCCCTGTCATTGAACCATAATATAAAATGTAGAATACAAAACACGGATCATAGAAAAAGTTGATTGGACATAGAATATACAGTACATGTAGTACAACAACAGCTCATCAAATGTAGTACATAGGACACAGGACATGGGAGCATAGAACATAAAATGGGGCATAGAACAGTGGACATAGGACAGGAAAAATATAGTATACATAGTCAAAGGGCATGAAACACAGGACACAGATCATAATATTTAGAACACAGAATGCAGGACATAAATCACAGTACATAAGACATACAGTGTGCCACTGGACACAGGATATTAGAACCTACACGTGTAAGGTTGTGTGTGTTTGTACATACGTTGTGTGTGCAGCTGTTGGATGTTCTTCTCCGCGTGTTCCAGTCGTCCCTCCACGTCTTTCTTTTCCTCCTCCAGCAGCTCCACTTGCCTCTGCAGACTCTTGAGATTCTTCTTCGCAACGCTGTCGTCCAGCTCGGACTGCAGCTCACACACCTACACACACACAGAAATAGGCTGTCAGGGCTGGTCGCCAGACAATCGCAGGGCACATATAGACAAATAACCATTCACACTCATATTCACACCTAAGGACAACTTCGAGTCTTCAAGATGCTACCCTAGTGAGGATAAGCGGAACGTATACATATTTTTGGGGAACGTGTGAGGAAGGGGCGGAAAGGTGGACGACTGGTTAGAGCATCAGCCTCACAGTTCTGAGGATCCGGGTTCAATCCCCGGCCCCGCCTGTGTGGAGTTTGCATGTTCTCCCCGTGCCTGCGTGGGTTTTCTCCGGGTACTCCGGTTTCCTCCCACATCCCAAAAACATGCATTAATTGGAGGCTCTAAATTGCCCGTAGGTGTGAATGTGAGTGCCAATGGTTGTTTGTTTGTATGTGCCCTGCGATTGGCTGGCAACCAGTTCAGGGTGTACCCCGCCTCCTGCCCAATGATAGCTGGGATAACCTCCAGCGCACCCCCGACCCTAGTGAGGAGAAGCGGCTCAGAAAATCGATGGATGGATGGGTGTGAGGAAGGCGAGGAGGCGCACCCGGCTCACATGCAAACTCCACACAGGAAAGCCGCCACCTGGATTCTGTTCAAATACCAAGTTTTGTGCTTAAAAAAATGAGAGTAAGATAAGACCGTGTCTTGTGCTGTCCGTGTCTTGTACTGTGAGATGCGATTACAAAAATGGCAGGAAAAGCCTATCAGAACATCTGAACTTTAACATGGGTTTGAATGTGATTGATCAATTCTGAAGCCACGTACCCAGTTATAAAAGGGTGTGCGCTCTTTTGCAACCACGTTATCTCACTTGTTAATTTTGCCCATTGAAATTTGGAAGGAATTACAGACATTTAAAAGATGAAATGTAAATGTGTTCATCGTTACTTGTTGCTGATGCTGCAACCGCTCGGCCTCCAGCGTCTTGGTGAGGACGGCGACCTCCTCCAAGGCGCTGAGCAGCCGCAGCGTCGGCTCGGCGCTCTGCAGCAGCAGCGCACTCTGACGATTGGCCTCCTTCTGCTTCACCAGCATCTGCAACACGCAGAGCAACAGCACGTTAGTGATCGCAGCATTTCATTACCAAGTTACGAAATTACGCATTTTTAGAATCTACTTAACCTTTATTTATCCAGGTCAGGCAATTGAGAACATATTCTCATTTGCAGTGCCAACCTGGCTGCAGACAACAGGTAAAATCATGTATTTCTTGCATACAAATACAGTATATATTATATATAGTTATATTGTGGCCACAATTTAGCATTTTGTGGCCCCAATTTAGTATTTCGTGTGCACGTAATAGCTATTTCTTTGCCACAAAATAATATTTCGAGCACACGATACAGCTGATTAATGGCCACAATTTTGTATTACGTGGCCACAAAAAAAGTGTTTGTGCATGTTATTGCTATTCCATGGCCACAAATTAGCATTTTTGTGGCCACAAATAAGTACTTCATGTGCCCGTTATACCTATTTTGTGGCCACAAATTAACATTTTGTGCACGTGTTATATTTATATTGTGACAAGTATTTGACTGTTTTACAATACGTTGTCCAAGTATTGATGTTCGATATAAAAGTTTTTTCAATATCGATACCTAGCTAAGAGTACTTACCATTACTGGGTACTGACCCCACTAGTACTTTTGATGCATAAGATTTTCCATGAACACAATGACAATGATGAGAATTGTGAACAACACACATGATGATTCGACAATATGTCAAACAGCTGCAGTATATTGCCAACTACTGGCGAGGAGGACTTACTCCATGTCATATTTTTTTGCTTTACGTATCGGTGGCTGGTATTGGCAGCTTTCACGAGGACCCGAAACATTGAAATAAGGCCGGTATCAGCCCGAATCCATACAAATTAGTATATAGTGACCAATATTTAGTATTTTGTGGCCAAAACACACAGTATTATTTTGAGCATACATTACACCTGTTTCAAAGCCACAAGATAGTATTTTTGTGGCTAAAATTTTGCATTTTACACACATATCTATTGTCAATATATCAACAGTACAGTCAATTTATGTAGCAGCGTGGTGGATGACATCGCTAAACATAAATACCCCCATCTCTAAGATGTTTTTCAATAAGATGAATATGATTATACATTACATTATTATACATTATACAACATTATTATCACAAGCTAATGCTAATGCCAATCTGTGCAAACCCTGCAGCTCTGCTTACCTTTTCGCTTTGCTATGATTGTGCTTTGGTTGCCAAGTCAAAGCATTTCTTTCACTGTGGAACTTTGCCCCGTCAGTGAGAAAGTCAATGTGGGGGTGGGATTTTGTCAATTGCCATATTGTGATGTCACAGTGAGGGCGGAAGTGCAATTTACACAAATAGAGAGATAACTTAAAATTGACTTGGTTATTTATTTCACACTTGACTGCCGACACATGAACATTACAAAATAAATGTTCTATAATATGCCACCTTTAAGTTAACATGCTTTAAAAATGTTGTTTTTGTTGTTTTCTGACCTCATGTGCATACGTCTCGGCTTTGATGCGAAGGCTCTGCTCCAGGTCCAGCTGCTCCCTCATGCCCTCGTACTCCTGCGTCGCCATCACGGACACTGGCGGGTGGGTGCCACAAATGCCGTTAATGATCCCGGCTCGCAAAATGGCATACTTCCTGTGTCTTTTTGAGCATGGCTTCTTGAGATATTTTTGTGGGTCTGCTCATGATTCAAATGCATACCAAATTTCATGAAATCAAAAATAGAAACATCCAGCTTGTCCTCAACAACAACCAAAGCTGAAGCAAAGTGCTGAACATCAATAACAATAAAACAATACAAAACAATTAACAATTTCAAAGTTAAAAGCAAATAATAGTAATAACAATAATAATTATTATTATTATTGTTATTATTCTCCACAGATAAATAAATTAATAAGATATTCCTTTTTCAAGCAAAATATACCTCTTTAAGAACAAAACAATTGACGCCATCCAATCTCAGGGCACACAAAATGGTCGCCAGTCCATGTCACGTGTTCGGATGACGTAATCTCTCACCTCTGTTGAAGCGCTTGATGGTTTTGTTGTGTTGCTCGACGGTATCACGAAGCTGCTTCATTTCTCGCTCGTCTCGTTCGGACTGCAATCGTCGTCCGTGCCGTCAATATCAATCATCTCAATTCATAACAATGTTGAAGGGAAAATTTAAAAAAACAACAAGAAGATGAAGACGACCTTCTCGCTCAGCTCCTCGATTCTTCTCTGCTGCTCATCAATCTGACACAGGAAGTTTTTCTTCTCCTCCAACAAGTTACTCATCGCCTCTCGCCGCTCTGAAAGACACTCACACGAACGCACGCAAGCACACAAAAATTCACACACGCGCACAAACATGCACATTCACACGCGCACGCACACACACATGCACACTTATGTTACTACATTTGTCCACATTTTCTTTTCACTTCCTGTGTCCCAATACTTTTGTTTGCATTTTATTTTCACTTCTTGTGTGTCCTAATACTTTTGTCTTGATTTCCTTCCTTATGTCCTAATACTTCTGCCCAATACTTCTCATTTAATTTGGGTTCCAATACTTTTGCCCATTATCTTACTTCCTGTTGTCCACATGTTCTTTTCCACTTTCTATGTGTCCCAAAACCTTTGCCCACCTTTACTCTTTCCACTTCTTGTGTCCCAATACTGATCCAAACTCCATGTTTTAATTTGCTGTCTGTGTCCCAATACTTATGTCTTCATTTTTTTTCACTTCCTGTGTGTCCCAATATTTTGCCCACTTCACTTTCCACTTCATGTTGTCCACATTTTCTTTTCCACTTCCTGTGTGTCCCAAAACGTTTACCCACATTTACTTTACAATTTCCACTTCTTGTATCCCAATACTTCTGTCCAAACTCCATGTTTTAATTTCCTTTCTGTGTCCCAATACTTATGTCTACATTTTCTTTTGAACTTCCTGTGTGTCCCCATACTTTTGCTTACTTCACTTTTCTCTTCCTGTTTCTGTTCCAGTGCTTTACCTTTGACCTGCTGCTGGTATCGTATCATATCGTCTTCCGGTGTCTCGCCGTCGTCGGTCTCCATGGCGATGCAGTCGGAGATGCTGGGAAGCATCTCATCCAAACACGGCGGCCGCGACGACAGGCTCAGGTACTTCAACTTCCTGTTCTCGCTGTTTAGCTGCATCACAGGTGTCAATCAGTACCACTTTTATGACAGATTTAGACTTATTGCAAAAGATCAAAGCGTCAAATCAAATTACTCTCATGTCATCACTATACTGCTTACAGCTACTTGGAGGCGTATTTGAACGCTATTGCGGATTGCTATGATCTGCAGCAGTATGACATTAGTATATTTTTATGATGTATTTTATCTTAGGTGTGGGTGAAATTCATGAATTAAAATGTAAAATGTTTTATTTCATTTCATTAAAAATATTTTATTTGCTACATTAATTTTGACATTTTCCTAAAATTGGTTAATACAATTTTACATTCATTTATTTTAATTCATTTGATTTGATTTATTGTAAATCTTTTTTAAATTAAATTAAAATACTCACTCTACTAAATAAATTAGTTACTTTTTAACAATGGTTATAAATTATTACATTTTTCAAATGAACTATTTTACATATTTCAAGTAATTTTAAACTACTATTGTTGTCATCTACGAAGGACCCTGACCACAAAATTTGCCCATGCCTGAACTAGTTTTGTGTATCTTTGAGTGTTGAATAGTGTTGATGCTTTTTTTCCTGACGCGGCAGAAGATGTCAGCCGTATTGTGCCGAGTCATGCTGAGGGCGCAAATGGCAGCTAATCCCACCGAGGATTACGCGGACCTTGGTGGCGAGCGCCTCTGCATTCTCCCGACACGACTTCTCGATTTCCAGCTGAGTCTGTAGAACGTTCACCTCCTCGATCACCATCTGAGACACTGACACACACACGCACGGGCACGCACACACAAAACAAATGATAACAATCGGTGCATTTGCAAAAGGTGAGAGTTCAGATGGAAATCTTAGCGATCATGAGCAGTGATCAAAGGGTTAAAGAGTTAAAAGTGGTGAAAGGGTGAAACGGTAAATTGAAATCATTGACTAATTTATAGTTTAATAGTTGAATTTTTATGATAGTGATGATTGTGGTTTTGTAGCGCACTATCATGTCAGGATGCCATGACAAAGGTGCATTTTGAACAGGAAACAGTAATTATGTCCGACACAGAGTTGAGAGAGAGCACGATGCAGCCCCTGTCTACAACTCTGATGGTACTCAGGTGGGTCTCGTTAATGAAACACACACACGCACAAAGTGGAGATGCTTTTAGAGATCATTGATCCACTTTGAGCGGCACGGTTAGAGCGTCTGCCTCACAGTTCCGAGGACCGGGGTTCAATCCTCGGGCCCCGCCTGTGTGGAGTTTGCATGTTCTCCCCGTGCCTGCGTGGGTTTTCTCCGGGCACTCCGGTTTCCTCCCACATCCCAAAAACATGCATGGTAGGTTAATTGACAACTCTAAATTGCCCGTAGGTGTGAACGTGAGTGTGAATGGTTGTTTGTTTGTGCCCTGCGATTGGCTGGCAACCTGTTCAGGGTGTACCCCACCTCCTGCCCGATGATAGCTGGGATAGGCTCCAGCATACCCACGACCCTAGTGAGGAGAAGCGGCTCAGAAAATGGATGGATGGATGGATGGATGATCCACTTTGTGAGATGATTTGCTTTCACGTTGACATTATTTCTTGACCACTAATAATGTTTTTTTCCATGTACTTCCTGTGAGCTCACGTTGTTCAGTTACATCATATTGTTTACTGTTGTTGTGTGTACGTAGAAGACAATACAGAAACAATAGTTAATAGTTTCAGATGTATATTAGGCCCAAGCTGATTCATTGGCCGATATTAGCCCTTTTCAAGTCAGCATAAAAACGGCAGATTTTTTTGGCTGATTTTTATTTTTCTTTCACTTTAAAACACATTCACTGCCAATGACGGCTTTTGAAGTCAGCTATCCATGTTAACTGCGAGAGCTGTCAGTGAATGAGTTTTAACACATTTCAACTCAAGACAAAGCTAATGACCTTCAAACAAACACTTAAAAAAATAAATCGGCAAAAGAAAATCGGCCAATTTTTCTCTCTTTTGTAAAGCTAAAAAAATACTAAAGGACAACGTATTGTAAAACAGTCAAATGTTCTGCCGGTAATTCATATCTTTATTGTTGTAAGCGTTAAGAGACCAAAAGGAAGTTAATTTATTCATTAAGTACATATATTTTGTCATCAAAATATCATTTGGGCCCAAGTTTATATTACAAGCTTTGATCATGTGACAGGTTGTCTTTCGTCTGTAAAATCTCTTTATTGTTGACACTTTATTGATTAGTTGTCATTAAAACAGTGGGGGATTTTGGCATGTGCGACATGCTGCTTTACTGGGCTGACAAAAGAAAATTGCTACCTGATATGGTTTCCTACTGCGCAACGGCAAGACTTATTAGTATTGCCATTTGTTTTATGCTAGTTTGTGTTTTCTCGTAGTGTTATAGTACAAACGTAGTTGTATGCGTGTTCTCCTTTGTTGTGCATCATTTTGTTGCACCCTTAGTTAAGTTAGTGTTCTGTTTTTGTCATTCGAAGTGGTGATGAAGCGGTTAAACACAGCTCAAAATATAAGGTAAATGTCATGCTTTACTTTAAATTCCTCTTTATTTTACTCAAGTTAGATCATCTTCATTCAACTTCAATGTTGGATGAATTAAACTTTTATCAAAGTCACATTTAAACTCAAGTTACAGCCTGTTAAACGCACCTTAAATGTTGCTTATTGTCATTTATAAAAAAAATGGTGGACAAATTAACGCCATATAAGCTCATACTACTCAAGTTACACTGAATGAAATTTATAATAAAGTGAAAGTAAATTAATATTAAAGCAGCGTTAGACTCACATCAAACCTGTGTTACGTATATTTCAGTCATATGTGAAATAAAAGTAAATCTACTGAACAAAAATGTAAATGAAACACTTTATTTTTGCTCCCATTTTTCATGACAGACACTTTCAGGTATGCGCCGATGTTACCTGTGTGTTTCTGAAGGGACCAGGGATGGGACCGTTGTAAAATGGCGACGCCGTCAAAAAAAAAAAAAAAAAGACTGGAATATATTTGGGTGATCAGAGCACAGAGGACTTCCAGGTGGTGGGGCCCTCAAAGAGACAGGCACTAAAAGATATTTGAATTTATGGACACCAACCAGTCTGTCTTTAATGTGACTTTTTTTGACATGAAATCCAAAGAATAAAACACATAAAAAGTCATACAGTACTGAAAGTTAATTTGTTGTTTGACCAAAATGAAGACGTGCTGACTTGCTGTGGTGTCATCTATTCCTTCGGTGTCATTTATTCATGCGCGCCGCTGAGGTGCTGTTAGTGCAGTCAATTATTCAACACTTCCAGTCTCAATAATTCAGCGTATGAGAAGTGAGGAGGGGTGAGCGTCCACCCGAGATATTTTAACAGCTCACATCGGCTGGGCAAAGGCCATTCAGAAGTTTGATGTTTAAAAAAACTTAAAAAAGTACAAATATCTGTTTATAAATGTAGCGAGTAAAACGTTGTCTGAAAAATAAACACTAGTAAAGTGCGCTTTTGTGAAAATTCTACTTAAGTACTGCAAGAAAGGATTAGCTCACATAAACTTAGGACACAAAGGAAACACAATGTACACAAGAGTGAGGGGGAGGTAGATGGGAGTTCATGCTTCTACTGTTCCCTTTTTAATAATAACAGTCATCACTTCATCTCCACAAATGAACAAGCTGTCCACAAAGTCTCTACAAATGAGCCATTGAGGACTACAGTGGGCTTAGTGCCAAAATTTCATGTCGTTTCGCACATAATATGACAGTAGTAATATGACAGTACATATGTCGCTAAGTGTCATTATATCTCATCAAAATCTAAATTGAAATTTCTGTAAAAACAAACATCCAACAAAAGTAATTAGTGACATACGTATAATAATTGACATACTGAATTTGTAAATCCTCCACATTTTATTTCAGCCATCAAACTTTAAACCATTCTCCTCCAAAATGACCAAAATGGAGTTAGCCCATTCTAGTTCTCAGTGGCTCAATTTGAACAAATGTACTACAAGTAGTTGCAATTGTAAGTTTTAAGGGTTTATTTAAAAGAACGTACAATATCTCATCAACAGGGTATCTGAAACTAAGGCAACATATCTTGTTTTTAAATGAGCCACTGAGATGTATACAATAATTAATATAAATATATATATTAGATATAAATATATAAGACGATTCAATAAATTTAAAGAGAGCCAAGGCAAAATGTGTTTTGTGGTTTATGGAAACAAAAGGGGGCAAAAAACAAACAAACAAACTAACACATTATCTATCCCTCATTTTGTAATAATTTCCATAATTTGTCTATTAATTTACTTTTGTATGAATGTGTTATATTTTAAAGGGTCTTTTTGGACACTATGTTGTCTATCATCACGTTATAACTATAAACTCAGTAGTCCCTAAATAGTTAAAAAGTCTCAAAATTCCAATACAAATGTCTTTTTCTGTCGTACAAGAAGGATTAATCTTATTATTATGGTAGAACAAAGAGTAATAAAGCATATATTCCTACCTGTGTGGATTGTCATGACAGGAAGAACAAATGGATGCCTACAACTGACTCCTCCGATCCTAAAACTGCTGTCGCCACGGTAACCACACTCTGCCCTCCCCAGGGCACGCCCACTCTGTGTGCGTGTGTGTGTGTGTGTTGTGAGTGTCGAACGGGGGTGGGTGGGAGGTTGGGTTTAGGGTATAACTTTCCCAAGGTCCTTGAGAATTTGGGGTCCCATAGCTGTCCAATAGAGGGCCCAAACCCCCTGTCAGGAAATAATACCTTGAAGAAAAACTGTGACCACAACCCCCCCCTCACCCCCGTTGACCAAGATTTTTGAGAAGGAAAACTTCTTCAGCACCCCCCAATTGAGAACGCCCCCCCACCCACCTCTCAAACACCACGGACAAACGTTTTTCAAAGGGGGGCCTCTGTAAAGGCGCTGATTATGAGTGTGTGAAGGCAGACTTCTTGAGACTCACCCCTCTTGATGTGCTTGAGTTGTCTCTCGGCCTCGTCCCTCTGCTCCGTCAGTCTGCTGCACTGCGGGACGCAACGTTACACAACGTGACACAGTGTACTACTTACTTACTTACTGATACAATGTTGCGTTACACAATGTTACATGAAGTTACACCGTGTTACACAACAATACGCAGTGTACTACTTAAGTAGTACTTGCTTTTACTGACTTACAACTTATTCACAACGTTATGCAACAATATGATGTGTTACACAACATTACATGATGTTACACAGTACACAATGCACTACTTAACGACTTACTCTGTGTTATGCGACGTTATGTTGTGTTACACAGTGTTACATGTCACACAAGGCTACGCATACTATATAGCGCTACACAATGTTACACGATACTTGATTACTTTCAACGTATCCACAATATTATGGTGTGTTAGACAATGTTAGGTGATGTTACACACCGTCACAAACCGTTAAACAATATTACACATTACACAATGTTACCCAAAGCACCACCGACTTACAACTTCCTGCAGCGTTATGCAATGTTATGTTGCATTATACGTTACATGTTACACAACATTACACAAGTATTACTTAACTACTGACTACTTACTCGCAGCATTATGCAATGTTGTTGCCTTACACAATGTGACATGATGTCACACAGTATTACATGATATAAAATGTTACAAAACACTACACAATGTTACACAATGTTCTACTTAAGTATTTAGTTACAATTAACTTACAGCGTTATGTTGCATTGCACAGCGTTACATGATGTTACACAATGTTACACATCATTACACACAGTTTTTGGCAATTTTACACATGGTTACATGCTAAACTCTTCTGTACTGCATTGCTCAGCGCTACGAACTATCACACTGCGTTCCATTGGTCCGGAATGTTATGGCATTTTGCTGGGAATTACACAACATTACACAGTGCTGTGGAATGTTACAGAGCGCTACACAATGTTGCAAAATGTTACACGACGTAGCATCATTTTGCGCAGCGTTAGATATGGAGATTTATGAAATGTTTCTTAGTGTTACCTTTCTATGGAACGTTACAGCGCATTGTGCAGCGTTCCACAATGTTATGTGGTGTTTCACAGTGTAACACAATGTTCCGCAACTTTACACAGATATTAGATGCAATGTTACCGAATATATTTTTTTTCTGAACGTTACACCGCTTTGCACAGCGTTATGCAAGGTTAGTCTCTATGGGGCAATACACACCGTTACATTAAATGTGCTCAATGTAAACAAATACTACATGCTGTGTTATGCAGTGTTACATAATGGTAGAGCGCACTGTGCAGCGTTACACAATGTTACTCAAAGTTCAGTTTTTACAGGATGTTCCGACGAGTTGCGCAGCATTGCCTAAAGTTAAAAAGTGTTATGCGAAGTTACACTGCGTTCCAAATGTTGACACCAACATATCACAATGTTACAAGCAGCATGACACAATGTCACGCAGCATTGCACAGCGTTGCACACAGTGAGATAGCGCTACCTAATGATGAACTTGGCAAATTAGTAGCCAATTTGATTGTTAGTTGAATATCGATCACCGCGTTTACTGCTTTTATTTCCGTCGGCGTCATCGATGCCATTCTCGTAACATTCTCCTCCTGCATGAGCATAGCCAGCTAAGCGCGAGCGTGTCGGTGTGACGCTGCGTTGAGCTGACAGCATCATGGAGAGGTGAAACATCCCCCTCCTTCCCTATCTCCATCCTCTCCCCCAAGCAGCAGCAGCAGGAAGCACTTGGCCCACTTTTTGGGACTCAACTACCTGCAGCCTCGCACACTAACAGCTAACATTAGCCGACCCCCGAGGAGGCGGCAAGGACACGTGCCACTGTCACCATGTTGCCGGCATTCAACATTAGGGTGGACGTTACAAATGTTAAAACTCTTAAACGTTAGGTAAATGAAACCCTAAATCCATTATGAAAATGTTTTGAGCATGTAACACTTTCAGGTATCAAACATTACACGTCATGAGCATTCAGTGTTACTGATATTCAATGTTAGAAACATAGCATAAGGAACATTTACAATTACAAACATTCAACATTACAAACGTTCAACATTACAAACATTCGGTGTTATGATCATTTAACATTAAAAACACTTAACCCTGCAAACATTCAATGTTACAAACATTAAACGTTAAAAAATGAACGTTACAAATGTTACAAACATTTAACACTACGAACATTACAAACATTAACCATTACACACCACACAGGGCGGAACCGGGGAGGGGGGCTGAGGGGCACGTGCCCACCCACTTTTTACCCTATGTGCCCGCCCGCCTACCCATGTTACACACATTAGACATTATGAACACTTAACGTTACAAACATTAAACGTTACAATCATTTATCACCACAAGCATTTAACATTACAAATTTTAAGGTTACACAAATGAAACGTTGCAAACTTGAATCCTTATGAAAATTTAATGTTAGAAACACTTTTCATTTCAAATATTAAACACGACAAACTTTGAACGTTACAAACCTCCAATGGTCTGACCATTCAAGACATAATTAGTATGTTAGCTCGCCACACACGTGATGCACCACAGATGACCTCTTCCCAACAAGTCTTCGTTAGCCGTCACTGTGACAACCCGCATCCTGAGATTGGTCTTCAAGATTGCCATGGCGATGACTCGTCACCTCTCGGGTCAAGCGTACTTGACTAGCAAATGTACGCATCCTAGTCGTGTGTTAATATACAATTTTATTTTTTTTTCCCGGTAAAGATTTGACACACAATGTGGCCTGCTTTGGATCATGACCTGCTTCTTTCATAAAAATAGATATAGTGTATAAATGTGGACATTCATATACTACATTTAGTCATATTGTATATACTCTACATAAAGTGTGTATATAAATACGTATATGTGCAAATGTGCTGAGTGGGCACATCAATTTAGGGAGGGGTCTGAAAGCCTGAAAAAGCCGGCCGGTGGTGAGCTCATAAATCACAACAATAAATCATCTCACAGTCCTGTGATATACAAAATACAAATTGTCTTCATAGACATGCGTGATTTTTCCATGTAAAGTCTTTACGTGCGTTCCATGTGAATGAATGGATGAATGGTTGGTTTTACCTCTGTGTGCATGTGCGCGTCCTTCTCCTTCTCCTCCTCTTCACCTCCTTCCATCGGCGAGGACGACGAGCAGGGAAGCATTCTGGATTGACTCCAAATGACAGGATAATCACTGCAATAAAGCTGGGATTCGAACAGCGAACGCGCACAGAGTGCGAAAGGGTTAAAAGCAGCTCGCTTCCGCCGCTCCAGATGTCATCGTGTGATCTCGTGGAGAAGGATGAAGAGACGCTCCGAGCGCCAACAGCCGCCCCCCCCCTCCCTCATCATTTCTCTGACGTCATCGCCAGCAGCCTTCCTCATCTTCAAATGCTGAAGCGGCAACGATATAGTCCATTATGATGTCGATGATGATGATGATGATGATGTATGTCAATGTACATATATGGTTGTCATTTTGACTGCCACTATGCTGCGCTCATACTTCACGTATCTACAACATGAATATAACAATTGACTAATCTTATTAAAAATGTTCACGTGTGATCACTGGTATATAACACTAACAAATATCTGTACATACACAGTACTCACTGTACAAACATTAATCAGGCTGTACTGTAGTCATGTGCAGAAACTGTCATGCAACGAAACCCAGAAGTTTTAACGTGCAAGTTCACACAAGTAAATGCACTGTACTACGAGAATCAAGTCGGTTTTCTTTTCAAGATTTAAAAAAATAATATTTTCAAATATATGCCTTTTTTTCGTTCGGTAAATAGATAGATAGGCAAATTATATTATTTTTTTGAATTAGTTCAAGGCCTATATTTTATAGGATTATACCTATATTTTATGAATTATATCTAGTTTTATAACAACAATAATAATAGTAATAATAATAATAATCTCTCTTTGTCTCTCTCTCTCTCTCTCTCAGTCCCACTTCCGCTTCCTCCCTTGCGACGTCACGCAGTTGAGCCAAAATGGCGTCGCGCTACTACCAGACGATGCAGGAGAGTTTCAAAACGAACAACAAAAGTCGCGAGTTCCCGGCGCATTCGGCCAAAGTTCACTCGGTGGCGTGGAGCTGCGACGGCAGAAGACTCGCGTCGGGATCTTTCGACAAAACCGCCAGCGTTTTTGTCCTGGAAAAAGACCGACTGGTGAGTCCGGGTTCGTCCGTCTTGAAAACGATGAATGGAAACCAATGAGCGACCAGAAAGATCCACTACATTTAGTTACACGTTTATTATTAATATTATTCTTAATAATCATGTTAAAGTTTCTTGATTAACATAATTAGTTTATTGTAAAACTACTAGAAAATGTGATAAATGAAGAACAAGGTGACGAAGTCGGCTTGGGTTCTAAAATGACGGAAATAATTAGGCACGCCATTGTATTAAATTAAGAAAGAATACATGACCAAAGCACAAATATTAAAACACATAGAGCAACTTTAAAAGTTAGTATTGACTAAGATTATTGATATTTTGGCATCAAACCCTAGTTTGAAACGTTAAACCCAGCCTTGAAATCCCCAATTTTAAACCCTATTTTGAAAGCCCCAACTTTACCATAAAACCCAAATTTGAAACTCTTAACCCTGGCCTGAAACGCTATTATATAACCTCAAACCGAGGCTTGGACCCAAATTCAAAACCATAAGATTCAATCGCTGATTTGTAACAATAACAATGACTTAAAACACTAACTTTTAATATGCCTACCTCGACTTGAAACACTAACCCTTGTTTAGAATGAGCCCGCCTTGGAACCCTACTTTGTAACCACCCAACCTTGGCATGAAATCCAAATTTGAAACACAAAGCCTTATTTGAAACCCCCAGCCTGGCTTGGACCCAAATTTCATAACCCTGACATGAGCTTGAAACTCTAATTTGATACCACGACGCTGGTTTGAAACACTAACCCTTGTTTAAAAGACCCACACTGTCTTGAAACCGTAACCCTTGTTTAGAGCCGTAACCCTGGCTTTAGTTGAAACCCAAATTTAAAACCCTACCCTAAAACCATGATTTGAAACTATGGCTGCAGCTATCAAATATTTTTAGAATCGATTATTCTACCAATTATCTTCTTCTTCTTCTTCTTTTCCTTTCGGCTTGTCCCGTTAGGGGTCGCCACAGCGCGTCATCCTTTTCCATGAGAGCCTATCTCCTGCATCCTCCTCTCGAACACCAACTGCCATCATGTCTTCCCTCACGACATCCATCAACCTTCTCTTTGGTCTTCCTCTAGCTCTCTTGCCTGGCAGCTCCATCCTCATCATCCTTCTACCAATATACTCACTCTCTCTCCTCTGGACGTGTCCAAACCATTGAAGTCTGCTCTCTCTAACTTTGTCTCCAAAACATCGAACCTTGGCTGTCCCTCTGATGAGCTCATTTCTAATTTTATCCAACCTGGTCACTCCGAGAGCGAACCTCAACATCTTCATTTCCGCCACCTCCAGCTCTGCTTCCTGTTTTCTCTTCACTGCCACTGTCTCTAATCCATACATCATGGCTGGCCTCACCACTGTTTTATAAACTTTGCCCTTCATCCTAGCAGAGACTCTTCTGTCACATAACACACCTGACACCTTCCTCCACCCGTTCCAACCTGCTTGGACCCGTTTCTTCACTTCCTGACCACACTCACCATTGCTCTGGACGGTTGACCCCAAGTATTTAAAGTCCTCTACCTTTGCCATCTCTTCTCCCTGTAGCCTCATTCTTCCCCCACCACCCCTCTCATTCATGCACATATATTCTGTTTTACTTCGGCTAATCTTCATTCCTCTTCTTTCCAGTGCATGCCTCCATCTTTCTAACTGTTCCTCCAGCTGCTCCCTGCTTTCACTGCAGATCACAATGTCATCTGCAAACATCATGGTCCACGGGGATTCCAGTCTAACCTCATCTGTCAGCCTATCCATCACCACTGCAAAAAGGAAGGGGCTCAGGGCTGATCCCTGATGCAGTCCCACGTCCACCTTAAATTCTTCTGTCACACCGACAGCACACCTCACCGCTGTTCTGCTGCCCTCGTACATGTCCTGTATTATTCTAACATACTTCTCTGCCACTCCAGACTTCCGCATGCAGTACCACAGTTCCTCTCTGGGTACTCTGTCATAGGCTTTCTCTAGCTCTACAAAGACACAATGTAGCTCCTTCTGACCTTCTCTGTACTTTTCCATCAACATCCTCAAGGCAAATAATGCATCTGTGGTACTCTTTCTAGGCATGAAACCATACTGTTGCTCGCAAATACTCACTTCTGTCCTGAGTCTAGCCTCCACTACTCTTTCCCATAACTTCATTGTGTGGCTCATCAACTTTATTCCTCTATAGTTGCCACAGCTCTGCACATCACCTTTGTTCTTAAAAATGGGCACCAGTACACTTTTCCTCCATTCCTCAGGCATCTTCTCACGCGCTAGAATTCAATTGAACAAGCTGGTCAAAAACTCCACAGCCACCTCTCCTAGATGCTTCCATACCTCCACAGGAATGTCATCAGGACGAACTGCCTTTCCATTTTTCATTCTCTTTAATGCCTTTCTAACTTCCCCCTTACTAATCATTGCCACTTCCTGGTCCACCACACTTGCCTCTTCTACTCTCCCTTCTCTATCATTTTCCTCATTCATCAACTCCTCGAAGTATTCTTTCCATCTACCTAGCACACTGCTGGCACCAGTCAACATAGTTCCATCTCTATACTTAATCACCCTAACCTGCTGCACATCCTTCCCATCTCTATCCCTCTGTCTGGCCAGCCTGTATAGATCCTTTTCTCCTTCTTTAGTGTCCAACCTGCCATACATGTCATCATATGCCTCTTGTTTTGCCTTTGCCACCTCTACCTTTGCCCTGTGTCGCATCTCAATCTATTCCTTTCGCCTCTCCTCGGTCCTCTCAGTGTCCCACTTCTTCTTAGCTAACCGTTTTCCTTGTATGATTTCCTGTACTGTGAGGTTCCACCACCAAGTCTCCTTCTCTCCTTTCCTGCCAGAAGATACACCAAGTACTCTCCTGCCTGCTTCTCTGATTACCTTGGCTGCAGTGGTCCAGTCTTCTGGAAGCTCTTCCCGTCCACCGAGAGCCTGTATCACCTCTTCCCGAAAAGCTGCACAACACTCGTCCTGTCTCAGCTTCCACCACATGGTTCTCTTCTCTGCCTTTGTCTTCCTAATTTTCCTCCCCACCACCAGAGTCATCTTACACACCACCATCCTATGCTGTCTAGCCACACTCTCCCCTACCACTACCTTACAGTTGGTAACCTCCTTCAGATTACATCGTCTGCACAAGATGTAATCCACCTGTGTGCTTCTACCTCCGCTCTTGTAGGTCACCCTATGTTCGTGCCTCTTCTGGAAAAAAGTGTTCACTACAGCCATTTGCATCCTTGTTGCAAAGTCTACCACCATCTGTCCCTCCAAGTTCCTTTCCTGGATACCGTACTTACCCATCACTTCTTCATCACCCTTATTACCTTCACCAACATGTCCATTACAATCTGCACCAATTACGACTCTCTCTCTGTCTGGGATGCTCAGAACTACATCATCTAGCTCCTTCCAGAATTTCTCTTTCACCTCTAGGTCACATCCTACCTGTGGGGCATAGCCACTAATCACATTACACATAACACCCTCAATTTCAAATTTCAGCCTCATCACTCGATCTGATACTCTTTTCACCTCCAAGACATTCTTAGCCAACTCTTCTTTTAAAATAACCCCGACTCCATTTCTCTTCCCATCTACACCATGGTAAAATAATTTAAACCCTGCCCCTAAACTTCTAGCCTTACTGCCTTTCCACCTGGTCTCCTGGACACACAATATATCAACCTTTCTCCTAATCATCATGTCAACCAACTCCCGGGATTTTCCTGTCATAGTCCCAACATTCAAAGTCCCCACATTCAGTTCTAGGCTCTGTGTTTTCCTCTTCTCTTTCTGCCGAAGAACCCGCTTTCCACCTCTTCCTCTTCTTCTTCTTCTTCTTTGACTTCGACTTCGACCCACAGTAGCTGAATTTCCAACAGCGCCCTGCAGGTTGACGGCGCCGGTGGCGGACGTTGTTAACCCGGGCCACGACCGATCCGGTATGGAATTCTTTGGATGAACGCTCATATTTGTTTGGCAAGGTTTTAAGCCGGATGCCCTTCCTGACGCAACCCTTTGCATTTATCCGGGCTTGGGACCGGCCTACAGTTTGCACTGACTTGTGCCCCCCATAGGGCTGCATTTTTATTCTACCAATTATCACTTTGATTAATTGAGTAATGGGATAAAAAGTGTTTTGGTGAGAGGGGATGAGAGTGTAGTTGGCTGTTGTTTGCTTGGGTTTGGACTGTTTGTAATGGGGGTCGGCTGATATTAGCCCTTTTCAAATCTGCCCAATTTTATTTATTTATGCCGATGTTTGCTGTTTTCTTTTTACACATTACAACATAAGACGAAAATAATGACATTCAAACAAAAACAAAAAAACAACAACAACAATCCATATCGGTCAGACCCTGGTTGGTAATGGAATTACATTTGAATTATTCGATGAATCGTTTCAGCCCTATTTGAAATGATTCGCTAACCCACTGAGTCTTGAAGAACGGTTCGCACGCGGTCGCTCCATCCATAATGTTGCAACGTGTCCATGTTTGTGTGTGCAGGTGAAGGAGAACAACTACCGTGGGCACAGCGACAGCGTGGATCAGCTGTGCTGGCACCCCACCAATCCGGACCTCTTCGTCACGGCGTCGGGTGACAAAAGTGTGCGAATATGGGACGTGCGCACCACTAAGTGCATGGCCGTCGTCACGACTAAAGGTCAGATCACCGTTGCTGCCCCGCGCATTTGATTAATTGTTTCAGCTCTTGAATCAAGTAGAGGTGCAATAATTTATTGATAAATCAACAATTAATTGATGATCAAATTCATGAAGTATTTTGATAATTGAATAATCATTCACAGACCTTGTTTAAGTGAAGATTGTTAAAATTCCTCTCATTTCAGCCTCTCAACAGTAAATATTCTCTGATTTCAGTAGTCCTCCATGAAATCTCTTTAAAATTTTGGGAAATTAATAAAACTCATCTTTTTCACCCGATCTCGATCAGTTGAAAATCACGTGATCGAAAATCAGGTCGTTGAAACCCAAACTTGAATCTCCCACTTCATCTTAAAACCCCAAATTGAATCCTTGCCCATTTTTTCAAGCACTAACTAGAACCCCTCATCCTCTCTTGAAAGCATAATCCAGGTTTAAGACCCTAATTTGTAACCCTAACCCTTGCTTGAAACCCTAACATGAATCCATGACTTTGTCCTGAAACCCTTGTTTGAAACCCTCATATGAAACCTTACCTATAGTTTCAAGCACTAACTAGAACCCCTCTTCCTGGCTTGAAACCCTACTTTGAAACCCTAACACAGACTTGAAACCCTACTTTGAAAACACTGGCTTGCAAGCTGTCTTAAATTCCCTTTTTGCTATTGGATGGGTTAGCGTGTCAGGTGCCGACGTGACTTTTGACGAGTCACGATTGACAGCCGTCGGCGCCGACTTGCTCCCAGTCAGGTTGGCACGACGACATGTGGCAGGTACAGAAGTGCGGTTGATTTTATGTATTTTTATTTTCTTCTCCTCCCACCAAAGGCGAGAACATTAACATCTGCTGGAGTCCGGACGGCCAAACGATCGCTGTGGGTAACAAGGATGACGTGGTCACCTTCATTGACGCCAAAACCCACAAGACCAAGGCCGAGGAGCAGTTCAAATTTGAAGTCAACGAGATCTCGTGGAACAACGACAACAACATGTTTTTCCTCACCAACGGCAACGGATGCATCAACATACTCAGGTGATGAACACCGTTCCGCAAAACACAACGTTGATGTACTCAAGTGGTAAACGCCGTAACGCAAAACACAACGTTGACATACTCAAGTGGTGTACGGCAAAACACAACTTCAGCATAAACAGGTAAACACTAGTGATGCACCGAAATGAAAAGGACTGACTTCGGTACCCATCTCTAATCAACATACTCGCAAAATAGAACTAAGCACCATACTGCAAAAGAAAACCCTGTTTGTAACCATAACCTTGGTAAAAACCCTAATTCTTGTTTGAAACCCTAACCCTGGCTTGAAACCTTGTTTTTTTTTACACTGTAACCGTTGTTTGAAACCTTAATTTGAAATCGTAATCCCTGTTTGAAACCCTAACCCGGGAATGAAACCCTAATTGGAACCTTAACCTTAGGGTTTTAAACCTGGGTTTGGGGTTTCAAACCCAGGTTTAAAACCCTAACTTTAAACCATGCTTTGAAACTCCAACAACAAGCTGGCAATTTTTTTTTGACTTGAGTTCGTTGTCACATTTCTGTGGGGCCAATTATGTATTACTCGTGCACTCACTGTAGTTGTCTCGCCATGCTGCACTATTTGCATATACTGGCCACTCATGCCAGAGTAGCATCTGCTCCATTGCACACTGTTTGAGGAGTATCTGTAACATTTGCACAACCAACATTGTCCCAGATTATCGCACTACTCGTCACTTTAAACCGCATACACTCCTTGAAGTCTCAGCGCCTCTTGCACAATGGTCATTGCACCGGTCTATTGCGATATTAGTCATTCGAACTGCTCTAAGTGCTAGAGGACTCTGCATCTTTTTGCCCAATTGTTTTCTCCAAAGTGTTCTGTAAATTGACTGTCTGTTGTACTAGAGCGGCTCCAACTACCGGAGACAAATTCCTTGTGTGTTTTGGACATACTTGGCAAATAAAGATGATTCTGATTCTGATATTGGCGTCACACTCAAATTTGAAACCCTAACCTTGCCTAAAACTCTAAACCTGGGTTCAAACCCTAATTTGAAAACCCTAAACCTATTTCAAAACCCTAATTTGATCCTAACTCTAACTTTAAACCCGACTTTGAAGCCAAAACCTTTTCCGTGTAACCCAAATTTGAAACCTTAATCCTTGTTCGATCCTTAACCTTAATTTGAAGCCCAAATCCTCATTTAAAACCTTAATCCAATCAAAGCACACTCAAATTTTCAAGCCTTACCTTTCCTGAAACCCTAACCCTGTCTTCAAACCCTAATTTGAAACATTAAACCTAATTTAAAACGCAAATTTTAAATCCCTGATCCATGTTTGAAACCATTGTGCGTTTAAAAGCCTAACCCTGTATTCAAAACAAAATTTCTAACGCTGACCCTAATTTTAAACCCCTGACTTGAAGCCTTTAAAACGCCAATCTGTTTTTAGTCGAATTAAAGTCTGCTAGCCTAATGCTAACATTTGTAGTGACTGACGCGTTAATCGCGTGACACGAAGAATCGGCAATGAAATTTGTAATAATTGAATTTTATGGATTTGTTGTTGCAGCCCTACTTGAATCTCAAAATCCTAGTCTTTTTTCAGTTTTGGTCGATTGAATGTTGACTAATGCTAGCATTTCATGTGAAACGCCATAACCCCAAACCTGCCATGAGGCAAACCCTCATTTGGAAGCATTGATGAAACGATTGACGGATCGTGGCGTTGTCGCGCAGTTACCCCGAGCTGAAGACCATCCAGTCGATCAAAGCTCACCCTTCCAACTGCATCTGCATCAAGTTTGACCCGACGGGCAAATACTTCGCCACGGGCAGCACGGACGCTCTGGTCAGTCTTTGGGACGTAGACGAGTTGGTGTGCGTGCGCTGCTTCTCCAGGTAAGCGGAGCTACAAAACTAAAACACGTCCAACTTTTAACATCAAATAAATATTAATTAATTATTCATGATGATAATTAAGCTTGTGAATCAAATGTAAACTGCCATCTACTGTTGTCTTGTGATCTGACATAGTCGAAAATGATCTAGTTGAATCGAACATAGTCTAGCATGATAAAAAAAAATAATGTAATGGGATCTAATAAAATCCAACACATTCTAATGTAATCTAGAGTGATCGAAAGTAATTTTATGTAATTTAATGTAGTTTAACCCAAGGTAACAATTTGGTGCAATCTGACGAGTAATCTAATGTGATCAAATGTAATCTAATTAAATCAAATGTTGTCTAACCTGATGAAGTAGTCCAATGGGATCTAGTATCTAGTATGCTGTTGTGTAATGATCTATTATGATCAAACATGATCTAGCTTGATTCAACACAGTCTAGGGTGATCTACCGTGATCTACGATGTTCTAACATGATCAAAGTGTGATCTAACGTGATCTAGTAGGATATAATGGGGTATTGTGTGATCTAACGTGATCGAATGTGATCTAGTATTATCTAACGTGAACAAGTCGGATCTTATATGGTCAAGTATGATCTAATGTAGTCTAGTATGATCTAACGTGATCTTGTATATTCTAACGTGAACTAGTAGGCTCTTATGTGGTCTAGTATTATATAGTATGATCTAATGTGGTTTAGTATGTTTTAATGTGATCTAGTATGATCTAACATGCTCTAGCATGATCTAATGTGGTCTAGTATGATGTGATTTAGTATGATCTAATGTGTTCTGCTATGCTCTAAGGTGATCTAATGTGGTCTAGTATGAGCCAATGGAATCTAGTGTGATCTAACTTGGTGTAACGCACGCTTCAGGCTGGACTGGCCCGTGAGGACGCTAAGCTTCAGTCACGATGGGAAGATGTTGGCGTCGGCGTCGGAGGACCACTTCATCGACATCGCCGAGGTGGAAACAGGTTTGTACCGACTGGAAGTCACACAAACAGGAAGTCACACAAACGCACGCGAGGAACCAATGAAACAATTTGACGAGCTGTCGTGGTGTGTTGCCAGGCGAGAAGCTTTGGGAGGTTCAGTGCTTGCCCACGTTTACGGTGGCCTGGCACCCCAAGCGCCCCCTTCTGGCGTACGCCTGCGATGACAAGGACTGCAAGTACGACAACAACCGTGAGGCGGGCACCGTCAAACTCTTCGGCCTCCCGAACGACTCCTGATGCTGCAACCGGTCTACAGAAAGCCCTTCAAGTCTTACGACTAACCTTTTTCCGCCACTAGTGCAACTTTGGCCAACTAATATGCAAGTAAACCTTACTAGTAAACTACTGTGCTCCACTAGTAACACTAATAGACCCAATCAGTAAGCATGTTTTGAACTAGTATCCTCTTTATCAAGGATATCAAATGTTTTTTTTATTCAATGTCCATTATAGCCATCTTAAGATCCATATACTATTACGCTTTTTTGTCTTCACTAGTAGGACAACTGTCATACTAGTAGGACTACATGGTATGAGTGTGGCAAAACTTTGCACTAGTTGACAACTGTTTTCTACCTGTACTGAAAGTGACATAATATTCAACTAGTAAACATCTAGTGCTTCTCAAGTAGTACTAGTAGCATGCAGATGTCAGCTAGTGCAAAGTTTTGCCTCACTTGTAACATGTAGTTGTCCTACTAGTATGCCAAAGTTGGCCTAATAGTGCACTGGGTTTGCTTACTAGTGACGACAAAGAGCATACTGGTATATGGATAGCAAGGATAAATAAATGCTCGAACAACTTTATGAAAAAATGCTTGATTAGAACGCTACCAGTGCGTATGCGTACTAATTGGGCCCAATATTGTTATTACTGTATTGCGGCACAGTAGTTGACGAGTAAGTTTTAGTTGCCTATTAGTAGGCCAAAAGTAGTACCAGAAGTGGCAAAATGTAACAGTCATTGTATTAGTGTGCTGAATTGTCTTACTAGTACGTACAAAAAAATTACTAGTACCTCAAATGGCTTTCCATGGGAGTCGACCAATCAGCGAACATGTGTGTATGACATCATCACCTCTGCCTCCAGTAGGAGGCGCTGCTGTAAAATATTGTTTTTAATGTACAAAAATGTCAACTTTTGCTATTAAACATGCTTTTGTTACATTGTCTTTGCTGTGTGTTGATACATTCTATCTATTGATTTTCTTGATTGAGAGGTGATCAATTATGTCATGATGTGGAGGCGGAATCTTTGATCTGATTGGACACGAACTTTTCACTGTAAAATACACTCGGGGCATTTACGGTATATGTATATTATTACGTGCACAATCATTTTGAAAAATGGTATGTTACACAGCATTGTTTTTTTCCTCCCCCTGTATTTTCCATAGTTGATAACATCCCTTAAAACGGGGCTGTCAAACGAATTTTTGTCTCGGGCCGCATTGTAGTTATGATTTCCCTAAGAGGGCCGTTAGAACAGTGAAACCATATAAATGTTTAATCACCAAATCATATTATTACCATTACACAACAAATTGAGGGATAACTACTTTTGAAATCAGAAGACAAGGTGTTAGATAAATTGTAGAAGTTATCATTTGCTTAGCTTGCATTAGTATAATGGACAATTTTAGATGTCTCGCCTTCAAAAAGAAGACTCAGCATCATCCGATGGAAGGGCGCCTGGACCAAGGACGTGATCGGATGTGGTCGGGTCGTGACAGGTGTTGGTTCAATATTATGTGTTGTGTCTTATTACTTAGAATACTATGTCTGGGAAAAACCCTCTTATTATCAAATATTATGTGTCGTGTCTTATTGTTTAGAATACTATGTCTGGGAAAAACCCTCTTATTATCAAATATTTTGTGTTGTGTCGTATTGCTTAGAACATTATGATTTGTAAATCCCTCCTATTTCAAATAAAAGCAGGAGCGAGGGGGGGGGGGATTGTTTAGAGCGTGTTGAGAGGCTGTGATCTGAACAATCTCCCATACGCCCTCCTCATGAGAAAAAGAAACCAGCGTCTTCATTCCTTTTGTGTCTATTTTTTATAATGTTGGGTAAGATAAATCCAACACAAGGATAATAGTTTGTTCAAGTATTGTTTAAGTTACTGTAGAAGAAGGGTTTGGTAACAGAAAAATGCAATACCTCAACATTATTGTTTATTATTATGACAATTTGGGTACAGATTTTAGCAAAAGTCACGGAAGTTGACGAGCATGATTTCCATAGAGTGACTCTCTAACATTGACAGTAAAAAGTGTCAATTTCATTAAAAAAAAAAAAAAAAAGGTTTTGTCATGAGTGTTTTGTTTGACCCTGTTTTGTATCCGCTTTGTCCATATTTGGCTAAGACTTCCCCCTTTCCTCCAATTGGTTGCCTACGTGTAGAAGACCCACTTGTGAGAGCAAACGTGTTTGTCATGCGCTGACTAGGACAGACTGGCCTAGTGACATTGATCAGCTCAAGAAATTCGAATAACCCGATTTCAGGCCTCTCGGCAGAAAAATGTCTGGAACTCAGGAATGCCTGGATGATTTGAACTCATATTTAACATCAGGCACCATAGAGCAAATATAACTCCCAAATACGAGAAAAAGTTCATTTGGTATAATATGGGATCTTTTTAAACATTTCATTGAAATCTATTTTTCATTATTACATATTGTATTTGTAAACTAAACTAACCAATATATTTTTAATAGTATTCCTTGCAAGTTCATTGAAATGACCAACAATTGGTTCAGCTCAAAAGTAGTTTTTGAATTAAACGCATCTGGTACAGCTATGTATATAGCTATACATATAAAGGTAATTTGAGGGAAGAAAATTCAGAAGTGTGTATAAAACTGGTAGCCTAAAAGAAATAACTGAGTTTCAAAAAGGTTGGTGACCCCTGGCGTGGAGGATGCCATCACCTATCTGATTCATCGTGCTCACTCACACCTGGATGATAGTAGCTCTTTGATTTCTCCAGTGTCTTCAATAGCATCCAACCTTTTCTGTTTGGTGAGAAGCTGCTTCGGGTAGGTGTCTCATCATCCAGCATCTCCTGGATCACTGACTACCTGTCAAACAGGCCCCAGTTTGGGGAGCACCCTGTCGATTGTGGTGATCAGTGATGTTGGAGCACCACAAGGAACTGTTCTGTCTCCATTTCTGTTCACCATGTACACGTCGGACTACCATTACAACTCTGGCATCTGTAGAAGTTCTCGGATGACTCTGTGGTGTGGAGTGTATGAGGGAAAGACGAGATGGATTTCAGAGAGCTAGTGAACAACTTTGTGGACTGACTGGTGCAGCTGGAATCATCTGGTCCTCAACGTTAGCAAAACTAAAGCACGAGTTGTGGATTTTAAGAGGACTATGTGTAATGAGGAATATTGCGGCTGTGAGAACCATTCACACACACACTCAAACTATCACTGAGTGAGAACGGAACCCATGCTGCTTGGACAGAAGTCAGGCAAGTTTACCACTAAAGCATGCTGCTTTTTTCTTCTCCGTTTTGTCGATCATTTGTTTTAAAGTGTGAAAACTCCAATGGGTTAACTATTAATACTTGCAAAGGTATGCTAAGACTACTGCATGGTGATGTTTTTAATCAGAGTGAACCTGCATTATGATTGTTGTTCGTGTGAAAAGATAGCATGCGGATATATAGAATAGGACATAAAAACACAGAAAAAATTGATTTTATTTATTTACTGCACCATTTATGTACACAAAAATACTCAAAAGTTAATACGAAATAAAAAACATACAACTGAATATCTACTGTGAGAAAGATTAATCTGATGCCAATAGAATGTCTCCTGCCGTCCTTGATAGTTTTCTCTGCATTAGCAGAGCATCAAAATCTCCAAATGGCTGAGTGCTGCTTTTGTATAAGATTTTCTGTATCATTGACATACTGTACATTTGGTAGTGATTACAAATCAAACAACCCTCATAAGGATTCCAACATGATACTGCAGTAAAAAAAAATAATAAAATGACTTAAATCCATGTATTAAACACTTTAAGATCATATAACTTGTGGAAACAAAGATTTAAAAATACATTGACCACCTGAAAAGTTGTGCTGGCCCCTTAAGGAAATGCAGATTAGAACATTTAGATGAAACACCAGCAGCACATTTTTGGTCAGTTAATTAGGTGCTGTTCAAATCTGGTTAAATTCCTCAAAAATGTGACTTTGTGACCTTACAATAAATCCTAAAATAAGCACACAGTCTTGGCTTTGACTTCGTCTGTCTTGGCCTCTGTTAGGGCAGGAATCACTTTGCAGTGCCTCCATCGCTTTCATGCCAAGGAATATTCAAGAAAGTTTATAAAATATGTGATTACGAGAATAAATTATAGTTACGAGGAAAAAAAAGTGTAACTTGACAGGAATAGTGGTAATATGAGGAAAATAATTATGTATGAGCATGAAGTCGGCGCTTGAGATTTTTCCCCCCACAAGAATAGTCACATTACCGTAATACGAGTATAAACTGTTTTACAATGACAACATTTGAGGATCTTATGGAACCAGAAATGTTGAGATTTCCCGACTTATATATACCGTAGCAGGTCTGAGGCTCTTGCATTTATATTTCTTTGGGAATTTTGACATTCACTTGTTAAAATTATGCTTACTTTCCCTCAACAAAATAAAACTTTATTCCAAGATTACACGTGATTTTTCCCTTGGAATTTTACTCTCTTTTTTTGTTTGTTTGGCCATTATAGTTATTCAGCATCTCTCACAAAATTGTATTATACCTAATAATACCTCTTTTCTCAAACAGGCACTTTATTAGACACTAAAAGTGCACACCTGTGGATAAACCTTTCAAGTTATCTACATCCGTATATACTGTCTTACCCTGTCATTGATGTAACATTGCTGTACAATATAGGGAAATAAAGAATTAGTGTGAGACATGCATAGAAACAAGAAGCAAGAGAGAACAATAACATTTCATTAATGTGCAAATGCATTGCGGTCCATTCAGACTCTCGGTAGAGTCAAGTCATCAAATGTGAGCCTTCTGGACCTTCAATGCACAGGTCACACTGGACCAGAGTACCGGAGCTTCTGTAAGCCACGGCTGTCACTGAACTATCTGAGGCATCTCGCTCCAGGCTTTGGCCTTCTTCTTGGCCAGAGCCATCCATGGTGGCTCATCCTGGGACAAAGACGGAGGCGGAAGACTGCGCTGAGATGCAGTCGATGGACCAGAAAGTGCTGGAACTCTTGAAGCTGGGAGTGGAGGGTTGATTCTTGATGAAAAAGGAGGCGAGGTGAGTGCCAGGCTCTGGGTCTGCGCTGGCTTGAATTCTGCAGAGGTTTTGGACAGAGCAGACGGGTTGGAAGTAGGAGGAGGTTTTATGGTAACTGGAACAGGAATAGGAGGGGATAAGGATCGATGGGAGGGGGCGGCCTGTGGTGCAGGTTTGGACGTGGCCAAAGGAAGTGGTGGTTTGGGGTTTACAGGGCAGGGAAGAGGCTGAGATTTAGGCGGTTGAGGTGGCACTGGAGTCACAGGGGACAGAGACTTCTTGGTCTCATTTTCTGTAGATGATGAAGGCTTACTGATCTCTGACAAACTCACTACAGGAAAGAAAAAACAAAACAAAACATTGTGAGCATTTCTGAAGAAAATGCAGGTGACTGTTGTTTGAAGAAATCCGTTGTCTTGTTTTCGTTTGGCCACAGTGTGTCATCCTTTTCCATGTAAGCCTATCTTCTACATCCTTCCCTCTAGCACCAACTGCCCTCTTGTTTTCCCTAGCTACATCTATCGACCTTCTCTTCAGTCTTCCTCGAGCCTGGCAGTTCCATCCTCATCAGCCTTCTACCAATCTACTCACTATCTCTCCTCTGAACGTGTTCGAACTATCGAAGTCTGCTCTCTCCATCTTTGTCTCCAAAACATCTAACCTTGGCCATCCCTCTGATGAGCTTATTTTTAATCTTATCCAACTTGATCACTCCTACAGCAAACCTCATCATCTTCATTTCCGCCGCCTCCATCTCTGCTTCCTGTTGTCTCTTCAGTGCCACTGTCTCTAATCCGTACATCATGGCTGGCCTCACCACTGTCTTATAAACATTGCCCTTCATCCTAGCAGAGACTCTTCTGTCGCATAACACACCTGACACCTCCCTCAACCTGCTTGGACCCGTTTCTTCACTTCCTTAGCACACTCACGATTGGTCTGGACTGTAGACCCCAAGTATTTAAAGTCCTCCACCCTCGCTATCTCTTCTCCCTGTAGCCTAACTCTTCCCCCTCCACCCCTCTCATTCATGGACATATATTATGTCTTACTTTGGCTAATCTTCATTTCTTTCTTTTCCAGTGCATGCCTCCATCTTTCTAACTGTTCCTCCACCTGCTCCCTGCTTTCACTGCAGATCGCAATGTCATCTGCGAACATCATGGTCCATGGGGATTCCAGTCTAACCTCATCTGTCAGCCTATCCATCACCACTGCAAACAGGAAAGGAGGTTAAAGGCTGGTTCACTCATTTATGTTGAGCACTACACATTTATATTATTTCATTTGAGATGAGGCCCGCGACTAAAATGAGTTCAACACTCGTGCTATAAGAAGTAAATTCAGTGCAGAAGAAGCTGACATCAATGTGTAAAGGATATCACCACATGGGCTCAGGAACACTTCAGAAAACCAATGTCAGTAAATACAGTTCGGCGCTACATTCATAAGTGCAATTTAAAACTCTACTATGCAAAGCAAAAGCCATTTATCAACAACACCCAGAAACGCCGCCGGCTTCTCTGGGCCTGAGCTCATCTAAGATGGACTGACGCAAAGTGGAAAAGTGTTTTGTGGTCCGACGAGTCCAAATTTCAAATTGTTTTGGAAATTGTGGACGTCGTGTCCTCCAGGCCAAAGAGGAAAAGAACCATCCGGACTATTATAGACGCAAAGTCAAAAGCCAGCATCTGTGATGGTATGGGGCTGTATTAGTGCCAATGGCATGGGTAACGTACACATCTGTGAAGGCACCATTAATGCTGAAAGGTACATACAGGTTTTGGAGAAACATATGCTGCCATCCAAGCAATGTCTTTTTCATGGACGCCCCTGCTTATTTCAGCAAGACAATGCCGAACCACATTCTGCACGTGTTACAACAGCGTGGCTTCGTAGTAAAAGAGTGCGGGTACTAGACTGGCCTGCCTGCAGTCCAGACCTGTCTCCCATTGAAAATGTGCGGCACATTATGAAGCGTAAAATACGACAACGGAGACACCGGACTGTTGAACAGCTGAAGCTGTACATCAAGCAAGAATGGGAAAGA
Source organism: Phyllopteryx taeniolatus (assembly GCF_024500385.1). Taxonomy (NCBI): domain Eukaryota; kingdom Metazoa; phylum Chordata; class Actinopteri; order Syngnathiformes; family Syngnathidae; genus Phyllopteryx; species Phyllopteryx taeniolatus. Next base: position 21,555,943 of record NC_084511.1, on the reverse strand, counting down.
ATTTCACCTACAAAGCTTCAACAATTAGCTCCAACTTTTTTGGAACGTGTTGCAGCCATAAAATTCCAAGTTAATGATTATTTGCTAAAAACAATAAAGTTTATCAGTTTTAACATTAAATATCTTGTCTTTGTAGTGTATTCAATTAAATATGTTGAACATGATTTTCAAATCATTGTATTTATGTTTAACAACGTCCCAACTTCATTGGAATTGGGGTTGTAGTTATGGTTTCCCTCAGAGGGCCGTTATGACTGTGAAAACCACATACATGTATAAACATCTCATCATGTTATTGCTTACAGTATGCACAACAAATAGATGGATCACTAGTTTTGGAATCTGAAGTCAAGGAAAACACAGTTCAACTACTACTGTGTTCAATTTATTTTCAAAAGGCGATTGGTAACAAAGAAAAAGTTTGCAATAGCTCAACACTACTCAAAGTGAAGATTACAATGTCAAATTTTGGTACATATTTTAGAATGAAAAATGCACACGAGTTGCTTTAGCTGACCAAATAAAATGATGTGGCAGCCTGGGCCTTGAGATTGGCACCTGTGCTGTAATGCATGTGTGTGTGTGTGTGTGTGTGTGTGTGTGTGTGTGCGTGTTTTCTGACCTCTTCCAGTGAATTCAGGTGTTTTGGTACAGAGTTCCTTTTTCAATGCTGAGCTGACGTACGTAGGCACTGAAGACTTTCTGTCTTGTTCCTCCTGATGATGACAAACAAGAGAAGCACATTCATTTGTATAAACAACTCAAAGTGTATGTTGATGTCAATCACGTATGCATATGCAGTGGAAGGGGCATGGGTGAGTCTAGGATCAGAGGTTGAGGGGTTTTGGGATTCAATGAAGGGGTGCTTAAAATCAGAACCCCACAAAATGGTCTGGAAACACCTATGGGGAAGGGGGGGAATTTGGGGACAAATTTTACTGCTCAAACAACGCGCGCGCACACTCACAAACACAATATTAAGCCTTACAAAACAAGTTCGCCATGATGAATATTGTTATAGAATTATGTTTTTAGAATGAACATTAAACTGGTGACTTACCTTCTTAACTGTCATCTCGTCCAGTGAATTCTCTTTATAGATCTTTTGTTTCTGTCTGGCCACGGAGATCCAGCTGGGACCGTCAGATCCAGCAGAAGCACCAGGTGCTGCAGCAGGCTCTAAACGGGCAACACAGTTGGTTTCATTCGAGCTTGTGTGCCAATGGTAATTTGGGCCCGACTGTGTGTATCTACCTGAGACACGCTTGGTTTTCACCCCAGTGTCCCCGTGGACATCTGGTTTCTTGGGAAGGGCAGGTTTGGTGCCCACTGGTTGACTTATGGAGGGTTTGAAACTGGTCGCCTCAGCTTTACAACTAACAGGCTCCACTGGAGGCTCAATGGGTGCCTAAAATGCGGGCACATCAAATGCCGTAAGAGGTACATAGTTCATAGCTGCATGGTGTATTTCCGCCACTAGGCGCCCCCAGATAAACACTGTAAACATTTCAGTGGGTCTCACAGTTCTCAGAAAGAATGTGTGCTTTATTATACAGTATTTATTTTTTTTTATCTGGGATTTATTCATAGTTAAGAATAAAAAACAAACCTCCAGAATGCTTAAACAGTTGTGCCAAAATAATCACTCTCTTTGTTACAGCTTTACAATTCAATGTCTTCAGCGCTATTATTGGCATAATACATTTTAGGACTTGTTAAGACATCATGAATAAGAGATTGGTTTGCACCTCTGTATTTTCCTCTTCCGAGCTGAAGCGGTGCAGAACTGCTGTCTTCCTCAGACGAACTCCAAAGGGAGAGTGGTAGTTTCCCTCTATCACAACAGAGCTACCTATAGATAGACAACAAGTACAAGAAAAATTTACTTTTAACAAGTTTTAGAAGATTAGACTCCTTTAAATGGGACATATTCTGGAAAACTTACATTTTTTTAATGCAGATATTATACAGGGTCTCTGGAGTGCCTGCCCACCCATCAATTGCAAAATGAAAACAACAAAATGACAAGTTGCTATAGTTTTTCTACAGCCAGCCCCTGTTACAACCACACTGTTACTATTTATCCTTTGTGTATTTTTACTGAGGAACGTCATAGACCATTTAAGGCACCTGGAAACCGCTATAAATTTTGAAATTGCATAGTATGTCTGCTGAGCGCTGCTGTGAATAGCGAAAGTCCGTGATTATTGACACCCCTGTAAAAGGTTTATAAGTGCCTATATATGGCACAAAATGGCAGCAAAGGACTTTTGTTTTTGTCTGTCAAAATGAAACTGGTCAACTATATCCTACAGTTCCTTGGCACCAAGATAGCAAAGCACTACTGTAGTCTAAATGAAACTTCTCAGTTCACTTCCACGTAGTTATTTGGAGTCACTCATGGTGTACATTCACCTGACTTCGGTGCAGGTACCGTGGGTTCAGTTCCCAGACAGTGATGGTGTGAATGTTAGCGTGAATACAGTGCTGTAAAAAAAAAAGTGCTGGTCCCCCTCTCAAATTCTTATATTTTTGCATGGTTTCCCCACTTCTTTGTTTAAGATCATCAAACAAATCTAAATATCAAACAAAGATAACCCAAGTAAACATAAAATGCTGTTTTTAAATGGTAATTTTTATTTATTAAAGAAAAAAAACATTCAAAGCTACCTGGCTGTGTGAAGAAGTAATGGACCCCTTTGTTAAATCATGAACTAACTGAGGCTGATCACATTTTTGGTCAAATGCTCACTGACCACATACAAGCTTGATTACCTCCAGACCTGATCGATCAAGAAATCATTTAAATAAAACCTGTCTGACAAAATGAAGTCAGCCAAAATGTTTCAAAGAGCTGCAACAAAATGCCACGATTCAAAGAAATACAAGAACAGACGAGAAATAAAGTAATTGATATCTATCAGTTTGGAAAGGGTTACAAAAGCCATTTGTAAAGCTTTAGGATTCCAGCGAACCACGGTGAGTCATTAGTCCAAACTTGAGTCCGATTGTGTTGCGCTCTGGCATGACCTTAAAAAGGCCATTCATGCTCGAAAACTGTCAGTTGTTGCTGAATTAAAACAATTGTGCAAGGAAGAGTGGGCCAAATTAATATATCTCCACAGAGATGAGAAACAACTAATTGCCAGTTACAGAAAATGCTTGATTTCAGTTGTTGCTGCAGAGGGTGGCTTAACCACTTATTAAGTTTAGGGGGTAATTACTTTTTCCACACAGGGCCAGGTAGCTTTGAACAGTTTTTTCCCCCTCCTTTTTAATAAAATCACCACTTAAAAATCTCTATTTTGCGTTTACTTGGGTTATTTTTGTCTGATAGATGATCTGAAACATTCAATAGTTCCCCACTTTAATGTTTAATATAAAAGAAAATAAGAATTGGTGGCGGCGGCCAATACATTTTCATGGCACTGTGTACTGACTGGCAACCAGTCCACGGTGTTGTCCGGATTTCACCCGAAGTCAGCTGGGATAGACTACAATTCCCCGCTACCCTGAACAGGGTTAGCTGTATAGAAAATGGATGGATGGATGGATGGATAGTTACTTGACACCAAAGTAATGCTTTTATGTATTTGTCCTGAGCCCATAAACAGAATAGGTAAGTTCTGTCTGCAAAAACGGAGGATAGCTTCCATAAAAAAAAAAAAATAAAAAAAAAAGAGATTAGCAATGGCTGAATTCATGAATGCCAAACTGCGAATATGTGGCTGTTCACTGAACATCCGTGAAGATGTCAGTCATGAAGGGAATACTGTGTATACATTTAAAGCACAGGAGACTTATTAAGTCTCCTCCTGCTTGTTCCATCATGTTTCCTCACCTTCTTTGGCTGCAACAGCTGAGGTTTGAGCTCTGAATGGCTCTTGGACCACAGTATTTGCAGGTTTGGCAGCAGTGCCTCCAGCCACTGTTGTTTTCACTAAGTTCTCCATCTGGGCATCCACCTGTGGGTCTTCCTTGGTGGTCGCCTCCACATCCCCATGTCCAGGCCCTGCGCTGGGGGTTGGCGCTGATGAAGAGGATGGGGTCTCTTTGTCTTCCCCACCAGAGAGAGATCTCTGCCAGGTGGGTGCGATGGTGAAGCAAACTTTGCTCTCATCGGGACCTTCGAGGGACTGGTTGGCGACTTCGTCCTCAGGTGAAGAAGGCATGGCTTCTTCTACAACAGCTGCTGTATCACAGATCTGGGTCACCTGCTCTTCTTGTATTTCTGTAACAGTGTCAGCGGCTTCTTCAACAGCATGTTGCTCTGTCGTTGAATTCGAAGAAGACACTTTGCAATCTTCATCGGTCGGAGACAGCTGAAAGGCAAAGGTTCTCGACTCGGAGTTTGGCGAGACAAGGTTCATGTGGACAGCGGTGGTTGCTGCGTTGGAGGTCTCAGTGGGGGTGTTGTTCTCAGCAGGAGGGATGGTCTCGGTGGGAGGGAGGGTCTCGGTGGGAATGGTGGTCTCTCTAGGAGTGACAGTCTCACAGGGAACCATGGTCTCTTGAGGAGTGATGGTCTCAATGGGAGTGTTAGTCCCACTGAGGGTGGTTGTTGTACTGAGAGCGAGGGCCTCGTTGTCTTGTGAAGGAGCGTGTGAAGACGAGGAAAAGGGTGATATTATTTGCTTTGCTTCTATTTCTTCTTTCATCTCCAGTACTTCTTCCCGCACCACATTTTCATCCTTGTCCAGGTCTGCTTCTTCCTGTGGTTCTGAATGTGGCTCTATGTGCTTTATGTCATCCTCGTCCTCCGCTCCACTCTCTCTCGCTTGCCTTTCACGGTCATTTTCGTTGGGAGACACTTGGCTGTCGGCTACCCCATCACATGGCTCTTGAGGTGTTTCACCATCACGTGTGCATTCTGCGTTCTTCATGGCATCAGCATGTTCTTTTTCCTCCGTCAATATGGATACATTACAAACTTCATGGCATATTTCATCAGGAAGCATGTCCCACTCTTCTTCTCCTGCCTCCTCTATCCAGTGTTGTTTTTCTTCTACCTCCTCTGCCACGCTCACCTCTTGACCTTCTCCCTCCGGTTCAAGATCTGTCCCCTTTTGTTCTTCCTCACTTGCCTCAGTTTCTTGCTCTTCCCAGTGGTGCTGTTGCTCTTCGGGTTTGACTTCTTGTGGTGCGTCGTACTCTCCTGTGTCCTCTAACTGGATCTGAAAGGGGAAACAAATTTGAATTGGATTGGCATGTAACAATATGTTTATTATTGTGGTTGAAGTTTGCAGTGATGTACAATAATTGGAAAAATCGTCTTATTTTTGTATAATTGCCGTATAATTTTTTTTAGCCATTTAAATCGTTAACAGCACTCTTTTCTGTGGTGTGTCTAATTTAAAGGACATTTTTGGGCCTTTTAAAGAATGTATTTCACATGTCTCTATTCTGTCGCTTTAAGTGTTAAAGATTTAAGTGCAATTTAATCAGGCAATTAGAATTCAGAAGGGAAGCAGTGTGAATCACACATGAAAACCATAGCAGGAAAGTAGGTAAGTCGTGACTGTTAAACTGCACGGCATCAATATTTGTCGCTAATATTTTCATATACTATTTTAGCAGCGTGAGGACTAAAAAAAACCCCTGTAAAATAGACAAAATTCAGTATGATGCAGTTTGCATTACAAACACAACAGTAAACATATATTGTTAAAGTAAATCCTTAATCGGAAAACAGCATTATTTTCTTTGTGAAGAATCTAAATACATACATTGTGTACAATTGCAATGTGAAGGTGTACCAAATGATGTATCTCTTGAGTGTTCAATTTCCCAAATTGGACAAACTTTGCACTTCCATGATGCACACTGTATTTTATCAATCATTTTGCCGACTGGTTAGAGCGTCAGCCTCACAGTTCTGAGGACCTGGGTTCAATCCCCGGCCCCGCCTGTGTGGAGTTTGCATGTTCTCCCCGTGCCTGCGTGGGTTTTCTCCAGGCACTCCGGTTTCCTCCCACATCCCAAAAACATGCATGAATTGGAGACTCTAAATTGCCCGTAGGCATGACTGTGAGTGTGAATGGTTGTTTGTTTGTATGTATGTGCCTTGGGATTGGCTGGCAACCACTTCAGGGTGTACCCCGCCTCCTGCCCGATGACAGCTGGGATAGGCTCCAGCACGCCCGCGACCCTAGTGAGGAGAAGCGGCTCAGAAAATGGATGGATGGATGGGTGTGAATGTGAGTGGAATGGTTGTTTGTTTGTATGTATGTGCCTTGGGATTGGCTGGAAACCAGTTCAGGGTGTACCCCGCCTCCTGCCCGATGATAGCTGGGATAGGCTCCAGCACGCCCGCAACCCTAGTGAGGAGAAGCGGCTCAGAGAATGGATGGATGGATGGATTTTGTATACTAAGGTGGAATAGCCTACAATGCAATCCGTTGTCATACTTCCCAATCCAATCAATACCAATCTAAACATCCATCCATCTGAGCCGCTTCTCCTCACAAGGGTCACGGGAGTGCTGGAGCCTATCCCAGCTATCATCGGGCAGGAGGCGGGGTACACCCTGAACTGGTTTCCAGCCAATCGCAGGGCACATACAAACAAACAACCATCCGCACTCACATTCACACCTACGGGCAATTTAGAGACTTCAATTAACCTACCATGCACGTTTTTGGGATGTGGGAAGAAACCGGAGTGCCCGGAGAAAACCCACGCAGGCACGGGGAGAACATGCAAACTCCACACAGGCGGGGCCGGGGATTGAACCCCGGTCCTCAGAACTGTGAGGCAGACGCTCTAACCAGTCGGTCATCGTGCCACCCAAATCTAAACAAATATGAGATAATGCTTTCTTTCCTGTGAATACATGTATCGGTGACATGTTAATGATTAAAAATATACATACACAACATTGACTGAATCTTTCTACGACAAGTTCCTCCTCTTCCACCTCCTCTTCCTCTTCTTTTTCATCATCATCTTCACTTTCCTCCTTTTCATCAACATGTAGAGAAGGATTGCTCAAAGTGGCTAGCTCCTCCTCCTCTTCTTCTTCCTCGCTGGACTGATCCAACAGGAGAGCATCACAAGGAGCAACTTGATGAAATGCAGGCTCATTTTTCACCTCTTGTTCATCTTCTGTCTCCTTTTTTTCTTCCTTTATCTCCAGGACAAGATCCTCAGAGTCCACACATGGAGAGCAAGAAGGTAGCGGTTTCTTTAGGGAGCTTAGCACTTCCTGTAAGAAGTCTCCCGCCACACCGTCCCCGAGTCCATCTTCTTCTCCCAGATCTGGTCCATCCATGTTCTCCTCTTTTTCTTTCACAAGTGAGTGATCCAGGAAGTCTATGTGGCCAGCAGGAGGCTCTAGTGTTGCTCTGAAAGCCAACATTTTGTTTTATTAGTAGGAGAAACCACAATAATACATTTAAAAAAATAAGGAAATTATGTTTAATCACCCGGGACTGTCCAGAGAGGAGCTTCTGGTACTGAGTTCGGGGGAGGGTGGAGGTTGCGTGTCAGCAGCTACCATCTCTGATTGACAGAGATGAGCGAGTGACAAATCCTCCTCTGCTTCCGACTCCTCTCCCTCTGCTCCCTGCAAGAAGAGCTGCTCGTTCTCGTGACATTCGTCCTCCTCTTCCAACTGTTGTTTCGGCTCATCTCCATTTGGATCTGGAGCAACAGGCAGAAACAGATGAAAGAGACAATAGAGGTAGATTTTAGCGAGAAGGGAGAGAAAAATAAAAGCACTAACCTCTTATCTTTTCTTCGTCTTGCGCCTCTAAACATTCTGGGAAGGGGATGCTCAACGATTCATCTATCCCATTGTGTTCCTCTGATTTAATCTCAATCCTCTGCATGGACCAGACACAAAGTGGCGTTAACATCATCAGTATACACAGTGAAATTATTGGTCCGGAGAGTAAGGAAACAAGCAAGATGCAAGTCAAAACTAGCAACATTCCTGTACACGGCTCATTCTTGGAGCACATCAAATAGAGTGCTGGTTTTCAAACAATGTGGCCCACGGAAAAAATCTGTTTGACACCCCTACACTGATTTTATAAGATGTGTATATTACACATACAAATACAAGAGTAAAAAAACAACAACCCATCATAATTCATTTTCTCCAAGCTCATGTGCAAAGGGCTTGATTGCCCTTTTCAATAGCCTTTAACTTGTATTTTGATTCGTAGGCATTAGTGTGCTTGAGCCAAGCAGAACTGAATACCAAACCGAATGATTCAATGTGCGCGGATTTGATTTTTAAAACAATAATTAACACTTGGAGCTCATTGAAAAATTAATGAATCACTTTAGTGAGTTAAGGGAAAATAAAAATGGAGGAGCTTTGAGGATCAGGCAGTTGTGCAAATAAAATGCATCTTTAAATTGCTGGGGTTAAAATTACAGTTAATAATCCAGACATCATCGTATACTTTTATTAAACATTTTTATTTTGTATTTTCTGTGATTTTAGATCGACTCCCATCAGCTCTATCTGTGCCTTTTTCCCCAGCCTTGTCTTTCTCACAGTTTGGATGCCAGATAAATTGGTCCACTATAAAACCCAAGTTAAATGACAGAAAAAAAAGAGCTTTTGTGAAAAAGATACCCCAAACCTGGGGTTAGGAACCAAAATGGGTCACAGTAAGTTTTTATTGGATAGCTGATTGTCACAGTAAAAATGCTCTAAGCTATTTTATTGATCTTCAAGCAAGGCAGGCACGCATCATTTTCAGCTTGTTGATGAGTTCACAGTTTGGCTCCCTGGCAGGAAGCACATTTCACTAGTACGAGAGATATACACAACATATTTGTGCTCTTACATTGGCGGGTTTCCTCCTGTTGCAGGCCTTATGTCTCAGGCCCAGCTTGTGTTTGGCAGCAGAGTTATCCAGACAGCCAAAGGGGCTGGCAGGCTGACTGAAATCCCCCGGAACTGTCACCAGGGGACTCACTGCTCTGCTGGAGGCAGCACATGACAACTGGGAAGAGAACAGGAAAAGTACTTCAATCTTTCACTTCATTTACAGTATTTACTCATCCATCTTCTATTAGTACCTGTCCTCATAAGGGTCATAAAGGTCATGGGTGAGTCTTCAATAAATCCAACATTTATGTTTTGTGAATGTGGAAGGAAGTTCCCAGAGAAAACCCAGGCAAGCACGGGGCGAACATACAAAATTCACACAGAAAGGTCCAAGCCTAGATTTGAACCTGGGAGCTCTTGAACATAATCCAGACATGCTAACTACAAGGCACAACACTCTGCCTTTATTTCTTAAAAATTATTCATTCATTGGCACGTTGGACGACTGGTTAGCACATCTGCCTCACAATTCTGAGGACTGGGGTTCAAATCCAGGCCCCGCCTATGTGGGGTTTGCATGTCCTCCCCGTGCCTGCGTGGGGTTTCTCTGGGCAGACTCTAAATTGCCCGTAGGTGTGAATGTGAGTGTGAATGGTTGTTTGTTTATATGTGCCCTGCGATTGGCTGGCGACCAGTTCAGGGTGTACCCCGCCTCCTGCCCGAAGGTAGCTGGGATTGGCTCCAGCACGCCCGCGACCCTAGTGAGGATAAGCGGTGAAGAAAATGGATGGATGTATTCATTCATTAGGCACTGTGAATAAAGGGTCCATATTTCAGTGCTATGCTATTTACAGAAACCTATAGATGTTGTTCACATAAAAAAAAAAAATCTTAACCAATATCTTGGAAAAATGAAATTTAAATACCAACTGTAACCACAATGTTGTCTGCCATTGTTTGAGATTAGTTCCAGACAGTGTAGCTCACATCACACGAGTCACTGACATGTTGTGGCTTTGCAAAGGAAACTTCCCACCATTAAATGATGGTTGGTTGGTGTTGAAAAGTTAAGATTCTTACTTGAATGATGAAGCCTGCAGATAGGAAACCAAAATGGAAATAGAGCATGACTGTGTGTGAGTGTGCCCAGCTGTATAAATATTAGCTGTGCTTTATACGCAGCACTAACACTTGTGGTGTTGATTACAGATGCTGTGCTCTGCTCCACCAAGAGAAGATTTCGGACTTGGACAACTTCCAAGAAAAATAAACTAAAAATAAAACTTTCAACCAAAAAAAATCTTCAAAAGTCAAAAGTGCGTATTATACATAAGTACAGTAAAATTTCCAAAATTCATTCATAGTAAAATAAGGTATCAGAGTAGATAGACTAGTTTTAAATCTTGTGATTTATAAGTTTACATCGTATTAAAGTTCACATTTAAAATGTTATAATTCATCTACTCTTATATTGTGTGTAAATAATGAGGCTGTGACGCACACCAGTCTTTAGTTTTTATACTGTGGCTTGACAGAAGTATTTCCCACAATTTTCGATTACCATTCACATTATTACAACTATTTATGGTATTAGGGGAATAATTGACATAAAACAGCATTTTAACAATTATGCAACGGCGCTAAGCACGCTGGGAAATCTTCTGATAGCGAGCCACCATGTTTTAATGATGGCGTCACTGTGGCGGCTGGCTGTCAGAGGATCTCCCAGCGTGCCTAGTGCCGCTGTGTAGCTCTTAAAATGCTGTTTTAAGTCAGTTAGTCCGCTAATCCCATAAATAGTGGTAATAATGTGAATGTTAATCTATTTTATGTGTGGTTACTCCCCCTCCACATCTTTATTTTTGTCTTAACAATTATTATTATTATTATTTTTTATTATCTTGCACCAGGAGTTAACATGTTATCTGGGCACATGACCTCTCTAGCTTTCAGTACATTATGCAAGCTGGCTGTCATGACAATGGTAACGCGAGAGGTGGAAAATACTTCCGCAAACCCACAGTGTTAAAACTAAACACTAGGGTGCGCCACAATAATACTGTATATACATTACTAAAGAGCAAGTAAACCTTACTATTAATTATAATAATGATCCGACCTAATTTGATCATATTAGGAGGGGATCACCACTAACATTTTTGCATATAAATATATCAATGGATAGAAAGTCATGGGTGCACATTATACGTAGGAAGAAGCCTTTTCCTGATTTTTGGAGTCAATTTTGGTGTTGAGCATTACACTCGAGAGCGTATTATACATTCTGGTATGACGCTAGGTCCTGACCGACTTTTAGTGACTAAGGACATACACTACACAATTTGTGTCGCGCTTGAGCTCACTTGACACTTAGTCCAGTTTATCTAGTGTGAGTGCTCTACAGAACTGGACAGTATACAGTATCGTTAAGTTCGGTAGACAGCGTCTCCTCTGGCAGAAGAGGTGAGCCAGGTTCTTGAACGTTTGGTGAAGAACACGCACAGAAGAGGGGGCGGATAGCCTGCACAAGTCTGAAATGGTTCACCAAATTCATGTGTGTAAAAGGAGCATTTATAGTTATTTTCTAGCCTTTTGTGCACGTTTTTTGCTAACCATTTGGGGTTGTTTTCGGCAACAACAAAAAAACGCCCACACTTGCTAAAACAGCTTAAAGTGCATATCATTAAATATACATACGTCTGCTGAATGCACTTTGAGTGCACATTAAAGGCAGTAAAGTTGACTTGTTATTTTTAAGACACTTGTCAACCATGTTGAATGTGGATCTTTACTATGCCATAGATCTAAAAATAAACTTGTTTAGCCCATTAGGCTTGTTTAAGTGCTAAACAACGATCATCACACAAGGTCAAGAGATTGGCAAATGAAGTATAAAGAGTGTGCTTCAAGGCAAAAGAGATTTTTTTTTAAGGGTCTGATCATGTCGGAGAGATCAAGCTGAAGAGAGAAGGAGGTCAAACAACATGAAGGGGGCTTTTAGAGTAACCACAAGTAATTAAACTGAATCATGAGATTTTTTTTTCCCATCCTAGTCACAAGGGCAATATGTCAATAATACAAAGCTCTGCTGCTCAGCCTCAAGCGTCCTCCTGGTTTTCATAAATCACAACGAATCCTATGCCGCTGTCTTGGATGGATTTCCTGGCCTACATTTAAATACCTGACTTCCTTCTGCAAAGAATTAACTTTCTTTTCTAGAAAACGTTGCATTTAACTGGATCAAACTAGTGACTTAACTCTGCTTAGAACCATGTCAAACACTGGTGGAGGGTTGATGACCAAGGCATGTTGAGCAAGCCACCTTGCAGCTCTCTGTATACAGAAGAATCAAATGTGAGCCTGTTTGAGAAAGAGCGCCAGCAAATCTACAATAGAATGGTGCAAAAAGAAATAAGCTGAAGTTGCAATGGCCAAGTCAAGTGTCTACACCTCAAACCAATTTAAAAGCTGTGGCAGGACTTTTAAGAAAACTGTACATAAGTAAATGCTTATAAACATCAATGAACTGATGTAATTTTGTAAAGAAGCGCAGGCCAACATTTCCCCAAAACAATGCGATGGACTGAAAACATCATACAGAATATGAAAACGTCCAGTTTTCGCTCTTAATGGAGGTTTTAATATTTACCTAATTCCTTCCTGGTGTGGTTCCATGTTGTGATAGTAAATTGTCCATTGCCCCACATAAGTGTAAACTGGCTTTTAAGAGCACATTGTCTTCAACAGGGGGTTTCGTTTCTACGGCCGTGAGGTACCCTGAATTTATATGTAAACCAGAACAGGCCCCAATCCTATGCTAGCCCAGTCGTAAATTCATTCTCACAGTAAATCTATCTTTTCAAAACACTACTAGGTCATACATAAAGCAATCAAATGAAAAACAGTACGTCCCGTGGTAACGGAACGTGCCCTCTTGTTCTGCGTGATGATGTTATCATTCGCAGCTGTATAAAAAGTAGTTTATCAAACAATGCTCATAACCTTGAAACTCAGTGGCGGGCAGTGCATTTTAGACTTAACTTAAGTGACCTAATCCACCTCTTCATATGGCCACGATCTCATCACAATTTTCCAAAATAATAATATGAAAATACAAATTTAACTGTGCGTAGCGTTACAGAGAGAGCGAGGCATTTCACGTATTTGGGATGAATACCAGTATTGCAAAAGCGAGAAACGCAATTAACCGTTTTATCTTCCCATACATCACCTCCAAACAACTCTAAACCTCTACACGAACAACATCATTTGAAACTGTTCACAATCAAGATTTACCTAATAACATGACAAAAACATTAAAACTTTAAAATACATCGTACTCACGTTGATTATTATTATTATTACGCTCATACTGATTATTTATAGATCACAAAATCCATCCTTCTTTCTTTGCTTCTCAGAGCTAGTTAGTTAACTGTCTAGTCTGAGCTCGCTAGTTGTCCCACCATCAAAATGCTCAGTTTTTTTTGAAAAGTTTGCCTTGAAAAATAATTTTTAATAATGTCCGACACAAGTTGGTTTTGTCTTCCGTCACCCGTTGTGCGAATTAGACTCGACGAACAAGCTCTGATCAACCAATCAGAGGATGGAAAAACGCAGACGCCATTCTAGGCCTGCGAGAAGGCCTTGTTTGATGAATATGAAAGACAATTGGTTATAAAAAACAAAAAAAAAAAAAAAAAAAAAAAGGTAGTGTGTATGTGTCATGGGCCAGCATTGCCGATTCTGAAGGCCCTGGCCAGGTTACATTGACATGGCAACACATAGTAGTTGAAATATGATTAAGCAAAAACAAATCTAACATACAGCACTGGGCTGGGCAGACGAGACATGCTATAAAATTAAGATAACAGACTATAGGACATAAATTCATCTAAGTTGTAGATGTAGATCAGTGCTTCTGATAGCAGCCCTGACTGCACACCACTGTTGATACTGCATACGTTGGAACTGTCATAAACCAAGAAACACACGTGTAAAAGACGTGTAAAAGTTTAAGAATCCAAGGTTGAGTGTCTGTGCCTGTCTCTACGCTTACCTGGTCTTCATCACTGTCTACTCCCTCCAGGCTGATGGAGCTGTTCCTCTGAGTCTGATTCTGAAAGACACAGGTGGAGAGAAAAGAAGTTATGCATTTGTGAGTCTAAACGGCGATTAGCTGGACCCTGAGGTGGGACACCCGTGTGCATGTTACCATAGCTACATGTGGTGACGTGTACTCAGGGGGGCTGCAGGGTAGACCGTCGTCCTCCGACGTGGTGCCGGCATCTTCTGCCCTCTTCACGCACATCAGCGATGGAGGAGAGCCCAGTCTGATGGCCTGCTTCAGCTGGAGCTGCAATTCCACGTACACAACATGCTATATTTGGTTTTTAAATCCCAGTGTCTACTTTTTAAAAGTACAAAACTATAAAATTGTGTGTATATATATATACATGCATGCAAGAGGACGGTAAAGGGACAGCAGTCTCGTTAGGTTATAAAGTACCTGAAAGTGATACTTCAGTAAAAGTATCTTAGCGGCAGAAAATAACTTTGGAAGACGTTTGTCACCTTGTAGAGCCTCATTATGTTGGGATCTGTGAGCTGAAGTGCCGGAATGCGGCAGCCATTTTGCATTCACACAACAGCAGACAGCAAAATAAATAATAATAAATAGGTTCTTTCCTTCTCCAACAAAATCTAGTAGAAATTTGGTTATGCACAGTTTGTGTATTATGTCTGCTACTTTTCTGGACAAACTGTAAACTTCCCTCTGGAGGTCATTTTGATTCAATTAGAATTGTCAGAGAGGTATTAAGTTAACAATACCATTATTATTGTTACTGTGCTGCAGTGGAGTACAATTTATAGCCTATCTTACAAAGAGCTGATTCATATATTTATGAATATGATGTCCCTATCCAACAACACAAATAGATACCTCTCAGAGGGGTGCAATTTTATTTATGCACCACTGCAAACTACAACCTTAATAACTGAACTATTGTTAAAGGAATGAAAACATAACCATGACCCTAGTGAGGAAAAGAGTTAACAGAAAATGGATTGATGGATTATCAAGACATTGTCGCATTGGAGTCAAACAGATTGTTTTTTTTTGTTGCTAGTTTCCCTAATTATGGGACTAATAAAGGTTATCTTTGTAAATGCAGTGTGTTTGTATTGGATCCCACTAGCTTATGCTGGCGTTTCAACAGTTCTCAATTTGGCTCCAGATTTTTTCAGGTTTTGCTTGAGTACATGCAGTGGAATGATATCGTATCGCTTTCTTTATCAATTTAAACATTGTAAGAGGTAACAAACGACTGTTGGAGAGTGCCTTGCTATGTTTGTAGGACAGTTTCATTGGTGTAGAGTATGATTAACAGACAATGATGAGCTCATACAGTCACTACAGAGGGGTAAGTGTTTAATTTTGGAAGTGTGCGTGTGTGTGCGTGTGCGTGCATGCGTCTGTTTGCCGGTATCACAGAAACTAAAACTAGCATTACTTTATCTGCTACATGTTTCTCTGCTGTAGTCAGTCAGTGATTCGTTATCAAGGTGTAAAACAAATACTGCAATGTTTTTTTTTTAAATCACTTAAACTGCTTTAGGGATATAAATAATAACATGCATATGGTGTCACAGTCTTTGCATTGAAATAACCTATCTGTACAAATTCTATCCCAGAATTAAGTAAAAGTAAATGCAAACATTTGTTCAGCGAATATCTAACATACTCTTGTTAACGAAGCCTGAAGCTAGGGAAGCATTGTCACGCTGTGTTTATAGACACATGGATTCTGATGAAAATTGTGTATATTTTCCATTCCTTTATCATACAGGATTTAGATCCGGGCACATGAATATTTATGTGGTTATGCCATTAGAGAAAAGAGGAAAACTATAAACACAAGTGCACGATACAACAATAATTAATCCAAAATAATAATTAAAAAAAATATTGAGTAGATACAAGTTTTGGGATACATCATGAACCCAAGTACTTTTCGAAACACAAACATAAAAATAAAAGTTTGACCTCCTGGTTAATGTGGTGGGATGGAGGAAACAAGGCCACTATGTGGGTGGCAAAATGTGCAATCTTTATGCAGCTTGCGTGTTACATAATATGTTTACACTGCATTTGGCTCCTCATGTATCAAAGCGACCACCCAATGCAGAGTTAAGTTCAAGAATTCCCCCTCCCCTTTCATATTGAACTATTTTACACATTAACTGATGATGTTAAATTGCATTGACTTTTCTGCAAAAAATACTTTGTGATGGACACTATGTGAAACAGGAGAACATTGTCAAATTCCTTGAAGAGGTTTCTTTGTGTTGACAGTTCAGAGGAGCGGTTTAACTGGGGGTCAGTCTGTATTCGTCTGACGTCTTCCTTCTGTTGCCATTTGTTGTGAGACACATTGTTCTGTTGGTATGCTCTCTTTAGCATCCTTAAAATCTGTTTGGACACTTTAGTTTAAGGTCTGACCGCCTGGAATTTACAGTAGAATAAGCATATCAAGATGCTAGCACACTACAAACACACACAGTATATAAGTGACGTTTAGTGGTTTGTCATTTTGTTACATTCCAATCCCTGAGGTATAATCATGATAACATGAATGGGCTCCCCCCACCCTTAAACGTATGCCTACAATTGTTTTTTTATGACTGGAAAAGCCTGAATATCAGACCTTCTTGGTGAAGGAATTGCCTTTTTGAGCTAAACATTGTTTATGGCTGCTTGGCGCATCATTGGCTCAGTTAGTCACTGGTTAAACCCCCACCCCCCCAAAAAAATCCCTCAAAGTGACGCGTGCAAGTATACCTGAAGAAATTTCACTTTCCCATGAATGCTATCCTGAGAAGCCCCCAGAGCCTCGTTGGCCTCCGACGAGTCCGAGACAAAGACAGAGTCGTGTGACAAGGCCTTACTCCCCAGGCTAATCTTTGACCTTTGGAAACAGGAAGTGGGGAGAAAATAAAAAAAAGTCTCACCAAACAAGACAAACAGTTTTTCCCACACACACTGTCAATCTCACCAGTGAAAATGAATTGGACCCACAGCAGGAAGTGGCAGTAACTCTGTTTTTTTAAATTTTTTAAACAAAGGAAATAAGGACTGTTCCGAGGAAGAGATGCTCCACTACTTAAAACAAAAACAGGAAAAAGCAGTCCTCCATTGAGATGAGACAGGACGATCAGGAGATGGACACTGTCACCCAACAGATGTTTAGTCAAGCAATACGTAGGAAAATAACACTTCACTTGACAGTGACAAACACTGTGTTGACTACTTTTGTAAGTTCTCCCTCACAAACATAAAACATGTACCTGTGAGTATAGATTTAGATCATTTATATAAATGGAACAGTTCTAAAACAATTCCAGCTCAATTTAGTTGTAGAATATTAATGTCCACGGGTTAATATTTGAAATGTCTTATTTTATTATTGAAGAAACATTGTAGTTTTTCAGCACGTGTAATACGAAATTAGCACATAAACTAGAAATCTGTCTGAATGTGCGTGGGATCTTAACCCATGCTACCTTAAAAACCATCTTGTATGGAATACTAATCGATAGATGTCCATTCATAACTTATTTTTGCAAGGTTTGTAACCTCATCTTGCAAAAATGCATTTCTAGGATTGTATAACAAGAGTAAACATTTGTTTTTGTTAAGAACTGTAAATGAGGTCCACTGCTCCTTGCACGCAGAGAAATAAGCCTTATTAATATCCTTTGGGCGAGAGGCGGGGCACACCCTATGGATTTAGAGTCTTGAATTAACTGAAAATATCTCTTTTGGAAAAGTGGGAGGACGCCAGAGTACCCAGAGAAAACTCACGGAAGCACTGACGGAGCATGCGAACGCCAGAGAGTAGGGCCAGAGCAAAGATTCAAACCCCAAACTGTGAGACGGACATGCTAACCACTATCTCACCGTGCTGGCCTCCTTGTCAACATTCTGAGTAAACTTAAGGAATATATTTATCATCTGAATATAAACCAGAACTGTATTACTATTTGACTGTCATGATGACACTTTCAGCAAAGTCATACTGTATGAGCATGAACATGACCTTACCCTCTCTCTTTCTCCGAGCGCCTGAGAGTATTGTTTTCGGATGTTTTACTGATACTGTCACTCGACTGGCTGCCTTTAAGCTCTGCGTGATCTCCCGATGGCTCCTTTTTCTTCTTCCTTGCAAAGAAGTTTTTGAAAGTCTGGAACTTGGACTTCTTCTTTCCTGAGGGGACACATGCGAGCAAGTTTGAAATACACTTGCAGATTTGTGCTCCCCTGTTAGTCGTCTACTGACTCATTCAGAAAAAAATACCACAATGGTTATCTAATGAGATAATTACACACTCAACATCTTTATACACTTGCAACATATGAAGTACAGTTCCCGCAATTTACCTGTTGGCTTGAATAACCCAGGTAGGCACCTGAGGAGAAACCACATGTGCATCCTGGTCCACACAGAGAAGCACATAAAAACAACACACACACTTGTAAAGGTTTTCCCCAAGTGACTGCAGCCCCATTAGCACTGCGGTGGAAAACTCAGCAACTCTTTTATACCTCGTTAAACAGCCACAAAGTTCTTTCAGTCAGCAAGGCACTTATGTGGAGGGCGGAAAGGGTTAAGTGTAAGGTTATGAGATTTCACGACATAATGAGAGAATTGGCAATTTCAGGGTTGTGCCCTGAGTTAATGTAATGAAAATTAAAAAAAATTTAAATTTTTTTTTAACTATACCAATAGCTATTTTTAAAATGATTTTATTTAATGAATTGTATTTACTATCAATTAATTTCAATTATTGATAGCGTAATTCTAACTGTTTCACATTATAAATACCAGTAGTTGTTGGCTCCAGGTGCAGTTTTAGATTTGATCATGGAAATTATATTTAATAGCCTAATTAGAAGTGTAACCAACATGAAAACCACAGAGAGCAAAAAGAACCAAGACACCAACTTTGGCAATAGCCCAATTGAACAATTTGGACTGTCATGATGAAGAAAGAAACAACTAATAAAGACAGGTCCAACAAGTGGACCAACGATATCAGCAGCAGATTAAGACCTACACATTTTGTGAGCTGTAAAGAAAGACCTTAAAATAAAGTACAAGTCTCTGGAATTTTGGGTTTTATGGACTGATGACACAAAGATTAACCTTCAACAAAGTCATGGAAAATTGGGAGAATGAAAGGATCTGATCCCAAACATACAAGCTCATCTGTGAAACACAGTCACGGTTTGGGCTTGAGCGGCCTCTTCTGGGACGGGCCCATTAATCTTCAACCCTGTAAAGCATGCATTTTACTTGCGAAAGAGCAAACTGCCGAGTGTCTCTATGGCGATGCACGAATCGGTGGTGACTCGAATTGGCATTTGAGTCCGCTGAAAAAATAGAAAATGGCAAATCTGAATTTTCAGATTTGAATCCTCATGAATCAAAGAATAACATACTATTTATTTTATTCTTACAAGAGCCACAATGCTGCCATGCTGTATTTACATACAAATATAAATATATATATATATATATATATATTTCATGATTTTTATCTTTGTTTACTGGCCAACGCCATTTGAACTTACTGTCCATAGTTTCTGCGAATGTACGCAGATGTAAAACTCTTCTGAGATCTCTGCATAAAGTTTGTTTAAAACATTATTTTAAAAAAGATCTCAGCGGAAGGAGGCGTCTATTCGCCTAACCCCGAGGAGTTGTACGGATATTCATGGCAACGCCATAACCGCAGCCGAAAAAGAAGCCATCGCCGAGTTAGAGAAAGTTGATCCACCACAGCGTGTCAGATAGCCAGCCTGCTAACTAGCCCTGGTTAGGTAGTCAATTAGCTAGCTAGAAAGGAAGCAGCTGGTCCAAGGCAAAGGGGGTTAACGGCACAGACAGGTGCAAAATCAACCCGGGTTTTTACCTATGGCCAAGATACAGCGAGGGATCCTGGTTAAAGTAAGACTTTTTCACCTAAAAAGAAGAACTTTTCGGGAGGGAGATGCGGCAAGATGGATTTTTCATTTGTTGGACTATTCTAGTAATGATTCGATTCTGATTCGGAAGTCATTCATGACTGTCAATACAAATAGCGACTGGGGATTTAGAGGGCCAGTCTGAGCCCTAGGTGTCACCATCCAAACAAACAAGGGGAAAAGGCTGTGTTTAAAGCCTGGAAAAGCATCCATCCCAAAGGTAAAACGCAAAAGCGCCGATGGGTCGTAGGCTCGATCGCAACTAAATATTAAGACTTATTTAGTTCAGTCTAATTCAAGTCTATCTATTCCCCGAATTTGTCTCACTTAAAAAGGTGATGTGTCATTAAAAACCAAGTTGTGTTCTAACTTGTGTAACAGATGCAGATGTAGACACCTGGAACTGTTGATCCCATCTCTCATATTCATCTTTTGATGTGAACCCCAAATATCTTCAGACTACAGCTACAGCAAAAAATGCATGAATTGGCCTACCTCTTCCATTTTTTTCTCCTCACTTTGGTGAGGCGTTAGGGGGGAGAGAGAAGTGGAGTATAGGACAAAGACAGCCTACATGCCTGCCGAGTCTGGTACATTACATAGTTTGTCATAGTTAATTGCAACTAAAAAGGCCCTTAGAGACACCAGAGCTCAAAGTTCTTTTTCAGTAGGCTGGAAACCCGCAAGTCAAGAGGATATTTAAAATTAATTCAGAAAGTCGAATACTGATATTTAAATCCATTTGAATTCCAACCACTATTTAGATGATTTAGAGTATTATGCTGGGGTTATAAAATATTTTACATGAATCACATTTTACTTGTGTGAGTCATATAGCAGAGATCCTTGAGCATTCCTTCAAGCCTTAATCAAAGTAAATTACAGCTGAAAATATGTTCGGAATCTGAGGACAGGAGGTGCACATTTGGCCTGAGAATGCCTCATTTAGTATTTGACACAGTTTATATAATATTAATTTAGTGAGCTGCCTTGATGTCACACATGGAGGACTTTATTTTTCCCACTCATTGTTTTATATTTAGGAATGTTGGCAACTAATTCTCATTTCCTTTGTCTGACAACACAAAGTGAACAGCTTTAGCTTTACTTGAAGAGCTTCCAGCCTGCTCTTCATGAGGCTTCAGAGGCCTTTCTGCAATACAAACATAAGAGTCAGGTGAAAACACAATTGGGTACTTATATTGTGCTATTTCAGGTACAGAGGGGACTGCTACTGTAATACAATGGAAGGTCAGATTGACTAACTGTAGGGAAAAAAACGTGATATTTTACCCAATTACAGTTGTTGCTTCACTATCATTACTTGCACACATAACAGTACATGTTATCATTTAGTATAATGGGAACTGACCAATAGCACATGCAGTGGGAAAACGGTGACCTTTTCGAGAGGAGGAAAAAGAAAGATGGTAAAGCACATCAACAGTAATGTTGCATCAGCATTTGTTAGGAGTGAAACTATGAGTTCTGAGAGCTGTTGACCTCATGCCTTTTAAGCACCTGGAAGGACAAAACGTAATGAACAAGCAGCCGGAGAAAACACTATCATGGATTTACGAGTTCTAAATAAACACTCGTTTCTTAAAAACAAAATTGAATCCACAGCAGTTTCCCAATGGGAGATAAGTCATCTGTTTAGAGACATCACTGGAACCAAGCTGAACACAACAGCACTTTGAATGTGAGGAGTACACAACACGCTGCTTCCTTGTTACAATCATATCATCAGCGTGTGATATCTGTGTAACAACAGTGTGATTTGCTTGGGCATGTGAGATAATCTTAGCTTTCTCCGCTTCTTCATTTCCTGGTGGCAGCAGCAGTGAGGCCATTGGCATATCTGCAACGGCCTCATAATCTCTGGTGTGTGTGTGTGTGTGTGTGTCACTGCCAAAAGGTTCCTTTCCAAGACACTGGCACAACAATTTATGTACACATTACACCCTTCTGCAAATATCTCTCTATCTTTTTGGGTAGTCTTGAGTGCAACCTCCAAATTTAAAAGTTGTGAAATTCAAATTATTTTCTAATCACATTAAATTCTGGGGGGAAATACACCTTAAAAGTAAGAAAATATATATCTAAAATTTTTTTTTATTTTAAATTGCATATGACTTCCACAAATCTTGACTTTGCATATTTTGTGAGACTTCAGTTCAGTACTAACAACAACCATTTATGGGACAAAAAGAGCTACGATTTTGTCTTTTGTAAAATAAAATATACAGCATAACCATTAAAACAGGAGTCAGATATAACTTATAGTACGTTGTGTTCAGTGACTATATATACCTGAGCAGTCTTCCGCGACCTCAGCAGGCTCCTGATTGGCCATCGCATCTGGAGGTCCTGATGCCATGGCGGCAGGGTCACTGCTGGAAAAGAGACAATGACATCAATGAGCATGATGAGCCTTCACGACTACTGCAGTGATTTATTGAGTCAACGTGACTATTTTAATAAATGTGTATTTCATGCCATGGGGACTAACATTAATATGTATTATAAATATATTTGACTCTCCTGGGGCTGTATGAATTCTATTCGATCTTCATTCATTATTCCTCATATACTGTAGCAGTCTATGCACTTGCAAGGGCATCGGACTCATATGATTACAATGTGATTCAAGTGTAACTCTGTTGTGGCGGTGACTAAACTATTCTCAGTTACGACAAGGAGCTTCTATTTTTACTACAATCCAAGAACCTCAAACAAACTGCACAATCAAGTTCAAATGATTGCTCAGAGGCATCGGAGCTAAATTTAACATCGCCTCCCGCTGAAGCCCATGTAGCTCAACATGAAAATGGGAAAATATGTGCTGCAGTTTCTTTTTTAACAATCAATCATCTAAATACAGAAGGTTTTAAGCCAAGTGAGAGTACTGCTGCAAAGATGTTGCACTGGTATCTCACGGAAAGACTATTTGGACGCTGGACCATTACTGTTATAGTTTTTAGTTTATTGACATCAGAGAGAAATTGTCATGTCAGGATAATGTTGTTGTTTTTTTACCATTTTCTCGATTAGTTTGTTTCCCAGGTACTTGATATTTTATCATTTTACGAAGGCCCAAGAACACTTAGACCCCAAGTGGTGCTCACAAACCTTCCCTTTTGCCCTGGATGAAATTTTTACTGCAGTCCACTGTTTGTCACCTTTCACGACAGACACATCACTAGTGCATTTCCATGATGATAAAAAAATGTAAACATTTTCTCCTTTGTTTGGAAACGTTTCATACACTGATGACAACATTGTCAGAGCGATTTTGGAAAATTTTCAATGTCATTTACACCTGCCACTTCAAAAAAACATTTTCAGCGTTTTGGGGGAAATGACATCTCATGTTTTGAAAAACATCTTTTAAAACCATTTCTACAAAATGTGTTTTCAGGCTCCAAAACACCATTTTCTTGTACAGGAATGGCTAAATCTGCACTTTTGACCTGTTTTCAGTTTAAAACGATGTTGCATTAAAAGCCCAATTGCTCCCCCCCACCACACACACACACACCTATACACAGCGTTAGGGTAATTGGCTTTCGCTTTGGCCACTAGTATCAGTTATCCGCCAACATTCTGCAAACAATACCACTTTGTGTGTGTTGTGCAGAAAAGCCGATTCGAATTTTGCACACCAAATGTCTTTAGTACCGTCAGATAAGAAATCCACAAGGTTTTAAAGCCTTATTTTCTGTGGAAATGTCAGGGAGCTGGGGATCTAAATGACTGACCTTCGCCCATTTCCAAAGCTGGCTCCCCATGGAGACATCCTCCGCTTCATCTATGAGAAAGATTTGGGACGATGAGGAAGGACGATAGAAGAGAAAAACAAGAACAGAACGGATGAGGTCATTCATGAAAAGCAAAGGGACTGACAGAAAATGATCTTATGAGAAAACAGTGGGAACAAATATGGGAGAAAGCGTGCAAGAGGAGAGGGGGGGGGGGTCAAAGATTTGGTTGTGGGAAAGAGCAACATGAGGAGAAAGAAAAGCCAGTTAGATAAACGGATGATCAGGATAAGGAGAAGGAAAACAGACTTACAGTAAACAGAGAGAGGCCTTCCTACATCAATCACCAGTGTATTTTTTTAACCAAACATGGAAAAAAGACCACTGTAGCCCCTTACTAACTGAAACTTAAACAAACATACAAACCTTTTATAGCCTTTTTACTGGATTCCGAGGCGTAACAGACGGAATGGACTCGGTGTATATGAGTGTGAAGTTTAAAGGTCCCCAATGTCATCAAAATCTTTTTTTTTTTTTTTCCACTGCTTTATACATAACATGAGTCTGTGACATGGTTTAAGTTTGACATTTAAGGTATGGTATTTATGTAGAACATACAGAGTGCCGAATGTACTTTTTCAAAGAGGCCACTGTCACAAAAACAATTAAAAAAAACAAAAAACTAAAAAACATAAAAACATCCATTCATACATGCTCTTTGTTGTATGCAGCAGTTATAGAAAAAGACAAGGTCTGGAGTCTCCCTTCACCAGTAGATCATAGATGTTGTGATCACAGCGTACATGACGTCACTCCTGTTCGCCGAAAGCCAAGTTCAAAGTAAACAAGCAAATGTAGCGGCCGTTGGGGAGCAACACGCGTACATACACATACAGAAAGAATGTCTCCACTCTCCAGTTCCATCTAGCTTCGCATCGCTCCTCAACTCGTCCGCGCCACTTTGCCGACGCTCTTCGCTGAGCTCAGCCCATCCGCCATCCATCCAGTCGTAGGGCACCATCGTCCAGTCCACCAGCTCCGCTATTTTCGCGGCTGGTGCAAGAGTGCTGCCTGAACAACAAGAGGCGACAGTCGGACAACGCCGGCATTCCCCTCATCAGAAACGGGGCTGCTGCAAGCCCGTTGCCGAGAGGGCGCAACCAACAAAACGTGGTTGGTACTCACCCACTCAAATCAGCTGAATGGCAACAATGTCAAGCCAAACAAATAGTCCATAAAGTATACATATGTTGTGTTTTACAACAATACTTACTGTAACTACAGTATAGTTACAGGGTTATAGAAAGAGAATGAAACGATTTCATGAGGCATTGCTTCAGTTCTCAAGCATCGGCACGGAATGAGCCAATGACCATTTGAAAGCGGTGTTTTCCAAGTTTCTAAGTAAGACCAATGAGAAACCTGCAGAGGTTTAAATAACTTATATAACACGTACAGTATATCAGACACGCTTGGAATCCTGGCTGACTAGGTACTAGAAATATTAGTGCCTCAAAATACCAGGTAATACCCGCTTTTGTGGGTATTTTTGCTGGATGTCAGTTGGGATAGGCTCCAGCTCCCCGCAAACCTGAACAGGATTAACGGTAGCTATGGATGGATGGATGGATCATCTAGAACAAACAATTTCCCTGACTATGTACATATATGGCGGCACGATGGCCGACTGGTTAGAGCGTCAGCCTCACAGTTCTGAGGTGCGGGGTTCAATCCCCGTCCCCGCCTGTGTGGAGTTTGCATGTTCTCCCCGTGCCTGCGTGGGTTTTCTCCGGGCACTCCGGTTTCCTCCCACATCCCAAAAACATGCATTAATTGGAGACTCTAAATTGCCTGTAGGCATGACTGTGAGTGCGAATGGTTGTTTGTTTCTATGTGCTGGCAACCAGTTCAGGGTGTACCCCGCCTCCTGCCCGATGACAGCTGGGATAGGCTCCAGCACGCCCGCGACCCTAGCGAGGAGAAGCGGCTCAGAAAATGGATGGATGGATGTACATACATGCTTTTTAACGCTAAAAAAGATACCATGAGGGGAGTCAATGGGAGAAAACATTGAAATAAGAGTAGACAGCAAGTCAAAGGCCCGAGCAAGAGGCCTTGCGTGGGTGGGCAGAAAGGAAGGGAGGACAGAGGGGGCATGAACTGAAGGTCATCTGGGGTCAAGCATACAGGATGTGAAGCTGAGATGGACACAGGAAGGGCTGAGCTTCTGCAACAGAACACTTGGGAGCCTTTGTTGGCGTCATGGCGCTCAGGGGTTGGGTGGTTGTAGCTTGTTAATACTAATGTACCACCCCAAACTGGACAGGAGGAAACAAAAAGGTGTTGAGTTGACCAGTAGGCCGGAACTTTCAATTGACTGCACATCAGCACTACTACAGTTTATTGAAGCGCTGTACGTCTGTGCTAATGACAGACACATGACTTGGCTGTTAATTTTAGGCTAACGTACTTGGATGGGTTCGGTGTGGAAGAACAGAGACCAGATCTCACATGTCCGATATCAGTGACCTCACACAAACGTCCTTCTGGATGAATGGACAAAATTCCCACAGAGATTACAATATATATAAAGTCTTACCAAAGAGTGGAAGGTGTTTTACCTAAAAACAAATTCATACAAAACACAAATTATTGTCCACCAGGGAGAGTAGAAGGATCTCCCTTGTAATACTGTAAATGAATAGGGACAAAATATTAATACTCTGTTGTATTGTACCCAATTGTACAGTAGTGGCAACCAGCAGTGAAACAAAAATATACCGGTAGTTTAACACACACGAAAGGGTGCCAACTTTCTTGTAAATATGTTTGAATCCTTTATTATCGTGTTGAAACATTTCACAAGAAACAGCCCCATCTTTAGTTTATGTTCACATACAAAAACAAGTTGCATCATCCTGGAGGTCAGAACATGTTGCCTTTGTGCAAAGCTATAAAATTGCCAAGCTATTCAGGCCTTAACTGCTTCATTTTGCCAGGCATATTCAGGATTTTGACTGTCCTCTTTTTTTTTTTTTTTTTTAAATGATGACTGTCTAATAACTTAAAAATAAATTCAATGTTCTCTTAAAACCACGACAGTGTCAACGGGCTATTATAGAGCTGGAACACAACAGCTCTTGTCTCCATGCAAGTGGAAATGTGTGTGTTTGTGCCAGAAACCTTACATAACAATGGATTAGCAGTTAGCACATAAACGCCTGCCTTTATTAGGCAGACGAAATAACATCAGTTGCACATGTAAACAAAGTATAAAGTTTTGCCTGAAAACAGAGGACCAAATGAGCCAATAAAAATGTCAGCTGAGGTTTGACACCTTCAGATGACTGGAGAACAGAAGGATGTGGGCAGACAAACAGCCAAATGGGTCTAGATTGTTCTTATGCCCCCTGCCTGAATGATGCATAACAAATCCAGTCTAATTCGCATTAATTACTCAATGAAACCAGTGTCACCAGACTCACTGCACCACAGGCGAACGCCATGTATTCATTCCAGGCTCAATAAGACAGCTGCTACTCAACAATAACAAAGTTCACTAAACTATGTATAATAAAAATAAAAAATAAAACATCTGGATAATGATTTACTTACCTCTTGTTAATTCTAAAAAATAAAAGAAAAAAAAAAGGCTTTACAACTTAAAAGTACCAGCAGAATTTAATAGGCTTACAGATTGTAGTATAAAATCAGGGGTCGTATTAACTTTCCATCTAGCCAGCACAACCAATCGCCTGGGGCCCCAAAATTTCCATCGGTATGTCTCATTCATAAAAACCGATAAATACATTGTTCTTTGATTAAAAAAACATTATTATTGAAACCCCAAAATACTTAAATCTATTATGATTGGTTCCCTCCCTGCTCATGCAATGAACTACAGGGAGTGCATTTGCAGACTTGATTCAAGAAAAGGGTAGAAAAACAATCGTTGGCGCGTTGTGAGGAAAATGAAGCAGCGTTACCCTGTAGAGCGGAGAAGAGGAGAAGTTGAAAACAATTTTTATCAAAAGTACCAAAGTTATCAATATTTTCCACAGTGGCACTGATTGGGCGTTGTCTTGCCGGTAGCAGTAGCACTCCAGCGCCAGCTGAGGCGGATGCAGTAGAGATGAAGTAGAGAGTGACAATCTTCATCATGAAATTGTGAGTATTAAAGCTTTTCAAATGGTAAACTATGTTGATTCATATTCTTATCAAATACAGTAAAAGCATTGAAATTATTCACTTGTTACATAATAGTTCTCGAAGGATTTTAATGACTTTATATAGCGCAGGAATTTTTTTTTTTTCCAAATTCACACTTTGATTTTGATGATACACAATATTCCAAATGTTTATATGGATGTGGAACATCCTTTGAGTGGGTTTGCCTTGGGCTGGCAAATGACTAAATTTGCCCCTGAATAAAATGACATATTTTGCAACTTAAAAGTGAGCTCGCGTACAATACTACTTCGAATGCCTGTAAACTCATTTGTTTTATTTATAAATAAATTATATACACTTGAAAATAAGTGCTGAAAACCTGTAAAGACTGAGAACAATTGAATACTGAATTGCTGAGATATAGTGTAAAATTCTTTTTCACCTTCTCAACTGTCCACATTTTTTTGGGTGGGCCTAATACGGGGGTGCACTGAGGCAAGAAAGGAACAACATCAGTGGGTCCGCCTCCACTATATAACTACCGAGCGACGTCTGTGACTATTTGGCATAATTGAGAATTACTTAGTAAAAATAGCTAGGCCCATTTCTGCCACTACATAGTGCAGTTAGTAATCAAGCTATGCCAACAACCGGAAAAAAATGTCTCCACCCTGAAATTTTGTGTGTTATTTGGGCTACAGTTGTGTTAAACCACGTCACAGACTCGCTTTGACCTTTGTTATGCATAAAACAGTAGAAAAAATGAATTCTGAAGGAGACCTTAAAGTAATCACCATCACGTTGTGAATGTTTTACTTCAGTAGTAGTAACATCCGAATTGGAATTTCCCTGCAGAATAATCCTCGACTGTGCTTTAAATAAAAAAAAAAAAAACAGTCATGTGAACAGCTAAAGCAGTTAATGAATTAAGTTCAGTTTTGTACAAAGCAAACATGAAAACTGATTCATGCAATATTCCTTTTAAAACACATTCACACTGTTACTGTTTTAGACATAGTTTGATGAATTCGCTGTATTTCTGAGCAAGGGATTTCTTTGCTTCAAAAGTCAAACTAAAAGAATAGTCTGAACTTAGAATTGACAATTGCCTACATGTGCTTCATGCTGTCGAAGATCTGCTTTGCATCTTTTCCTCACGCTGCATTTTAGACCAACCAAATTGTAGCCCTGCATCGCGAGGGCAGATGAAAAGCAGAGCAGAGGAAGTGCAGATGGATTGAGTTTGGTAGCGTGACGTTGGCGCGTCAATGAACCACAGGCCTTCAATTTACAGAACGATACGAAGATGCCAAAGAGAATTGAGAAAGAACTGAGACACAAGGGTATTGAGAATAAACAAGCAGATAAATGGCGCATTGACACCACTGACATCTAAGTAACAACTATCTGTTACTTATCGTCGGTCTAAGCCTCCAAAAACAAACACTGTTTCCTTTTCTGTGTAAACAAAAAGGACCAAAACGACAACTGTATCCATTTTCAGTTAAATTTTAATCCAAACCCTGCTTTGGGGAAACAACACATTACATTAAATGTGTGATTCCCAACCATTGTGCCGTGAGACATCAGGTGTGCCGCAGGAAATTATACAATTTCTCTTTATTGGTAAGAAAATGTAGGTACTACAAATAATGTGTATTTATACTTTTATCTATGCCAGCGATCTATATTGACAGGTTGAACAACTAAATGCAACTAGATGACAGAAGGTACAATTAACCTGCGTATCCACCTGTTGCCTTTCATTAAAAAAAAATAAATAAAATAAAATAATAATTTACAGAATAAATCGTTGCATTCAGTTTTGTGCTCAA
This sequence comes from Phyllopteryx taeniolatus, assembly GCF_024500385.1. Lineage (NCBI taxonomy): Eukaryota > Metazoa > Chordata > Actinopteri > Syngnathiformes > Syngnathidae > Phyllopteryx > Phyllopteryx taeniolatus. Next base: position 21,526,363 of record NC_084511.1, on the reverse strand, counting down.
CAAAACAGGCCCAGATTTCATACTGAGTAAATCACTTTGAAATAGATTAAGACTCGATCATTATAATTTCAATTATTAATAGTATTTTCTAAATGTAAAACAGATTACTCACAAAAACTTATGGTGAACAGAAACATTCACAACTGTCCCCCCAAATTTCCAAGGACGTCCACTTCACTGTCTGTCTGTGACTCATCCAGTCTCTCCTACTTCAACCGGCTGATGGTCCTCTATGACACTCTTGAGCTCAGTGGCCACTTTCCACTGAGAACTTCCACTATGAAGACTCACAAGGGCAAGGTACTGTGACTTAATTGTTAGATGTCAACTTGGTCGCATGATGTCAAAATGGGAACAGTATGTTGAGGACGGCAGTTTAAATACCAATTCTAATTGATCCAGGAAATGTACTGGTCTATTCATTATTCACGGATCAAACACTTGATGTGAATTTTGCCATTCAGCTCCTCACGCGAGAATGGCAAGTTGTGTAAGAAGTACACGCACACACACACACCGAATTATTAGGCAAGCCTCCTTTTTGAGGATTATTTTTGGTAATCATAACCATGCTTTAGGTTAATCCAAAAGGTTCATAAACCTCAAACAAGAATATTTAAGAAAGCAAAAGTGAGGTTTAAGCTTTCTTAGGAGAATATCAATATGTGGACAATTATTATGCAACTAGTGGTGTGCAGAATTATTACGCAACTAAATGAAAACACATTTTCCCATGTCACTTTTATTTTCATTTGTTAAAGTCAGAACTATAAACAAGTCAAAACTTTCCAAAATAAATAGATAAAAACTGATAGATATACTGTACATAAAAAAGTGACCAATGTGGCCACCCTTCTTTTCAATAACAGTGATAAGCCTTCCATCCCTGGGTTCTGTCAAGTTTTTTGATTTGTAGTCAAGTTTTTGTGCAGCAGAAACCACAGCCTCCCAGACATTCTTCCGAGGTGTACTGTTTTCCTTCACTGTTATGTCTCCCGTTTAAGAACTGCCCACAAGTTCTCAATTGGGTTCTGGTCAGGTGAGCAAGGGGGCCATGTCCTTACTGTACAGCCATGCAGAGGAGTATTTGGATTTATGTAAAATCAGTGTTTTTTGAAAGATACAGACGTCTTCCTGTCCCACTGCCTGAAGAAAGTGTCTTCTAAAAACTGACAGACTGTTTGGGGCTTATTTTGAGCCCATCTTCAACCTGAAAAGGTCCAACCTGTTCATCTTTAATAATACCAGCCTGTACCAGTATCCCACCTCCACGTTTCCGGCGTCTGAGTTGAAGTGGAGCTCTGTGCTCGTTATTGATCCAGCTACGGGCCCATCCATCTGGTCTATCGAGAGTCACTCTCATTTCATCAGTCCATAAAACCTTTTGGAAATCTGTCTTCAGATATTTCTTGGCCCAGTCAGCTCATGTGTCTTGTTCTGTGGTGGGGTTTTTTCAGCTTTTCCTACCTTGGCCATGTCACTGAATATCTTGTACTTCGAGGTATTCCAGGTAAGTTGCAATTCTGAAATATGACAGAACTTGAAGATAATGGGTTCCTGGTAGCTTCACATTTGATTCTTCTCAAATCCTTGGCAGTTAATTTGCACCTTTTCTTCTCAACATGTTTCTTCCGACCCTGCTGACTATTTCCAACAAAACGTTTAATGGGTCTGTGATCACGCCCCAGTATCTTAGATATTTCAAGAGTGCTGCATCCCTCTGAGAGACTTTTGATCATTTTTGACTTTTCAGAGTCAGTTCAATCTCTTTTTTGGCCCATTTTGCCTAAAGCTGCCTCAAAATTACACACACCTTTATATAGGGTGTTGATCTCCTTAGGCCACACCTACACTCATTTCATAAATAGAGAGCACCTGCTATGCTTAAATCCATAAAGCATTCAGGTTTATCTAGCTGGGAACTAGAAAATATGCCTAAAAGTGATGATATGGTCAAAATACTTGCCTAATAATGCTGCACACGGTGTGTGTCTATATGGAAACATTCAATTTCCAAATAGATCATTATGTCACCATCTTGCCTCTGTGTCTGCTCATCTGTCTTTCCAGTTCGGTCTCACAGTGAATATCCATTGCATTTTAATCACAAATTTCCAGTTTTATTAGAGAAATCAACAAAAATATTTAGTTCAATGTGCTCTGAAAGATCCGATCCGATCTGATCAGTGTGAGAGTTTTGATTTTAATGCTGTTTTGCACGTATGTAATCTGAAAGTCACAAGGCAGCTTGGCCACGAGTGGAATTTTTAAAATAAAAAGGCCTGTAACAAAGTGAACTAGTCAAGGCCTGTTGCGAGGAAATAACTCAATTGGAGATTTGAAGAATTTGTCAGAGAGGATTTCCTGAACCGTGTTCTACTTCTCACTGGAACAATAACATGAGCTTTTACAATGTCGTCTACGAAGTACAGGATAAAATGGGGGGGGGGGGGGGGGGGGGGGGGGGAACCTCTCCATCCACCATTTGGTATATAATTCATTTGTTTGATACTTGGTTTGGGGCTTTTGCCGTCGGGCATCTCCATATACCACATTCTCTTCTAACCCCACCCAGCACACACACTCCCCTGCTTGAAATGCAAATGTGTTCTTAGCAACGGACCTTACAAGGACTCCAGACAGAACTTGACCAAACATTGTCATCAGTCATTCTGCACTGTCTGGGGTACATTCATTTACATCTGTATCACCCTTCCTGCTAAACAAACTCAGCTCTACTGATGCACTAGTGGGCTTCTGTTGTGTACACACACACAAACACACACACACTTTCCATCATACATTGTAAAACTGCAAACTACAGTACATTCTTATTTTTTATAGTGTGCTACAGCTGTAGCCCCCATTGATGTAAGAATACATTAATATCCCAAAAAAATACAATAAAATCAGCAGCTTTTCTTGTTTATGCGGAGAGTAATATGCTGAGATGAGCAGCCCCATTCATTGCAGATTGCGCTGGTCAGTCTACTTTAAGCAGATTTTTGTGGTCCATTTTCGGAACTCATTGATCAGCACGACCTCTGCTCCCGACTTCTTTGTGGCAATCGTGAAACAGAGAACTCAAAAGTCAAATAGGCTTCTGTCTCCATAAACAAGGGCAGGAGAATCAAGCACAATTTGTTTGTAATTAGTTTAGTTACAAGTAGTTAGACCATTGTTGGAAACAGAACATAAACTGTGAAATATTGTTTTCTGGCAACTAAAATAAATATAAATGGGTATATAAGGGTAATTCTTTCCAGCAATCTGTGGCTGTCTCACAGTTAAACCGATCCCCTAACAATGAGCTGACTTTCCCTCAACGTGCCACATAAACAAACCAAATGTTTGTCTATGACATATCTGCCAAGTGAACCTTAAACGATGGTAAGCGGCGCACACCACATCTAGGACAAAAATGACGCTTGATTGTAGCTTAAATAGCTCAAAGCACTCATTATACCAAACCTCTGTGCTCCAAACACACTGCCAAGCCCAGTAAAGTGCTATATATATACACCGTATAACCAATTCAAAGCACAAACCATAAATCACTGAAGGACTTCAGCAAGATCCAAAGCAAGCAAGCCATCAATTGAGCAAGCATATGACTGATGCTGAGTCATGTGCATCATCCTAATTTTCCTGCTTAACAACAAAAGTAGACTCATTTCTGAGATTGTGTGACCAAGCATATACTCACTGTGTAAAAAACAAAATCAGTCCATCAGCTATGAGTCATCCAGCTGACTGTCAGTGCCAACTATAAGTCATCAACTGTCTCGATAAACACAGACAAACAAAAGCTTCATTAGCCAGCATTCTGGAACAAAAGACAGATTCAACTCTGTGGGGTGACAATGTGCCATACAAGTTAAAACCAGCACACTTTGATGAATAAATTGGAATTTTACAAGGACAGTGCAAACCTCTAATTATCTTTCAGTGCACTCCAGCTCATCTGCCGCCACTTAATATGTAATGTGGAAGAAAATGACATAGCAGCCTATAAGAAGATACACATATGTGAAACTTACTCTTTGCTCTTGAAGCATCCATACATTCCGGCCAGACTGTAGGACGACTCAAATCTCGTCAAAATAAAATATATTGTCCTCCGGTTTGTCCAACAGCAGATTAGAAATACGTTAATTTCCCTTTAAACTTCAGGGAAACGATGACCTTGATCTATCTTAAAGTTGCTTCTCTGTGTGAGATGATCCCTTTCGTCCCAGTCAAACCATCCTCTGAGGTTCCTCCCACTTATGGAACTGTACTGTCGTCAAATTACATACAGAATTCCCTTCAACCAAATGTTGGAAGAAAAAAAAAAGAGGGCAGGAAAGTAAGTCATACTTTACCGCTCCAGTATTTGCATGCACAGTATGAAAAAAGCATTCATTCTTTTCAACTGAGTCAGGATTTTGTGAGCCTTCAAAAACAAATGTCTTTTTTTCCCCCTTTCGGTAGTTTGCGAGTGATCTTCTGCGGGCTACAGTGCAGTGTGGAACTCAAGGGGAAACAATGGACTACATGACTAAGAGGCTGACTGCTGCATGCCTCGCTCCTCTCGTCCCGGTCACCATGGATGGTAATGCTGCAGAGGGAGGAGGGCAGGCGGGATGGCTGCAGAAGGGAGGAGGGCGACGCTGCCCACTAAACTTCCTATACGCTACTCCCTCCTGTCTTCTTAAATTGTGTACATTCCAAATTCTTACGACCTGATACTTGTTTATACATCTGCCACTCCACTTGTTGCTTTTCTGTGGGTCTTACTGCCTTCAGTTTTGACTTCAGTCTGTTGAAAGAATGCTATTAAATGAATGAAGAATATTGAATATGTCGGGGTGTCCAAACTATGGCCGAGGAACCATTTGCGGACCATCGTCCGTTTTATAGAGGCCCGCGCGACATATGCTAAAACTAGCATTTGACACGGCCATGATGTTATTTAATTTTATTTTTTTAAAGGCGGCAGTGTGAAAAACTGAGGATTGTGACTCCCACATCCTCCACAGGTGCCGCCCCCATCACAGTGAAGCTCCTAAAACTACAAATAATAATAAAAACTTTAATAAAGAGTTTCTCTTGTTATGCAAAGACAATAAAAAATAAGAGTAACAACATTTATATTTATAACACTGCAACAAATAACATAATTCAGTTTCAGAAGAAAATAGTGTGAATCGCGATTGTTTGCTCCACTTCTGTACTCAATGTCAAGTCACATTTATCGCACTAATAATTCTAATGAAGTAAATACTGCCTTAAAGATGGTCATCTTTCTAAAGACTGCTACTGTTTTGGGTTCTGAACATGGAGATGAGATTATGCTACTGCTCAGTGCAAGAGCGGATCTATTCTCGCGGGATGCTGAAAAATCCTGAACTATTTGCCATAACTCTTTTAAAAAATAAGAAAAATAAATATAATGTACTGTATACATTTTACAGGAGTGGTGAGTTGCTTTCAGATCTACTCATTGTTCTCTGGTTTAAAGGTGATTAAAGGCAAAGTGGCCCTTACATCCTTTGATTTTTCTGTATGCGGCCCTCAGAGGAAAAAAAAACTTTGGACACCCCTGGAATATATGAATATTATGGAACATTCTCTTTTTAATGGCTAGTATACAAATAGTTGGGTCTCTGGAGGGCCTGTTCACCAATCAAGTGTGAAATTAAACTTTCACTTTCAAGTGATGGCCAGGGAGTCCAGCGGCATTTTCATTTTACAGTGTCGTGTATGCAATGCTGCAATGAGTAAAAAGGTTTTTATTGTCTTTATGGGGACTCGCTTTTTACCCCACACCGCGGGCTCTGCTGCCACAAGAAGCCACTTGAGTCCAACGCTCATGTTCCACCCCCGGCTGCCATGGTAATGAAAACCAGATTCGCCATTGGCCCATATGGGACAGGGTATACAGCCGCTCATTTGCATAAAAAAGGGCTGGATACTTATAACTGCCTAACTTCAGTGAGATAAGAAAGAGAGGGTGTAAAGTGTCCTATAATTCTTGATCCCTAAGGTATTTTAGTGAAATCACATCAGGGACCTTTTATTAACAACACCCTGCTCAAAAGAAATAAAGGGAACACTTAAAACAACACATTTTACATCTCAATGAATGAAATATTCTGGTTAGAAATGTATTACATAGTGGAATGTGACCAAAATAAGATGAATGATTAATGGAATCAAAATCCTCATTTCATGGATTCAGCGCAGTGTATAAAACATGAAAGAGTCAGACAGATAAACAGCTAGATATGTTTCAAAGTTTGAAGCAAAATGTTTGGACATTTCCTTCATATATTGTAAACAAATACAGTATATACAGTAGCTATAAAATGCACTGGGACTGGTCAAGGTGTTTTTGTTATTGTTTTGAAAGACGGGGAGAAAGAGATTCATGAGGAGAGCGGGGACCAGCCTTCTGATGCAGACTTTATTAAAGTCATCTGCACTGCCTACAGGCAGGAAATACATCGTATTTCCAGTGCCTTTGTTGCAACGGAGTTACACTGAGTGCACTACTGTATGTGTATTGCAAGCTATCCAAGGATGCTGTATGCTAATTCATACATCACAAAGATTGACACTGTTAAGATGTTTTTTTGGACACTGTGTGATGTTGATTGGGGCTTATAACAAAAAAAAAAACATTGAAAAAATATTGAAAATAATGCAGCAGTCATTACTGCTTGAAGATTTTCCAGCATCTAAGTGCCATATTAGTGCTTGTTTCCTTTGTGTACATTCATAAAATATAGACACCCAACAGTTATAAACTACATTTACAAATTTTTATATTGCATTGGATATCATAAGAATGTGCAAGTGTTCATAACGTTGTTGCATATTGAATGTGATTTAACAGTTCCCTGCTACATTGTCATGCTCCACTTTCAAAAAATGAGTTTCCATTGTGCGCAAAAATCAATATCGTGTCTTGTATTGATGACTAAATGTCTGTGATGGGTCTTCCATTCATGTCGCAGCCACTGTATGCGTCACCACTACCAGAAGGGGAACAAAAGTGGAATGGAACCGGAGGTGCATTTTGGCCATCCTTGTTTCGATTTAACAATGACAAGGGACACCTGACGGGCCTCTCGTTACCCACTTGATCTGTCTGAGCAGGGGGGCCAAGAGACTGCAAACGGCCCGTTGCAGCTGATCACAGTAAGTAGGGAGCTTACAGTAAATACCGACAGAAAGTACAGCTCCACAGGCTTATTGGTGTGTGCGGCTGCAAACTGACATGAGGCTTGATCTTGAGCTGGCCTGTTGCTGGATCCTCCCACGTTTGAGCCTCTCAGATGCATGAGCATCCCTCTCAAGCAAGGGGGAGAATTTTATTTTACTGGCAAATTTAATGAAATTATTATAGGGTGACTTAATGGAGGTTCAGAAGAGGCCGATTTTCAGGTCAACATCTCCACGTAGTTGGAGGATTAGCGAGCTTTCAAAGGGAAAGAAGATTGTGGAATAAACCCTGTCTGTCAACCCACGGCACATCTGAACTTGGTATAGTGACAAAAACACAGTGCTGAAAATTTTAACATGACTATCACTAACAGAGGAGTTATGTTTGGGCAAATTTCTCAATCCCAACATGCTCAGACTTTTCTGTTGTATTCCTTGAAGATAAAATGTGTGTTCAACAGCACAATCTCCAAGGTGTGTACAGCATTACACTGCCAACAAGAAATGTTTAAATTTTCCATTAGAAATGAGGTGAATGCCGAGGAACCACGCTATTGAATCGGCAAATTACCAAAGAGAGAAAGAAAAGGATGTCAGTAAAAACATCAAAAGAGAAAAAATATCAATACCTGGCATAATAGGCAAAATATGAGCGGGATGACAGAGCAGCATGTTTGGACAGCGACTGAGGGCTTTTGGATATAGCATGTAATCGTTAATGCATCATTGCTTGTCTGTCCATAAGCTCCATCCATAGCATACGTCGTCACGACTTTCAACTTGTTCTATCAGGGGTTGCCACAATATAACATAACATTTCTAATTTTATAATATCTTATGTATAATATATCAGAATGATTATATGATAGAACTGAGAAGCCATTATTCTAATTAAACATTTTTTTTAGCAATGGTCACCCTTCAATGCACCCTTAACACAATTAGCTTTTAAGACTTTTTTAAAGTTTAAAAGTTTGAACTGCAAAATTAGTGTGCTTGCTTTCATATTCACATAATGTGAGAAAAATGTTTTACATATTTTCCACGTATCCTGCTTTGTCTGTGTCTTGGATGTTGCCTTTCCCTGCCTTGATTGACTACAGATGGGATGTAATACAATACCAGAAGGGCACCTACTAAAAAGAAAACCTTTGCCAAGACTAATAACCAACTGTAGATACATGTGAATCTGTAACTAAAACAACACTACCTTTTTTTTTTCCAAAACCTTTCAAATAAAATCTAATGAGATATAAACCACATTCCATCCTGGCTTCAGTTACTTAAAAGTAGGAAAGTAGGTCACACCACCAAGTTGGCACTTGGCTGCCAGATAATGGAGTGCACAGGTTCAACACATCAATACACCAAAGACAAACGGCGCTCTTAAAAGTAATTTGGTGCCCTCATCAGTTTTCACTTTGTAGTTTGTTGTCAACCCTGCAGTGACACCTGCTAAAAAAAAAATAATAATAATAAAAAGTTATTACTAGAATACGTGTTTGAATAAAACTAAAAGTATCTTTATCATGGAATACAGCAACAGCAAGTCCAGCAGCCTACAGTAAACTCCCCAACCAGTAGGAATTCAGGACAAGTACACGTCTTAAGTTGCACAAAAGTAGAGAAAAGAAATGTTTTAAAAATAAACAAATCTTAGGTTAACCAGAGTCATGGAACAAACTGATTGTGCACACATATTACATTTGGAATTTGTTGGTGAACTACAAGTCCAGTTAAAGTGGTAAATATTGACAGTATTTCCATTAGGATAATCGATGCAATACTTTCTGCACCGCTATGCCCACGGCTCATGCCATTAAGTCCCACAACAAGTCCCAAGCTGGTGTGTGAGGGAAATGTGGTACTCTTCTGCTAAATGCTGCTTCTATGGAATGACGAGTACATCTGAAAGCAACTCACCAATTCTGTAAAAATAGCCTGTGGGATCATCACCATGAGGATCCTCTCACAGTCTTGAAAAACACACCTATTGAATGTCCCCAATGTGCAAGTGTTGACTTTCTCAACACTAGACATGTCACAGCACATCCAAGAGGAGGAGGGCTTGTTCCTCCAAAAAATGTGTGAGTGTGTGAGGATACATATTTATCAATTATTTGACTCTCTGTTTGGACAGCCAAGAGGAATGTCGGTCAAGTGAGTTTGCTTCGGAAGAAAAAAAAAGAAAAAGTGGATATTGGTATTTCCTGAATGAGCTCAGAGAACACCCACTATGTCTGCTTGCATATTTCCAACAGAGCAAGTCAGTCTTGCTCTCAAAACATCTTCATCTCGCCTTCTGGAGGGTGGTTACTGAGGTCAGAGCCCTGTTTTGCACAGACCACCACTTAGATATTACAAAGTATTGGAATTCTCCACTTTGGTTGTCTTATTGTGATCTAAATTAGGCGTTAATAATGTTATTGACATTAGGCTGCTATAACCATTAACTGGAGTGAATTTCGGTGAAGCTCTATGTTTATTATTGTGGTTATAGTTTGCACTGCTGTAAAGCTACAATGCTTTACACCGTAGACCACATTATTTATTGAACAGTAGTTTACATCACTACAAACCAACAACAATCCTGAACATAAAAGTGTGCGTGTGTGTTGACAATACTCGGCTGTCTCAGTTCTCGAGTATCCTTCAAAATCAATAATTTCATCAAATATGGGGGAAGTGAACAATCGAGCTATAATTTGTCATTTTCCATTCATCCATTATCTTTACTGCTTGTCCTCATGAAGGTCGCAGGTCAGCTGGGGCAAGGTACACACTGGATGCGTCGCTTGCCAATTGGAGGGCACATATAAATAAACAGTCCTTCATACTCAAATTCACATTTATGGACAGTTTTAGAGCAGTGGTGTCCAAACTACGGCCCAGGGGGTCATCCGTTTTTTTGCGCCCTGTGGCATATATTAAAAATAACATCTGACAAGACCCGCAATGCTATTAAATAAGAGTAGGAAAAGATCATCAAGTTACAGAATTAAAAATGGTCAGCTTTCTACAGCTAATCCTATTTTGCCTTATTGCCTTTAACCAAAAGTTGTGACATAGTTTTTCGAAAAAAAAAAAAAAAAACTAAGCTTGATGAAGTGGTTTTAGCGTGTTTAATAAATTAAAGGTGAAGAATGCCAAAGTGGCCAAGGCATCCTTTGAGTTTTCGGTATGCGGCCCTCGCAGGAAAAAGTTTGGACACCCTTGGTTTAGCGTCTTCATAATGTGCATGTTTTTGGACTGTCATAGGAAGCTGGAGTACTCAGAGAACAACCATGCAAGCACGGGGACAACATGTAAACTCCACACAGGAAGGCCGGACCCGACATTCAAACCATGGAACCTCAGAACTGTGAGGCAGATGTTAATTCACATTTTTCCCCCTATTATTCTTAATGTTGTTGTTGTTTTTTTTTTTTTATCTCTCTGAATATTCTGAATTCCTGATTTTACGTAAGGGTTTGAGGAGATTAACGCTGTATGGAGGAGTTGTACCATTGCGGAGGTCAGCGTGGATGTAGGCCAAGCTTACATTTTGTTCTTCTTTAGACCACAAACTAAAGTAGTCGAGTCTGAACCAACAGCGCCTCGTCTGACTGCAGTCAAGTAGGAAACTCAGTATTTGCCTCAATCGCATCCAAGATGGACCCCCACACAGTTATACTGTATGCAAATCTGGAACCCATACCATTTAGTTTGGCCTGGCCTGACCCTCCAACTAAGTACATTTTTGCGTATTTAGCTTAGTTTAAATGCTACAGGGAAGATTTCCATATTCCTCTCTTGACATCATCTCTCCCTTTTTTTTTTTTTTTTTTTTTTTTTAAATTGTGTGGTTTCTCTGTGCCCGTCCTCTCTCCAGATCTCTTTCTGTATCTTCATGTGCAGAGGAGGAGGAGGGAGTGGAGCAAGAGGAGGAGGGGTTACACCGCCGCTCTCTGGCGCCCTGAATTCCACTTCACATCTGGAAGCCATCGCTCTCTCTCTCTCTCTCTTTCGCTCTCGCTTTGCCAAACACTCACAGATTTTTGATACAGCTCTCTGCTGTAATGTAAATAACCCTATAATCATACTCCTGCCCTCAGTTTGCCACCCTCCACGCGCTGTATGCGTGTGTGTGTGTGTACTCGATATCATCTCCATTATGCTTTCTTTAAATAAAGCAGTATCTTTTTTCCTACATTTGTAGCATCTTTCTCCTCTGTTATTTCCCAAATGTTGCCAACATACTTTCCCCTTAAAAGGGTTTGTATGATGCTCATTATATATATATATATAAATAAAACTGACTTGGCACAACTTTACATTCCTGTGTTTGAGGTCCAATGGGTTGCATGGTTTGAATTAAAGTTGAGTTATCTGATGAGAAGTTCTTCTTCTTCACGTTTTTTTTAATCACCTTGTTTTTAGATGAACATGTAAAATAAAATCTATGTTTTTAAGTTGTTACATAAAACCAAGTGTCTTCTTTATGTGCAGATTAGATTTTCTGTCATGATGTAAACTAAATTTATGTGCCGAAACCGCAAACAACTTTTGCTATAACCATATCAAAATTATCTTTAATACTGTGCCAGCCTAAAATATCTCAACTATGACAATATCAAAGCAAACTCTTAAATGTGGCAAAATGATACTATTAATAGATGACCGAACATTAACGCCAACCTTGGAGGAGGTATTTTGAGTTGTACAGTATTTATTTTTTTTGTATGAAAGTTTAGGACAGTGAGCCTCAATAAGGGGGTTTGTGACAGAGGTATTCAGACTACGACAGTTTTATGAGTTCCCCTGTATACACTACCGCAATGTATTTGAATTAAAATAATATGAGACTGAAGAATAAGTTTTGATTGAAGATGTTTGATAAAAAAAAAAAAAAGAATTTAAATATGGAATTAACCATTTAGGAATTACAGCGAAGGCTGGGTAGGCCTACTACGGTTTCCTCCAACATTCCAAAAACATGCATGTTAGGCTGAAACATAAGGCCCGCAGGCAAAAAAATAACCCGCTAGAGGCTTCAATCCGGCCAGCAGGATGAATTTGAAAGTAAAAAAATAATACTGGAGTGTGGCCTGAACTACTAAGTTTGACACCCCAGCTCTAAAATGTCCTTCCGTCCGAATGTGAGTAGAGTGGTGCCTTGAGATACCACTAATTCGTTCGGTGACCACGCTCACAAGTCAAAACATCTCAAATCATCAATAAAAATTCCATTCATCCATACCAGCTCAACCCCCCAATTTTGTTGTTGTTTTTAATAAGGAAAAAACAGCACTGGTATCAGTTCGAACAAAAGTGGTATTGAACATATACTGGTAACCCATATAAATGTTTGATCGCCTACTATCATTACATATACACAACAAATTGATTGATAACTAGTTTTGACGTCAGAAGCTCATAAAAATTGTTTGTTCAACTATTATTCAATTTATTTTAAGTGGGGGATTGATAAAGAAATGCTTGTAATATCTCAATGTTATCAAATGTGAAGACAATCTGCTATTTTGGTATTTTAGCAAAAGACACGAAGCTGTCACACTTCATTTGCTTTCGCGGGCCACATAAAATTATGTGGCCGGCCAGATCTGGCCCCCGGGCCATGAGTTTGACACCTGTGCTTTGAACTGTTTGTGCCTACTTCTACTATACTAATACTCAGTAATATTAGTAATTTCTCAGAGCGGATAAAGAATATTTATGCCGGTATTGTTATATTTTTATTATTATTATTTATTTATTAGTAATTTTTAGTACTTAGATAAAACGTCTGGAGCTCATGGACATCACTATATTCTGAGCTTCCTCCCTTACCAGGCATAAGTATCCTCTATTGTGTTGGGATCAGGATATTAATGTAAATAAAATCAAGATGGATATGACAACAACTGGATGTGGGGCTGGCAGTGTCAACAAAGCCTTATTAAAGTCTTTGGTGCTCTTTGCAATAGATATTTTCACACTGGGGAAAAAATTGACGGCAAAGCAAAATCGCTCTCTTATCAGTCACTGGTGGGTGCAAGAACATACTGTAAACAGGAAGAGCTTGGTGGACGTACTAGTAAGTGGCACAGAGCTAATTAATGAAGATAAGGACAATCTACATTCTACAAGGTATATTATATTACACCAGCAAAACCGTAGCTGAGTGTACTTTTTAAAACGTATATTATCATTTTCAACTGTACAGGCATTTTTTCAAAAGTTTACATTTAACTTGGGCTGTCACATCTTTTTAGAATTGATTATCCTATCTGTTATGCCATCGAATAATTGAATAATTGTGTGCAGAATGTGAGTTGACGTGAACGACTGGAAGTACTTATTACGTATTATCTTTTACACTTATTTGATTTATTGTACACTAAGTCCGGTTCTTGAGTGCACCTGAATTTCGTTGCATCATGTCTTGCATAATGACAATAAAGAATGTTGACAATTTGATTTTGCATTAAAATGTCCGGCAAAATCAATTTCTATTTGATAAGCATTTATTAACCAATTCTTGTTGATTATTTGGTACTGCTTAATACCAAATAACACTATACTCACTTCAAAGTAAACATTTTCATATTCATTTATTTGTGCATTTGCAGCATTAACCCTTATTGTAGGCTACACAATAATAATAATAATAATAATACAGGCTATATTGTTGTGGTAAATATAAGGATATGACCACAGCAGAACATATTGCTTTTGTTTCCGTAGAATTCTTTATTTATTTGTTTTTTTTTTTTTTTTTTTTTAAACACACTTGTCCACGATAACCACACCACTTTGCACTTCCACTTCATCACTGCTTAGCCATGTGATGTGTTGAAAAAAAAGACATCAGCTTCAACGTCATGACGATTTAGTGGCTAATGCTTTGCTCCAGTAAAGTAGTGATGGGACGTAAGGTGTTGAGACTTCAAGGTTGTTCTGTACTAGTTTAAAGAGTACCATAATATACGATGAACTGCACTTTGTGAAGAGGCGCGCACACACTGCGTCATACAGTATGTTCTAAATAGCTACGGCAGGGTTGCGGTTCGTTCTGAGATCTAAGTAGTGATAGTAGGGTATATTACATTAGCTAATAAGTAAAAACAACAACAACTTTACCTTATGTACGCCGCAAAGTTCATCTGGATCGCGTATGGATGTTTTTTCTCTCGAGCTGCTGTGGTATGCCAACATTGCTTTTCAGTCGTTGCATACTACTTTATTTTTGTCCTTTTTTTAGTTTGTGATCTCAAACCTTGAACATCCTCTGTCGCTATTACAGCAGTGGTCCTAAACATAAATATGAAGGCTAAGGGTGCGTTTGGAAATGTACTCTGGTGCTCTGCTTCAATCGGGACCGTTCGGAAACTCAAAAAAAATAATAATAATAAATTGGTGGAATGTGCGGATCACGCGCACTCTGAGAGTAGCGTTCGGGCGTCAGATTCTGTTTCCAAACGCACCCTAGATACACCACAGCTAACAGACGTGCTTACATGGCGGCCATGTTGGGGAGGTCAACATGAGCGCGTGTCTGCAATAAATGCCCGTGTGGAAAACATTTAACGCGGCGCAAACATGGCTCCGTCAGAGCTTCGAGACAAAAATTTCGTGGTCGACTTAACAGAGTTATTCGATTTCCCCCCCCCCCCAGCCCTAAATTCAACGTGTAGCATAAACAAAAGTTAACAAAACACTTGTCAAAAACAATCTAAGAGGTGTAATTAATGTTGAATCGCTGGTGTATCACATTTATTAAAATTAACAGTCATACATTTAATAGGAGATGTAATGCAAAATATAACAAGTGAAAAGCATGTGGAAGCTAACCAGTCGCTGGTAAGCTTGCATCTCGCGCAAGATGCTAACATTGCAGCGTGCATCTTTAAAAAGTGTTCTTTATCAGTATTGACAACTTAATGACGCTGTCCAATCGAGCCACAATTTTTCAAAAAAAGCAACTAACGACAAATGTAGTGACCGACCCTCCTTCCACGTCGCCCATTAAATCTTGCTGTAATTGGCTGATCGTTTCTTCCTCCTGCATTTGACAATTGTTAGTCTTGTTGTCTACGATATTTCGCCATGACGTGATGAATTCAATCGATTTCTCTACCACCATAGTTTCAATGTCAGTTGAAAAGAAGCTTTAACATGAGGTACGTGCTTGGAAGGGAGACCCGACGCCGGCCATAATTTACATTTCAATAGGTAATTTGATTAAAAAGCAAATGGGGTGGGAATTCCGACATATTTAACATGATCATTAAGGGACTGACTAATTAAATGACTTATCTGTTGCTTGGATTAATGGCTCTTTTGATGATGAAATAATAGTGTGCTGTAGTCTACAAGCAGGCTAGCCGTTATATTATTTTGCGAAATTACTAAAAGACGACAAAATCAAACATTTTATACATACTTGTGATAAAATACAAATACTAACATGAAGTCCAGTAACTGGTAATTATAACTATAGACACCTAAATACATATTGCCAACATACATACAAGTTTGCATTTACCAAAACAGCTTATTGTTGCATACTAGTGATTTTAAGTCACCTTTATCGGCTTCATTTCCCATAAGGCAACCAAATATATTGACCCTCCATACAATATGCCAGTGTCACACTGATTGTGTCAACTGTAGTGCCTAATAAAAAAATAATAATAATAAAAAACACATTATACGGATAAATACAGTATCATAAATACTGTATGTGTTTAGCTGTGCAAAGTGTCATCTTTAGAACAATTGGTTTTGTATAAACAACAAGATCATTTTTGTTTTCCTTGAAGAGAAGAAATTATGTGTGAGCACCTCCAACAGTGTGCTCATCCGGAGACAATCAATGGTGAAACCGAGCTTTTCCACGGTGACATTGTGTACATGTCCCTGGCGAGTTAAAACAAGCATCGAATTGTTTCCTGATGATGATGATCACGATAGAAGACTGAACATGACATCTCTGTACACGCTCTCACATGGTTTGGCCAATGACCTAGTGAGACTGAGAGATGACCTGATCAGGCCTCTCTAATCAGGATGCCACATGCACGCACACGCACACACACACACCAAACCTATTGGTCAGATTACCAGATCTGAAGCTTTTAAATATACGCTACGTATCCCCATCCAAAACAGTTCATCATACTGTAACTCTCGCTCGCGTCATGATTCATTTATGGCAAGCCGTTCGAGCATTTATTTGATATCTGACTAGTGTGCTAGATTGTCCGTGTACTACGATGCGCTTTGTCATCACTACTGATACTATTTAGCGAACTAGTAGAACAACTAGCACGCACTAGTAGACCGACTGACTTACAAGTTTTTTTGTTTTTTTCCACTGCTGCCTTCCACTACTGTATGACATTTTTGCGCACTAGTAGAATGACTGTTACAAATTAAGGGAAAACTAGTCGACAACTGCCTCCTACTAGATGCACTAATGACATTATAAAACTCTTACCCGTTAACATCTAGCGTTTCACTAGTAGGAGCAACTAGTAGCTCGCAGATGTCAACTATTACACCATCTTGCCTCACGAGCAACTTCTAGTCATTCTACCAGTGGGAAGAAATATCATACAGTAGTGAAAATCTCAATAGTGAGCCCTAGTCGTTTTACTAGTGTGCCAAATTGTCTGACGAGTGAGGACAAAAAGCATACTAGTACACGGACAATTCAGCGCACTAGTAGAATATCAAAGAAATGCTCAAATGCTGCTTTCCACTTCACGCCCTCGTGTGTACACACACACACACACACAGAGAGAGAGAGAGAGAGAGCGCGCAACAGGCGTGTCTGTGTGTAGGATTATAGTGGTACCATTGCAGTTAAAGATAACTGTCTTAATCTGGAGCGCCCTTGATTTGTCTGTCAAAAACTACCATTGCAGTCTCTCATTTCGTACCAGCACTAAACTAGGCAGTATGAAAAGATGCCATCACAAACATGGCTCAGACAGATCAACGATGGTTTAGTTAGTGGAAGGATTACAAATCTAATAAATAAAAAAATAAATACAAATGTATGCAGTTATTTGGGAATATTCCAAGAAGAAGAAAACAACGCTAAACAGCGGAATTGAACCATAGGCAGAGAAGCCTTGTGACGTAGAAAGAAATGACACCTCTTCCTGACTCAAATACTAACTCCCAACAATTCAAAGCACTTTATGCACCGCATGTATGGATCACCAATCGCTCCTCCCCGCAGCGCACAAACTCGTCCTCCGCGCCCCAAAACAAAGCTCAGCCAAAGTTGCCTTCGCTCGCGCAGACTCAAGCCAAAATTGGCGTGTTCGAGCTTCGAGAGAACAAAACACACTTACGGCGTCTCCCGATTCTCGAAAGGCCTCAAAGTGAAGTCATCTCTCAGTGAGTGAAAGCAAGACATGAGCGCTGTTGGTGGACTCATGATTGGATTATTTGTCGGAGTCCAGCCCAGTTTCCTCGGCATTCACACGATGCGTTCAAGGACGCCACGGACATTTCACACTTACAAAAATCCAGAGCGTCTTTTGCGTTTTAATTTATACTGTATACTACAACACCATTAGCCAATTACACACACACAACTTAATTTCACTACTAAAATTGTGTTTGTAGCGTATGAAGTATCATCAGCCATTGCAATCGAGATCGGGCACGTAAACAGACATTTGGGGGAGCAGGTGCTCAAGCCAAAAAAAAAAAAAAAAAGGCCCACAATCGCCCCAAATTATTCATACAATTCAGGAAAAAAATAGTAGTATATGTTTTATATATTTATTTCTGTTAACACAACACAGTCAAGAATACAACTATTAAAAAAGCAGGTGAAATCAAGCTCCGTTGGATACAAAAAGTCCACACACCCCAATGACAGGTTTTTGTGATGTAACAAAAATGAGGCCAAGATAAATCCTTTAAAAACTTCCACCCCTGTATTAATTCACCTGTAATCTGTACAACACTATTGAAAAGAAAATACATTATTTTGGAGAGGCGAAGTCAAAATAAATAACTGAGATAACGCAGTTGCATAAGTGCACACACTCTCTTATAAATGTGGATGTTTTCAGAATGAAGCAATCACATTCAAACTCAGGCTAAATGGGAGTCACCACACACCTGCCACCATTTAAAGTGGCGGTGATAAACCCCAAATAAATCTCTCTAGACGTTCTACTCGGCTTTTCCTGATATTAATCAGAAGAAGGGTACAAAAAAAAAAAAAAAAACTGCATCAATGTCATATATCATATGTATACTTCTCCCAAGGACTCAAATAAATGTCCATTAAATAGCAAAACACTTTGGGTGGAATTGATGATACAGAGGGTAATTTTCATATTTTTAAATAATGGACAAAAAAAAAAAGGGGCTAAAGCAAAAAAGTGCATTTTTTTATCTTTAAATCCAGGGCACAAGGGCAGGTGGTTGTTCACCACTTGGGGTCTATGTGTGCACATGCCTGATCAAGATAATCGAATATCCACAGCATATTTTGCAGTTTTGAGTTTCAGATAGTATAAAAAATGTGTGGTTTGTAGTGTTCTAAAGATAACAGTTGAGAACTGGTTCAACACTACCATCCGTATCTGCTATTGTTACACAGCAACACATGAAGGCATCGTAATTACAACGCAAAGGTATTATATAATTGATGACAACATTGAATTATTTTGTTAGACCATTTAAAGTAACTCTACAGAATAATTTTTTTCCCCCACCATGTCGAAAGAATAAGCTCTTGTATGTATTTGCACTATAAATGTTTGATTATTTTGGACCTAAACACTTCCATCTAGTGTTGAGTTTTTGGAGCACAATTTACTTACCACACCCAAACCTTTGTCCATCAATGAAGAAATTCCCTTAAAAACCTTCACAGATCAACATAATTTAGTTTGTTAAAAGAAAAATGCACTCTTGGAAATTGATTGCTTCTTAATATCAGACTACTTATTGAGAGCACAAAACAGTGAGTCATTATTAGGGAAACAAACAAAAATTTATAATCCACAACAACAGTTAAATTCAATTGTGGAGGAAGTTATATTTAGAGTTAGATACTTTACAGTATAACATTTAAGTTAAAATATGGAATACAGTTAAGACATTCATCTGTTCATTTTCCAATGTACTGTACAGTATAAATGACTACATAGTATATAACTCTACAACAGATGCCCATTATGCAGCTCACGTGTCAGTAATTTAACAAATATAAGAAAATAATGACATTTCAGTGAATTTGCTTTGAAACTTTATATTAGAAAAAAAATTATGTGACAAACCATTTTACTTTTTTTACTGAAGTTTCAATTCATAGTATTTCTCACCTTGGGGTTATCTACATAAGCTTGAAAAAAAAAGATACATCATTAGTTGGGTTTGAAATTGTGTGCCAAAGATAATCAGCATCATTATAATTGTATAAGATCTGAAGGTTTAGAAATTAGACATAGAAAAGAGGGACAGAAGCCATTTATTAAATGATTTCTGTTGTTACAAAAGATAAATCCCCCCCAAAATATTTTACATAAAAATGTTTTGCAGTTAGACGGTACATGCTCACCTGCGAGCTAACATTTTTGAATCAGTACTGCTGAAAAGAGTCTGGATTCAGTCTCACAATTTAAAAAATAATAATAAAAAATAAAAATTAATAAAAATAAAAAAACTGACTGAAAAACACCTTGTCATAAGCTTATAATTTCCCAGCTTCCTTGAACTGACTGAGCAGTCCATCATCCGCCCGCAGTGGGAAGGAGAGGGTCCTGGTTTTATAGTAGTGTGGGTCAGACTGGAGGTTCTGGATGACGTCTATAAGGAGGTGGGCACGCTCCACACCGCAACCTGGCGCCTCGTAGCCAAGCTTGGTGAAGTGGACGTGAAGGTGGTAGTAAGACGGCTGGTAGTGCAAGTAGACTCTCAACTTGCTGGCTGGGAGGCTGTAGTGTTGCAAGATGGCGTCCTGACGGCACGTGGCACACCATTAGAATATAAAAAAAAGACAGCCTTCAATAAAATTAGCGCAGTGTCACCTTTCCTTTCTGGAAAATGTTTTGAAGGAGCGGTAAATGCTCTGATGTCAGGTCCCTCAGACTTTTGAGGTTTCTCTGATGTGTAATGGCGATCAGGTACAAATTATCCAGCTGAAAGGGGACACACATTATGAAACACAATGACGCATTCACTAGTCATTTCATTAAGTACACCTACACTGCCTACGACTCAATCAGTGGAAGGTGTTTTAAGTGATTGACACGATAGTCAGCTCATATATCAACACTGTTTTGCAGTGTAGCTACTGCTGAGTGGTCCAATGCAAATACTGTACACTCAATTGGAACTTCTAAAAGTCAAATGCCCCTGAGGTTTGACACTTATTCCAAAAAGAGCAGACAGACCTTAGATGAACACATTTTCAATTGGTGCTAGTCAACAGTGTCACGAGTGTCGGCTGCTGATAACCAGCACGTTCTCGAATGTTCGCCGAAGTTGCCGACGTGAGAGCGGTGGGTATTTGTGTCTGGGGACCTGTCCACTGCATCCGCCACATACACAGATACACACACTTATTGACGAGAGCAATTCAGAAACTTAGTGATGAAGCGCTGCCTCCAGAAGTGAAATGATTTCTTTCACCTGTTTTTGGTCCCATTTGAAATCCGGGAGGAGCACAAAACCAAGCTTTGGGTCTGGATCTTCAAACACTATCCGCTCAGACTCTGCCTTCTTCTCCAAGATGTTGTATACCCACTAGGAGGTGAATATGATGTTAAGAAAAATATCACCAGAGAATTTAAGTGAGGAGTTTTTTTTTAAGGCACACTAACCTGCACACTAAAACTTTGCTTCTGGATGAAGGGAAGAGTGATGGACTGGTAGTCATCCGCCGTCTCCTCCACCAGGAAGCTCTCCTGACGCTGGTATTTCTTCACATGCTTTTCAGTGGCAGGAAATACCACAGTTGCCTTGAGCTCTGAAAATCACAAACATACGAGTCCTCCATCTTTGCTCCTTCTGTACAGATATTTTATGTACCGGTCTTATCTGTACCATTAAGGTGAGGTGGAGCCTGGAGACGGTAGGTGCTATAGATGTCATTCCTCATATCTAGCTTCAGGGTCGAAGCAGTGAATATTTCAGCCAGAGCGTCTTCTGTGATGGGAGTCTTCTCCAGGATGACCACAGCATTCTGGTTGTCAAGCTGATGAGAATGTGAACAACCCAAACATAAATGTATGGCAAGAATGCTATCTTTTTTTTTGCCTCTTGAAAACCGATCGTCAACGGTTTAAATATTAATATTTTTCTAATTATTCCCGACACGTGGCCGTCGGTAGGGTGGCCAGTCTTCAGTTTAGGGTGGCCGTGGCCACCGCCTAGCTCCGCCAACTATTTCACACATGATTGCAAACTGTCAGAGAATATGTGAGCGATGTTTTTTTTCATATATTTTATGTAGCACGTAGCATTAAATGTTCTTTTTTCTACTGGTGGATTAATAGCTCAATAAAACCTGGTGCCAGGGGACACACACTGGCAGGTGTGACGGATATTAAAAATATTATAAAAACAAACAAAAAAGTATTTTAATGTTATAAAAGCACCATAATATTCCAATTTAGAATTACCTCTGAAAAATGAACGAAACAGAATTAATACTCACGATATGTATTATTATTTAAATTCACAGAGAGCCACAGCAGAAGGATGAAAGAGCCACATGTGGCTCTGGAGCCGCGGGTTGCAGACCTGTTCAGGTGTACCGCATAGCTGCTTTTAAAAGTATGAAAAGGTTGCTACCTCTTAAAATTACAGCAAATACTTTTTTTCCTCGCCGTTTTTACACGGCCAGTCATCTAAAGAGTATTGTTCAATCCCTCAAAACCCACTTTGTGTACAAATTAACATACCGCAGCGGGCAACATGAAAAAAAACAAAACTTCTCACTCTCGTTGGAATTTAAATTAAACCGTCGCGTTAAAACTACATAGTAATCACGTCCACAATTAGGAATAAAATCTAACGTTCATATTATGTACCTTTCCGTGGACAAAGATGGTTTTCTCCCTGGTAGAATCACTCAACACGGTCGTGGTTTGAAAGCCAGAGAGGACATTTTCTTCAGACTCCTTTCCATTCTCTCCTTGACTATTTTCATGATCCGTTTTTGTCTTTTTGTTTTTTGGAGACAATTCGTCCGATGCCTCGCGATTATTTTCACGTTTAGTTGAAACGGCGGCCATGTTTGTTTGACGCCTCTTCCTCAACATTGCCCAAAGATCGTTTAGAAGTCAAGATAATTCACTCGGCATCCACAATCAAAACAGAGGAAAGGAAAGTCTGCACACTTTGAACTTACCGAACTGCTCCCTATTGGTTAACTTCATGTCACATGGTTTACAGAAGCCGCGTTGTCTCTAATCACCACGTTGCCCGGCGTTATCCTCAGACTGTTGTTTGCCCTTTAAGTGAATTGCGGTAAATTTTGGGCAAAGTAGTTGGTTGTGTGGCTGTAGGCTGTTCCCACAGATAAAAAGACTCGATTAAGAAGACTAAAGACATCAGCGCGTAGTAGCAGGCCGGCTAACAGACGTGCCTACGTGGCGGCCACGTTGGCAGGGGCAACGTTCCCGTCAAAGGCAATGCGTGAATATTGAAATTAAGTCGTAATGTGATAATTTCTCCACCGATTTTCAAAGGTTTTACTATTTTTTCCCCAATGCCAAAGCGTGTGCATTCAATACAGAACATGTCATTTCCCGACAAACCAAAAAAGACAACGCCTGTGGGAGGTAAACCCTATAATAATCAAATATTAATGAAACAAATCTAGCATCATTACTTTAAAGAGATGAATACTAGGGACTAGCATAGGGTCGTTATGTTAAGGCTTGGTAAAAATATGGCGCCCTCTCCTGTCACAGGCCAGACTTATTTTTTGGGCATGAATACCTTTTGTTTTTTTGAATTGAAAAAAAAATGTCATCGCAATCTCTTGAGGTCTTGTTGAGATTTCTTTTTAAAATTGAAAGATTAACCCTGAATATGTGCACCATGCACAGATCCCTAAAATGATTATTATTTTTTTAACTTTCAAGCTAATTTAATGTACAATTTAAATATCTCGCGTCCCAATTAATTTTAAATGTCACATTTTTCCTCCAAGAGATTTCGATGCGTGCCTTGCTTCTCAACTCCGGCTGTGTGTTTCAATCATTTACATATGACTCGACCTTTTTTCCTATTAATACACAATTAAGTGCTTTTTCATCACAATTGTCTATATTTCTGTCATTGTATAATGAAAAAACGAGCTCTTGCAGAGCGACACGCTTAATGTGATTGACACATTATGTAGCCAATGGGATCATGAGTTAGGGGCGGGGTTCCTTCAGAGCAGACCAATGCAGATACAGCATTCAGACGCTAATCAGAAGCGTTTTAATAGGAGGAAGAGCCCGGATGTGTGAGAAAGTTTGGTGACAGGAGATTCAAAAAGTGCGGAGGCGAGATGTCAAAACTGATTATCGTTCGTTAAAAGGGCCATTTAGACGTCATAGCAACATGTGCGTTACTGTCCATAAATGTCTTATCGTCGTCCTGCACGCGCTTGTTGCTGTTGCGATAAAAGGTAAATCCGTCAAAGTTTGCAACGTTATATTAGCAGTACTGTGGGGCTGAAGAAGGAATGTTAACAGGAGAAAGAAGGGTTTAAGTGTTTAATCTAATTCAGCGGCGATTCGTCATAATTCGAGGCTTGTTGTCCAATTTGTGGCTGGAGTCAACTGTTTCAGCGTTTGTGTCCGTTCCAGTTTGCTGGCCCAGATTTATGACTTCCTCTCACCGTTGCAGCCGATGTTGGTGTCACAGTTTTCTTTCTTTGCGTGTAGAGAGACGAAATGTCCTGTTCATCGTCGCTGACGATCTGAGGACGTCTTTGGGTTGCTATGGAGACGTCACCGTAAAATCACCAAATATTGACCAACTGGCATCCAAAAGTCACGTTTTTCTCAATGCATTTGCACAGGTTAGCCAACTTTTTGTATTTGAATCAATGTTCGACGATGACGCAAACACAGCAAGATTAGAATCCCCCCCCCCCCATGCACGTTTATACGTTTTATGTTTGTTGTTGTCTGCAGCAAGCTGTGTGCGCTCCTAGTCGGATTTCCATGTTAACAAGTCGCAGACCAGATACAACCAGGCTGTATGATTTTAAATCCTACTGGAGGGTGCACTCTGGAAACTACACAACTCTTCCACAGTACTTTAAATCACAAGGTTATGCTACGATGTCTGTGGGCAAGGTTTTTCACCCGGGTAAATTGAATTCATAACACCCTGCACGCACTTGTCCATTGTCTTCTGATTGGCTGTGTCATTCACGTTTTCACTGGAACGTTGTGAACGATGGCCGTGCTGTGTTTTTCTGCAGGCATCGCCTCGAACCACACCGATGACTATCCTTACAGCTGGTCCATCCCTGCGTACCACCCTGCTTCATTCAGCTTTGAGAAAAAAAAGGTACAGTCAGGAAGGGCAGTTTATAGGACATTACTAAATCTGTACAATCATTACACTTTCCTGGTTGAGACACTCACAATAGTTGAGTAAGGGATAGTCGTCTGCAAACCTAAAATGCACTATAACCTTTACAGGTGAACTTAATTTGACCTTTTTCTAAACCTTGGAATGCAAATGTCCAACTGTTCAATATTTATTTTTTTGAACATCACTTGCTGTTCTGTAGCACGGAGCTGAATGGAAAAATTCACCACAAGTATTTGAGCCATGAAAAGACTAATACATTTCCTGGTTCAATTAGAATTGGTATTTAAACGTTCCCCCTCATCTCGCTGTTCCCATTTTGACATCACGAGACCAAGTCGACACCGAACAACTGAACAGTACCTTACCATTGCGATGCTTCAGACAGGATGTTCTCAGAGGGAAGTGGCCATTAAGCTGAGCCTCTCAGAGCGTCATCAGCAGGCTGCAACAGAGAGACTGGAAGAGTTGCAGAAAGGCATAGTAGCGGATGTGCTTGGAAATATATTGGCCGAGTCATTGATCAAACACCTGTTGGGAATTTGACCGTTTTACCCCCAAAAGCACTGAAACACTGAACAGTATCACGTGCGCACAAAGGTTTAGAGGTCAAATGAAGTTAGGTGGCAGAAGAGACAGTTAACAGCAGTTTGTTTAAAAGCCAATAAAACTGTTACTAACGAACCCTTGTTTTCAGATATGCAAAGGAGAGGATGGTCACCTCCATGCCAACCTGCTGTGTGCGGTGAATGTAGCTGAGCAGCCTGGAGGAACGCTGCCAGACATGGAGAGCGTAGATGAGGCGGTGAGACTACTGAAAACTCGGGCCACTGACGGCAGTCCTTTCTTCCTGGCTGTGGGCTTTCACAAACCCCACATTCCCTTCCGGATACCGCAGGTATGTTATATGCGGTCGTCGCACTGCCCGGGGTGTCATCTGCATAGTGTTGTTAATACAACCCATCAATATACCATCAAAAGATGAATATTGAATCTTTATTAATCCAAGTAAGGCCAGTGAGAACGGATTTCTCATGTACAATGCCGACCCGGCAATAGGAGACGATATAAAGACTTCAGCTTTTGTTTCCTGGGTATTCCAACTGGATCTGGTACACAAGTTAGAAAACGGAACCTTCTGTTTATATCTGCTCCTTTTTCATGTGAGCAAACATATTGAAACGTGACTGACAGTTGTGCATTGTTCCCAAGGTGATTAACAAATATTGCTGAATATATGTTCAGTTTCAGAGTCGGGGTTCTCCTTCAATGACCACATTTCCGGGTGTAAGCATCATGAAAACCAGAGAGCTTCCTCTGGGTATTAAAAAAAAAAAAAAAAAAGAGAGAAAATGTGGAAAACAATCAGAGCCATTACAGAATCATTGGCCACAGCCAGTAAAACCATTTGGAATCTCCTGAAGAGTCAACAAACCACTGATGTAATTAAGTAACATTTTGAATAAGCTCCAATTTAAGGCGGTCAACACACATCTATAAATGGAATAGCTAAATGGGCTGTTGACTATGATACAAATGTATTGTCTAGTTACCATGAGTGTTGTGCTAGTTATTAAAATAAAAGCTTCCACGCTTTCCGTGAGGCTGTTCTCAGCCTTTTTGCTTATTTGCCATGCCTACTGAACTGCTAAAATACATTTGAAGATCCAAGTTCAAATCCAGTCCCTTCAGGTAATATCGTTTATAACGCAACCTTACAGATAACGTTTTAACATTATTGACTGTCATCCATACCCTTTCTCCTACTTGCTGGGCTCACAAGTAAGCCCGAGCTGCATCATAAAAGTGTCAAAATAACACCAGTGATATTAATGTACTATAACAATTTGAATGTAACTTTAAGGACACTCGTGAAACCACATTCTCTGCTGATTGTAATATGTGATAACCATGGCAGCAAACAAATAAATCAAACACATGCAAGTATATCAACTTTTAGACTTCTAGACATGTTTTTGCTGGCTTTGGATGGACAGATTTGACGAAAATCAAATTAGAATCGTAACACAAACATACTTTTGTCTTGCAGGAGTATCTGCGCCTCTATCCCATAGAACAAATGACTCTGGCCCCTGACCCAGATGTTCCCAGGCGCCTTCCCCCTGTGGCCTACAACCCTTGGACAGACATTAGGAAGAGAGACGATGTCCAAAAGCTCAACATTAGCTTCCCCTATGGACCAATTCCTAAGGACTTTCAAGTATGAATCTTTACCCTGTGAATGTTGTTGTTTTTTTCCCCCCAAACATGATCACCTTGCATCTCTCCTTTTAAACATGAGGTTATTCTCTTGTAGCTACGTATCCGCCAGCACTACTATGCTGCCGTGTCCTACATGGATGCCCAGGTTGGTCGGCTGCTCAGTGCCCTCGATGCCCTGGGGCTGGCTCAGAACACAATAGTGGTTTTCACCTCCGATCACGGTCAGTCATGACTAGTGCTTTGGAAAATGTTTTGTGTGGGATGCCGTAGTTAAAACATGCCGGGTCATTGCTTTTGCAGGAGATTTGGTTTTAGTGAGTATTCAGCAATGATTTTGTATGTCTGGCGCTCACGCAATGTTTGGACGCCTCTATGGAATGCCAGCCACTCGGTGGCAGTGTTGTAACAGTAATGTCATTTTGTTTTGGCTGAATCCTCAAGTCAGATGAATGCATAACGGACAGCCTACATGAAAGTCATTGTATGTAAATTCAAGAAACTTGGTCAGATAGAATTGAACTTATTTCTTGGACACTCTGTTGTGGTCATTTCTGATTTTGGTCCAGGTTGGTCACTTGGTGAGCATGGTGAATGGGCGAAATACTCCAACTTTGACGTGGCAACGCATGTCCCTCTTATCTTCTACGTCCCTGAGGCTCCTGCACCTTACGGTGGCCTGAGAGCATCTACCTTTCCCTTTCTGGATGTCTTTAGCCAATCAGAGTTCATCTTCGAGAGTAAGAATCCACAATTCTCAAAACACCATCAAGGAAGCAACGTTTTTTGGGTGCATTGGACAATTTTAGGACCCCCTTCGTTAGCTTATAAGGTTAATACACAAGTTGCGTTAACACTTTTGTCGTTGCAAAGACAATGCTGGGTTTGACACTGTGTCTCTATCAAAGGTTTTTACTTTGAGTGCAAAAGGTGCATTGGATTGCTGTAAATAATTTCCTCAGTTTCAGACTCCTTGAAACTGATTGACGCATATTGTTTCCAGTTGAGGAAGTTGTAGAAAAAGTGGTGGAGCTTGTGGCTGTTTTTCCAACCGTCTCCCACTTGGCTGGCCTGAAAACACCTGCACCCTGTCCTGATGTTTCTTTGCAGGTATTTGGCATGATTCTTTAAATGATTCCAATTGCAGTGGAAACTCAAAGCTTCAACAATTATTGTCTTCAGTTCCAAAATGGTTATTGAGTGTTGTTTAAAAAAAAAAAAAGTTGATGTAACACAGTGGTAAGCATGTCCCTGTTCCAGCTTTTTTGGTACATGTTGCAGGCATCAAATTCAAAATAGTGAATATTTGCACACACAATAAAAAAAAAAAAAAATCAAAGTTCATCAATTTGAACATTCAATATCTTAGGTTTGCGGCTGGAACGGATTAATTGCATTTCCCTTCCTCTCAATGGAAAACATTACCCCAGTTTACGAACGTTGAGTTACAAATGGCGTCAAGGGACAAATTAAATTCATGACCTGAGGTTCCACTGTCCATTTCTTTTTAAATCAAATCATACTAAAATGTTGATGTACACTTCTATGAATGGATTTGTTGTAGGACGATGTAATAATTCTCCAGCATAGCAATATTAGATGTTCCATCACAGCTGTGCCCCCCGTGCACAATGCAAGGTGCATCAAGGCACGGCTGCATGAGTCTTGCACGGAAGAACTTAAGCCCTGACCTCAGGACAACATTGGCATGAACGCGATTGCCAATGTTTCAGCCAATGAGCCAATCAATCTTGTACAAAGTCTTCCCAGAAGAGTGTAAGCTCTTTTAGCCGCAAAGGGGAAACCAACTCAATGTTTTTAATTTGTAGCGAGATTTGAGAATGATTAGCTGCACTGACTAATTGTTAAGGTAAGAGTCTAAGCCTAACAACCCCAATTGCAACCGTGCAATCATCCTCATTGTACCAGGCAATTTACAGAATGCAGCCGTGCAATGTTGGTGGCTTCTCGTTAAATAAAAGAAGAAACCAAACCAGTTTGTATTCTTGGTCATGTAGTGAAAATTGTCAAAGCACACACAGAGAAGTTGATTGTGTGGAAAAAGAACTATGATGATGTGAACAGCTGGATGTCTTGTGCACTATTTGCCAAACCTCCTCAGAAAGCTGCTCACGTGACACTTCTGGCATGCCACAAACAGGAAGGCGGGGGTCGTTGCTACAAAACTGCACCCAAATTGGTCCCCCCGCTTTTGTGCCAGGTGTATTTAAAGCAGGGGTGTCAAACTCATCTTAGTTAGCGGGCCACATTTACCCCAATTAGATCTCAAGCGGGCCGGACCACAATATTTGAGGCTTAATAATCCATAAATAACAGCTATTCCAAATTTTCCCCATTGTTTTGGTACTTTCAGAAAATAGTCACATGTATTCATTATTTTCTTGTTGCAAATCATATGAGCAGTTTGAAATTTTTAACCCAAAATAAGTTCAACAGTATTATGAATTATGTTATGCATCCTTTGTAAATGTACACATAAAAATGTAAGTTGTGGATGAAAAGAAAAAACAAAAAACAAAGTTCCAACAAAGCAACCTCTTTTGAAGTGACGCTTTTGACAGAACTTTTGTAATATTCAATATTTTAAAACATTTCTTCAGGAGGTATTTATTTTCACAGTGTGGAGATAGCACACCATTTTTTTTTATGAGTGTGTTCTTGAAACTTGGACATTGTTTGGCCTTCACAAGTGCATCAATGTCATTTAAGTGTTGTCAATGCAGCCTCCGCTGGACAAAATTAGCAACAAAAGTTACTTTTATTGAAAAAAAAAGCCGTTCTCCATCCCCACGGGCTGGATTGGACCCCCTGACGGGCCGGTTTTGGCCCCTCGGGCCGTATGTTTGACACCCCTGATTTAAAGAAACAATTCTGCTCCACATCGTCCATACAAGCAGTCGTTGCATTACACTAGAAAAAGTAAACTTGAGAATATTCACTGCACGAAGTGTGACTGACTTTCCATTAAGACATTCATCCAACCGTGGTCATTTTTAGAACGGAGATTGTTTTATTTTTTTATTTTATTTTCTCAATTTGTGGTGATTAGTGCATAAAGGGAGGCGCAGTGGGTTTGGGTTTGGATATTCGACTTTGCATATTCTTACTGTAATAGAAGTTTTCTCAGTACTACGTCTTCTTTCCACGGTCTTAAAATGTGAAATTCAAAATTGCCCATAGGTGAATATGTTGTCTGCCTCATTGAGTCAGTCCTGCGATTGACTCGTGATCATCTACCCATTGTAGGGTATACTCCCACCTCTCACCCTATCATGTGGTGGTAGTCTATTCAAAATGAGCTGTTTATAAGACTCATCTAGCAAAATGAAAACAAACTGTGAACATGTCTGACATGGATGACAATGTAATTAGCGTTTCTTCCTATTTCAGGAGGAGCTGTGTACAGATGGAATGAACTTGGCGCATGAATTCAAACCTAAAAAGAAAAAAATCAATGGGGAGGCAGTGTCTTTCAGCCAGTACCCGCGGCCTGCTGATACGCCACAGGTACGATTATTAGATTTGTTTTAAACAGAAGCCATACGTGTTCAAGTAGTTTAGCTGTGATATAGTTTGCATTCTTGAAATGACAACACAAATGTATGACCTTTTAATCAAAAATCATCAATTCACAACTTTCAAAATGATGGAAAATACCCAAGAAAATGCTTTCACACAGTCAAATCCTAATTGGAAGGAAAAAAGTGTTTTTAACAGTTAAACGATAAATGTACGTTTTAAACAAAAGCTGCTTTAGTAGTACAGGGTGTCCGTCCGTGGCTCTTTAGTCATTTTTGAGGCTCAACCCAAGTCAACTATGTGTAACATTTAATGTGTTATTTATGCCACTGTCTGTTATCGTCTTGCAAACATATACCCGTCTGCGCAAGTAGGTTGTTTCATGTGTTCTGTACGTAAACGCAGCCATATTGGATATATATCACTTAGAATCAGTCCGAAAAAAAAAATCCAAAATCATACAGGGCTTCAATCGGAATAGGGCACTTGGCCCGACAGTGTAAATCCAGCCATAGGCGAGTTAACCTTCATATGAGGAAGTTTTATCTGAGCCCACGTCGTCTGACGATCGATGGTAAATTACATAGACTTGACATGTATTGCCGCCGATGCCGATGCTGTTATGTCTGTTCTTTCTGACGGCCTTTCTGTTT
Source organism: Phyllopteryx taeniolatus (assembly GCF_024500385.1). Classification (NCBI taxonomy): domain Eukaryota; kingdom Metazoa; phylum Chordata; class Actinopteri; order Syngnathiformes; family Syngnathidae; genus Phyllopteryx; species Phyllopteryx taeniolatus. Next base: position 21,495,179 of record NC_084511.1, on the reverse strand, counting down.
CCCTGCGATGCAATCCCATTAACTGGGCAGGTGTGATCATCACGAGACCTGTTGCTTTTTCATCATCATCATCAAGATGTCCTAAAATGTACACTGTCCAGATGTCTGCTTGGAGTCCAAAGTCATGTCTAAGTTGTAATCTTTGTCATTGTCTGTTAGGAGGACTCGGACCTCCCTGACCTTAAAGACATAAAGGTGATGGGCTACTCTCTGCGTTCTTATGACTACAGATTCACTCTGTGGCTAGGCTTTGACCCCAACACATATCAGGTAGGATTTCATTCTTCAAATATAACCAAACAACATGAACTTACTCAAAGGTCATCGGTTGAATGACTGATCATCTGTATCTGTCTTTTGCCCTTGATATTTGCCACTATCGTCGATTTCTAAAGGTCAACGTGTCTGACGTCCATGCCGGAGAGCTGTACATGCTAGCAGACGACCCCGGTGAGGACAACAACGTGTACGATGACTTTGAGCAACACGGCGTGATGATGATGATGTGGAGGAAGATGAAGAACGTGCCTCCTGTGAGTTTGCATATGCCCATTTATTTCGATTCTTCCCATCGATGTGACTCATTGGTTGCTTTCCTGTCCAGACTGTTAGTGTACAGATGAGGATGAAACTGCAACTTCTCAACCTTACAGCAGGACTGAAGATGAGTGGAAGCAAAGCACGATGACAGATGGTTGGAGAGTGCACACAAGCAAGAAAGAGAACCCAAAAACAGGGAAAATATTGGCTTTTTTTTTTTTTTTTTTTTTTTTTTACAAAATAAATGTAATCCGTGATTAAAAATCGTAACATCCCATCTGTGTTAATGTTTGAGCTTCAAAGATCAAACATTGTCTTTTAATCAGCACTTTTTTTTGCGAGGCAGACACTGGAGGACACAAGGTCAGATTTCAACAGCATGCACTCTTGATAGCCTGCTTTAATTAGTTGGAAATTATTCTGTGAATTTTACATGCTGCTGGCTGCGTTGATAATGAGAGTGTTGAACACGTTTGAGTTTTTCTGTGTGTCGTCTTCCACAGGTGTTGTTTAACGGTTACATTTCTAATGCACTTTGTCACCTTGTAAACAAGTCAGCTCAATTTGTGTGCACATGCCATCTGTAATAATTCAGTACAAATGAAGTGTTTCCATTCTACTTGCTTTTTCCCAGAACACTCGTGTGTGTGTGTGTGTGTGTGTGTGTGTGTGTGTGGGGAGAAAACTGATATGTTGATTGGCCCCACAGCTGCTTCAAGCTAAAGGTACGATGCAATGTGTTGTACTATGGCGGTACAATAGACAAAAATGTTGCACTGATATTTTAAATGTCCTGCATGCTATAGTTTGTCTCTTGACTTCTTTGTAAAAAAATAAAATACACTGTACATCTGTACAGTTCAAAACAGTTAATTTTGCCACCTCTTTGTGTATGTTTAACTCGCAGAAATCACAATCACTGTGATTGATACCTTGTGCTTTTTTTAAAACTCGGGAAAACAAGTTTAGATTTGTGCACCACTTTTGTCTTAAATGGCACTTAGTTTTAAGATTAGTTTTAACCTTATCAATCTTATTCCGTAATTATATTCGGACAAATGAAGACAAACACCGCTCACCACAGTAAAACTCATCACCCATCTGCGGTTGACTAAATGAAACACTGTTTTCCGAAAGATGGTATTTATGATAATACAATTGTCGTAAGTTAGAATATCCATCCATTATTTTCTATACTGCGTATCCCGTTCAGGACCCCAAAACCTCTGATCCTAGAATTGCCCCTGCTGCACCTTGTACTGGTTGCCAGTCCATCACAGGTGCAAATAGAGACCAACAACCATTCACACTGTCACTGAGTCAGAGTGAACCCGCACTGCCTGCACAGAAGTCATGTGAGTAAACCACCACACCACCAGTCACAGATTAGAATATATACTAGTTTATTATTTGTGGGAAAATATATCTTGAATATGATGATAAGAAACGTAATTCCTAACACTTTTTTTTTTTTTTTTACAAAATGTGTCGAGGCACACTTGGGATGTGCAGCATGGAGAAGGTGACGTTGGGCATCCCATCATGCATTTGTAAATATTGTACAGTTATTGTAGCTAATTACGCGTTTTACGCAGCATTGTTTGCTGTTTGTGTTTCCTTGTAGTGTAATATAGTTGTATGTGTTCTGCTTGTTGTGCATCATTTTCTTGCAACCTAAGTTAAGTTGTTCTCTTTCGGGAGTCTCCTGTTCATTTCACTCTGATATGTTTTGGGAGTCAATCTGATACTTGACAATATCAAGACAGGCAAACATTTGATTTCCACTTAAGGTGGAAGTGTGATCATACCATTATAGATCCATTCATGTTTCAGGGACCCCGTTGACAATCTTTGTAATGGAAATATAATTGTGCATATAGATAATAAATCAGCAATGTTATTTGATCACGAAGGAAAGTTATCATGCTGGAAATATAATTGAGGCAGATAGGTTCTCTTAAATTTATAATAATTTGTGCAATGCAAGTTTTGTGTTGTTCTGTTCTCTGTTAACTTAATGAAATTAGTCTTTGCTGTTGCTGTATTTTAATTGGTTAATAATCCATTAGATTTTAAAGAAAACAATTCAATATACACGTTTGAAAGAAAAACGAGAAGAAATAAGGTTCACCCCAATGTGTTTTTCATCACGATGCGTGTGTGTTGGGCTGGGGGTTGAGGGTCAAAGTGGGGTCACGCACAGGGTGCCATTCAAGCAAGGCCCGCCATTGTCTCGGATCATTGAAGTAGTGTCTGTAAAATCAGGTTGGCCACTGTATTTCAGCCCATCCATCCTCCTGCCACGCTACATTGCTCGACATGATGGCAAGAAGAAGCTGTTTAAATATCCACAAGCCAAAAGAGCCTCCGTTTTCCCTGTGCAACTCATCGGATCTAGCTAGCTGTCATTTTACAATTGAAATACTATTCTGCATTAATTATAAAATACAAATTTCCAAACACATTTCTAATTATTATCTGCTGCATCAACTGAGAACTGTGAAAACAATGCATAATAGTCCCCTTTAAGTAACAGACGGACTGATTTCTGCTCCCCTTTAAGGAGCATTGAGTGAGTTTGGCTCAGCAGTTTAGCGGCGTTCAGCTTCAGCTTCAGTTTCAATGTTTCGGTGGGCGGCTGTGGCTCAGTTGCTAGAGCAGGTCATCCGGTGACCGAAGGGTCAGCGATTCGATATCCCGGCTCTGACAGTCTGCTGTCGGAACAAAGCACTGAATATGATTGGGTGAATGTGTCAGTCTCTGTCAAGCGCTTTGGGCGCTGCGATAGTGTAGCTAAAGTGCTATATAAGTGCACTCCATATACCATCTACCATCTTGTTTGTATGAATATAAAGCACCGAGGAGTCACTGTGATTGCGCCTCGGTGGTTTTATCCGATCAATATTTATCACCCCGAGCAGTGATCTCTTACCATGATCACATTGATCTAATGACAATTACGTTAGTGTTTACCTGCTGCTTCCTTTTCGTTCTCAGTGTGACATGTGGAGCAGCCCCTTCTCCGCCAGCCGCTCTGTCTTTGTCACGCTCTCATTATGATTCATACACTGCTAATCACATTACCACTATGGGCTCATAGCCTGACAGGTCACCCTGCCTTTCTGTTAACATACACAATTACATTAGAGAGATGGAGTGTGGGCATGTGTGTGAAAAAGCTTAGCTCAGCTGTCTGGCGCCTGGGGTTGGTCTCAACCGTGTGTTTTCGTGCGTGTGTGTCTGTGTGTGTGAGAATCAAGGAACACAAGCTCACTTTTCACAAAAGTCCCAGAAAACTTCACAGTTTTCCCTCATGGAATCTGTCCAATTTGCATAAAATTTGCTACTTTGAGGGCTAATTGCTTCTCTCTGTAAACTGTAAAGGACCCATCTACTACTCACAATACAGGCACTTATTCCATAGTCCTGGACTTAAAAAAAACAACAACCCCAAAATAGACTCAAGAAGAGTAATTTTAGGCTTGTTTTCTGATGACATATAGAGTGAAATCTCGATAGAACAGACTAGTGTGTGTGTGTGTGGAGGGGGGGGGGGGGGGGTCGCTTCCTAGTTCCAAATCTGTTGCCAAAGGTGAACGGCTTGACAAAAAAAAACAAAAAAAAAACTGTTACTGTACCAAAAGTTGCATGTCCCAGACTAGACTTGTGTTTTGTACTCCTCTAAGTTAAAACTGCTACCATGCTGTAACTAACTCCTCTCTCTCTCTCTCTCTCTTGTCAATGCCCCACATTCAACATGGCCGCCACATATGCACAGGGCGTGTGCATGTCTTTTGGAATTGGATGTATTTTTTTAATTTTATTTTTTTGTATATCTGTAAGCCGAAAATACGTCAGTCCCATTCTCTGCCTGCATTGCACCACAGCGCCAGTAATCAAGAGCGGCCAATTCTGGAACTAACAGACTTTGTCAACGACATTTTAAGTGACAAATGGAAACTGTTTTTGGACACCTTCTTCAGTCCTAACGGTCCATTTGATCTGATATTCATTATATTTGGGTCCGTTTTATTGAGGTTCCCCTGTATTTGATTTTGAGCCAGATTTTGGCCAGCCCGCTTTTACACCAAAAACTTCCCTGATTGACACATCACCCTGCTGACGTCAGCGACAGAACGACGAGCACATTTCCTTGTACTAGTATGTGTTCTTGGTTTCTTCATAAATCGATACTATTGGTCTGTCCCCATTTCGTCTGTTATTTTTTTATTCAACATTAACCATTTGAGGTGGTGAACATATCGAGAACAAATCCATCATTTCTCTTGAACACTCAAAACGTCTTAGAAGTGTTGTAAAATTCCGGCAATTTTGTATTGCGGCGCAATTTTGTATTGCGGCGTAATCGTTGCCTACATTGAAAGTGTGAATTATTATTTATTTTTTTAGACGAGTGAAAATAGGGAGGTTAGATACATTTGAGTAGGCTTGTTTTGTTAAAATTTCTCTTTGTCATGCTTTGTTGCAGAAGGAAGCTGCATGAGCCATATGGAGGTAAGTGAGTGCAGATTAATTTCTGCCTATATACTGTACACAGGTTTAGTCCGCGTATATTTTGCTTCGCTCATGGCTGTAAGAGAGTAAAAACAGTTTGGGAAGATGACGTTATTTTTGTGAAGTGTTCAAGGCTTTTTTATGTCCAGGGGCTTGGCGTGAGCGAAGCCTGTGATAAGGACGGCTGGCGCCCGGCCTTGTAATTGTACCATTTTAATAAATAACAGTGTAATAAATTTGCCATTTTTTAATCATATTAAATTAGTGACTGAACATGGTTGTATATACTGTATATGCACACTAACATTAACACAATAGCACCCCATTATCATGTTCAGTCCCTAATTTAATATGCTAAAAAATGGCTAATTGTTTTCGCTGCGTCCTTCCACCTTCCGAAAATTAGGTTAAATGAAGACTCTAAGTTGTCCATAGATATGGATATAAGTGCGGCCAATCCAGGGTGTACCTCTTGTTCCCGTTGAGTATTTGTCCAGGACCAAGGTGCCAGTCATTCAAATAGCCTACATTTTTATTTGTCATGACATAATTAATCATAAAAAACAAAATACGACTGAATGGATTGAGGTTAAACTTCACAATAATTGTCTGCATGAGTAAAGCCGTATAATATGATTCCAAAATAAATGTTCACAGCTTAATGGTGCAGACGATACACAAAAGTCATTGTGGTCTGGATAAATCTTCAAATTTGCATTGATACAGTAACATAAATCCTGAAAGTTTAACGATCCCTGAGAGACAAAATGGATTAGTCCGCATCTCAAATTCAACAACAACACGAGTTTAGACTTTGTGATACGTTTGATGTGTTGCTCGGATATGAAAAGCCAAATCTTTGGGGTGAGCAATGGATACACAATGATTAATGTTTATATTTGCTAATAGGCAAGATGTGAAGGGCTTACACTTTACAACTTCAAGTTGACTATTGAGTCCCATTCATATTGCGATGTCTAATTATCTTTCCTGTCCTCCACATGTGGGCTTCTTTCTTTCATTCTGAAATATATTCTATTGACAATGCATTTACTATACAGCCAATGAATTAAAGATTCACTGCAAATGATACTAATAGTTGAATGAATGACTGTAGTAATCCATCAACTTGAAGAGGATTTGTTTTAATGGAGGACTTCTTTCTAGCAAACAGACTTTGCTGAGTGCACCTGTGAGGTTTTATTCATCAAAAGCCCTGCTCTAATTATGAGAATCCATTAATGGTGTTTTTTTTAATTTTTATTTATTGACTGTGAATACAATGGTAGCTGGAGATTACAGATTTGCTACTGCTTTGGGAAATTTAAAGGTTCTGCTTTTTTTTTTTTTTGCATTAACTTTCCTTCCATACTAATCTTTCACTGCACACAGACATTAATTTCTTATTTTTATTACATTTATGGAAATAGGAGTCGTGATTTCAGGCAAAAGTATGCATCCACTCCTCTCCTATTCTGCTTATCCTCATTAGGGTTACCGGAGCCGATTGTAGCTGACTTGGGAGGAGAGGTGGGGTACACCCTGGACTGGTCGCGCTCACTTTTCACACCTACCGTATGGACAATTTCAGTGAACCTAAAGTTTTTGTAAAGTGGGAGGAACCTGGATCATCCGGACAAAATCTACACAACATGCAAACTCAAAGTTAATTGTCCAAATGCTTTGAAACTACTGGAGGATGGAGGAACTCCACATTACTTAGATGCAATTCTTAAATAGCATAAAACCACATTTTTGTGAAACTTCTTGGATTACAGCCACGTATCTATATTTCAATTACACCCTGATTGTTTCATTTTGAATCCATTGTGGTATAAAAGGTGTGAAGAATCAAAGAAAGAACTGTAGTTTTCGGGGTACATAAAATTAAGTCAGTGTAAAACATCAAAACAATACGAAAAAAAAATACAGTAGAGAGGTTCCACTGTAATGCGTATTATTTCAAAATTTGCGCCGCTGTATTTATATATATGTAAGACTAGTTGATGTTCCACCGACGTTCCGAGCACTTTCAGACATAGGACACGAGTACTTGTTGGTCTGATGCTACCATTTATTGCATGCAACGTTTTTCATATCAGGCATTTCAGACAAAACCCTCAAAACATCAAGAAAACGAACAATGGAAACTTGACACTTTGAATCACATATTTTCCTTCAAGCCGAACCCTAATGTCATCATACAGTAAATGCTAGTAAAAAGCTCATGGAAACATTTGATTTTACAAAAAACAATCTCATATTTGTACCAATATGGTATGGAAAATCATTTAGATTCAGTATTTGTTCTTAAATAAATAGAGCAATTCCCACTGGACACGAATAGAGGCACTTGAGTTTTTTTTTTCTTTTTTTCTTTTTTGTCAAATGTTCTTTCCACATCCGCATTGTCTTCCATACACATTCAGCAGTGGTTACATGATTGAGAACCGAAACACTCGCTCTTGATGAGACCATGACAACAAAAAATAAATACGATTAAAATCAAACAACAAGTGTTGGCTTTTCATGTGCCATAAAGAAATGGCAGATTTGTTGCTGTGCGAATGTGACCATAAACAAACCCACGCGTCTCTTCTTTCTCTCGCTCACTCACACACACACACACACATTACAGAATATAGATATTATAATATCTTGTTTCACATCATTCAATCATCCGGTCACTTTGAACTGACACAAACAACCACAAGAACAAGAACACAACAACATCACTGTTTGCAGGGGTCACAGTCTCTATATTGTGGAGCACAAACATCACTGTTGTCCAGTCATTTTTCAAAGACTTGACACATTCAGCTGTACACGAATACACACACAACAACACGAGAAACGACCAAAATGTCCAGCGCTCATTTGATCAAGTTTGTGCAAAGTTGCCATTGTTGCACAGTCTGTTGGTGAGATAGGTGGAATCTTGTATTTGATATGCAACTTTGGACAGTTTGCTGGGTTGGTGGGTTACCATGGGAGCCAGAACTGAGCCAACCTCCCTAAAAATAACCAGTAAGGCTGAGAAAAAAAAAATAAAGAAAATAACAAAAAGGCAGCATTTTGTGTGTGCTTAAATTGGCAGACTGATTATTCTTTGGTGAACTATTTCTCTTAGAACAATGACAGAAAGGTCCCAAGTAAATTCTGATTATCGCCACTTGTTAACTTGGATATTTGGTTCATTTTCCAGCAGTACAACAACTAATGTGTTCATGTTGAAGCCGCTCAGCATTCAAAATGATACAGAAGCAATTCATCCATCCATCCATTTTCTGAGCCGCTTCTCCTCACTAGGGTCGCGGGCGTGCTGGAGCCTATCCCAGCTATCATCGGGCAGGAGGCGGGGTACACCCTGAACTGGTTGCCAGCCAATCGCAGGGCACATACAGACAAACAACCATTTGCACTCACATTCCCACCTACGGGCAATTTAGAGTCTCCAATACATGCATGTTTTCGGGATGTGGGAGGAAACCGGAGTGCCCGGAGAAAACCCACACAGGCACGGGGAGAACATGCAAACTCCACACAGGCGGGGCCGGGGATTGAACCCCGGTCCTCAGAACTGTGAGGCAGACGCTCTAACCAGTTGCCACCGTGCCGCCAGAAGCAATTCAATTTATGTAAAATATATTTAGAAGTCCATCCATCCATTCTCTACCGCTTATCCGGGTCGGGTCGCGGGGGCAGTAGCTTCAGCAGGGACGCCCAGACTACCCTCTCCCCAGCCACTTCATCCAGCTCTTCCGGGGGGATCCCGAGGCGTTCCCAGGCCAGCCGAAGGATGTAGTCTCTCCAGCGCGTCCTGGGTCGTCCCCGGGGTCTCCTCCCGGTGGGACATGCCCGGAACACCTCACCAGGGAGGCGTCCGGGAGGCATCCGAATCAGATGCCCCAGCCACCTCATCTGGCTCCTCTCAATGCGGAGGAGTAGCGGCTCTACTCTGAGATCCTCTCGGATGACCGAGCTTCTCACCCTATCTCTAAGGGAGAGCCCGGACACCCTGCGGAGGAAACTCATTTCGGCCGCTTGTATCCGGGATCTTGTTCTTTCGGTCACGACCCACAGCTCATGACCATAGGTGAGGGTAGGAACGAAGATCGACCGGTAAATTGAGAGCTTCGCCTTTCGGCTTAGCTCTTTCTTTACCACAACGGACCGATACAAAGTCCGCATCACTGCAGACGCTGCACCGATCCGCCTGTCGATCTCCCGTTCCATTCTTCCCTCACTCGTGAACAAGACCCCAAGATACTTGAATTCCTCCACTTGGGGCAGGATCTCATCCCCGACCTGGAGATGGCATGCCACCCTTTCCCGACTGAGGACCATGGTCTCAGATTTGGAGGTGCTGATTCTCATCCCAGCCGCTTCACACTCGGCTGCGAACTGCTCCAATGAGAGTTGGAGGTCACGGCTTGATGAAGCCAACAGAACCACATCATCTGCAAAAAGCAGAGATGCAATACTGAGGCCACCAAACCGGACCCCCTCTACGCCTCGGCTGCGCCTAGAAATTCTGTCCATAAAAGTTATGAACAGAATCGGCGACAAAGGGCAGCCTTGGCGGAGTCCAACCCTCACCGGGAACGAGTTCGACTTACTGCCGGATATGCGGACCAAACTCTGACTCCGGTCGTACAGGGACCGAACAGCCCGTATCAGGGGGTTCGGTACCCCATACTCCCGAAGCACTCTCCACAGGACTCCCCGAGGGACACGGTCGAACGCCTTCTCCAAGTCCACAAAACACATGTAGACTGGTTGGGCGAACTCCCATGCACCCTCGAGGACCCTGCCGAGGGTGTAGAGCTGGTCCACTGTTCCACGGCCAGGACGAAAACCACACTGCTCCTCCTGAATCTGAGATTCGACTTCCCGACGGACCCTCCTCTCCAGCACCCCTGAATAGACCTTACCAGGGAGGCTGAGCAGTGTGATCCCCCTGTAGTTGGAACACACCCTCCGGTCCCCCTTCTTAAAAAGGGGGACCACCACCCCAGTCTGCCAATCCAGAGGCACTGTCCCCGATGTCCACGCGATGTTGCAGAGGCGTGTCAACCAGGACAGCCCCACAACATCCAGAGCCTTTAGGAACTCCGGACGAATCTCATCCACCCCCGGGGCCCTGCCACCGAGGAGCTTTTTAACTACCTCGGTGACCTCAAACCCAGAGATAGGAGAGCCCGCCTCAGAGAACCCACACTCTGCTTCCCCATGGGAAGGCGTGTCGGTGGAATTGAGGAGGTCTTCAAAGTATTCTCCCCACCGACTCACAACGTCCCGAGTCGAGGTCAGCAGCGCCCCATCCCCACTATACACAGTGTTGGTGGTGCACTGCTTTCCTCTCCTGAGACGTCGGATGGTGGACCAGAATTTCCTCGAAGCCGTCTGGAAGTCTTTCTCCATGGCCTCACCGAACTCCTCCCATGCCCGGGTTTTTGCTTCAGCGACCACCAGAGCTGCATTCCGCTTGGCCAGCCGGTACCCATCAGCTGCCTCAGGAGTCCCACAGGCCAAAAAGGCCCGATAGGACTCCTTCTTCAGCTTGACGGCATCCCTCACCGTTGGTGTCGACCAACGGGTTCGGGGATTGCCGCCACGACAGGCACCGACCACCTTACGGCCACAGCTCCGGTCGGCCGCCTCAGCAATGGAGGCGCGGAACATGGTCCACTCGGACTCGATGTCCCCCGCCTCCCCCGGAACATGAGCAAAGTTCTGTCGGAGGTGGGAGTTAAAACTCCTTCTGACAGGGGATTCTGCCAGACGTTCCCAGCAGACCCTCACAATACGTTTGGGCCTGCCACGTCGGACCGGCATCTTCCCCCACCATCGGAGCCAACTCACCACCAGGTGGTGATCAGTTGACAGCTCCGCCCCTCTCTTCACCCGAGTGTCCAAGACATGCGGCCGCAAGTCCGATGACACGACCACAAAGTCGATCATCGAACTGCGACCTAGGGTGTCCTGGTGCCAAGTGCACGTGTGGACACCCTTATGCTTGAACATGGTGTTCGTTATGGACAATCCGTGACGAGCACAGAAGTCCAATAACAGAACACCGCTCGGGTTCTGATCGGGGGGGCCGTTCCTCCCAATCGCGCCCTTCCAGGTCTCACTGTCATTGCCCACGTGAGCATTGAAGTCCCCCAACAGAACAATGGAGTCCCCAGCGGGAGCGCTCTCCAGCACCCCCTCCAAGGACTCCAAAAAGGGTGGGTACTCTGAACTGCTGTTTGGTGCATAGGCACAAACAACAGTCAGGACCCGTCCCCCCACCCGAAGGCGGAGGGAGGCTACCCTCTCGTCCACCGGGGTGAACCCCAACGTACAGGCGCCGAGCCGGGGGGCAATAAGTATACCCACACCTGCTCGGCGCCTCTCACCATGGGCAACTCCAGAGTGGAAGAGAGTCCAACCCCTCTCGAGAGGACTGGTACCAGAGCCCCAGGTGTGTGTGGAGGCGAGTCCGACTATATCGAGTCGGAACTTCTCGACCTCACACACCAGCTCGGGCTATTTAGAAGTGTTGGGAATAATAAGGTAATTTAAAAGGGGCATTGTCAGCTAATGATTGTAGTCAGGATTTAGTCCAAAGGAGGTAGCCTTAAAAATAACTAATCAGCAGATTAAGTTGTAAACATGCGATCTAGGAACCCCTCAGACGGCAGCAAACTAATTTGGAAAACCACTGTCAACTTCTAATAGTGTATTGTAATCCACAATTGTAAGTCAAACATTAAAGTGCCAAAAGAGAGCCTCAAATTAACTGTGTACAGCAGAACGGTTCACTTCAGTTGCTGAAAATGCAACTATATTTGTTTAATTCAAAAAATGAAATCAACAAAAAGGACAAAATCACACAATGAAACATCCGATGACTTTGCAATAAATTACCACAAGAGAATTTAGAGCGCAAGAACCTTCATTTCTTATGATCATAAATAATTTGTAATGTTTACAAGAAAGCCTCTTTACCTGTGTGCCGCCTATCTAATTGGTGTATTGGACCAGTACTTTGGCAGCTGGATCAATATCAGACAACGTGGTCCTTGGAGCCTCTATAGAGCTTCCTTCCAAGCATCAGCCTCTTTAATCACAACCAGCTTGAACATTTCCTTTTGAAAATGATCCCATCTTGTTTCAAATACATCTACAGTAACTTATATTCCTTTTCAGGGAGGAATTTGAAACAACACGTATCCGAGTGTAACTGTTGTCTCTCCAAAGAGGCGCATCAATTTAATTATGCTAATTTGTACTCGGTGAATCACATTCAAAAGATGTAGTTACTGTTATTTCCAAAGTGCGGATTGATTTTTTTTGCCCAATAAATCCACCTAGTCAATGCCATTACGTTATGACTGCGTGTTCAGTCATTTGAAGGACCCCAGCGGGGACTACAGCATCATTATGTGTGTCATCTCAATGACCCCAGTTCTAGCTCCCAGGCCCGCTTTGTGATTTTTTTTTTTTTTTAATACTGAAGCTGGCTCTGGCCCAGCACCTACAGCAGGTGAGCCTCAATGCGGAGCCAGTGCAGCCCCTGTCTGATGTAACGGACCAGCTCGGTCATGCCGCTCTGCTGACTTAACGGCTCCATCAGCGAGTCCAGCTCCTGGAAGAACTCTGCAGGGAGACGAGGAGACACCAAACTACACTTGAGGTTCTTTCACTGAGAAGATTAGAAATCAACATAAGGACACTAGACTGTAACTAAAATGTATCTGTACATATTGGCTGTCAAGAGAAAGCCTGCATATTTTCAGTTCTCCATTCGTGAAGTCACCTGTTTTGGAACTTTTTCTATTTTATTTGGTTGCTACTTGCTGTTTTTGTGTTCAGGCCAGCTTGTGGCATCTTCTTGCAAATGAACAAAGTAGAAGTGAGTCAAGGTGCGTCATTTAGACAAGAGTAGTGCTTTGTCGTCATCTTGTGGCATCTTGGTGACAATGAACTGTTGAATTGAGTTGAGGAGCTTCATTTAGTTGATATACTGTATATATCGCTATCAATATTATACTTCTCACTTTGCGCTCATTAATACTGTATAGCATAATTAGACTACACTTATTACTTACCGTATATTGTACCAACATCTTCATTTTTCTTTTTAGAACAGACTTTAATTTAATTGCTCCTCAATGCTGATCTTTCGTCTTGAACACATAACTATTCGAGTATATGTGTATCCAGGCTTGGTTGGTGACCAGTCCATCCATCCATTCATCCATCCGCCCATCCATTCATCCGACTTTCAGTCATTTTCAATTTTGGATGACAAAGGATTCAGAAGCTCTCAATCCAATGTATGCACTTCCAAAAAAAAAATAAAAATCTGTTTTTATATTTTATAGTTCTTTTTTTTGTAGCACTCTGAGTAGGTGAATTAATAAGCAAGAAAAATAATACATATTGGATACAATGTATTTTTTAAATGAGTAATTAATTTTACACATAATATGGTCAATTTATCGAAGCAACAAAACCATTTGAGGAGCCACTTGGGAGCCAAACCAAAAGAAGAAAAGAGACAAAATTCCCATTACTAATCCAATAAAACTACTCAAGCTTGAACTGTTAAAAAATGGGAGGCGCTGTATTTCCACAATGAGAAGCTCATTTAAATTCTCATCAGTTTCATCCATTCATTTTCAACCCCGCTTATCTTAGTTAGGGTTGCAGGAGCCTATCCCAGCTGACTTCGGGCAAAAGGCAGACTACACCCTGAACTGGTCTCCAATCAGTCACTTGTGTCGATTTTGTTTCTGGTGGGGAAACTGTTCCATTGAAATTCACCCGACAAATAAACAAAAATTACCAAGGTCAGTAATAATTTGGTTTAGCGCTCATACTGAATCTCATTCGATGTTGCGAAGTTACCTACACTCCGGGGCAGTGAATATAGACTGAATTAACCATCGACACAGTATAGGATTGCTTTAGATTAATCACTTGTATCAAAACAAAACAGAATTAAAGAATTAAGATATTGTGGAGATGCGGTAAATTAGATGGGGAGACGAGAACCAGTCATGTCACTTTACTCTCCACATACAAATTGAGTGTTTTCACATCAAACAGCCAACAACTCCCTTTGAATCTTTCATGTCCTGCCCCTCCCTTGATGATACACACCCCTGGTGAATGTCTCCCTCATGTGGGTCACCACAATCTATTCATTTCATTTTCCTACCTTGACTACCGGTGGCCAATCTGTCAGCCGTCTCCCAGTGTTCGTAGCTGCGTAGGATGTTGTTGGTGAGGTTGACGTGACTGGCCGCCATGTGGTGGATACGTTGTGGAATAGCTATGCTGCCTGACGAATTTGGTGCACCTCCTGATACTCCTCCCCCAATGCCGCCGCTGGCCGGTGACAGGCTGAGAGAGAGTGGAGACGGAGTCCCGTTGATCCTGGAATACACAAAGTGGCTGTGAGGGCTTAGTGAGGATTCAAACAGGTCGTGCTCAGGTCAGCTCATGGTGGTTACTGGAATATCTGGCTGTAGTTACTGAAACATGAACCTTAACGTGTGCAATTCAGTCTGTCAACAAAATGCTACATGCTGGCTTTTTAATGCCAACCTTATGAGGACAGTTGGGGAAGGTTATTTTCTGTTCCAGCATGAAAGCTTGGTCCTGAAAGTTATCCTTGTCTGTTTTGTTGTAGAAGAACTTGCACAGAAGCCTGGCCTCAAACCCATCCATCCATCCATTTTCTGAGCCGCTTCTCCTCACTAGGGTCGCGGGCGTGCTGGAGCCTATCCCAGCTGTCATCGGGCAGGAGGCGGGGTACACCCTGAACTGGTTGCCAGCCAATCGCAGGGCACATAGAAACTAACAACCATTCGCACTCACAGTCATGCCTACGGGCAATTTAGAGTCTCCAATTAATGCATGTTTTTGGGATGTGGGAGGAAACCGGAGTGCCCGGAGAAAACCCACGCAGGCACGGGGAGAACATGCAAACTCCACGGCCTCAAACCCATCAAACATATTTAGAATCAGAGAGAAGCGATACACTGGACAAATTGTTAGAACGTCCACATCAGAGTTCTGAGGTTTGGTGGTCAAATTTCCGGCCTCTGTGCGTGGAGTTTGCATGTCCATCCCGTGCTTGTTTACACATTCCAAAAATGCTAATTGAAAATTTTAAATTGTTCATATGACAGCGAATGTGAGTGTGAATGGCTGTACCTTTCGCAACTGAACTGTACTAATCAAATGTACTGGAGTGGATGAAAAATTTTAAGCCACTGCAAAATTATGCAGTTTGAACATTTAATTGAATGAAAAATTATTCGGGTACCACTCGGGAGAGCCCACGTACAGCGAGTAGTACCCATACCACACCAAGAATCACTAAAATCGACAAACAACCATTCACACTTCACAGTTATGGACAATTTAAAGCTGGTATACAAATACAAATCTGAAAGAGCCACAAATATTTTTTTAAAATATGTCAAAGGTTATGTATTCTATTATTTAAAAGAATCTTTTCCCTTCAAAACAGCAACTAAAATACAAAACTAAAATAAAATGTCATTTATGTTTTGACATAAGTTGAAACAAGTAGTTCCATAAAACAAAACTTAAGAACATTGTTCTTTTTAAATAAGAACCCCAGAAAAAAGAAGTAAATATGTGTTGTGGTTTCACACATTAATTGTGTGTGTGTTGGAGGGGTGTTTCTAAGAATAACCAAACACAGACTGCTAAGTGAACCCAAACAGGATATATAATGACAATGATCAAATTAGTACGGTTACAAACGATATCTATAAAGAATGCTGTTAAAGATCCTGTGAAGTAAAGTCAGAGGTTTGTTTCTAAATACTCGGGCTCGGACTCACCCTCTAAATCCTGATTTGTTAGTCGTGTTGACAGTAACAAATGACTTCTGAATCAGAATCAAATTGTTACTCCTTGTATTATTCCGAAATAAAGACATGAAATGAAACAAACACAACAAATGAAAAACCCAATTTGATTATTTGACAACTATCTATTGAAAGCGAGTACGCTGGCACATTGTGGCTGCCACTTCTCCCGCAGGAAGTTTTTCTTTTTAGTTTAAAAAAGCCTTACTTTAACCAAGATCCCTCGCAGTACCGTGGCCAAAGGTAGAACCCGGGTTGGTTTTGCACCTGTTGGTGGAAGTGTGGCTTACGGCCGTACTACTACTCTGCGAATGCCTGATTTCGTCTGATCTTGTAAATGGCACAAATCGGGCACAAATATTGGTCTATTAAGTACCCCTGATTTAGAGAATTGAGAGATTTTACAATATGGGAGGAAGCTGGAGTACCCTCAGAAAACCCATGCAATCATGGGGAGAACATGCAAACTTTAAACAAAATCCTAACCACTTTGTGAGCTAAAAGAATAATTAACAGCAGATACTTAAAGTACTTAAAATAAACTATTAGTGTAATAGAAATAATTATATCAATAACATTCTGAGATCGAATATGTATTTAAACACAACACATTGAGAAACCAAACCATTTTACTACCATAAAAACTATACTTGGTAAATAAAAGATGCTATTACACCGAAAGCCAGGAGAGCTACAACAACAACAACAAGAGTTTATGGTGTGTTGTTTGTACAGTAAAGTAACAAAGTTTTTAAGTTAAAAAATGTGATGCATCACGCAGTGGGTGTGTGACTCAGGCGCTGACGTCATGGCTGCGATTATGGCTCGGCCCTCATTAATCCACAGACTTGCGCGTTCTTGGGTGTCCACACATCCCTCACACACACACACACACACACACGCACACACACACGCGCGCACACACACACACGCTGGGGTCCGATCCTGCTGTTATTCAGCGTCAGAGCTGTTCAAACACATTAGCTTCACATCCACAGCTCCTCCATGCCTCTCCTCTATCTATCACCACCCACTCCATCTCACCTCAGCCAGCACTTGACAGACCCTCCAGTCGTCTTCTGCTCACATCCAAAGAAAATCAATCACTTTCTTTACTTCCCGAGGGGTTTGTTTGTCTACAAGATTGTTAGGGACGCCACGGTGTTTTGCAACAGAGTTCCAGTGAATTCTAAATTATCTATGTGACAGCAAGCATTTGTGTACTGTATGTGTGTACTCACTTTCCATTGGTCCTCCAGGGAGACGGTGCTTGATGGGAGCTTTTTGCCGAGTTCTGGTATACAGAGACACGCAAGAAAAGTTGTTTTATAGACAGAAATGAAAGTAAAGGGATATGCTGAAGTTCCTTCTTGAGGAGTGGCACAGTAATATTGTCTTTTCAATGTTTTTTTCCAGATCCTCAGAGAGCTTTTTCCCATGAGGTGCCATATTGAACTTCCAGTGACCAGTACAAGGGAGTGTGAGAGCGATAACTCCAAATTTAACAAACCTGCTCTCAATTCACCCCTGAAACCTCGTTGTAACACTAACGAGTCACATGACAACGGCTAATTGGGTCCAATTTGGACATTTTCAATTAGGGGTGTTCTCACTTTTGTTGCTAGCGGTTTAGACAATAATGGTTGTGTGTTCTTTTAAAGGGGGGCAAGCTAACTATCACGTCACATTTTAGCAATGTGTAATTTCTTCTATTATATAGATCTTCCCTCACGACAACTATCAACCTCCTCTTTGGTCTTCCTCGAGCTCTCTTGCCTGGCAGCTCCATCCTCATCACCGTTCTATCAATATACTCACTCTCTCTCTCCTCTGGACGTGTCCAAACCATCGAAGTCTGCTCTCTCTAACTATGTCTCCAAAACATCTAACCTTGGCCGTCCCTCTGATGAGCTCATTTCTAATCCTATCCAACCTGGTCACTCCAAGAGAGAACATCAACCTCTGGATTTCCGCCACCTCCATCTCCATCTCTTCCTGTTGTCTCTTCAGTGCCACTGTCTCTAATCTGTACATCATGGCTGGCCTCACCACTGTTTTATAAACTTTGCCCTTCATCCTAGCAGTGACTCTTCTGTCACATAACACACCTGACACCTTCCTCCACCCGTTCCAACCTGCTTGAACCCGTTTCTTCACTTCCTTACCACACTCACCATGGCTCTGGATTGTTGACGCCAAGTATTTCAAGTCCTCCACCCTCGCTATCTCTTCTCCCTGTAGGCTCACTCTTCCCCTTCTCCCCTCTCATTCATGCACATATACAGTACTCCTGTATTTATCTAACATACTTCTTTGCCGCTCCAGACTTCTGCATGTAGTACCACAGTTCCTCTCTGTGTACTCTGTCATAGGTTTTCTCTCCCTCTACAAAGACACAATACAGCTCTGTCTGACCTTCCCTGTACTTCTCCATCAACAAAATGTGGGTACAAACTGGAACCTGAGCCAAATCTGAATTTAGATTGTCAGGTGATGTCGTGATGAAGCTTGCCTCCACGCTTCCAGGGGGTCAGAACTACAAGATCTGTGCAGACAACTTCGACTATGTTTTGACATAATTAATAATTAGTAGTGAGACTGTTTTCATTTGTTACAATGTGATTTTATTCTTTCTTCCGTCTCCTCAACACACACTGTGGAGTACACAGCCCGAGTACCACACACATACGCACGCACGCACGCACAAATACACACACACGTACACACACACACACATACACACACAAACTCCCATTCCGTTGCTTCCGAGAAATTCAATCCCACTGCAAATGCGGCACTGTGATAATGACATCCTCAGCAATTAATTAAACTACACATAATTAATCAAAACAAGTACATTAACAATCCCTTCTGATGATTGATAGAGCTAATTAATGCATTAATATCAAAGAGAAAGAATGGATTTTAATAACGTCATGCAAAATTAATGCACTGGCACCATGAAAACGAATATGAAATGTGTTTTCAGAATCATATTCGGCTTTACATGTTTTTCACCCACAGAGTGGAAAATTAGTGAGGAAGTAAAAGTAACCATCTTCGTATGTGTGTGTGTGTGTGTGTTACCTTGAAATACTCCATCAGCGAACGTGAGTACTTCACAGCATGGTCTTTCTTCAGATGGAACATCCGCAAATACAGCAGAGACAGACAGCGGTTACTATGGAAACAAAACCATTAAAAGTCAGATGTAGTCCCTGTACAAATTCACCGAAAAAGCCTCCTCCTCATTACTGTATTATCGTCATGTCCCCTCTCAAAGAATACTGTCATATTTCGTACATGTCCTCACAGAGTCGGGCGAGCACCTGTGAAGTAAAAGAAAATAATACAAACGAAAGAACACACAATGTTTTTATTGAATCAGCCAGTATTTGTTTTCCCCCAACAGAAACAGTCAAGGAAAGAAGAACAGAGGTGAAAAGACACTCGGAACATACAAGGACATAACCTTGGAAGGCTGATAGACTTGCAAAATGCACATTTGTAATTTCACATTTCCATCTGGCATGTTTCCATCGTGGCCCCTTGGAAAACAACGAGACCCAACAGAATCCAGTGAGGACACAGAGGCAGACACAGGTACTGTAAAATGGCCTAACTGCAAACTAACTGCAAAGAGCATTAAGACGACTTCTCCTGATGGAAAGTGTTTTTCTTCTCACGTCCGGCTTCAACAAGAAAGTAGATGCAATTTTATGTGTTTTACAATAGTGGCCACTGCTCTAATAGACTGCAGACGATGTGCCCCATTTAGCCGCTTAGTACAATGTCCACAAATAAATCCATCTACTCTTTTCTGCCCTAGGAAAAGGTTGTTATTAGATAGCTGTAGCTACCTACAGTATATTCAGTACTAGAACTATGTTTACAACAGGAGGTATAGTTTGGTTTAGGGCAGTATCTGACTCACCAGTGAACAAAGAAGAAAACAAGAAACATTTTAAATCCCCTTACAACTTTTGTTTTCCTCCCATTTTTGTTGCATCCTCAAGTAGCACACAAAGCTGGAGGTCTTGGTTAAAAAACTGGGCTTTATTCTGTAGATCAGCTAACCCATGAGAACTGGGTTGAAAATTAAATCAAGTAATAATAAAGCAAAAAAATAAACAAACAAACAAAAAAACCTCAACAGTCTTTCAGCCATGCAGCAAGTGCAAACTTGATAAGACATCTAAATCCAAGCAACCCTCATATAGTACCTTATAACAGGGCCTTCCTTACTAGCTACAGCTGCATTTTCTTGTTGTACTATTTAGACCTTACCAAAGCACTCATGCTCATTTTCTCCAGCTTGTTTGCTTCAAATAATTGAGGGTGAGGAAACAAGTGAGGAACAATTATTTCTGCCTCCAACTGCACTGTATTATTGAGAGCAAACAAAAATTAAAGGACACACAAATCGAAACCGCATAAGTGAGACAATTCCCATCATTTACGTGGAAGTGGCTATTCTCTGTTGACCCAATCAAAGACCATTGGCGTGCCTAGCTCCACCCTTACGCAAGAATTTGTACAAATACAAGCCTCATCTCAAATAGACGACTTTTGCAAACTGCTACTGTCTGCAGGAAAGGAAATAAATACCTAAAATTTGGTGGCCAAAATTGAAACATTGAGATTAACATTCTCTGTGTACTAAAATATGTTGTTTTTGCTAAAGGTCCATCGATCCTTTTTTCATACTGCTCCGCTTGTTCAGGTTTGCGCAGAGCTGGATTCAATCCCAGCTGACTATGAGCAAAATGCAGACTACAAGCTGCACTAGTGGACAGCCAATCACAGGGCACACATGGAGACAGACAACCATTCAAAATTACATTCATTGCACCACTGAGTGAGAACTGAACCCATGCTGCCTGCACCTAAGGCAGGCGAGAGAACCACAACACCTTCAGTGACTTGTTTGCTAAACATTAACATCAAATTGTTGTGTGGAACTTTCACAATCTAATTAAGTGCAACATGAGGACAATAAAATCATAATTAACATCAAGGCTTAATGGGGAGTTCTCATATAAAAAAATGGTAATCGTACCACAACACAGCCAGTTTCTTCTCAGCTATGGTGGCCGAGTGGCTGGTGAAGTTCTTCAACCTCATGGCATACCTGGAGAGAGAGAGAGAGAGAGAATGAGAGAGACAGAGAAGTAGATAGAAAGATAGAAATGGGAGAGCGATAGAAAGAGAGTAGTAAAAATCAATTCAGGAATTTTCTATTATGCCTCTTTTGGGTTGTCCCAGCTGACTTTGAGTGAGGTTAGAAGAAATCTGGACACTGAATATAGGCATCGATGTTATGGTGGGCAAAGGAGGCTTTTTTGACACTGTGAAATGATACATTCGACCTTTGGTTATTGATTCTTTTTTTTTCCCCCCAGAAAGAGCTATAGGTGTCAGCTGTTGTTTGCTGCGCTGAGTTACCTAATCAGCTCCGCGCAATCGCTTTATGAAATGGTTAATCAGTCTTATGAAATTCAGCTGTGACAGGTGAATAAAGAAAGACGACTCGGGCATTTATGCTTTATTGAGCTTTAGGTTCTCTCTGCTGGGAGACCAAAGGTGCAAATTAGCAGCCCTGAAGCCATTGTAAAGACTCAGTGTCTTGCTCAAGGACACTTAAGTGGGATGGATGAACTTGAACCAGAGTCCTTCAGTTAAGAGTCCCTGCCTTCCACTTGTCTGCTGTCTGAGGTACAAGCTGTGTGTTATACAAGACGTAGTCTCTATGAGTTCACACACTGGCAGTCGTTAAACGGTTCAAAAACAGGAGCGACCCTCCTGGTGTGTAAGGCATCTTGCTAAAAACACACATCCGCCAACATAACTAGTGAGTTAGAGACATGAATATTGCAATATGAATGGGAATTAATGTTTCTTTTTGTGTGTATATTAGCCAGCATGTGGCAATGATTATGATGTTTATGGCAAGAATTAAGAAGTTACACAGACAATTTACGCAGATGGATAATGTTGTGGACACAGGACTTTTGGTATGTTTAGTTTCATTTGTTAATGTTTTTTTTTTGTTTTTTTTCAAATTTCAAAACATGAAAACATTTTCCTGAATGTCTTAGTAATTCAAACATACAGTATGTACTTGGATATGTATGAATTGTACAATTTGGTGCTGAAAGTTTGGTAAGTGTTGTTGTAGTCAACATTCCAAGAGTCATTCTAGGAAAGCTGAAAAATTAAAATGTTCAATGGGTATTTTGTAACTGGAAATTATATAAGAAAATGACAAAACACTGAAGGATGTTTAGCGCTATTACGAGACCTGCTACATTTCCCCAACAAGTATATACATATTTTTACTCTTGCTACTTTCTTGTGTCATTTCTACCCAGAAAATACTCATATACCCACCAAATAAAAAAAACGACTTTGTCTTATTTTATTTCAGAGAATGGGTTATGAGTTATTTTGGGTTTAATTATAAATTACACATTTGCACTTGTGTTGCAAAACTGTAAACGCTGGCAGGAAATTGTGTACACAACTTCAACACAGCTGTCATCTTTTACACACAGCAACTCAAAATTGAACACAAAAGTTTCTAATGACTGGGCAGGTTAAAATGTTGTGTTGTTTTACTCTGGTGTCTGCAGCCAGGTTGTCATCCATTGCATACGAGAATCTGTTCTTAATTGCCTTATCTGGATAAATAAAGGTTAATTAAATGAGTAAATAAAATCCAATTCACAGGTGACCAGGGTTTTGTGAATGCAGTTAGAAGTTTTGGATTTTTGTTCAGTTTTGAGAAAATGGATGGAGGTTTCAAGAAATGTGTTTTGGCAATTGTGAAAAACTGTAACCACCTACTACTTTTTATTAAACTACAGTATATCATACTAATAACAATTTATCTTGTCCCCTATTTGGTTATATCCAGAAGGTTTTTAATCTGAATCAGGATAATGGCTTCTTCCCCTTCATTTGTTTGTTCACCATTTGATAATATGCATTATTGCCACCTTCAGGACTCAAAGGTTACCTGAATTTATAATTATTACTCGGTCTTGGTAGTGATAAAAAATCCATTGAGTAGTCCTGTTTCTGTCTTTATTGCTAATAATATGTGTTGTCTAGAATTTATTTCACCCATATGTCCTCATTGACTGTAACTATGTACTAGACTTGTTGTTACATGTCGTAAAAAAACATCAATCTATATCAAGTTTAATGTTCTGTGAATGTTGGAAGTGTCTTACAACTTAAATACTATAAATATCAGTATTGTGGTTACACCTTGATTCCCTGCTGAGAAAGATACCAATATATATATATATATATATATATATATTTTTTTTTTTGTATTTGGTGTTTCCTCTGGATTCATTGTTTTCATCCATTTCACTTACTAACGTGAAATATAACCCATACCTGATTAGCTCCACAGTTTCCGAGTACATTGTGTATGGAGATTTGGCTTCTAGAGGATCACGTTCCATAGCATTTCCACACTCAATGAATGAGAGGGCACCGTCTGCGTAATTCACTGCTTTACCAAATTTGTCCATCTATGCAAAGAGAAGACAACAAAACAAAACAATTAGACAGCGACGCATGTTGAAACTGCTTTCTGGTAGACAGCCTTCTCTTTGAGTAATCCCCCACTAAGACACAAATCCCCAGATAAATCTGAGGAAACAATGCATAAATATAAGATAAATAACAGTTGACTACATTTCATTTCATTGCTTAGAGCAATCAGATAATTATTTTGAAAATGTATAATCCAGCAGGCATGAACAGTCCATGAATGCGATGTTTACTTGGATAAAATGGAGCAAAAATTATACAAACCAGTCCTTTATAAGACATTTTTTCTTTCTCAGTGGAGACTCTGTTTGCACACATTTAAACACACCATTGATGATGCACGCAACAAAGCTAGTACACATATAATTACAGTCAGTTCATGCTGTGTGTTTTTAAATCGGTTTCTTTCAATCTTAGTGTCGCTATCATCCTCCATGCAGCAGTTCATGGAAGTGTCATCGTGTACGTGTGTGTGTGTGTGTGTGTTTTCCAATAGAGATTGCAAATAAACTTACCAAAGCATCAGCCTTGTGCTTTAGCCTTTTGGCCTCCTGCATATAGTAGTCTGCACTGTGGACTCTGGATACAGCACAGAGAACATATAAATAGGCATAAATAGTATGTTTGGGCAGGCATGCCATTCGCCCAAAGAATAAACTGGTCTTCATGTTGAAGTGAAAATAATGTAAGTGCCTACATGGTGTATCTAAATATATATGGTGCCTTACAATTGAATATAGGAAGCTAAATGTCTCAGACAGAGTAGACTCCAGGGAAAATATATGTTCTTTAGTTTTTCTTTTTTTTTCTACATTGGTTATAAATATGACTTGATTTATTTATTTTAGTTTAGAAGCGACTCAGCAGCGCAATTAAAATCACACGCGTCATCTACTACTGCACAAATGACATGTATCACATGTATTCCACAAAATAAACATGAAGTGTATTTCAATTGTAACAGAGGGAAATGTAAGAGTCCAAGATAAAAATGAGAAACAATTGTTAAATACAAGCCGTAATTACTGTTTTAGGAATGTAAAGTATCTACTATAACAGTCAGTGTGTGTGTACATACGTGTCACTAAAAGACAGTCTTGGTCTAGAAGGTTCTGCAGGTTCTGTCAGTGGTTCTGACCACGCATCTGAGTCAGACTGTCCATTGGCATGGGAACCAAAGGGCTTCTTGCTATGATGATCTGTTAGCTGTAGAAGCGACGTCATTGGAAGACCAGTTTTTCATGGTATAATATATACTGTAATATATGCTTATAATTAATATTGTAAGAAAATTACACACAAACTGATTCAATCAGAGAACATATTAGTTCACATAAGTGATTTGAAGCAGCCATTTGTAAATGTTCTTGTCAATAAAGTAGTGAACACACATTACTCATATGATATACTGTACTATTAAAGCACAAGGACCAAATATTGATTTTGTATGTATGCGTTTGCAAGCAAAAGTATTCCTAAACCTTTCACAATATTAAACACACTCGCACAACACAGACAAGATAGTGTTTATGAAAAATAATTTTCTCAAATCAACTTTTCATATGGCTATATTTTGATGAAAGTATTATGAGAAAAAGTTAATTAATTTTGTTGTTGCATATCACAATGATGGATTGTGAGTTACTGTGAAGTATCCTGTATTATAGCTACACAGCACAATAAATGAAACTGAGGAATCATTTTGAATAAATAGTGTAAATATAAAGTAATAAAAAAACAAATAACATCATCAATCAATCTAGCGATGCTGTCTTCTGCATTTTTATCTTTATCCCCATTGTTCATAAACTATTTTGTTTTTGTTACTTGGAAGTAAAACTTATTTACTTGTAACCGATATAATAACTAATATATCGGCAGGATGAGTTAACTTTAGCTAAGTATGGGGCACATCTTCAGACTTACACTGGTAGCAGCATTTCTGGCATGCGACAATGCTCTGCTTTCTCCTCTCCTGTGTCTGTGTGTCGAGGAGGAGATGGGGCAAGGCACCACGGAAGTGGCGCCGCCATCCTGGCTGAGAGATGAACTGCTTTCACAGGTACGTTTATGAGGGGGTTCTTCAGAAAGCGGGGACAGTAGCGGAGGAAGGAGCTTCTCATCTTGCCGCCGGGACTGTTTCCTGTTTAGAAATCTGAAGAACACACGCACGCCCGCACTTCAAATTGCAATGAAAGTACAAGTGGATCTGATGAGATGTAAGCACTAATGTTTGAGGTTCTCGCGCCAAAATGGGCCCTTTGCAAATAACGCCGTGTCGTCATATCAACAACATAAATGAATAAAAATTGCGACTTCCCTTTGTCTTTCTGTCCTCTAATTCTATTTAAAAAATGGACAGCAAAACAAACACTTCTGTGCTATGCTATCTCCCATATTATGTGGAGAGACTTCATCTGTAGTTGATTGACAGTTTAGAATGTTAAAGTGGTCCGATCTTTTCCTTTCCTGATAGAACACAGATGATTAATCCCTCAGTTGCCTTATTGTAGTGCCTGTGACTCATATTGTTTTCGACACCAAAGATAATATTTTTTTGTTTTTCCTCTCCCTAGAAGCTCTCGGGGGTTGATGCAATGCGAATGTTGCTGAGTTTGCAGAACAGCACCGCAGGCCTAGACTTTAGTGATAATATGCAAAACCTGGGAGACAAAACTAATTAGTGGCTGAGTCTGTGTTCAGAATAATGGATGTGAGCAGTGTGCATGACTATGCTAATGTGCATGTGTTTGTGAGTTGTTTCTAAATGAATGCTGGTATGTGTGTGCATCCAGGGCACTCACGCATCTTTTAAAGTGACAATTACCTGTTTTACAGCACCAAATGACAACATGATATCTGTCAAATATTATTCTGCAGTTTAAGAAATTTTACTCGGAGTGTTGAGGATACTGGCTTTCAAAATTACAAAGTCGCTTTTCTGAAACTCTCAATTTCAACCATGAATGTATATTGTCATGATTTCACCGACTCAGCGATAATAATCTGTCAAAAATTGCAGATTAGAAAATGGTGAGGCTCTGAGTCGGGTAATCACATCAGCCACTTTACAGCTACTATAAAAAGCCTCGTGGGTGAAATACAGACGCTCTGCACATTGAGGCGTCTGGCGCACAATGTCCAGGGTTCAATTTCAGGTCATGCCAACTTTCCCACTCTTCTGCTTTCCAATATAATCTGTGATGAGATTCTTAGTAAATCACATTGACTATTATGCAACACGACAGTCAGTTTCATCTGTTTTTAGAACTTTACAGAGGACACTGTATGTCATTAATGTCACAGTGTAAATTTATACTCCCCATTGCTTTCATTAACATTCAATTTAATTTCAATCTCTCTGTAGTTCAGGGTTTTAAGGAAATTTTACCTGTGGATTTTCTTTCAACTTTTATCATTGTTAGTGATGAGTTGGGTGGAAGGACTTGGCATGAGTTTGAAACCAGTTAGGGATCAAAATTGACCAAGGAGACGAGAAGTTTCGACAGTTTTGCAAAGCTTGTCTTCACTCTCCCTTCATTGTGCCGCATACTGTACATTTTGTATACAATATCCTGACTCATGTAGTGTGTCATTGAACATGATAGTGTACCCCACTATGGGGACTGTTAATTCTTTCCTTCAAGTGTGTGATGAAGAGTGCTCTTTGTCAGTACTTACTCCATAGAGTTGTTTTTGTGGTTGTGTATTGGAGAGATACAAGGTGGAAGGAGCTGACAGTCTTTGTCCAATTGTAGCTTCTTATTGCTGTTGCCACACGGTTCCATGTGGTCCAACTGGGAATAGAAAGAAGACAAACGTGAGTTAGAAAGGCCAAGGGATAATGCACAAGCCAGAGGAAGACAATAAATAGCCAGGGGTGACTTTGCTTTAGGGGCAGTGACCCACCAGATGGCCTGAATTTGTTTTATTCCGTGTGTATGTATGTATGTAAAAGAGCGCAGTGATCAATTAGTAATTTAATGTATGAAGGTAATTCTTGGCTTTGGAGTGTTGTGATAGTTCGACGTGACAACAATTTTTCTTTCTTAATCTATTCTGCTGCTGCACCTGCTTGCTAGTTAACAATTGATGTCTGTTTTTCTGTCTTTAATCACCAACAAATTGTGTTGTTGGTGATATTTACAACTTTGCCAAAGGACGAGAAATTAAAGTGCATCAGATCATAAAAGAGAGTACAATAGTTTTCCTGGTATGTATCTTACTTAAGTGGTTGCTGTTTTATTTTGTTTTTTAAAATTTAAAAGCCCCATTTCTTATTGGATAATCTAAAAACAATTGAGGAGATACACTGGACAAATGTTTGAAGACAATCAAGACAATTTTTCACCTTGTGTTTTCTCTTGCTCTTGCTGGTGCGCTTCTCTGTCGGAACCACCATCCCGCCATTAGCTTGCCTCCTGTGTTTTCCACCACTCTCTCCTCGTTCCGTCCTCCCGGGCAGCCTTGGGAGACTCTTGTCCTGCACAGGGGGGTTGTCCAGGACCCTGGGCCCCTGACATGCCTTCTCTCTTCTTTCTGTCACCTTGTCTCTCTCTCCTAAATTGAACCTTTCTCTCTCCTCTCTGCCTGCCTGCCTGTCCCTCTCTGTTAATCTATTGCTGTCACACTGCCTCTCTGTTTCGTGCACTAATGGCTCATTTTTTTCGTTCGGCTGCTCCCCTTTAGGTAACTTTGGTCTATCCCTGAGCCCTTGCCCCTCTCTGTCACCCTGTTTTTGTCTCTCTCGGTCTGCCACCACGACCCTTTCCCCTGCTCTCTCGCTTCCTCTTCTTTCAATTCCGTCTTGCTCTTTTATCACCACCTTAGATACTTGACCAAAACCCTGTGATGGCACCCTGTTAAGCAAGGTCAGGTCAATTTTCACCCATAGACTCTGAGTCTCCTGGTATTCCGTAAGTGGGGAAAGAGGAAAATCTTGTCCCATGTTGAAGTGTGGTGACATGGACTCCAGGTTCTTGTACGGTCCACCTAACCCTCCAGGGTCAGGGACGGAGGTACCGAATGAACCACTTATGTTGATAATGCTTAGCGTGTTACAGCTACTACTACCTCCACTATCACCATTGCTAATGCTACTAGTGCTACTATTAATATTGGTGGTCACACTGCTGCCATCTCGGACACAAAGTCCCTTCCCTCCGAAGACTCCCAGACTTCCCATGCTGCCGGCTGAGCCAAAACAGGGACGAGGTGGGGTGTAGCAGTTGGACTGAGGCTGTGTGTTAATTGCGGCACGTGTTGACTGAAGCGGCAAAGCAGAAATTTTCATGGTTTCCTCTGAATCCGACTGGCATTCCGAAGAGGAGGAGGAAGAATCTGTTTCCACAAACTCTCTGGACTTCGGTGTGATTTTGCTACTCGGGCCTCTGTGCTTTTTCTTGTCCTGTTTTTTTTTTTTTTTTTTGGACAAATAAAGCATATAAAATGAATCACAATTGATAATTATTGTTGCTAAGATAGCATTTCACAACTATGCAAGGGATAAGACATCACACATCATTGATGGACGGACAAGCCAACAATTATTTGAAATTATTGCTGTCCACACCCTCCAATTTACAAATCACTTAATTACATGCTCAGAAAAAACATTTTTGCTCTTTTATTTCTTCCAATTTGCGCTTATGTACTGTGGTGTGCCATCTGCTGTGGAACATGGAAAAGAAAGCTAAAAGTATATTTTGACTGCATATGATAATATAACACAAATAAGACAGAGCAGACAGACGTGTTTGACTGATCTGTGAAACGAAACATGTTTTGGCTCTCTAATGTTTGAATGTCAGCGATATTCACAGCACACATGTCACACAATTGAGCACATGCAAAGATGATGTCTGTCACATGCAAATTAAGAGGCAATGATACCATCTTGCCATGAACAGTTGACAGACTTCAAATTGTATCAGCGGACCGAACCATCTGCAAAACTCCCCAAGAAATGTTGAACTACTTGTACAGCCTTTTCAATTGGAAATGTTTAAAGTTCTAGCATTCTCGCATTAGTCTAGAAAGCAAATAAGAGGTTGCAAATGCTTTCTAGCCTTAACTAATAAAGCCTTGCTCATTAACTCAGGTCAAGTAAAAAAAATAAAAATAATTAGTTGAACTTGGTTTGTTCCCCTGACAACTGCTGCTGTTGGAAAACATAAAAGGCATGTATGTAATGAATATAAGTTTGTGGTTTGAACCTCTGACTGCTTAAATGAATCATGAACTCCTCAGAAAAAGTGAAAGATGGCAAGGTCATGTCTCTCGTTTTCTGCATGACAGATTAGTTACTGTTTGCTTGATGTCGAGGTCGTATAGGAGGTCATATATTTGCATTTATGAATTCTGCTTGTTTGTATTCGGATTGTTCTTGTGCGTTCTTGTTTTCCTTTTCAAAGGCAACAGAAAGCCCAAAAGGTGAGCTAGATCTCGATACGACACACTGTCAGCGGTGCGTAAAGCGATCGTTACTTACTGTGTTCCTTTAAAGGTGCTTGTATTGATCTTTGAAGAGTCATGATAACTGGAGGGGTTTTATAAGGTTTATGAGAGTTTTGAAGGTTTGATTATTTAAATGCTCCAGATTTTGGCTTAGACACCATATCACCCTCTCGTCAACCCAGTGGATATAACAATTAATCTCAACCTCTTTGCTTGCTATGATTCATCTATAAACACCAGTGAAAAAAATATTGATAATAATAGTAACGCTAACACACAACTTTACTGTAAGTATTATGAATGTGTGTTTGTTTGTTTCCATTTTAAAAAATAACATTTTGAGCTCCTCATCTATTTCACGCTTACGCTGTTTCTCAATTGTGCTATAAAACCAGGAATATTGATCCAGAATAGTTCTCGGGAATATGAAGATGAAGTGCTCACTGCAAACTGTAAAATGACACTTCTTTCTGACATTGTTTCCATCAGAGGGGTACAATGACAACACACACACACACACACACACACACACACACACACACGTAAAACTAACCTGGTTTACACTGACAGTAGGTATTGGCACAGTGGTTTGCTGTAGTGCTACTGGTTGTGCAACTGTGTTGTTTGAGTTGGTGGAAGTGCGAGGTTCTTTCCTGGGAGCTGTTTTCCCACTGGGAGGCTTGGTTCTTGGCCTGGAAGTGTTCTGATGCTCCAGGGAGGGAGGGGGGTACATGTCCTTTTCCCTCACTGCAGGGCTACTGACGAGACAGAAATTGTGAGGAGGGGGATGCAAACAAACTACACAAGACGCAGCACTAAAAAGTCAAACGACTCACCTAAAGCGCATTTTTAGTTTAGAATAATTATTTTCAGTGTGAATTTAAAAAAAAAGTTGTATTAGGCGTTGCAGAAGGAAGCCGCACGAGCCACGATGGTAAGTGCGTGCAGATTTATTTCAGCTTGTATACATGGGTTTAGTCAGCTCATTGTTGTATTTATTGCATTGCTCATGGCTCTAAGACCTTCAAAAAGAGTTTGGAAAGATCATGTAACACAGGCGTTTGCTTTCGTGAAATTAAAGACTTTTGCTCTACGCGACAAAAAGGTCTCAAATTCTGTCGATGACGTCACATCAATGCATTGTGGCATATTGATTTTGGCGTAAAAGTAGCCTTCCCAGGTCAATTTCATTTTTTATTTATTTTTTTATACATAAAGAGAACTTGTCGATGAAATATAGGGCTTCTGGACTTCAATAAGAAACAATTTGTTAAATGTGTACCTGCAATTACTTAGAATTATGGACAGTTCGTGTAGAATTGTATGTTCGTGATTAGAAGTATTAGATCAGGTGAAGGTATGCCTAATATTGTGATTGAAGAGCATACAGGAATCTGAATAGTTAGAAACAGGCTGTTTTCAGTTAAATGGCAATAATTGTAAAAATCTTCACAAAACAGATGCTTTAAAAAAGGGGAAAATATTTTTAAAACAGTTGCCAGGAAGCACAGTTGACGAATGTGTGGAACACAGAGCAGTGTCAATGATGGGTGAATATAGGTCAATTGTAATCATTTTATGCAACATTGTAGTACTAAGCAAAATTGTACTTTTATTAGTCATTTAAGATGAATAAACACATATAGTATGAATGCCAGTTCACTTACTGTATATCTGGCATGTCAAGGAGCAGAACACAATGTAAATTGACAAATTCTTGCCCTTGCCAATCCTAATTTTAGTTAATTTTTTAGTTAAGACATAGCTCTCCAAGTGTTTTTATTTCCCAAAACAATTATTGGCCGCAAACTAATGGAGACGGGGAAGTTTTTCTCAATGTCAGTTTAGTGTCGTTCCTCCCTTACCTTAGTTGGTTTGATCTGCTCCATGTCTGACTCTGATTATCCTCCACACTGTTCAACCTTTCTGTTCGTCTGGGCTGTTTCTTCCCTGTAGTGGTCCTCCTCGGTGTGGCGACCTCTGATCCAGACATCACTCCCGGCGACAGCCTCATCTTTGACCTCTGACCCTCCCCTGATGCCTTCTGGGTGAGTTTGGCCTTCGTTTTCTCTCTGCCTGGGCTGTGAGACACAAACATGACTGATTTTTCTTTCATTTGTAACACAGCATGACAAGTCTTAGCAGTCAGGTCAATTAACCTAACATACAAATCCTGTGTTTTTTTTGTTTTTTTAAAATATGTATATATATTTAATTATGATTATTTCATAAACAAATAGATGCAGTTGATACCAGAATGTTCCCCTGGAATCTTTGTGCTCCACTGTTGGCACTGTGGGAAGCGCCGTGCTGCTGGACCCACAGGGTTTGGTCTTGGCTGCCGCGCCCACTCCTGCTGCTTCGCTGGGCTGTGGGAACGTTTCCTGACTCTGGGTGACAGAACCTGAGCAGTGGACCATTAAAGCACAGGCTTTCCAGAATAAACCAAGGGAATTAAAGCATCCTCGTTAGACATAGTCACTTCTACATTGTGTCCACGTTTACCAACCTGCGCCATGATGATCTTGCTGTGGGGCCACGAGAGGTTTAGTTTGAGCTTGGACCTTGTTCAACCAGCTGTCCAGCTGCCACTTGTTAGTTGAGGATGGTTCAGGCTACAGGGTAGCAAAAAAAAAAATAAAAAAATTCACATATAGCATTCTGCAACACATCTGCATTGTTATGCAGGTATACACAATTGGAAAGCTAATATAAATGAGTTTAAAACTTTGTATCTTGCTATATAATACTGTAGATAAGTAGGTCGTTAGTTAGGTTGATAACACAGCAGCAATATTCACACATATACACTCGTATTAGTAATGTAGGAACACAACAACAAAGTATGAACAAATAAAAGAGCTGCATTTAGGAGTAATTACACTGAACTAAAATATGAATACAACACTTTTCATGAGCTCATTCATTGATTCATTGAGTTCATTTTTCATGAGCTGAACTGAAAGGTCAAAGATTTTCTTTTTTTTTTTAGACACCAAAGGCATATTTCTCTCAAACGTTCAAAAATATGTCGAAATCTGTGTAAGACTTCTCCAATGCCAATATAATCCATCCTTCTCAAAGATGCTGATTGCACAGGTGTGCCCAAGGCTGCTCACAATTTAGTCTAGTCCAGTCTAAAATGTGCAGTTTTACACTATTGGGGTGCGGGGGGTGTTCCGGGTTGCCAGAAAACCAGTGTGACCAAAACGTCTTCGAGCTTTAAATTTAGCGAATGAAAGATGGGAACAAAAACAAGTGTTGTGTTTATATTTGTGATCAGTTGTGTTTATATTTTTGATCAGTAGAAAAGAAATTGAAATGTACTGTAGGCAAGAAGAAAAAGAAACAGAAGATTAAGATGGTGCATGTTGGTATGTAGTAAGTAATAAACAATATGATCATGCTACACTGTAGCATAATCATCATTACTGTAGCACCTACAGAAATATTTGGACAATTTGTTCGAAGTTTGAAGTATAATATTGACTGATATATAATGATACTGTGAGGAATTATAAAAGGGATATAAAGTAATGGTATGAATGCTGTCTATTCCTAGACAGTTGGTTACTTCATCAAAGTTGGACTGAACCAAACATTTTCCGAATTCTCTTTTTCTTGGGAGGCATTATGTGTTTTACAATATAAATATTAAATGATGCCTTCACAAAGTTTATCAAAGATTTATTATTTGAACAATCTGTTTATCATTATAAAGGGGGAAATATTAAAAACAGTGCTGGGTACAATGCATTGCAGACAGCTGGGCCAGCTCAAGTATGGTGTGTAAAATAAAACTGACATCAACATCAATTCAGTTGGTAATATGATGAGACAAGAAAAGGATTCAGCTAATATGACCCACACATGGTTACACATTTTTTTCTTCGAACAATGACTGTCAATATGTATTGTGTGTTTTGCAGCCCATTGTTAACACACACACACACACATGCTTGTCACGGTACCTCAGGGGAGTTGGTGCGAGTGGCCTGGTTATACTCGCTATCGCTGGAGCTGCTCTCCGATTCGTCGGTCTCCGACTCCGAGCTGCTCTCAGATTCACTGCTGCTCCCTGATGCACCACTTTAGAAGACAGAGGGTAGACAGATTTAATCTACATGTCACAAAGTAGCAAACAACAGAGAGGGCTTGATTCACTTGACACAAGCAAAGCTCATTCCTGTCATCTTACATCGCTAACAGGGTTACATCATGGTTCACAAATAGATTCACTCACCCTCTCCTCTGCTTTGTGTCAACTTTCAGAGAACCGCCTGCTTGTATTTCTTCACTGAGTTAGGACTCAACATAAGTCTAGAGATGATTGTTTACTTCATTCACTCAACGCTTTCTATACCAAAGATTACTCAGTCAATTAATGTCATCTGTTCCACTGCCATCCTTCATATGATAATTCAATTTGGAGCCAATGTGTTTATCATGTCATGATACTGGTTCGGTAGTTTACCACACACAGTACTTACTCATATTTTCAAGGTTGAAAAAAAAATGTACAGCATGATCGACAATATACAGTAGAAGAAAGAATATTACAGATGCATTGCATTCTACACTTAACCCTTTTACAATTCTGTAAACTCCCTGTATTCATAGCATCAAACTAAAAGGTTGTTGCAGGCAAACGGTAGCAGTTCCTACAAAACAATTTAAAGCTTTCTCTTTAAGTCGTATTAAAAAATTAGGGACCACATGTATATATGTTAAAAACCCCAACAGCATACTGTTTCAAAGTTGCACACTTTCTGGTAAATTTTATTGATTTATTTAAAACTGTGATATAAATAATTTTAGGACTTTTACATTTTTAGTGTACTGTGTGGAATGAAAAGCCAACAAAGCTGATAAAGAAAGTATATACTGTAGACAAACTCCTACTATCCTAAGATGTTTGCTCTGAATTAATCAACACATTATCATTTTCATTCAAACTAATTTGAAATAGTAGCGCTTCACCCAAATAAAATACAATTCTTCCAGTATGTAGGGTACCGTTTATCGCTATTAGGGTTATGGGCGTGCTGGTGCCTGCTGACTTTCACGCTGGCCTGGTTGCCAGATATAGGCAACAAGGAATTTATTATTATGTATTCATCATATTGTAAATATGATGTGGCACAATCTTGACATTACAAAGAACTAGACATTGATTCAAAATTTAACAAGAAGTGGTTAAAGAGGCTGCCTAGAGGCCTGTAGCAAAATGAAAAGCTGATTGAATATGCACCAAATGTTGTGATATCCTTTTCAGCACCTTTTATGCTCATTAATACCATTCATTCATTAATTTTCCGTACCACTTATCCTCACTAGGGTCGTGGGTGTGCTGGCGCCTATCCCAGCTGACTCTGGGCGAGAGGCGGTGTACACCCTGGACTGGTTGCCAGCCAATCGCAGGGCACAGACAAACAAACAATCATTCGCACTCACATTCACACCTCCGGGCAATTTAGAGTTGTCAATCAACCTACCATGGATGTTTTTGGGATGTGGGAGGAAACCAGAGTGCCCGGAGAAAACTCATGCAGGCACGGGGAGAACACCAGTCGCCACCGTGCCGCCTCATTAAAACCAGTCATTCCAAATATATTACAGTACTTACATTACATTGACATAACACGGTGTTTCAGCCTAGCATAGTTTATAAATTCTAATTGAGATTTTTTTTCAAATTACTGGTAGCAAAAAAATATAACCCCTTTCTGTAAAAGGATTCGGGTTTGGATTTTCATATTCTTTTTTTACAGTCTTTTGAACCAGTTCAATTATCTCTTTCTAGTGCTTTTGCTAGTTCATCCCTCCTTCCACAATCCTTTGAAATGGGTCTCCTAGAGGCAACACAACCGCTGACACAACTTGAGAACACAAAAACACACAAGTGGGCAGAAATAACAAAAGTGTGTAGCGCATGTGCCTGTGTGTGTGTGTGTAATTTCAGTCCAAGGCTGCCATCACAGCAGGCACCAATCTGTGTGAGCAGTCAAGCAGCAAATCCATCAACTGTTCCTCAGGCAACACATGCACACACACACACACAGACACACACACACACACATATGCATGCACACAGGAATTGTGATTTCTTCTATCATTTCTCATCTTCTCTCGTCTTTTCTCGCTCCTGCCTTTCTCTTTCAATTTTAATACATTTTCCTCTCAGTTTTCACTATTAGTGTCGCATGCTGTTTAACTCCGCCACTCTTGTATTGTTCTCAGCTGGTAAGTTTAACACCAATATTTTCTTATTTTAGTTTTGCTACAAGCTCAGCATTGTGACCTTAATTAGGATTTATTTTCTGCAAAATTGTCCAAAAAATGCAGAACGAGCAAATAAGATAATCTATCCATCCATCCATCCATTTTCTGAGCCGCTTCTCCTCACTAGGGTCGCGGGCGTGCTGGAGCCTATCCCAGCTGTCATCGGGTAGGAGGCGGGGTACACCCTGAACTGGTTGCCAGCCAATCGCAGGGCACATAGAAACAAACAACCATTCGCACTCACAGTCACGCCTACGGGCAATTTAGAGTCTCCAATTAATGCATGTTTTTGGGATGTGGGAGGAAACCGGAGTGCCCGGAGAAAACCCACGCAGGCACGGGGAGAACATGCAAACTCCACACAGGCGGGGCCAGGGCTTGAACCCGGGTCCTCAGAACTGTGAGGCTGACGCTCTAACCAGTTGAGGGTGTACCCCGCCTCCTGCCCGATGACAGCTGGGATAGGCTCCAGAACGCCCGCGACCCTAGTGAGGAGAAGCGGCTCAGAAAATGGATGGATGGGTAATTGCAGTTGTAGTGGTTGAGAACTACACTGCATTATTACGGGAGCTCTGTACATTATTTTGGCTACTTTGGCTAGAGAGTCATTGTCTCTGTAAAAGCAGAATATTTGATAAATCTACGCAAGTGGACATAACATTGTGGCTGGTTGCTGGTATCAAATTGAGCAGCAAACAGAGTATCACATCAATGACACAAGTAGGCTATCCCTTAATTAAGACAAAGACAGGCAAAGAAAATGTTTGTAAGTGAAAGATTACGTGAAGGGCATTAGAAAGAGCCTGACCTCATTTAAAAAGTTCTTAGTGTGTCAATTACAGTGCCATGAAAAAGTATTTGCCCCCTTCTCAAATCCCCCCCCCCCCCGCCCCCCTCGTTTTCAAACATTGTTTAAGATCGTCAAACAATTTTAAATATCAGACAAATATAACCCAAGTAAATATAAAATGCAGGTTTTAAACTTTGATTTTATTTATTTAAAAACTATTCAAAGCTACCTGAACCTGTCTGAAAAAATAATAGCCCCTATAATAATATAATGATAATAACTGAGGTAAGGGAGGCCTGCAGTTCTTTAGATGTTGTCTTAGGGTCCTTTGTGAACTCTTGGACGAGTCGTCGTCGTGCTCTTGGGGACATTTTTCTAGGCTGGCCACTCCTGTTCCAGGTTTTCTCTATTTGTGAATAGTGGCTTTCACTGTGGTTCACTGGAGTCCTGTAGCTTTAGAAATAGTATTGCAACTCTTTCCACACTGATCAATTACTTTATTTCTCATCTGTTCTTGAATTTCTTTGGATCGTGGCATTTTGTTGCAGCTTTTTTTAGATCCGTTGTCCGACTTCATTTTGTCAGACAGATTATGTTTAAGTGATTTCTTGATTGAAAAGACTGGAGGTAATCAGGTAATTAAAAAAAAAATGTGACTAGCCACAGTTAATTCATGATTTAACAAGGAGGGGCGATTACATTTTGAAACAGTTTCCCCCCACCTTAAAAATACAATCACATAATCATTTACTTGGGTTATGTTTTTCAGAATTTTTTGTTTGTTGATCTTAAACATTAAAACTATGTAAACTATGCACAAAAATAATAATTTGAGAAGGGCGCAACTATATTTGGTGAATGAATAGAATAAATGGTACATCTCAATCGCAATCGCAAACCACAGCTGCATATGAGCCTCTTCAGTTATGTAAACAGGAATTGTTTTAGGGATGAAGCATGACTTGACTTTGTTGAAAATACGTAACGGTAGTTTTTTTTTTTTGTAAGCTATAGTAAGCAGTAAGTTCTGTAGCAACAGGATGCTGATCCATTTCGGGATTCGTATGAATAGCATCATGTGAAGTTAAAAGGAGGGTGCTTGCTGCTCAATGAGACATTCAGTCGAGCACTTTCCAGCCTATTTTATTCTGGCACCATAAACAAGAGTGTTGCAGGAACAAGATGAAAGGAGCTGAATACATGTGTGAAAGTATTACATCTGGCCCGTTTCCCTCTACTCTCCTTAAGAATCAGGCAGGCATCAGCCGTCAAACATAATTCAGCACCGTTGTCTCTGCCAAATTGAAATGCGGCACCAGCTGGCGCAATGTGACAGGCAAGCATTTCGCCGGACACCTTAAATACATCTCCATGATGTGAGGCCTTAAATGAAGATACATTCTTTAGTTAATACAGGAGCGAATTATATCGTTTTGCAACATTGTGTCATATTTTATGATGGACTCAATTGCAGATTTCTATATGTAAATCACTGTTATAGTCCTTTTAAGCGGGTTACACACACATATTAATTTATATATATATATATATATATATATATTTATTTATTTATGTATGTTTTTATTTTTTTAATCTTAATTGTGAGACCCCACACATGACTAGTTAAAAATTGGCAAGTGTGTACTTGCTACTGTTATGTTGTGTGGTGTTCTCGAGATGACACATTAAAGATATGTCTCTTTTTCCAGACCAGCAGTACCAAGACTGACCTGTGAAAGGCAGCATGGTGCCACAGGGCATCCAGAGTCGTATATAAAGAAAGTCTGACCTTCTATGTGCGTGGAAACCATGTTGTGACCCACCTTTCATACTGTAGTACCAGCTGTCATGCAATAATCACATCTATTAACGTCTTTCATGCATCTCTGCGTTCATGGGTATAATTAGCGAGGCAATCACATTCCCATAATATAATATTTGTAAGAACAAAATATGTGTAAGAACAAAATGGGCTCATAAAACATTGAGACGATCTCAGAATGAAATTTATTTAAGAACATTTCTTCTTCAGTATATCAAACTAGACTCTTTTTGCGATCAGTAAAAAATTATTTACAACACAAAACTCTCTGTCTTTGTGTTGGCATAAGAAAATATATATAGCCTTTGTCAGATTGTCAGAGTGCAGTCAAGCCTGTGGTATGCGCCTGTTGGTTTGTATGATAAAATCATCCTCAACAGGGGAAATGAAAGCCTCACAACCTTGACAAAGTGAGCCTTTGGCTTGAGATGCCCAATGGGCCTCTCAAGAACCCTGTGATCCTCAAAGGCTGCCGTTAAACTAATGATTGCACCACAGATAAGAGGCTGAAATTTACAAAGATACTGTATACCATACCAGTGCTGACTTTAAATGTGTATGTAGGCGAAACCATTGTTTCACATGCTTACAAATATTTTCATGAAATTAATAGAAACTGAATCAAGAACAAAATATATGGATCTAGGTTTCCCTTGCCCCGACACGGGTCACCGGGGCCCCCCTCTGGAGCCAGGCCTGGAGGTGGGGCTCAAAGGCGAGCGCCTGGTGGCCGGGCCTGCACCCATGGCACAGCCCGAGAGGGTAACGTGGGCCCCCCTTCCCATGGGCTCACCACCTGCGGGAGGGGCCATAGGGGTCGGGTGCAGTGTGAGCCGAAGGCAGGGACCTTGGCGATCCGATCCCCGGCTACAGCAGTTGGCTCTAGGGACGTGGAATGTCACCTCTCTGGCATGGAAGGAGCCCGAGCTGGGTGAAAAGTTGATTCTTGTTCTTCTCCTTCATCAAGCCTTGATCTCCAACTCTCACTGGAGCGGTTCGCAGCCGAGTGTGAAGCGGCTGGGATGAAAATCAGCACCTCCAAATCTGAGACCATGGTCCTCAGTCGGATAAGGGTGGAGTGCCCTTTCTGGGTCAGGGATGAGATCCTGCCCCAAGTGGAGGAGTATAAGTATCTTGGGGTCTTATTCACGAGTGAGGGCAGAATGGAACGGGAGATCGACAGGTGGATCGGTGCAGCGTCTGACTTTGTATCGATCCGTTGTGGTAAAGAAGGAGCTAAGCCGAAAGGCGAAGCTCTCGATTTACGGGTCGATCTATGTTCCTACCCTCACCTATGGTCACGAGCTGTGGGTCGTGACCGAAAGAACAAGATCCCGGATACAAGCGGCCGAAATGAGCTCCTCAGGGTGTTCGGGCTCTCCCTTAGAGATAGGGTGAGAAGCTCGGTCATCCGGGAGGGGCTCAGAGTAGAGCCGCTGCTCCTCCGCATTGAGAGGAGCCAGATGAGGTGGCTCGGGCATCTGCCTCCCGGACGTCTCCCTGGCGAGGTGTTACGGGCACGTCCCACCGGGAGGACACCCCGGGGACGACCCAGGACACGCTGGAGAGACTACGTCTCTCGGTTTGCCTGGGAACGCCTCGGGACCCCCTCGGACGAGCTAGAGAAAGTGGCTGGGGAGATGGAAGTCTGGGCTTCCCTGCTGAGGCTGCTGCCCCCGTGACCCGACCTCGGATAAGCGGAAGACAATGGATGGATGGATTAATAGAAACTTTGCTTTGAATCAAAACTGATAAATGCTGGATGATGCTTTTGTTTTTAATATTGCTGTTTATAGGGAGCAGGTGTAGCTTCCCAGAAGGCAACTAATTAAAAACAAACCTATAACAAATGGCTGATTTGCATTAATAAGAAAAATGTAACGTTTGGCAAAGTATCTGTGATTAATACCGTGATTTCAAATTATTTCCGGCTCTTTACGCTCTGTCCCATTTCAACATTCTTCATGTAATCTTAATCTATTTCAGAGGAATTTACATTGGCTGTCTTGAATTCAACACACCATAAAGACATTCAAAAGCTTCTGTGATTAAATGCTGATGACTTGAAAAGGGCCATAAATTTAATTTTGAGATGGGGAATTCTTAATAATGTTTATGTATTTATGTGATGACTCATATGATGAAGTAGGTAGTCATAAACATGGATTTTCTTTTAAAGTGAGGCTGGGTGGGATTTAAAGGAAGTGTTTAGCCTTCGTTCTGCACTCTTGATTTTTTCAGCTATTTCCCCCCAATATAATAGTCATATGAGCTTACAAACAATTATCATGCCAATTTAATTACAGATATGTTTATTCAATGTTTTGTTAAAGGCTGATCCTTGCTAGACCTGTCTAGTATTTCTGTAAGCAAGTTGGATTTGAAATATGTTTTTATTTTTTAAATAACATATTGTGTGTACAGTATATGACTGACTAAACAGACAGATAAATTGACAGACATGCGTGTCTGAAGGAACAAACAGGTATATAATTATGTTTGCATTGTGTGAATGGCCATACTGGTGTATGTGGATGGGCAGACAGATAGACAGACAGATGTTTACATTCCTTCTGTGAATGAGCAGACCAATGTTTACATTATGAGTGTACATGAACGGACAGACACAGCTTTACATTGTGCCTTACATGAACGGACTGAAGAAATATAATTTGAGGATCTTATCATGGCCTAATAATTATGAATTGGCAGTAACAGGGCTTAGCAAGCATTTACAGTATGTCACTTCACTGTATTTTTAAGTTATTCACATACATACTGTCTCGTTCAAAAGATAATAATAGCCTCCTGTAGTTATTCTTTCAGGTAACTGATTAAAGCCTCCAGGGTACTTGTGTTTTCCAGTGCATGATTCTGTTTGCATTGTCAATTAGCCCAAAGGAATAGAAGATACAAAAGACAGTCAACAGTCAATTGTTTTCTTCCCTCCGCCAATCACCTCCATAATAGACTAAATCGATTACCCTCTGACATCAATGAACCGAGTAGCTTTGAGGCAGATGGACCTTAGATCAGATAAACAGTAAGATGTAGTAGAGTGTGACACAGGAGGATACACTGTCGCTTCACAACTGCAGTTGAAGTCAGAGGTAAATATAGTGTCACAAATTGGCCAAAGACTTCTGTGAAACTAGCTATGGTGGTATTTTGGGACGTTTGAGAGAAGATGTGGACGCCATCTGGACTCAGTTCATCTGTCATCCAATCATCTTCCACTTGGCAGAGTTCCCCCCCTGCACAGCTGCCTCTCCAATCTTCCTCTCAGTCTCTCTTTAAATCGCTCTCCCACAATTGTGCATCTGTGTGTGTGTATATTTACATAATCGCACGTATCACATACGTTTTAGCCACCATTTCCGATATAAGCAAATTGATTGAACTAGCCAGTACTATCTTTTCACACATTCATGTATCTGCAGTACGTATTATGTCCATCATCATAGATGATCATTAGTCATACCAATTAGCTACTTACAATAATATAAAAATACATGAGATAGTGTAGATCATAGTTTGTGTGTTGAATTCCAATTTAGTGTTTTTCATCACAAACCGAGCCAAAGTGCTTGCATGTGCCTGGGGCAATATTGTGGGAAAGGCTACAATAGGTTTATCCACTCGTACAAACGGACAGCAATGCATCCTGGTAGCATACGTGAGGCAGCGTGCATAAAAAGTCATAACACACTTGACTGACACGAGGGTATTCGTATAAAGAAAATAACTAAATTTAGATACAGATTGG
The DNA here is from genome assembly GCF_024500385.1 of Phyllopteryx taeniolatus. Taxonomy (NCBI): domain Eukaryota; kingdom Metazoa; phylum Chordata; class Actinopteri; order Syngnathiformes; family Syngnathidae; genus Phyllopteryx; species Phyllopteryx taeniolatus. Next base: position 21,452,541 of record NC_084511.1, on the reverse strand, counting down.
AGACGAGAGAGGTTTATTTAAATTTTTTTAGCTGAACATAGTCCATCCACACATTTCCTCTACTGCTTATGCCACACGACAATGATTCAAATGTATGATTTTATAAGATTTTAGACATGTATCTTTCACAATAATATTTGGTCAAATTCTAAATTGAACAATATTAGGGGCATTCAAACTCAAAGGTTCCACTGTACTCGTGATTAATCACAATGACCAATTCTACGTTAGCCTTTCACTAAATGTGTTTCATTACTTGTGCTGAATAATTAGAATCAATTGGAACGTCATGTAACAATATGAAAAATATAAGAAAGAAGAAATAACAAAACTATGCTTAATGTATACTGTGGGGCGATGTCTGGGATGGTGGTGGTGTTGTGTATGGTGGCAGAAAAATACAATTAACTGTAGTATAGGAGTTAAGTTGTCAGAGCAGGATTAAAACAATAGCTGCATATGCAGTATATCTTATATAAATCTGTATATTAAGACATATTTTGTGCATGTATGAGTGTTTCTATTGTATATAGCCCATAGATCCCTTGTAACAACTTCAGTAGTAGAATCCCTGCGGATACGTGTCTGTGTGTGTGCCCGCTCTGCTCGGGCTCATTAGCAGTAGCAAAAGTAACACATGGCCTGGGGCACACACAAAAACATGGCACATTCTCTTTTTACCACACACACTGACACACACATGCATACGTGCACACTCACACATTCACACGCACGCAGACTGAGAACACAACAAGCCTAACTTGTGGAATATTTTTATATTGCTATGCACCAGTTGGAGCTTGACTTTTTAAAATGACAGACAATATATTTCTCTTCACGCATTAATCTTTTGCATGTAATTTACAATATAGCAAATTATTCTTTTAAATCAATGTTGTATGAGGAACCAAAGTGTACATGAGATGCACATCAAAACACACATAAAAAAAAAAAACAACTACTGCCAATACACTGCAGATTGTAATTAGTGTTGCGTAGCGTTGGTGCTAATAACTAAATCCATCCATCCATCATCTGAGCCGCTTATCCTCAGAAGGGTCACGGGAGCGCTGGAGCCTATCCCAGCTATCATCGGGCAGGAAGCGGAGTACACCCTGAACTGGTTGCTAGCCAATCGCAGGGCACATATAAACAAACAACCATTCGCATTCACATTCACACCTACGGGCAATTTAGAGCTGTCAATTAACCTCTCATGCATGTTTTTGGGATGTGGGAGGAAACCAGAGTACCTGGAGAAAACCCATGCAGGTACAGGGCGAACATGCAAGCTCCACACAGGTGGGGCCGGGGATTGAACTCTGGTCCTCAGAACTGTGAGGCAGACGCTCTAACCAGTCACCACTGTGCCTAATAACTAAATTAACTAACTTATTATTTTTATTAATAATATACATTTTTTTTTGGTTCACAACCATCGTTGCTGTACTTTTGTGTTAGTATGAGCATTCATTTTAACCGATTAATTACACCTCCACTTCCCTCCAAAATTATTGGAGGGAAATTCATTTATTTTTGCTGTAGACTGAAAACATTTGGGTTTGACAAGATGAATATGAGACAAAGCTAGGGCTGTCACGATTGAATCTTTTTAGAATCGATTATCCTCTAGATAATCCCTCCCCCCCAAAAAAAATTACATAAAATTAAATTATTCTTTACTACTAATATGCATTTTATTATCTTTTCTGAGGGCTGTACTTCTATGCTTAAACTGCATATATCGGTACTTAGTGTATAGTATAAACTGGCCAGAATTTGAGACAATATTTGCCTTTGCTAAACGGTTAGCATTCACGATTTGCATTAGTGCACTAGTGATAACCATTTTAGGTAAAAAAAATAAAATAAAAATAAAAAAATAAAAAGCTAACTAGGCACGGTGGCCGACTGGTTAGAGCGTCAGCCTTACAGTTCTGAGGACCCGGGTTCAATCCCCGGCCCCGCCTGTGTGGAGTTTGCATGTTCTCCCCGTGCCTGTGTGGGTTTTCTCCGGGCACTCCGGTTTCCTCCCACATCCCAAAAACATGCATTAATTGGAGACTCTAAATTGCCCGTAGGCATGACTGTGAGTGCGAATGGTTGTTTGTTTCTATGTGCCCTGCGATTGGCTGGCAACCAGTTCAGGGTGTACCCCGCCTCCTGCCCGATGACAGCTGGGATAGGCTCCAGCACACCCGCGACCGTAGTGAGGAGAAGCGGCTCAGAAAATGGATGGATGGAAAAAGCTAACTAACATTCAGCTCACTCATACATCTTATTATATGTATATTACACATCTAATAGTGTCTTAAAAATCATTTACAGATGCTCTTCTGTTGTTTTTGGCAAAGTTTATCAGTGGCCCAACACTGCAATAAATGTCTGTGTGAAACATAGGTTTCCGCGGTGCAAACATGGTTCCAGGTGGAACTGTTTTTTTTTTGTGTTTTTTTTGGGGTCCTGCCGGAGCTTCAATCCTCTTTTTGAAGTCGACTTAGCCAAGTTATTGCATTTTTTTCCCCCAGACCCAGACAAAACGTCAACATATCAATTTAATTTCTGGGTATTTAAATCTGCGTGATACACAGCTTCATCAGCATCATTATTTGTAATGAAAAACCAAATTAGTGTGAGCATTGGAACGGATAAGAAAAAGTGAATAAGAAAGAAGCAAATAATTAATGTACAGTATGTAGTTGCAAATCCTTTGTTTGCAACAACTGCTGCAACATGGCTGTGACCCACTGACAGCACCAAACCACATTTTTTCTTTTGGGATGCTTTTCCAGGCTTTCGCCGCAAAAATAATAAGGCATGCTCCCACCAACGTGGTGCCCACGGGCCCCAGGTAACCCCCAAGGACCACAGGAGTAGCTTGCAAGCAAGTTCCAAAAATAGCTCACCAGTGATGATTACTTAGGAATTTTGTAGAAGTGATTATTTGAAAATTTAAACCCTTTAGAGATTTACAGAAAAAAAGTGTGGCATATTGGTTTTGATTTGTTTTCTAGCTTTTTAAATCGTTGTTAATTATTGTGCGAAATCATTAACATGATTACTTTCTTCACATACAGTAGATGAATATCATCAATTATTAATAATAACATTCAATTAAAGGTAATTTGAGCAAATTAGTTAACTCTAACCCTGCTCGACATGTTTAAATCTGTTGTTTTGGAGCGCGTTTATTCATTATTGTTTTAAATATTACTTGATGAACATTTGTTTACAAGACCACTGAGAGAAAGTTAAATATTGGACAAACATTAGCTACTTACACAGTAATGCACTATATTTACTCTTATTATCTACTCCAGTGACATTTTGGACAAACTGTACTTGTCAGACTAGTTTTGATGTAACATACTTTTCACTTTTATTTAAGTATTTTTGTTAAGAAGCTTTTACTCCATTACATTAAGCTACTTTTAGCTCGCAACTTTTTAAAATTTGCATCAATCTATTATTGCTTGCACGATCTATTTGTTTTGGTTTGTCAGACAGAATTCTGCTCTGGGGACTGTCACGTTACTGTTTTCACCAATCACCAATTTCACCCCAATTTCTTACTCGAAAACTATTTTTGGCTACTTTGCCCACCTCTGACTACTGTAAGAAAAAGATGCCTTGTGACCTTTTAATTGAAAATGTTCCTGCTGGTTGGTCACTTTTAAACTGTAAATCAATGGTTTAGTCAGTCAGTTAGCAGTATTATGCAAAAATGTAAAAAATTAGCCTAATGAGCTCCATGAAATTGATGACAGGTGGCACATGTGCTTAATGTACTGTTTAATTTTCGAGGTACTGTAACTAGTTTCTCAAGTTGAGTCGATAGAGTGCACATTTCAGGCTTTCAGACAATAATCAAGCTGACAAAAATCCAAATAGCAACATAAACACAAACTAATGGGTTACATGCAGCGGTTTCTGCATGAACCAACAAATAGTGACACCTTCTGCCTTGTGAGGAATGTTTGTGATGGTGCAGAATGGTGACAGAAATTTGCCGAGCGCACGGCATTGCAGATGTTTCAGATAATTACAGTCACTGTGGCTCCAGATTGCCTGATGGGTATTATGTTCACAATCACCTTGAAACACCCCTACTTCTAAAAAGCGCATGCGGCATAACCAACATTATTTAACAACAGCAGAATGTGTGTCTTACCTTACAGCTGTCGCTCTAGCTTTGGGCTTGTTGGATACCTGTTAACAAACGCAGACACCTATGTTAAAATATTCTTCATGTTAATACCATGTCAATATTAGCATGCAGAAATTTGGCATTCCTGTGTTTTAGAAAAGCTTGCAGGTGTGTAATAGGAGCATGATTGACAAGCATGTGACCGCTGGTGTGTATGTGTGTGTGTGCATGTGCATGCATGGCTGGATGAAAAATTGACAAGAAACTGGAAGTTGAATGATAAAACAAACATATTTTTTCTTATAAGTGCCATATACTGGAGTCCATTATACTGTCAACTGTCTTTATCCAGCACTCCATTCTCTGTTATCTCACTAGGGTTGCGGGTGTGCTACCTGGCACCTATTCCAGCTGACTTTGGGCGAGAGGAAGGGGGAACAACCTGAACTGGTTGCCAGCCAATCACAGGGCACATGAAAAAAAAAACAACCATTCACACTCACATTCACCCCTAATTTAGAGTTTTCCATTAAACTGCCATGCAAATTTGATATTGTCATATGCTTGGTTGAATTAGAACTGCGATTGTCTGGCAACCAGTCCAGTGTGTACCCTATGTCTCGCTCTAATAGGGTCCAGCTTAATTGTAACCCTAAAATGGATTGCTGGATGGATGGTTGGATTAGAAATCAATTCAATTCAAAATGAGATAAAATGTTAATTACAAATTAATTACTTTAATTAATAATAGAGGACTTTCTGTTAAGAGTCCCAACTGTGTTGGTTAAGTCATTCACAAAACAATTAAATTAACCAATAAAATAAAATTCGTTAATGATCAATTATACATGAATATATGTTTAGATATAACTGTCAAACAGCCGCTTTTGAAATACGAACACAATCAAACTTACTAAGCGCATGCAATGAAGTAAATTAGCAATATTAATAATACAGTAATTCTATAAATAATTTGAGTGGAATAATGGAAGTCATCATCTCAATCAGTCAGTTCTCTACATGGCTACATCAGTTACACTAACAAAAAAAAATAGTTCATTCAGTTTTACAATTTATTCATCTTCATCTGTTAATTAAAATGAATTTATATTCAGTCCCTTTACTGTCTCTCAAGGAATGATGAGATTATCAGCACCAGTGGTTTTGTGGTTCTGATAGCTTGAAACTGATCTACAATCTTGAATAATAAACCTTGTCAGCTCTGTGGCTCAGGGAGATTTGCAGGGTTCATGAAGAGGACCTGTGTGGTAATATATCCCGCAAGGGTTTAAAGAACAACACGGGCTGCAATTATTCACTAATTCCACTAAACATGGCTGCGGCATGGATGACAAGTCATTAGAGATATTTGCTCTCAAGTGGCACAATTCGCATAGGCTTTGTGGCAAATCAGAATCAGGTCTCTACCAAATGTGGATACAAATCCAATATGTATCGGTTATCTGCCAAGGCAACCGCAGTGTAAATGCATTAAATCGGATATAGCCAGTCAATGTGAGTTTGATGTTAGTAATCCCTCATTTATCGCGGGGGTTAGGTTTCGAACCACCCCAGCAATAGGTGAAATCAGTGAAGTGGTTACCAAATATTTTTTGTACATATTTTGTACATTTTATACATATTTTAAAGGTTTATGAACCTCCCCAGGCTCTTATTACTCCTACCCATATTCCTATTAACCTCTACTGTACTCTTATAAACACTTTCTAGCGTCAGTGGTACTGTACACTATCACTACATAATGTAGTGATAGTGTTCCTTATGTGTGTTTCAATTAATATTTCTTTTTTTTTTTTTTTAAATAGTTTTAGGCTGTTGTTGTTTTAGGTTAGCAAGTGTTTTTTTTACCACAAAAAATAAAATAATGCACTCAAAATCCCACGATATGGCGAATTATGTGCAATATGAATATGAATATGAAAAAAAATCCTGTTGCACCGAATCCGCAATATCTGAACTCCAATATAGCGAGGGATCACTGTACACCAATTGCATCCGTGTTTCCCTAAACAACAACAAAAAAAACACCCATTGTAATTGCAATTGAAAGATTTTCAATTCGGGTGGAAGCACGCTGTGATGACATCTCGGCGCATCCAGTAAGAGAGACGGCGGTGGAATGATTTCAGAGGGAAACTACAGATTTTCTGGGAGTTCTACAGTATGGAAAAGAAGGAAAGGAGAGAATGGCGAATCAATTATTAATGTGGTGTCACAGTGTCCTGAACTCTGGGAAATAAGACAGATGCTCCTAGCGTGACGTGGTAAAAAAGAAAAAGGTACAGCGATGGAGGAAGAGCTCAACTCCTGCTATTGCTGTTATTATTATTATTAATATTATTATTATTGTCATTGTCACCGATCAAATCCACCAAAACCTTGCTAGGCTAGAGAGCTACCTTGCACCACGATTTAGACGTGTTCTGAGCAGGCGTAAGTCTAGATCGACTTTCTGTCACCAAATTGTCACTCCGCCAGGCCCGTCTCCATGGATACTCACTCTGCTGCGCTGGCATGCCCAGACCGGTCTGCCAAATTGGCAAATACGCCCAGCGAGTCTTCCGTCTGCATGAAAATCAGGATCCGCTGGCATTGGTGCCCCGCTGCAGATGCGCTGTCTACAAAATTAAAGCCCTAAAAATGTGTAAGCGTCTTGAGATTACTTTAGAAATGAGCTTGGTCATTTATACACACTCAGTGGGACAGAATATTAGGTACACATGAACGCTCTAAAGGTCCAATATTGCTTATATTTAATCGTTTATTTCAGCGATTATTATTAAATCACTGATGGTGTAGTGCTTCATCAGGGCACGCAGTGTGGGTTCAGTTCCCACATCAGTAAGACTGCAAATGTGAGTGCGAAAGGTTGTCTGTCCCTCTATGCGCCCTGTCTTGGACTGGCAACCAGTCGAGAGTGTAGCCTGCCTTCTTCCCAAGGTCAGCTGCGATAGACTCCAGCTCCCTGAAAGTGGGTGCATTGAAAATTATGTATTTATATAACATTTTAATTGTACATTGAAGTGGTGTAGCGCACATGCATTGCATTGCATTGTTTCTACAACCCCAACTGCGTGACGACTTAAGCTAAGCTACAGTAAAGTACAGTAACAAAAATATTAAATAGCTGATGATGACGCTGTGCAATTCTACGCCACTGCAAACTACATTAATAATAATCCTACTGTGAGATGAACAACTCTATCACCAAAAGTGATAAAAATAGAATATTAATACATTCTGCAGGTGTCTAATGAATGCATACTAAATTGGTTGCTAAACCCTGTGCTAGAATAAATATTTTCCAGATACCAGTGGGTGCAAGTCATCACCTCAGTGTTGGTGATTCACTTACCGCCAAACAAAGCGCCTTCGACACAGCCTTGAACAATAACTGAATGGTGACTTATCTGCATTTTATAACTGAAAACATGGTTCAAAATCCTTCATTTCTTATACAACGCTTATCCAATGCTTGTTTTGCTGAATACATCCATTCAGTTCTTATTTAATTAGAGTGGAATCAGCCATATTTTAAACATGAAAGCTACTGTTACTGCTACTGGTTATGGCTACTCAACCTTGGACATTACTGTCTATATTTTCTCCTGAATTGATTGTGTAACATGTAGACAGTAGTGGTATCGGTATTACTTTCCTATGTCTACAAATATATAAGAGATTATTCTATTTACACACCTTCTTTGAAGCGCACGAAGTCCCTTTTACAGGCTTTATTAGCACTTCAATTCAATGAACGCATTGGTTGAAGCCTTTTGAGATATTTGATATACTGTATGTTGGCTGTAGTATGAGCTGAGCCATCAAGCTTGATTCGACCATCTGTTACAATGAATTTATTTTTCAAGGTCAATTAAAGCAGAGGTGGGAGTCACATGAGCAAGTCACAAGCAAGTCTCAAGTCATAACCTTCGAGTCTCAAGCAAGACACAAGTCACTGCGGGAAAAAAATCGAGCACGTCAAGTCGAGTTGTCACTAAATTACAAGCAAGTCGAGTTTAAGCAAGTCGCAAGTCAAGTCATACAATCTTGCTCCAGTCGCAACATATATTGAAGTGGCAATAAAATGTTTTTTTACAAAAAATTTCCCCATAAATCATAACATTAAAAAAGTATTCACACCTTATAAAAGTTAAATGAACAACAACTGAGATTATGATTGATTACATTTTTTTGCACTGAATTGTTTTAAAGTTGTATTTCAAACTCAATGTAACTGAACTTTATTTCTGAACAAACTATGTGGTGTACTTTGTGATGACAGCATTGTAACTCCTACGGTTCTTAAGAGAACACAATAAGGCAAAAGCCAAGGCTGGTTTCTGTTGGTCAAGTATAATTAGATGTGTGATTAGATGGGCTAATGGAGAATGAAAGAGATTCATAATTAAATTGTATTATCTTCGGAGCTCCTTCAATCGTTCATGCAGGTGGCTACCTCACACTGGCAAGTGTGCAACAACGCAGACTGAGTTGCCAGGTTGGCGCCAATGACCCCCTAAAATGTTTCTTACTTAAAAAAAGGCAAACTGTGTCAATTAAAATGCCATTTTCCAACTCTAAACGAGATGCCTTGTCAACTCAAAGTAAAATCAAGTCTCTTGGCTACCAAGTCTAAAGTCAAGTCTTTTTCAAGTATTTGGCAAGCAAGTCGCAAGACAAAACTGGCAACTTGAGTCGACTCGAGTCAAGTCATTTGACATCTCTGAATTACTTGATCTCCATTTCAAAATGCTGCTGCATTTCTTATGAAGATACAATTATATTGTTGTAACATGTACAGTATTTAATTCAGGTGACACTGGCGCACACATAGTGAAGCCTGAGGTGTTTGTCTTTTCTAATGATAAAGATAATTAGATTTGTTCAGCTCCTACTGTTGTAAAGTATTTGTTTGATGTCATTGTGGTAAACATAAACCAAATGTAAACAAGCATTGTTGTTATTATTATTAGAAGCTACAGAAGCCAAGACTAAAGCATAACATCTTTAAATAAACATCAACTGATATTTTAGTGTCCAGAAGTTCAGCTTTTAAGAGTAACATTTGCACTGACTCCAGGTTAACACAACATACTGCGAGAATATTTTCCAAGCTGGTCCACCACCTCTGTTGACCATAAAAACCAGTGATTAGGGACACTTTTCCTTCCAGTCCCATCCCTCCATTTATTGACCAGGTATCCTGTAAAGGGTTATGGCACGAGCTGAAGCCTATCCCAGCTGACTCAGGCATAAAAGGCAGACCACATCCTGCACTGTTTGCCACTCAATCACTGGGGGACTGTGAATGGCTCATTGTGTATGGAATCGATCCCACAGCAGTCGCGTGGAAATACGTGATGTGAACTGCAACACTACTATTGGTGAGTTAGTCCGAGCCAATGGAGCATCCAATGATTTTGAAGCTGGAATTGGTAAAATGTTGATTAAGGAGGGGTTCTTGTAGAGAGAGGAGATGAGGGTAAGAAGGGCAATGGAGAAAATAATTCACACATTAAATGTTACCTCCGCAAAACAGTGCTGCTGAATGTTACTAGGGACTGTGTTATTCCTTGGTGGGAGACCAATTTCTAGATATTTTCGTTAAAGGCTAAACAACGTAAACAGTAGCTTTATTGTTCCTCCTATCATTTAAAGTGTTACTTGTTATGAACAGTATATTTGAGGCACACAACCAAAACAATGAACTTAAGTGGGTTTGTGAACACAAGTGACCCTCTATCTTGTTAAACAAAGCAATATGACCCCTGTGTTAGCACAACGCGGTCTTCAGAAAGTATGATTATTTTGCATAGGGCAGATTTAGAGGAGACTTCCCCTAAGTTGTGTACATTTTTACCAGCTGCAATTGAACTTTTATAGAAAGCCAGAGCTTTTTAGTGTGACCTTGCTTTGACCAAGGTGATCTGTCATCACAGAGAGAAATGTGCAGGGAGCTAGAGACAAAGGACATTCGTGCAGTGGTAATTGGGTTGGTGTTTTTCTTTCAGCTTTTTAAAGTCACCAGGAACATCTCTCTTCTTCCCTTCTCTCTCTTTCCCTCTCTCTCTCTCCGTCATGCTTCCTCTCCTCTCTTTCTATTCTCCCCTCTTTCCTCTGCTCCTTCTTTCAATTCCCTGCCCTCCTTCGTGTCTTTGCTCAGTGCAAAAACATATTCATCATACTCCTCTGCTGCCCTCACAGTGCCGCGCCACAGAATACTAATGACAGTGCGTGAGAGGCTGCCAACATTTGCGCAACACACAAGCATCTGTGTATTTGATTATGAATGTCTGTGTGTGTTGTGTTTTACTTGAGGCTATAAAAGCTTACTAATACACCATGCACTCATTTGCTATAAGCCTATTAACTGCATCCACAGAAAAAATGCCACTGGATTCATGTCAGCCTCTCTCTCTTCTTGCGTCTCAGCATCCCTCCCGCTCTTCATCTCCTCCTGTCTGCACTGTTATCAGTATGTCTGCTCCGTCTTTGTCTCTCCAGTTCCTCTTTTTACTTTCTATTCTGTTTATTCTTCCCTTATCCATCTTGCACTGTCACGCTGGAGGCTTAAAGCAATAGTTCAACAACTTTGAAGCTATGCACTTTATTTCTCAGGGTGAGCCAGGGAATGATTTGCATATAATGTCTGTGGGTTGTATGCAAAGATGCAAAGTGTGAAGATAAATATCAAGCAACTCTAGTTCCGAAAATAAAAACACCATTCAATCTTCCCAGCAATATTGTCTGACTCACATCCTGATAAAATGGATAGCATGCAACACCCTGAGTTATACATCGATCTTAACCATTTTAACAGATGTAGTGCAAGTGCAAGTGTATATAAAAACTTGGAGGAAGACTTCTGAAGTGCATGTTAGCTCCTCTGTAATCAAGCATATATAGATGACGTGATTATGGAAGCCACTTGTCAAAATGCTGTAATTAACCAAGCCACTTTCAGCATGATTACCAGAAGTAAAACCTGCCAGCATTTATAACTATCTTGATCACCCCATAATTATTCAATCAGAGGGGCAGTTAAAAAGAACGAGAGGAATTGGTAAATTTTCATTAGCATTTGACGGACTCTTTGATGAGCGCTGATGTGAGTGGGAAGGGACAGTGGCCCGAGCCCCCACTGGCATCACGAGTGCACAAAGATTGTGATTAGTGGAGCGCGAGCCTCTATCACACTTCTCATACATATTCAGCTATTTCTGTGTTGCAGCAAGGTTATTTTTGAATGAATGTGCAAAATTATATGGAATTTGTTTTTCAATATTTGAATGCTTGGGGATTTCACAGATGCATACACTGTCTGAACAAAAGTCTTGGGACACACCTCATGATCAATTAAAGAATCAAAGAGGGTCTGCACAATTTTTGTTTGTTTGTACAAATCAATGCATCTAATTTTGTGGTAACAATTTAGCAAAAGGTACTTTTCTGTGCAAGCCGTGACTGTCCAAGTGATGCCCAAAAAGGTATGGTTGGAGGAGTGTGGTGTGGAAGAATTTGAGAGCCTTATCCTCAACCACCATTAAAAAGCTTTGGAACAGCGATTGTGAGCCATGAAGGCCCTCTTTTTCAACATCAGTGAGCTCAGGATGAAAGAACAAAAATTCCACGGCATACTTGAAACTGCACAGCCAATACTCGCAAATCTAAGCAAATTAAAAGCTGATTGCAAAGGTATGCCTGGTTCAACTGATGACAGGAGAAAGGAAATTAAAATTAATTGAATGAACAAATCAGTCCTAAGAAGAACTGGTTGTAATTGAATGGAAGATAAATGGTGGAAAGCCAGGGTGACAGCTAGTATTGATAAAGGGATAGGCTGCAGACTATAGAGGCATCTCACCTGTTGCTCTGCCTCTTCCTCATCACTGCTGATCTTTAGGTCATCCTCCAGCATTCTGCACAGAAACAAAATAACATGTTTAATTCTAGGCCTGACCTCAACATCTGTTCGAATTAGCTTAAATACAGCACACTGTTAGCTGATATTGCCTTTAAAATGTTGTCCTGGCAAATGGATTAATTGCATAGCCAAAGTAACACTGGCTTATGTTAGGGAATGATGAAGAGGACGGTCGATGAGGCATAGCGGTGCAAAAAAACCAACCAGATGTTCAGTTTGGAGAGAGAAGCCAGATTGTTTTTTCACCTGCAAACGTTCTGTGTTCACAAGTGCTGACCTGCTGCCAAAAATTCTTTGGTAACAAGAGGGTATGTTGAGAGAACAGAGCCTTCTGAGTCAGAATTCAACTTCTAATCAGTTGCTTTCACCCTCCATTTGCAGCGAAAATTAATATATGTACAATATATAAACACAACATGTACTCGTGCTTGTGCTGGTAGCAAATTATTTTGTATTTATGTGGTGTGCATTGGCAAGTTCCCATGTTTTATTGCTTTATATAAACCATCCACGCATGTTACTGTTATTTTAAGATAGCACTGCTATTGTTATGACAAGAGAATCCCCTAAAGGGATTTTTACTGCCTCACGAACTGCTCTCTTCGCGGCTCTCACCACTAAAAAACACTCCCCCAGTGTTGTGGTGTTTTCAGACGGGACCGTGCGAGTCGTGAATGAGTGAAGCGCAATGAGAAAAGCTTCACTGATAAGGGCGCAGTGCAGCACATAGGTGATGATAGATATATTTGGATGAATGAAAAATGGAGCCACACTTTATTTCATAAGAAGGCACAGACGGGTAGCGTGAGATAGGGAGGTAAGATGGGGATGATAATGACGGGGGAAGTGGAGGACAGGGACCCAGGAGGCTAAATCGTGGCAGAGGAATAGAAACATGGAAAATAAAATAAAATGCAACCAAGAATGAGCACATGTAGTTAATCTTAAACCAAAATTGGCAAGTGGGTTAAAATATGCCTCAAAAGTCAAATAATCTTGGAATTCAAACCACCATTTATCACCAGAATTCAGCTTAGTCACCCTCTACTTAACTTCACAAGTGTGTTTGACTTTTTCTAAGCTTTTTGTGAAACTTACTTTGACAAATGATGTGGCTACTCAGTACAACACGAGCAATAACATTGATGAAATATCTATGACGTTCAAATCAATTCCATCAAGCAGATGCTAACGTAAATAACATGGCTGAAAGCATGATGGCTAATGAATCGCATATAAACGACCAGAGAAGCTGGCCAACAATTTGCACATTTTTACTGCAATGAAAACATTTCACAACCAGCAATGTTGACTATCAGTTCCTAAACAGTAACATACCAATAGGAAACCACAAAGCTCAAACTATTGTTGTTGTCGGCCGGACAGACATAAAAGCCTCATTCATTCAAGCAATATTTATAAAATGCTGCTAAGTGACCTTATTGCTCTGCAAACACATTCCTGTTACCACCCCATTAGTGTCTGTCATGCATGTTCAAAGGCCGAGTAATTTACGACATAAGCGCCTTTGGATTTTTGTGCAGTGAACTACTTTTCACATGGCGCAAGGACACGTTGTCATGCGGTTCAGGGAGACATGCTCAGTTACCACCATACTTTCTGCTTTTCATTTGATCCTTTTATAGTTATTGCATCGAAGTGTTGGTCATACAAATATTTACTATATTTATTACTTTACTAGGTGGCACGGTGGACGACTGGTTAGCACATCTGCCTCACAGTTCTGAGGGCCGGGGTTCAAATCCCGGCCCCGCCAGTGTGCCGTTTGCATGTTCTCCCCCCGTGCCTGCGTGGGTTTTCTCCGGGCATTCCGATTTCCTCCCACATCCCCCCCCAAAAAAACATGCATGGTAGGTTGATTGAGGAGTCTAAATTGCCCTTAGGTCTGAATGTGCGTGCAAATAGTTGTTTGTTTATATGTGCCCTACGATTGGCTGGCGACCAGTTCAGGGTGTACCCCGCCTCTCGCCCGAAGATTGCTGGGATAGGCTCCAGCACACCCGCGACCCAAGTGAGGATAAGCGGAATGGAAGATGAATGAATGAATTACTTTACTAGCGCAATAAGCGTAGGTTAGTGATAGGGGTGTTATAACTTACGTACTGTACAAATTTGGGTTACGTTGCCACTGTAGTTGTACTGTACTTGTATGGCATGATAAGATAGTACTTTGCCAAAAGTTATTAAAGGTTTTTGTGTTTTGTATCAGTAATCAATTATTAAGCACTAATAGTCACATGCATACAGAAGTGTATTTCTTTGCATATTGTATTGTTTTGTAGCTTTATAAGGGATTTTCTTTTTTTTGTTTGTTTGTTTGTTTTTTTGACACACTCCTATAGCGCACTCCTAAGTAATAATAATACATATGGAAATATTGGTGAACTTTTGCTTGTTGCCTCAATAACTACGTATGTTGTAAAGGCTACTCTAAGTTGATTTCCTAGACACTAATGATAAATACGAATGCCTTATTCTGTTTCATTTAATTTTTCCCAATTTGGACTCCTAACTCCTGTTCAAAAATTGACTTGACTTTGTTTGTCGTTGCAGGATGATTGCATTATATGTGGGTCAAGTCCTCTTTAGTCTCATTTTTCAAAAGCTGTTTTTGACACATTGGAGCAAAAGGTCATGGTAGAGAATAAAGACAGAAAATTCAAGAATCTTGGTATAAAATAATAATCAAATATTGCAAGTGTTAACATTACACACATACAAACACCTGTGAAGTTGCAAAGCAAAACCTTTCAGTACATGGATTTTGTTGAGAGATGGATACTGTCACTTCCAGTTTACTTTCAGTTTCGTGCAAAACTTAACCAAATATTAACCTCACTAGAGCTCAGTTCAACCAGCAAAAAAACAATAAGTCTTCTTTTATGTTTTTTTTCAGCATTATGTAAAAGAACGAAAAAAACTATTGAAAAGATTAGCCTGAGAAGCAAATAAGAAGAATATACAAGGAAAATTACAGTGAAGTAAACTGACTCATATTTAAAGGTTTCATTTGTTTAGGTTGATGGTGGCTTTT
The DNA here is from genome assembly GCF_024500385.1 of Phyllopteryx taeniolatus. Lineage (NCBI taxonomy): Eukaryota > Metazoa > Chordata > Actinopteri > Syngnathiformes > Syngnathidae > Phyllopteryx > Phyllopteryx taeniolatus. The sequence goes on along the minus strand of NC_084511.1, from coordinate 21,437,391 downwards.
GTGTTTTACAGTGTTTAACTTCTTTTTACACTCATGTAACAGTTTAGTATAATTTGTGACATGACTTTCAATTTCATTTCATTTTCAATGTCATTTGTCAATACATTTAATTAAGTCTTTTTTTATGTATTAGAATGATAGTGGCCAACTACTTTTCAGACTTGCATAGCCATTAAGTATGATAAAATGTTGCCCGTACCATTATAAAAGGTTTTATTGTACATTGTTTAATGAATTGGAAAACCATACGAATCCCTCACGAGCAGATGAGTGTAAAAAGAGAAATTGATTTGTTATTGATGGCCTATCATTGTAGGAAAAATGCCAGCTGGGCAGGCATGTAATATACTACATCCTATTACTGTGGATTGACATTTCATAAACTTTTCCACCTGAACATGATCCCATTCTGAATGTTATTAGGCTTCTGATACGGTTACTGTTCCAAAGCACAAGTTGGACATTTAGTGGATTTAGCATAACATTAATTTTGTAAAACAAAATCATTAGGCCTGTGTGGTAGATTTACAAGCAGAGATCCCTGCCTTTGCAATCCCACCCAGCCATGAATCCTGCTGTGTTGCTATGCGAGTGGAGTGGGCTGCAGCCAGAGCTGTTGCAACATGCCTCTGGCTCACGTTAAATTAATGTAGCTGCACTTTCCCGCTCTGATCCACATAATCTTTTTTTTTCTTTTTTCCTCTCCCTCTCCTACCAACACTGAATTTCATCCTAGAGTCAAAGTTAATTTTACCTTGAGGGAAACATTGGGTCAGAAATCATGTGTGTTAATGTGTGTGTGCATGCGTGTGTGTGTTTAGAGGGCTAGAGGGATACTTACGACTTTTGTGGTGCAGTTGGTGGTTTTGCAGCTGGCTTGCTAGCTGATACAGTACATCGCTCTGTAACACAATAAAGGTACTATAATCATTCAGAATTTGTTTGCTGTGTGTGCTGATTTGTGTTTGACAAGTAGTCAGACTTTTAAATGTGATAATTGTCATGATTTTTTTCACCAGTTGATTTCCTCAGTGAATCTATTCCCTAATGTTTCTGTACTTTATTGTATAATTTCTTCTTCTTCCTGTTTATTGCTTTTGCCAGCTCCTTTTGTTCCCCCCAGTTTCCTTTGCTGACTGTGGCATCCACATGAGTCAATTCCCTGACTTTCATGCCTCTGAGACATATTTTGTTGTTACTTACAGACCCAAACATGCTGTTTTGTGTGCACATTATTTGTTTGAAATGAATCCTTGATTTAGAGAAGGGAGAGTCCTGATAGGTTACAGGAAAATCAAACATCAATCTGTTCTCTTCTTTCTGCCTTTAACAGTGCTGCTGTATAATTGTGGTTAAGTGTAGTATGTAGAGCTGCACTGCATCATACTGACAGATGTTTTCCCCATTATGATGTAGTGCAGTTCTTACACCACTGCCACCAAAATAACTATTGTAAAAAATAATACTTCCTTAATTAAAACTGAGCAATTTTTACTTTTTGATACAGCACTTGTCATGATTCTCTTTACATTTCCCCCCCTCCCAATTTGTATCACATATTTCTTTAATTTCTTTCACCTTTTGTTTTACCTTTTATTACAACTTGGAATGTGCGTGTGGTACTACTGCCTTTCCAGATAAACACTGGTGAATGTTGATGACTCTGCAGCCAGCACGGTAGCTTTGATGCTGGGAAACTTACTCTGGGTGTTGTAGCTTGAGGTCATATGCTGCGACTCCTAGGATAAAAAAAAGATGAAAGGAGTGGCGAATGTGTTCAATGAATGAACTATCAAAGGTCATTATTGATCTCACAGCATTAGATAGTTTTCTCTTTGCTAAATGCCAGAATAATGAGAGAAGGATTTTTTGGGGGCAATTTTTCATTACTTTCTTCAAAGTCAGAAGTTTACATACAGTAAGATTACAGTGCCTTTAAACAATTTGGGAAAATCCAGATGATGGTGTCATGTATTTGCAAGGTTCTGACATTTGAGTTAATTGGAGACACACTTGTGGATATATTTGAACTAGGCAAACCTGAAACTTTGTGTAACATTATGGGAAAGACAAAATAAATCAACCAAGATAACAGGAAGAGAATTGTAGACTTGCATAAGTGTGGTTCATCTTTGGGGGCAATTTCCAGATGTCTGAAGGTGCCACGTTCATCTGGTCAAACAATTATATGCAAGTATAAACACCATGGGAATATTCAGCCACAATACCGCTCAGGATGTTCCTTTTCCCAGACCTGTACGTGCTTTGGTCCAAAATGTGCATATAAACAAAAGAACAAAACCAGAAGACCTTGTGAAGATGCTGGCTGAATCTGGTAAGAGTGTGTTCATCCATCCATCCATTCATTTTCTGAGCCGCTTCTCCTCACTAGGGTCACGGGCGTGCTGGAGCCTATCCCAGCTATCATTGGGCAGGAGCCCGCCTCCTGAACTGGTTGCCAGCCAATCGCAGGGCAAATACAAACAAACAACCATTCACACTCATATTCACACCTAGTGGCAATTTAGAGTCTCCAATTCATGCATTTTTTTGGTATGTGGGAGGAAACCGGAGTGCCCGGAGAAAACCCAGGCAGGCACGGGGAGAACATGCAAACTCCACACAGGCGGGGCCGGGGATTGAACCCCGGTCCTCAGAACTGTGAGGCTGACGCTCTAACCAGTCGTCCACCGTGCCGCCTTAAGAGTGTGTCATTATACACAAATGAAACGAGTACTGTTCTTTACCAACATGGGCTGAAAGGCCACCACTCTGCCAGGAAGAAGTCATTACTTCAAAAGAAACATCAAAAAGTCAGATTACAGTTTGCAAATGCACACAGAGACAAATACATTATTTTTGGAGACATGTCCTGCTGTCTGACGAAACTAAAATTAACTGTTTGGCCATAATAAGCATTGTTACATTTGGAGGAAAAAGGGGGAAGCTTGCAAACCTGAGAAAACCATTCCAACTGTGAAATACGGGCGTGGCAACATCATGCTGTGGGATTGTTTTGCTAAAGGATGGATTGGTGCACTTCACAAAATAGTTGGCAAAGAAGAAAGAACATTATGTGGAAATACTGAAGCAACATCTCAAGACATCGGCCAGGAGTTTAAAGCTTGGGTGCAAATGGGTCTTCAGAATTGACAATGACCTGAAGCATACTGCCAACCTGGTTACAAAGTGGCTTAAGGACAACAAAGTCGATGTTTTGGAGTGGCCCTTATCACAAAACGCTCATCTCAATCCTACTGAAAATATATGGGCAGACCTGAAAAGGCATGTGCAAGCAAGGTGGCTACCAGTCAGCTATAGAATACACTAGAAATTTCTGCTACTGGTCAATAAATCACAAAACAGTTTAGATCTTGAATACATTAGAAAAATGCTAATAGAATATAAATACACTTACGTATATATAAACTGCTTATGATTGAGCATTTTAGAGCATTTCCATTTTTAAATGATCTTTCTTGCACTGTACGTTTGTAGTAATTTTAGTTTCTTTGTTTTTAAATGCTTTCAAACTGTTGCCTCGCCTTGCCTTACAAACTTGGCTCAGTTACACTAGTTCTGTGAGGAGGAATGCGCCAAACTTCCTGCTCACTATTTTCGAGAAGCTTGTGGAAGGATATCCAAAAAGTTTGACTGAAGTCATACAGTTTAAAAATAAATAAATACATAAATAAATAAATAAAAATCATGTAAAAAAAATAATAACCATACAAAATAAAACTCCTCTCATTATTCTGGCTTTTAGCAAATGGACATAATTTTGGTAATCATAATTATTTTACCTAAAACAGTAAAGGTTTAGTCTGATGCCATGTCAGACAGTGAGGAAAAAAAGCGTAGGGGTCTTTTTATATAGTAAATGTAAACATCTGGTTTCATCTGTATACAGTATATAACTGGAGCACAAATTTTTTTTCCAATGTCTGACAATGGAAGGACAAGGAATTGGATGGGGTCAACAGCCAGAGAGAAGAAGAGGAAAAGGAGTGACGCTGCATGGCAAGGGAGTTGGGAGGCAAAAAAGAGGATGAAGCAGAAGAGCTCATGGACGAACGTGCATTTCTAATGAGATAAGAGCCAAACTTGTTGACCACGTTCTCAATCATGGGTTTAGGTCGAGGAAGACTGCACTGTAATCCCAGCACTGCATGGACAGTTGTCCCAAACGAAATTGTCCTATGTTTACATTTCTACTTTTTTTGGTTTTCTTCTCTATGCTATACAGTGCCGTCTTTTCCTTTATATTGCAATCAGATGAGCTGTTAGCAAATTACAGTACAAACAGTAAAAGCGTAGATGTCAATCTTGTCCAGTCTCTTGCTATCAATCTCCCACATACACAAGTGTAATTTACAATTTAAAATAATTGTCCTCAAAACTTTAGCCATAGTTTACATCAGAAAGTCCCTCCAGAGTACACTGTTATATATAAAACATGACTTAGCAATTTGACTCTCATCTGTAAACGCCGACACAAGGACTTGGCATTCTGATGCCACTGACATGTTCATTGACATATATTTACTTTTGAGAGATGAACTAAGGATTTTGAGCCAGAGACAGGCTTTTGCAGGTAATCCATGGTGTTTTGCGATTTGTACAAATTGTTCTGAGAAATGCACTTACTGTTTTGCAAATTTCAAGATTGATTCGGGAGCTGTATCAAAGCGACTGGGGAAAAACTGCAATTGCTCTGCCTGTCACTATGTCGCCGGCATAGATAAATGACCAAAGACATATTTGTAATTCATTATTAAGAATGTTCGTACAAATTAAGTGACAACAGGTAAAGATGAAGAGACAAACATATACTATTATTTACTCGCGAAGGTGAGGGAGGAAAAGCCTTACTAACCTTGCTCGGAATGGGGAACTTGGTTTGATCCGCTTTTCCAGGGGTGTGAATGGCTGTGAGAGGGGGTGGCCAGGAGTGAGTCATCTCCTAAATTCAAACACATATACAGTAGAAAAACATTTGTTATTAAGTGCTTTTGACAATTCTAGATGATCTCATTTACATTTGTGGACCAAACAAAAGAGAAGTACAAATCTGTATAAACTGTGAAAATTCTGACTAATAGTTTGCAAATCTGACAACAGGGATTTAATTGTACAAGGACTTGGATGCAGAGGTAGCTTTCAGTTATGATTTTGTAGACTTGTACATCCGACTGAACTGTATTATAACTCACATTATAAAGTGAGAAGTGCATTGGGAGTTGGCAGCACACAGGGATCTGAGCATGAACTAAGTGTAGAGTGTTCAGTGTCCAAAATAAAAGATGACTCCAGCTGGTTGCATTAAAAGCTAAACGCCGGCAGTGCTGCAGCATTGTGATTTAATTACTAATCACAGTCTCTCAGTACAATCAATTCCAGCCTCAATATGTGGGAGCTTTAACTAGTTAACAGAATAAACATTGGATGTGCCTTTGTGCGTGCGGGTGTGTGTGTGTTAGTTCTTCAGTGCTATTGAATCTCCAAAGCACAACAGTGTAAAGAAAGTTGATACCTCTGTTGAAAAATCTGCTCCCAGAGCAAAGTAAAATGTCTTTACAAGCTCTTTATACTAATGACAATAATGCCCAGATTTGATTGGCACTATTGGGGAGGGATTACATTAACAATATGTTCATTATTGTAATTGTAGTTTGCAGTGGTGTAGAAATGCACTGCTTTATAATACTGCATTTCTTTGGTATTCATCCCATGTCATGTAGTTAAATGAGGTTATCACAACAACAGAAACACAGAACGCTTAAATGGATATTAAATGAATACCATTTTGCATTATGCAGACACAATTATCATACAATTTGGTGTATTGAGCAAACTGTTTTTTAAGCCGCACATTGTGCATGCTGTGCTGCCCCTGTGGTGTGCACACCTTAGAAGAACGATGGCAATGGTTTGACACAGATAGAGTTCATCAGATAGATGTCAAGAAGTAACTTAACTCCAGCAGCTCTTATTGTTTCTTCCAAGCAGCGAGAACATACGCATTTGAGCATTGTTGGATGTTCTATCTGTATATGTTACTGCCGTGTTTATGATAGCGTAACAGTTGTGTGATGGTTTGCAATGATAGCAATAGCCAAGTCAATTTTTGTTAGCCTGTCTATGGTCTTTCCCTTTGCATGATAGCATTAAACTAGTGGACTTACAGTATGTTTGCCTAATGATAATGGCAATGATGCTGCGTTAAAATTACTCAAATTTAACATTATGACAAATAAACTGCTCGACGCAAGAACATTTTGCCTCATTTAGAGAGGTGTTCGCTGTCTGCTGAACGAAAAACTCCAATGTTAGGTAGGGCGGATTACAACCAAAAACTGGCAACCTTGTAGGAAATAAACAAGTGAAAATAGCACAAAGTAAAAAGGAAAAGACTGCTAGTGCCACAACCTATTATGCACAGAAATATAAAATGCCATGTTCCCAGCATTATGAGGGTGTGATTTTTAGAAATGGTCAGAATTGAATATTGATCGGAGTTCTTCAGTGTGTGCGGATTTGATTTAGAAATGCAAAGGTTAACACTTCAATATGGAGTTAATCGAAAAACTCATGAAAACTAAAAATGATTTTGGTGAGTTAAGGATAAGCTATGAATAACCGCATCCTAGAGTGGCATGGCGCAGTAGTTAAGTGTATGCCCTGCAACAGGAGTGTCGCCAGTTCGTATTCCCGCCCGAGCGCTCGTAGTCGTTGTGTCCCTGGTCAAGACATTTAACCCGCATTGACCATGAATCAATGTGGTTGGATGTTTGGTGGGGGTCGAAGAGGCTGTAGGCGCAGAATGGCAACCACGCTATCGTCAGCCTGCCCCAGGGCAGCTGTGGCTACACAAGTAGCTTACCACCACCGGGGTGTGACTGTGGTGTGAATGAATAGTGTGTGAAATTGCTTCTTGAAAGATAAGTATGTAAGTGAAATGCATTATTAGTCATGAGTAAGGATAGATGAGAACTTCCACAAATAAAACACATCGTTCTTTAGGCAGTTAAAGCTCAGGGGAAAAGTTGCGGCACTTGCGGTTTACAGTCAGCACTTCATGATATACGGCACAGTTTTTGAAGTATTTGGACCATGACAGCATTTTTATGATTTTAGTCATGAAAATAGAGCCCACAGTGTTAATTAAAGAGATTTCACAAAAATATGTCATTTTTCATTTAACGTTATGTAGAGTAGCTCTATTTTCATGCGCGAAAAAGTATTTGAACAAGGTGAGAGACAATACTTTTCACTCCTTAACTCCATTGTGGTGTGGTATACTACAAACATTGTTTACAAATATGTCATTGTCTGAATACTGCCAGTCATTGTAGTCTATTACTCAGCGAGACTGGGACTCAAGCAAGTCTGATGTAACTTTTTTTTTTTTTTTTTTTGGTGGCAGTTATGTTATTGTACACCGATTTAAACACATAAACAAACACTCATCTGCCACACACAGATCACAGTGTGAAAGGTCTATACAAGATCACTGACGTCACAACTCAAGCACCTCCTCAGTGGAGTGGATGACTCATCAGATGAGTCATGTTTATAGGGGCGTATGTATGTGTGTGAGCTGCAATGTTTAATCTATTCCAGTGGTTCTCAAACTTTTTCCACCAAGTATCACCTCAAAAAAATAAATAAAAAATTGTCTACCCAGTACCACCATCACGCCCATGTTAAAACATAGTAGCATCGTAGGCCTAAGTGTTCATCAAAAATGAGAGAGAGGTTTTACAACCCCAATTCCAATGAAGTTGGGACATTGTGTAAAACATAAATAAAAACAGAATATAATGATTCGCAAATCATGTTCAACCTACATTTAATTGAAGACGGCGACGACGACAATGCCTGGTGTACGTCAAGTGGACCTTAACCTAATTGGCAGCTTCCCGTCAAATCTTGATTCCTGTCTTCAAAAGACCCTTTCCCGGACCAAATGGCGAAGACTATGTGGTTAATACCCACCGATGCGCATTAGGCTCCACCCACTGGCGTTGAGAGGAACTGCAAGCGCCAGAACTTGTGGCCGTGCCTCTGATGTTTGTTAACAGAAGATAAAATGTCCGTTTTTATACCTTGCAAACTCTGTAGAAATATTCCAAATGTATTCCTTGGTGTCTGTGTCCCCATTCTCACTTTGACAGGTCCTCTGCATGATTTTGAAAGCGGTTCATGATTTGAAATCAAACAGTACGAAATGTTGTATTAAACAATAAGCAACCCATCTGCCACGACCAAAGTTTAAACAATGATTCTACGCGTGAGAGTACAAAGTTGGGAGTGAGATTATTCTTTTAAAACCTATTTACTCAAATTTGTGGACAAGATTCAGGCTGGTGGGCGTGGTCTTTTTCAAGTCGGCACGCCCTCTTCCTACGCCCCGCCCCTGAGTTGAGTTGACGCTTCTTTTTCCTTCTGTGCTGGTAGCTCGCCAGCTGGGTGGCCTCTGGCCACCCCTCCCCCTTCTTTTGTTCCCTTTTTGTCTTTGGGCACCTCCGGGTGCCACCACCTGCGCGAACGCCCGCCGCAACCAAGCTGGCGGTGTTTTTGATCGAAGAAGTCAACCATGCGTCTCCGATCACTTTTTCTAGCCACGATCGGTCGGCGGGGCCTCAACGAGCAGTTGCCGGCATCCCGGACGGATCCCGCACGCCTCTGAGGGCCAGAGCTCTACTCGCCACCAGGTCAACCGGCAGGGAAGTTATGAGCGCATCCCAAATGGGACAACAACTTTCCTTTCCTACTTCTTTTTATGTTTGTGCATCTGGTTTTCTTCAACCGAACCTGCTTCTTTCCCGCCTGAGGTCCGGAGGAAGACCACCCCAAAGACCAGCTGATCAGCGTTCGTGAGTCGACACTGGAATCCTTACTATGATTTACAACATCAGTGTGTAATAATTGTGGGGAAATTACTAGCTTCATACGAAATCCCAACTTTGCCTTCTCTCGCATTAAACGCTCACACGCTCATTTAGTTTAGCCCAGCGACCACGCACGATGTCCTCTTTTCCATTTTTGTACGCCTTATTTTCTTTCTTTCGTTTACCCTTAGTGTTATGTTCTTGTTGTAGTTGTATGTTTCATTAAATATACCATGAAATTCCACTCGTGGTCGTATTTTGTGTGTTCTGAATTTAAGTAAACCTCTGTAACCTAGGACTCAAAATGTCGTAGAGTGTAGCGACCTCCAGATTCTGAGACTGATTAAAGAGGTTTGTCGTCATTTCGCCTAAAGTTAAACTGGAAAAATTTTACGTGGTGCCCTTTTCGAGACATTAGTTTGATTTTTAACAATTAAATCAAAATTACGATAAACCGGAAGTAACGCCAACGTTGCTCCCAACTTATTACTTTATCCTAAATTGATTACAATTCTTATTTCATACATAATCGCTACAGTAGTGTATTCAATTAAATATAGGTTTAACATGATTTGCAAATCATTGTATTCTGTTTTTATTTATGTTTAACACAACATCCCAACTTCATTGGAATTGGGGTTGTATTTTTAAAAAGTATATTTAATATTATTGTAAGCTACTGTAACAGTAGGCATATTTTGAACATCAATACCTATCTTAAATATAGTGAAAAAAAACTGCACTTAAATGAATATTACTTAAATCCAAATTTTAATACATTTCTTTTTTAATCTAAATTAATATTGGAAAAGAAAATTCTAAGACACCAAATTCAACTGTATTATCCTTAAAAGTTAAATACAAACAAAGTATACATAAAAAGTACTGTACTGGATTAAAAGAAGAAAAATGTAATCACTATAGAGTTTGAACATTTAATTCAGTGATTCGTTCACATAATTCTAGAGGGAGCCCACGTACCACTGGTGGTACTCGTTCCACACTGAGAATCACCGATGAACAGGGACACCGTGTACACCATGTGAGTGTAGTGCACGTGTGTATGTCTGATGTAGATTGTGTTGCCAGGCAACTCTTTGACATGTGCACATTAGAGGAACGACTATGTTTTGACAGACAGCATTCCTGATTATGCATCTACAAACTTGAATGTGTATTTTAATTATGTGTGTTTGCGTCTATAAATATTATTGTGAGCGATTACCTCAGTCAGTCACAAATCCTCTCTCTCTCTCCCTCTCTCTCGCACACTCTCTCCGTCAAGCACACACAGACCTATATCTCGAAATGATTTTTGTCTTATTGTCAGTTAGTCCCAGGAACAATTCTTCTGAATTCATTACAATAAACCAAAAGCCTTCAGTTTTCACTGGTCATTCTATCAGGTTGTCTCTTGCGGCTCACACCTGTCTAGTGTGTTGCTTCATTTGGTTAAAGGTAAAATACCGGCGACACACCAATATAACTGAGGGCATATTTTAAGAAAAAGTGATTTCCCAGTGGAACAACTAGGAAGAGGCACATGCAAGTGGCATTCGAACGAACATGAACGATGTGTATTCCACTTTTATGGTGACAATATCTCTACTCAGTGCAGAAATGCTTACTATTATTATACTTTATTACAATTCATTACTACCAACAATGAATACAAACAATAGCATCATTCAGTACACTTGCACTTTTACATTAAAACTAATTTCTTTGGGGGAAAATTAAGGCGACATCGTTCTTTGATGCATCTGTTTTCATCACATTCCTCTTAAAACCAGTGAATGAAAACAAGTACATTTTGTTGTGTTTGTGGATTTGATATTTGAAAATGATTCGTGCAACCACAGTGTGTGCAACCAGTGATTGGCTGGAGACAAGGCCAGGGTGTATCCCGTCTCTAGCCTGAAGTCAGCTGGGATAGGTACAAACTCATCTGGAACCGTAGGAGTACAAGAAAATAGATAGATGCTTGCAACCACATTGACACACTCTAAAACCCCCCGAAGTACAGAGTTGACATGCCGTATCTTGACAATTTGTTAAAAAAGCAGGTGGCTAGCTATACAAAGTTATATATTATTAATATACTGTGTAAATTAGGCATACCTGTCTTAATCCATGGGGGGGTAAAATACGGTCTCCTCTGTTTATTTTGTGCTGTGTACGTTTGCACTCTTTTCTAATGAGATTTTGCTAATCTGCTGGTACGTTGTCCTTTCAGAAGGTGTTTTCTTAAGGGACTTCACTGAATCTCCTCCATTTTACAATTGTCTCGACTACCGAAATTCGATCTGTGCGCAAGAGTTTACACTACTGAGCAAAAAGTCTTGGTCAGTCAGCACTTTGTTGTTTTAATGAGTCAGTCATTCTGACGGGGCAAAGGATCTTTTGGATGAAGATGTGGATAATTTTAAATCATGAGGAACTCACTGAATCAAGCTTATAAATTAGCTTTTTTTCCCCTCTGTTAACTATTTGATGTCCTACAATACATATACAGTAAAATAGTCGGTGTTGTTTGAGTTGAATGACAATTCATCTCTTGAATGTTGATTAATTATGAGCTGCTCAACTCAATAGCATTAAGTATATATAAATATATTCCCATTTTGAATTTGCTGATTTTTCCACTTGACACGGCTAAAGCACAAATGGAATTCAATAGCGCACCAATTTTATTGGCATAAGGCTTCTCATGCAGCTCACAGCACACTGATCTGTCACACAGGCCGTTGACCGGCATATTGATTTGTGAGAGGGAGAGGTGAATGACAGAGGGCAGAAAGCGATGAACAGGCACACAAAGAGAACATCGTGAGATAGAGGATGGTTCCAGTGATGGGTGACAGTGGAAAGTGAGCGATAAGTTGATATCACATTATGTGATATGCTGTCTTTGACAGCTTCAACTATCCTGGTTGGTGAAGTGACGAATCTACTCTGAACTCACTTTGGGAAAAGGCAACAAAACAAACAGAAAATAAATAAGGGTGCCGAGTGTTTGTGATGAAGTTAATCTATGTCATTCTTATGACATTTAGCTAGGAAACAAGGGTAGAAAGAATGAGAGATTTCTGCATTACGTGATTGTGACAAAGCTTATTTATTATTAACACACGCCAACAGAACTATTACATGTATTCCCTGTATTTATCTTTCTCTCCATCCTGTCCTTCCTGGCTACAATCTGTCTACCACTAAAGAGGGAGAAAAAAAAAACATTTGCAAGGAAACTTAAAAACACTGATGATCATTGCAATTAGTGTGTGTGCATGTGTGTGTGTGTATGTCTGTGTGTGTGTGCATGTGTGTGCGTGAGTGTGTGTGTGTGTGTGTGTGTGTGTGTGTACAACATACCCGCAAGATCTCTTCTACACAGCTGGAGTCATTTGGAAGGTTGACCTGCAGAAACCAAAAGGAAGACAAAAAAAACTGTCAGTATTAATAGAAAACATTTGTGATAAGCATAATATGGCTCAAGTTACATGCAACAAAAGGAAAATCTGTTGAGGAATACAAATGCAACGCTTCAAATATCTATCATCCATTCATATTTTCTATATTTCAGATATTTTCTGTATGGATGCTTTGAGATCCCATCTCAGCTGTGAAGGTCAGCTATGTGAAACACTACACAATTAAGGCTCAATTTGACGGGGCTCTAATGTTTAGTGTTAACTCGCTCATACATAATCACTTCACATGGGTGAATATAATTCCCCCGTGCTTTCATGCTGCCTTTCCTATAAATGCTTCTGATTGCCGTCCCTGACAGCATGGCGGCATGGCAGTGTGAATGTTTGTCTTTATATGAGCCCATGAGTGACTAGCGACCGTCCAGGGTGTCCTCCGCCCCCCCCCCCCCCCCCCCCCCCCCCCACCCAAAGTCAGCCAGGATAGGTTCCATCTCCCTGCGACCAAGAACAGGATAAATGGTATAGAAAACAGATGGCTTGATGGATGGATGCTGTCTGATTAGCTACGGTGGACCTTACTGTTATGGGCTATTGTGCAGGAGCAACAACAATGTGTTTTAAAAAATACTCCTGTGTTAGTATCTTCATGTAAAAATTCAAATACATTGATTGTTCGACTAAATATCTTTGATTTACACTGTCAGAGTGGTATTCATGTAACAATGATTTATTTGATTATAGCTGTAATTTGCAGTGAAGTTCATACTAAGAAATACAGAGGAGAGCTTTTGTAACCTGCACTTGACTCCTCCCCCCAAATGCACAGCAGTCACCTGAAGTCCAATTGAATATACATGAGAAAGAATCTCATAACATCATGTCAGATGAATGACTATAGATCCATTGCATCCTTCTAAGGTTTTCAAAATTGAACCTGGCTATCTACAGAATCTTGGACCAGATATCCTTAGGGTCTTTGCTCTGGACAAAGAGAAAGGAGTCCTTACAGTTTGGGGATCATTTATATTTTGTGTAGTCTTGTCACACCACGATAAGAGATACTAATGCCAAGACTACAAAGTGACTACCAGTACTTTATCTATTTAGAAAGGTGCCACAACTAACCAAATTCTTGAGTTTGAGTTATGGTCAAAACAAAAGTAAACAATGAAAAGTCTCCCATAAAAATGAAAGCATGAGCCAAACAAATGGGTTTCTTGGAACAGCTGCGCTTTGCTGTGTGAGTTCAGCCAAAGCGCATGTTGTACTTCTAGCATTATTCGAAACAAATCATTATTGTCTCTGCTGGATTTGCACACTGCATTGTTAGCTAAATGCACCCCACACAAGTATAAATGCCACGGCCAAATGAGTGTTTCCAAAAAGCATTTGAAAACAAAATAAAACAGTGTGATGGACTAGTTCTTGGCTTGGCGCTCCCAGTCAGGCTCAATAAAGAAGGAGTGAGGGATAAAGGAGCAGCTGGAGGAGAGGAGAGCAAATCCCTCCATAACCATAACCTCTGTCGCATAACATCACTAACTGCCCCAACACGAGCATCAGGAAACATTTAGTACCCGCGATAATGACGATGACATCATCTTCATCGTGAATTACAGCTATTAAAACCACAAGGGACACTGGCATATGCTATGTAACAAAAAAGTACTTGACCAATAAAAGTGAAACAATATATTATCATTCATTCGTTAATAATGAGGTACAGCCATTTATAGCAATGTGTAAACACAGCAAATTGGAGCTATGTATATCGAGAAACAGGCTCACTATTTAGCACGCAATATGTGACCCCTCTCCATATATTTGAACATTTGATTTTATAAATAAAGATTTACACAGCATTATACTAAATTGATACAACAATTGAGAGTTTAACTAGAGAAGATTACAAATTTAAAATTGGTTTAATCAAGACGACTCAAGGAAAAATCATAACTCTGGATTCTTGCATGTTTTACTACAGCCTCAGTTCCACTTACAGGCAGCCTGTGTGTTAATAACTTCCTCTGCTTGGCTTATGGCTTCTTCATCAATTCCATAGTTTAAAAATCTTCCTAATTTCCTGTTCTTGCGACAGATACAATTATGGTAATCCTGGGTGGTAATAGTTAGCAGGCTATTGGTATAGTGTCAGGATTCGGGTCACATGACTTGACTGAGTCAAACTCAAGTAACCAATTTTAGCACTTGGGACTTGCTTAGCTCAATCTTATTAAAGACACGACTTGAAAACATGTATTTTCCAGTTGTCTATGTGTTTTGTTTCTAAAAGAAAGAGAGTTTATTTTTTTGAGTAGTACACACAAACCTGGCAACCCTCCAGCATGTATGATGCGGTATGCAGAAGCTCTCTCATGAAGTATTACGGAGGGAGCTCAGAAGATTATTACATTTGATGGGTTCACACGCAGAAGCCGACCACGCCATTTAGACAAAAATAGAGCTGATAGCAGATTGCCTATCGTGGCAGTGTTTGATGTTGGATTTCCTAACCCCACAAAACCAAACAACTGATGTAAAGCTCGTTGAAAATAACGGTTTTATTTCAGAATCCCACAAGAGACCTATGCATTTTACTGCAGCTAGCATCATCTCAGGGATGTTTGCAGTGGAAGCCTCCCTGGCATGTGAAGAGTAAAAAACAAAAACAAATAATGGTTGAAATTATATATATATATATATATATATATATATATAAAATCATAATAATATATATATATTGTTATAATAATTATAACAATAATAATAATTATACACACACACACACACATATATATATACATACATATATACAATATTCATATATATATTAGGGGTGGGAATCGATTAAACTCTATAGCGTTAAACTAACATAAACCTCAAATTAAACTGCTCATGTTTTCCATCTGTATATCTGGAACAGGAGTATGTTGCTACGGCTACCAGTGTTTGGTCTTTGTTTCCAGTTGGCTACATGCACCTTCAGACAGGATGGCATACCGAATGTATTGTAATAAAAGACACACCACTCACACAAAAGCCTCTAGGTTCTGTGAAAAGCAACGAGCTGTATTAGATTTGAATGGTAATGTGAGTGTTGCAATGTGTATGTTTATAAGTGTGTTTGTAAAGTTAGGTACTGAGAAATGGTTGCGGTATAATGCAGAACTTTAAAAAATGTGTAAAAAAAACAGATATGATGTCTCTGCTGGGGAAGGGATGAAACTAAGAATGACAAGATAAAAAAAAAAAGCGTCAGCGGTGAGTTGGGTGGAAAACCAAGGCAATTACTGAGGCAGAAATCCTTTTCTGTCTGAAATAGCTGCTCAGATGATAGACGTCTATACACATGAACACACGAACAATGGGTTTCTCTCCCACTTACTCCTCACCAGACACACACACAGACACACGCACCCTTGGTGTTGAAGGACCCAATTTTTTGTAGTCGAGATTAAGGTAATGATAGTCGAGTCGATGTCGAATAATCAATGATGTCATTGTTCTTTTTCTCAACTTGATTGTGCCAATGTAGAAAAATAAAATTAATGTAAAAAAATTGCTGTGCAAACTTGAAACAATCTCGCTCAATCACACAATCTGGCTGCTGTCCTGAAGGCAAACCCTGACTCGTTTATCCAATCACATTCAGATACCTTCAAGGTACAGTTGGAATTTGTACAACTCTAGCAACAATTCTTGTAACACAACTTGGTTACTTGCTCCAGTATATAAGAACAGTACAGTGGAACCTTGATTTAATGGACCCCGATTTAACTGATATCGGAAATAACGGACTGGCTGGACAGTACATGTGTCCAAAAATAGTTTCCACTTGTCACTTAAACTGGTGTTGACAAACTCTGTTAGTTCCAGAATTGGCCACTGTTGTTTCCTGGCGCTGTGGCGCAATATAGGCAGAGACTGGGATACATTTCCGGGTAATATACAATATGACTATATCCAATCAACAGACATGCACGTGCATACATGGTGGAGATGTTGATTGTGAGGACATTTCATCAAAGGCACTGCATTGACATGTGGCACCCATTTTGAATGTGGTGACATTTCTAGGCATTGTATTGACGTGGTGGCCATGACGGCAGGAGTTCTATCTATTTTCGCATAGAGGTCTGCGGAGAGGGAGCGTACATGGTGATGGTGTTCAAGAGGAATATGGCACACAAGTCTCTGAAGGGTGGAACATGCTATTTTTGGTACAGGAACAGTTTTTTTTTTTTTTTTGTAAAGCCCTTCATCTATGCCAACAGATTTGGAAATAGGCAGTACACTAACTCCCTACGGCTCATGCAAGCGACCCGCCTTGAGCTGGTTATGACTACGTCAACAATGTCACCACCAAGCACACCTCTAAAAACTTGCTCTGTCCGACTGAAATTTTCAGTTAATAGCCATCATAATTACAGTGGCAGTATAAAGACAGTTGCACAGTAAAACCGTTCCAGCATAAAACGGATAGACATCGATCCTCCATTCTAGTTGACATGGCAGCCAAACAGGACAGGTTTAAGAAAAAAAAAAAAGCCATGTGGTTGCCCAATTTTTTGCCGCAATAAGGACCTTAATCCTTGTCGTTCATGTGCGTTTATGTTACCTGTAGTTTGTTGAATGTTTTTCTTATTTAATTGTCAAGTTCCATTTATGTTGCATTTTTTGTTGAAACCCTGATTGTGACCTCCCGGTCAGTTCCGCTGTATGTCAAACAAAGCTAGGCTTCAAATAACATGAGAATTTAACATCTATGTAAGATGGTTCGCGTGTCCTTCGTGGTATGAGCTCAATAAAGCTTTCTTACATGGAAAGCAATAAGAGCCTTCGTCCTTGAGAGACTCATCATCGAGGAGTCCGGACTGCGATTCATCGATTGAAAGCTATAATAGCATATACACACTATATAGAAGAGTATTTGGACATATAGTGTAACCTCGCTACAAATTAATTCTGTTCCGTGTGTCGGTTCACGACCCAATATGCTACCGCACAAAGGTTGCTGAAATAAAATGGAAATAATAATAATCCTTTCCAGCCTAAGGACGAAATTACTTTCACCTTGTTTTTATTGGTGTGATGTTAACAATAAATGTAGTACATTTTATTATTGACATTATTATGAAGAAATCCCACGGTATGTTCGCGAGCAAATCACTGTGCAACATCACTGTGCAACATCTTAGCCTTTTCGCTCAAAGTACTGTGCTTTGGGAAACACTTTGTGGGATGTGGCGGCCATTTTGGGCAACTGATATCCATTGTCATCATAAACAAGGCTGTATCATTACGGTAGTGAAAGATCGCAAGTTCAAATTTAAGACATTTACAGGGAAACATTAGATCACAAAGCCTCGCTAACACTATCACGAGCGAGCTCTCGTACCATCGCCAAACGTGGAACCCGGGCAGACTTTCACCTCTCTTGTTGCAGTTAACACTCGCTGGCTGGGACTGGTGCTAACTAGCCACCACTAGCTAGCGGCTCCTTCTTCCACGGAGGGCTCCCGACTTTGCTGCGCCTGTGGCCTCCACGGAGAATCTAGTTATTTTTTTTTTTTTTTTTTAACTGTCTTTGTGTATGAGAAGCGTCTTTGGTTCTTGACAATAGCGCAATACAAATCTGATTAGTTATTATCATTACAGTAGTACAGATGGTAGATTTCGCCAAACCAAACTGCACAAGGAGATCACAAACACAAACCCCACTTTCTTTTCACTTCCACTGGAGGTCACTACAAAACACTCAAAAAGACAGGAAAGCTAATTTAACAGTTTAGCTAGCTGGTCAAACATGAAAAGTTTCATAGACTGGTTTGGGATGACTACAAATAAAAATTATGTGATTGTGAACGTTTTAGTACAGCTAAGTAATGTAACTAGGGGTATGATGGTTTATGATAGTTGTCTGAACTTTTCGTTTCGGTCCATAAGCACGCAACTCTCTCTCATTTACTAATGAGGCGAAGCGAGGTGCACTCTCGAGCAGAAGGTAGCGCCTAAAATACAATGCCAACATCTTAACGCAGAAGAAGTGAAGCATCTTTGAAAAAAAAGAGATGTTTGCGGACAGGATGAAGGAGTCGGCGCTAGAAGATACTAGGTACCTTATAGGTCTGCTGTATTGGATCACTTTGCATTATGATCACGGCGATTTAAAAAAAAAAAAAAGTCATTGACAAAAGTGCGTTCCACCATTAGTAGGTACAGTACAAATTGTGAGTCGCTACGTGTCAATATAATCTTCATACTACTGAACGTTTTTATTGAAGTGTCACCATTAAAATATAATCTGTTGTGTCGGCACTGTGATAAAGCTTTCTGCACTGTTTGTGAAATGGAGACCATAGCATATGAAAAATAACCTTTAATCTAATTAATTATCCAGAGTCAGTGCTTCTGAATGAGATTGTTTAATTCTGAACACAGCCAAATCCCTAGCTTTTTTATTATTATTATTTATTTTTACTTGTCTCGAAAATATTTCCATTTAAAAAAAGAGTTGTACAAGTTATGTCAAATTAAAGGTGAAAAAAGTATATAAAAATAAAAATATTTATTATATATAAATAGCCTCTATATTTTTACATCACAAAAAACCTGGCATTTTAAAAGGAAGATGTAATGACTCGACTTGACCTGCTTGAAATTTAGTGGCAACTCGATTTGACTTGCTCCCACCTCTGCTCCACAGTACTGCCGTTATTTTCTGGTATGATTATTTCTGTGATCCCAAATATGAAATGTGTTCTCTGTGACGCCATTCTGAAAATTTACTATATAATCAGTCATTTGTTTGAGAAGTTCAAGGGATTTCATATTGATTACATTTAACTACTACATTGACCTCAAGGGACTAAAACAATTCCATGGTGACTTGTTTCTTTTATAATGCAATTAGATTAATTAAAACACAATTATAGTCATGTACTAAAAAAATTAATAAATAAAATAAAAAAAGCTTCCTTTTGTGCCTGTGTTGTGTTGAGAGAGAGCAACCAAAGAATCAATTATGAAAGTGAAATGATGGGGGAAAACAAAGACAGTATCAAATACAATAAAATCTGCTGTCTAATGAATGCAAATTTTTTTTTTCCCTTCTGTGTCCTCTGAGAGCTGCTGTTAACTCACCCGCTTCACTTCCTGTTATAGCTCAGGATTTCTTGTCAGGAACTGACAAGGAAAAGGCTCATATTGTTGCAGAGATTACATGAAGTACTGTAAACACTGTCAACAGTTGGAAAGGTCAAAGTCTGGCACAGAGACAAACTGTTGCTGTATTGTCATAGAAAAAAAGGAGTGGTGTCAAAGGGAGCCGTCAGTCATCCAGTTGGTGCTATTGAAGTTTCTGAAGATTGAGGTCCAGCCGGGTTTAGAAAATCTTCAAGGATTATTTATTTGTTTGTTTGCAGACTATTTGTTTATGCAGTTTCATGTGCTCCTGTTATCATCCATATTTCAGCTGTTTACAGAGCTGCACTGACCGGCATCACTGGGATTACCAGCATGTGAGATAGATCACAAGCTCTTCTCACAGTGTGTGCGTATGTGTCTGTGTACGTGTGGGTGCATGTGTGTGCATTCGGGTTATGTGAGGATGTCTGCATGAACTGCTGTCCCTAAAAACCTGCAGATTGTCCTGTATCCTTTAATGCGCTCTTTCTTCACATCGTTATTATCGGATTCTCTAAAATAGTCAATTTCACGTCTTGTAATTGTGTGAATGCTGAAGAGCACAACAACTTCTTACTACGCCCACTATTTTGACATTCAACTACCATTAAAAATTCAAGATTCCCAACATTCAGGAGGTGTGAGAGATTACTTTTCACATATCAGAAATTCCCACTTTTCCCAGAATTCCAAATTTTCCACACAAAAACCCTCATTTAAGTGAAAGACGCTCAACAAAAAGTTGCTCATATCTCTCATTCCAAATTCAAACTCTTCAGAGTATTTAGAACATCTTGGAAATGATCATTACAAACATTGCAAATACATTGTACATTGCAAATATTTTCTTTGTGAATGTACAAACACAGACAGAAAGCAGGGCTTCATTTCCTTGTCTTGTACTATGGCAAACGCGGCTAGCCTCACACCGGTATTCGCCGACTCGGTCCTGGCTTCGGCCTGCCGACGTAAACTCGCACAGAGTTTGTCTGGCCTGCTCCTTGTCCACCAAGTGAGGCTCAGCGGGAACGTGTAAAGATCGCTGTTTGGACATTTTGCTATTCAATGTATTTTAATCCCCTTATTTCTAGCCTTGCGTAACGTCGCATAATGGCCTGTGAATGAAAAAGTAAACGCCTACAGAGGTCTGTCAACCAATCAGCGTTCGTCAGCACAGCCCGCCCACTCAAACTGTTCCTGCTAGCTCTCGGTAAGACCCTACCCACCAGGAGGAACAAAATAATCCAGGGGGAACCTTCCGTACGCTGGTAGTTTGTTTCAGTGGGGACAGAGGAGAACTCAAGTTACCAGGGTAGCTTGGGAAGTTCCTACAAAGATTCCTGCGGTGGGAAAGCCCCTATTCTTCTCAATTCATAGCATTTTAGAGCAGCTTCAGCTCTTCAGCATTCACACAAAATTTCTTTTCTATTGTCTACTTTTATTAAATCTTGTCACTATCGCCTCACAAATCTATGTAGAAAAGCGCAATATAAGTGTAATGCATTATTATTATTATTAAATATTTTAAACAAAAAACGGCTCAATTAGGCCAGGTCACAAGAGTGACGACTGTGTACCAAAAACTTTCATGTATAATTTCTAGCGAACACTGTATATCCACCTAGCACATAAAAAATCATGTTCACTCAAAATTTGTAGCAATGCTGTGAATCATTTGGGGCTGAATGTTACATATTCTGGCGGCACGGTGAACGACTGGTTAGAGCGTCTGCCTCACAGTTCTGAGGACCGGGGTTCAATCCCCGACCCCACCTGTGTGGAGTTTGCATGTTCTCCCCCTGCCTGCGTGGGTTTTCTCCGGGCACTCCGGTTTCCTCCCACATCCCAAAAACATGCATGGTGGGTAAATTGAAAACTGCCCGTAGGTGTGTATGTGCCCTGCGATTGGCTGGCAACCAGTTCAGGGTGTACCCCGCCTCCTGCCCAATGATAGCTGGGATAGGCTCCAGCACGCCCGCGACCCAAGTGAGGAGAAGCGGCTCAGAAAATGGATGGATGGATGTTACATATTCACAATCACACATAGAAACACACATGCACACATACACTTAATGCATATACACATTCACACAACTGTGCATCCATTTTTTCCCCTGCCTTTCTCTTCTTATTCCATTTGTTTCTTTTTCTTACTTACTGCCCACCCCACACATTTATTTAGGTTTCTCTCTCTCTCTCTCTCTGTCTCTCTCCATTCTCTCTTGTCCTTCATCTTGTGTTTTCCCTTTCCAAGCTGCAAAGCGGCAGATAAGCAGTTGATGTACCATCCAATTAAATGTCGACATTGAAACATTGCTTCAAACAAGTCTGTCATTTTAGCCCTGTGCTGATTGGACTTGATCTAGTACAACCCCAATTCCAATGAAGTTGGGACGTTGTTTTAAACATAAATAAAAACAGAATACAATAATTTGCAAATCATGTTCAACCTATATTTAATTGAATACACTACAAAGACAAGATATTTAAGATTCAAACTGATCAACTTTATTGTTTTTAGCAAATAATTATTAACTTAGAATTTTATGGCTGCAACACATTCCAAAAAAGCTGGCACAGGTGGCAAAAAAGACTGAGAAAGTTGACGAATGCTCATCAAACACCTGTTTGGAACATCCCACAGGTGAACAGGCTAATTGGGAACAGGTGGTTGCCATGATTGGGTATAAAAGGAGCTTCCCTGAATAGCTCAGTCATTAACAAGCAAAGATGTGGCGAGGTTCACCTCTTTGTCAACAAGTGCGTGGGAAGATAGTCGAATAGTTTAAGGACATTGTTCCTCAACGTACAATTGCAAGGAATTTAGGGATTTCATCATCTACGGTCCATAATATCATCAAAAGGTTCAGAGAATCTGGAGAAATCACTGGATGTAAGCGGCAAGGCCAAAAACCAACATTGAATGCCCGAGACCTTCGATCCCTCAGGCGGCACTGCATCAAAAACCGACATCAATGTGTAAAGGATATCACCACATGGGCTCAGGAACACTTCAGAAAAACAATGTCAGTAAATACAGTTCGGTGCTAGATCCGTAAGTGCAACTTGAAACTATTATGCAAAGCAAAAGCCATTTATCAACAACACCCAGAAACGCTGCCGGCTTCCCTGGGCCTGAGCTCATCTAAGATGGACTGATGCAAAGTGGACGTCGTGTCCTCCGGGCCAAAGAGGAAACGAACCATCCAGACTCTTATGGATGCAAAGTTCAAAAAAAAGAAATGGTGATGTAACACAGTGGTATACATGACCCTTTCCCAGCTTTTGGGGAACGTGTTGCAGCCATAAAATTCTAAGTTAATGATTATTTGCTAAAAACAATAAAGTTTATCAGTTTGAACATTAAATATCTTGTCTTTGTAGTGTATTCAATGAAATATAGGTTGAACATGATTTGCAAATCATTGTATTCTGTTTTTATTTATGTTTAACACAACATCCCAATTTCATTGGAAATGGGGTTGTATATGCATGCACTAGAGTGTGAGTAAGGCATTGTGTGTATGCGTGTGAGTTCATGTGTAAGTTGTCCACTGAAAAACGGAGTCATTTGAAGTTCAGACTGAGTCCCTGCTTTGGTATAATAGAGCTCTTTTATGACTCAACTCCCCAGCTGAATTATCTTTCCCAAATATATCTTTACCTAATCAAGCAATTTACCTTACCATTTCTCCATTCTTCACAACTTTGGATGTTCACAGGTCTCAAAACAGTTTTCAAGCATGCAAACTCTTTCAGTCGACATATTAAGTGGACATATTATTAGGGTAACAAAAGCATGTCACAGACGTGTCTCCTTTAAAGTATAATTGTAATAACTCCATCGGTAAGGGGTTTTATAAATCCTTTATCAGATATTGAACATTATTTGGCTGTTAAATGCGGATGAGTGAAGAAGCGAGGAGGACAGTGTGAACAGAAGCTGTGATCAATACCACTGGACCATATAATTGCACTAAGATTGGGTTGAGGTTGAATACATTAATTAGCCATGTTTTGTGATGAATCACAGCCCAGAACAAGTTAGCTACATTATATACTTCAGTCTGTTTAAATGTGACCCCCAACAAATGTGAATACAATTTATATAATTTATATATCGAGTGGAAATTATTTTTTGTTTGCTTACCACACACTTTCCATGGCGTATGATACATTGTGTGCTGTTCTGTTATGATTGCTTTCAAAATGCTACTGCTGTTTTTCATCAGCAGTTAAAAAAATAAATAAATACAAAATAAATCACATGGGACTTAATCATTCAAAAAGTCAATGTATACAAGTGTGTTACTATGTATTTTTGTGTCTGCTGACTGCTGCTGTAACTCCTTAATTTCCCCTCTATGGATCATGTTTGGACTTTGAATGTTCTCCCCAGGCTTGCGTGGGTATTCTCTGGGTACTCTGGCTTCCTCCCACATTCCAAAAACATGGTGCTTAGGTAAAATGAAGACTTCGGGGTTGAATGACTTAAAGTTAATTCATTTAAACCGGCCTGTGTAATTTAAATTGCTATGGTGACGATACAAGTCAACGTCGATTCATCGATGATGTCGTTGATATTTTTTTTCAGTTGTCAAATGGCTGCGTGCGCTTTCACCTCCACACAAAAAAAACTCCCCCACTCACATTCCCCACTCCACTGACTCCTTCATCCAATCACACACAATCTTCATTGACAAGATGTTATGTCCAATAATGCATAGACATAGTTGTATCATATAACATGCACCAACACTGCGACACA
This sequence comes from Phyllopteryx taeniolatus, assembly GCF_024500385.1. Taxonomy (NCBI): domain Eukaryota; kingdom Metazoa; phylum Chordata; class Actinopteri; order Syngnathiformes; family Syngnathidae; genus Phyllopteryx; species Phyllopteryx taeniolatus. The sequence continues at coordinate 21,413,113 of NC_084511.1, read as the reverse complement.
CACTAAAAGCAACACTTGTGTCGGTGCATACAGCTGTATGGATGCTAGAAGCATGTGAAAATAATTTACCAAAGATGAGACAAGCCTATTCTCAAATACAATTAAATGGAAAAGTGAAATCGAAACAATGAAACAGAGAAATGCTTAATTTCTTTGAGCCAGGTTACAATCTCATCTCACAAACGCTATGCTATGGAACAAAAGACGAGACTGGCTTGCTCGTTGAAGAGAAACTTGCGCAGGGCTCCCACTACTTACAACAACTACAATTACAGTTATATTTTTAAGCATTTGATTTTATTGGGGCGGCACGGTGGGCGACTGGTTAGAACGTCTGCCTCACAGTTCTGAGGACCGGGGTTCAATCCCCGGCTCTGCCTGTGTGGAGTTTGTATGTTCTCCCCGTGCCTGCCTGGGTTTTCTCCAGGCACTCCGGTTTCCTCCCACATCCAAAAAACATGCATGGTCGGTTTATTGAAGACTCTAAATTGCCCGTAGGTGTGAATGTGAATGTGAGTGTGAATGGTTGTTTGTTTCTATGTGCCCTGCGATTGGCTGGCAACCAGTTCAGGGTGTACCCCGCCTCCTGCCCGATGATAGCTGGGATAGGCTCCAGCATGCCCGCGAACATAGTGAGGAGAAGCGGCTCAGAAAATGGATGGATGGATGATTTTATTGGTTTCACTGCACAAAAAAAAAGTTTGGGGACTCCTGTACTGTGCTGAAGAAAAATAAATTTTCATTTTTAATTGGCTTGACTTTTATAACATTGATGTCGACAACAAAATAATCTTTAGTCATTCAACCCCCACTAGTCAATAGTTTCAACATACCTTCCCATTTAATAGCATGAGCACGAACATTTTTTTGTTGTTTCACAAAGGTGCCTCTGGCGGCACGGTGGACGACTGGTTAAAGCGTCAGCCTCACAGTTCTGAGGACCCGGGTTCAATCCCCGGCCCCGCCTGTGTGGAGTTTGCATGTTCTCCTCGTGCCTGTGTGGGTTTTCTCAGGGCACTCCGGTTTCCTCCCACATCCCAAAAACATGCATTAATTGGAGACTCTAAATTGCCCGTAGGTGAGTGAGTGCGAATGGTTATTTGTTTGTATGTGCCCTGCGATTGGCTGGCAACCAGTTCAGGGTGTACCCCGCCTCCTGCCCGATGACAGCTGGGATAGGCTCCAGCACGCCCGCGACCCTGGTGAGGAGAAGCGGCTCAGAAAATGGATGGATGGATGGACAAAGGTGCCTCTGTTTTGGTTGGCCTTACAAAAGAAAAGTAGTATAAAGGACACATACAGAAGGCATCCCAATGGCATTGGTGTTGAGGGCAGTGAATAGGCAATGAATGATAGATTTGTGTTTGTCTGTGTGTGCGCAGCAACATTCAAGCTGAGTATATATGATTTGTTCTCTTGGCAGGAAAATGCAGCGTTTTTGATTCGTACTCTTGGCAGAATGTGTGTGCGTGTGTGGTCTCTGTGTGTGGCTCTCGGCAGGATGCCTTTTTAGCAACTAAATAAGTGCCTCTTGGAAGGGGCACGCCGGGTGGGAGTTGGAGGGTCATCAGCAGTAGAATAGAACTCAAGTTTGTATTTGTTTATTCACTCACATTCATCAACTCTGACTTCAAATAGTTCTCACTATAAAACAGATAGCATTTTCCATCAATTATTACAAAATGATTTATTCACCCTGGACTAATGGGGAAATGAGATAATTCTCAGCTAGTCAGTCAGTAGTAATCACACTGAACAATGTTTACATTTCGAATAAATGCTCAAGCAAGTGTATCGCATCTCCTTCATTAGTCCACGTGTGAGAGTATGATCAACTCGGGCAAGTAACAAAATATTGTATACTCTGTTCCCCTCAGGAGGCATCCTGATCAAGATAGTAGACTTGAATAATTTTTCCAGGTAATATAAGGTGGGCCCCCTTTTAAGACAGGCTATGAAAGAAAATACATAAACAGATTCTAAAGGGGATGTATTTACATAATTATCTTTCTTGTGTTTTAAACTGCATAGTAGACCTCCTATGGCGGTTAGAAGTTATTTTTATAAGTAAGCATCTTGTGACAATCACTTGATGAAAGAGCTGCATTAAGCAAATGGTCTCATCAAAGCAAGTTTAGAAATAAAATAAAACATAGGGATGGGCGAGGACTGGTCAAGTCGATAACGGTCTTATTTCAAGGCATTGGGTACTTGTGAAGGCTGCAGATACCAGCCACTAATACTCAAGGCAAAACAACAACAAAAAAAAAGACAAAAGAAATGACTTTAAGTCCTACTCATCAGTAGTTGGCGCTACACTGCGGAGGTTTGACAAATCAGTGAATCATCATGTGCGTCAGAAAGAAAGAAGGGTCTTTGTTGACAATTATCTGTCATTGGGTTCATTGAAATTTTATGTATCAGAAGTACCGGTGGAATCTGTACTCATACTGGTAACGCTCTGAAAAAAATGTGATATCAAACATCCCTAATAAAAAAAAATTGTGACTCTGGAGCCCCTGATGTTAATTGCCCTTAAAGACATAAAATTCTAAATTTTACCAACATTTTCTCCAAATTTGCAAAAAAAGTCAAATAACCGTCATGCAAAACATCAGCATATCTAATGTGACTTCCTTATTTTTTTGAGAGACTTCAGTATACTGTGCTTCCCATATTTATTAGACCATCATCCAATATAAAAAGCATATGCCACAGCTGCTATAACTTAGTATTGGCAACCCTTTACCAAAATTTATTTTTCTTGTATGTTTTTTCTTAATTACACTTAAAGGGTCATCGTTCATCATTTATATAATTCATTGAAATCAGAACCTTTTTCACATCTAGCAATTGAGTATAGTCCACCTTGATATTGTCAAAGACACATAATGAAATGGGGTGAAGAAGATGCACTGAACATGTGTTGGTGAGCAAGCAGATACGTCTCAGCAGAGTCAGACGTGCCAGTTGAAGCGCTCCGGCAAGCTCAGAGCTGTAAGGACAGCGTGACTTCACATGTGCGCTGTGGGAGTGTTTAAATTGTTGCCCAAAGCAGCGGTGTCGTACTTTATACATAGACATTATCAAAGGAGCACAAATGGGAATTAACTTTTGGCACACATTCTCACATTTCTTTCCCGAATCAGTTGAGCTACTGCAGCAGTCTGTTTGCTCGGCCTTGTGTCGTCAGAATGCCATATTGGCAGAGATCAAGTGCTTTTATGTAAATGCTTTTTATTAAAACATTTTGTCAAGTAACACTGGGAAAACATAGTATATAAAATATACACCAATAACAACAAAATGGTGTAAGATTTTACCCGTTATCGAAACAATTTCTTGTCTGACCGCATTATGTTTTTCCTCACCCTTTTATTTTCTTATCTTCCTCTATTTTTTTTCTTTGATCTTTCCTCTCACTTCCCCTCTACACACATTTTTAAGTCTAAATTGGGGATTTGAGGGTGTTAGAAACAGAGATACAAACCACCAGTGGCTACTCGGTAAGCTCCTAAAAAGAGAAAATGATCCAACAAGCATCCAAGTATTTTCTCAAAAACAACCCCCCTCCCTCTTAATCACCCCATTTGCTTGCCTCTACTTTTCTCTTAGGGTGTCCTCAAACTACACCTCAATTTTTGGAAGGTTGGGGGATGTTTATCAAAGGATAACAAGTCACATTATGTACTGTATATTGTATTGGGAATTAAGATGTTAGATGAAACAACATGCATCCAGTCATCCTTCATTGCATTACATGTGACTGTGTACAGTATATAAAAAAATAACAAATGCCGGTGATCATCTTGATATGCATACTTTCAACCAAACCTTTGTACTTTTGTTTCTCTGAATCAAACGACAACTATTGTTCTAACTCCAGATTGAGTTAAAATGAAAGCCTTTCATTCCCTCAGAAAGTGTTTTGCTACAGTCTACTACCAGTAATACCTTTTTGCCCCAAACTCAGAATTCTTTGGAACATTTTGGCATACAAAAAACTTACATACAGTAGTAGTACATATATTAATAAGGAGGAGGCAAATTCCCTTTCCGATAGATGTCCCAAAACCTATACACGCTGAAAAAATCGTCCCTTGAATTTACTTCATTTGAATATGTACATTGGCTGTACATGATTCAAATGTGTTAAAATAACATCTATCATTTGATATTTCTGAGGAAAAGAGGGGGAAATTAAGTCAGTTCTGTGGCCTTGTTCTGCTGTTAAGGTTAATAGGTGTTTTTAAAAGCTTTAGACCAATTGTAAATTTTAAAGCTTTGAGGGGCTCTCTATAATTTTCAACTTTAATCATGGAAGTGACAATAATGTGCACTATGGAGCCGCCAAACAACCAAAAGGACTCCACTTTCCCTAACCCTCATTGCGTGATGGGTGACGTAAGTGAAAAGAGGAATTACTGAGGACAAACTATAAAATGTTGTAATTTCATCCATGCGTTCTTGTCGTATTTATTTCAATCACGTTTACGACAACAGTGAGAATCACTTAAGAGGCAAAATTTTGGTTGATGCATAAATTCACTGCCCACAGTAGTCTTTTTTAAATGTGATGTTGCCATTTTATTTTCTTATGGCGTAAATTAGGGCTTACCAAAATAACCATTATGATGTTTTCTCATAAAAACATCAACAAAACAAAATAATGCTCCAAATGTTATGTTTTGTAGCATAACTTAATTATTAAATTCATTATAATTTAATCGAAACTCTGCGCCTCTTCTCCATAGGATTTTTTTCTTTTCTTTTGCTTCTGTACTCTTGAGTGTCTTCCCATAGAGTCTACAGTGACTTTTTTTTTTAAACACGATGTCACCACAGATGACAATATGTGATGTTTATGCTTTGTTCCAGTTTACATATATCATATTTGAATAAATCATTTATTTATGCATTCATGTATGCAACTTTTGTTTGAAAACACCAGCCAAAAAAAACAAAAAACAAAAAAAAACTTTTTTTCGCAAGTTTGACTTCAAACACTCATGTAATCAAAACGTAGTTACAGTATTCTTGTTAGCGTAGCATACACAGAAAGTCATTAAACCTGTTTTCCGGGTTTGGTCACGTGATGTTCTGCATATAGCGGATTAAAAGAGCAGATACTAATTTGTTAGGAAGAGCCAATTAAATTTTTGTTTCTAAAATGTAATAGATACACAATGACACAATGCCTGGCTTTTTAACATGAGAACATACAGGATGTCACTCTCTTGCAAAACAATGTCAATATGTAGCGGTAGTAGTTGACTTTCGGGACCTCTCTTCAGGGGATACCATATCCAGTCACTCGCATGGTTTGTCTGGCGCAGGTTTTACGCCAGACAATTAATCGGGCGTGGAACTAGCACTACAGCTCCAGTGGCATGGTGTTGGCAGTACTGGTAGGGAATCAAACCCACACCGTTTTCATGAAAGGCAGCAGCATGCATCATATGACACTGAGGTGAAACATAATATGAAGTAATCACATCATATGAAAGCACATATTCAATTGAATTTGAAGATATCCAGTCATACTGCCTTCCACGTTACTGTATTTCGTGTAGTCATTACAAGAGTAAAACAATAGACTGTTGTCTTTATTATTCACTCCCTTCTCCTCTCCTCTAACTATCTATCTCATCTCCCTTTTTTAAATTCACTCCTTCTCCCCTCTCTCTCTTTTTTATATTCATAGGATTTTAAAATGTCTGTAATAGCCCTGCTAGATCAAAACACTCCTTCTCCCACTGTGTGCATGTGTGTGTGCTTTTTTTCCATGTTGTGTGTGTGGGTGTGTGCGCGTGTGTGTGCGTGATTTGCATATCACAGCTATGCTCTGATTGGCAAACTGGCAACGCCGAGTCCAGCGGGGCATATTTTTTAAGAGGCCCTACCACACACACAAAGTCGGGAGCAGCCACTGGTCTGTATCGGAACCTAATGAATAATATGAAAGAACTAGTAGTAGGGGTTCTCCATGAATTGTCCTGTAATGCCAAGCGCAATAAAAAAAATTATAACCATCTTTTTATGGGCACCAGACATAAGCTGTTATGAAATAGTCTGATATTTTATTAGCCGTTTGGTCTAGGTTTTATTGTCTCGAATGAAGTCGCCTTGTAATGTATCATATTTGACCAGTCAAGATTATCAAATATGATGTTTTACTACCTTAATATCCAAGGGAATTGACATTAATAGATTCAAAGTGTGTAATCTATCATAACATAAATTAGTTATCAGCAATTTGATTGATGCACCATTGTTATAAATTTGAATCAAAAAGAGAAAATATAATCCTAAAAATTAGGTCAACCATAGAGTAAATCATTGGAAAACTACAAGGATGTGCATGGGGAAACACGATGCAAAAAGTCTGAAACCTACAAATTTGTATGCTAACAAGTGAGCTCTCACAGGCTTCAATTTCAATCCCACGTGGGGCACAATATGTGCACAATGTTGATCCATCCACATAAAATGAGGTTGGAGGACACAATTTAACCCTTATACTTGGCCCAAAGGCTAAGACTGAACACAATCCTCCAGATTGGGATAGTATGCGCCTCACACTCCCACACTGACCCTACGTTTCTTGGTGAAGGTCTCCAGAGACTTACTTACATCATCTGCAAGGAAGTAGCCTTCTAATTTACAAGCAAGTAGACAAATGAACAAAAATATAATGTTCCACAAGGTTTTGTCTTTCAATGTGTATAATTCCTAAAAGAAGACTTTTGAATCTCCAACTGTGTCACCTCCTACTATATATAACTGCAATTTTTAACACAAATTTCAAAACTTTCATCACTTATTTACAGTCCATCATCTTACTCTGATATGAAATATGAGGTTATATATTGCATCAAAAAAGGCCACTTTTTGGGCTGATGTTTACATACTGTCATTCATCAAAAACAATAACATACAGAACATTAGATTTACAGTATGATGTAGATTGCTTCCTCTCTTCAGATATATTGAGCTGCAGGAGACCTGTAGTGAAAGTGTAAAAATTACTGCTCTGACCCCTAGACCACCATCACCCGGAGCTGCAGTGTGTCGAGTGCTCGGCCCTGCCTCTCCTCGAACCAGCGACCTCTTATTCAGCACTGTGATAACAGTCGCTTTATCTGAGCAGCCTCCAAACCAAAGGATGTGAAATGGAGTTTTAGTTGAGATGACAGCTCTCTGAGGGCCAATAATACACACCTTCAGACTCTCAGTGAAGGCAGAAATCAATGCTGATCATTGCAGATAATCCACTGCTGTAATGGTAATCCCCAAGTTCAACAGTTAGTCAGTCACACAGCGTACAGTATGCTAAATAACAGCTGTCATGTACCACCCTTGTGTGTCAAGGAAACAGAAATAAAATGAGACATGCTGTCTCCATTCTTGCTGCTTGTGCATCTCTACAATACATGACACAATACAACTGTGTTGTTATACTGAAGGAGCAGCCTCGCCAGTTTATGTTGTATGAGCTGTTTATATTTGAATATGCAACTTTTACACATTGTCAATGGCCTGCAAGGACCCACTGAGGATTCCATACACTGAACTGCATTATTTGTTTGCCCTAACAAAAGTCCATGTTTTAGTATACACATAATGAAGCATAGACAAAAAATCTTTTTTTTTTTAAATCCAGATGATATACAGCTGTGGTGCCCATATACAGATAAATGGCGATATAATGAATCATTTCACGTGTGTGCGTGTATTTTTGTGTATGTCTTGGTCGTGACTTGACAGCCTGAGGGGAATTATGCAAATGAGCCCAGCTGTTTGCTGCATTGGCAGACACTGCTGCAAGTGAGAGAATAGCATGTCCTCAATATTCCCCTGCTGTCACAATGCCGCGACTATTCAGTGAAGGCATCTCAAAATACATTAATTTCATACTCAGGGTTCTCCATATGTTTTACTCAGAGTTTTGTTGAGTATCCATTTGTGTTGTTACAGTAATGAACAGTAAAAAGGGTCTGTTTAAGTTCTCTTCCTTACAGAGGGAGTTTTCCTTGTTCTGTATATAAAGTGCCTTGAGATAACTTTTTTAGTGAATTGGCAGTATCTTAATACAAATGACTTAAACATTTGTTGACTTCTATAAATGGGGTATTTCATGCCAAAGATCTCTGACTGTAATTCATGTGTTGACAAAACATTTCTGACTGACACCATGAATTTCACACACATTATGAAACCTCAAAGCTCTTCTTCCACACACTCACATGGACTTAATTATTTAACCCCTAGCCACACATTTAAAATCTTTACAGCTATATATATAGACGGGTTGGTTTATTTGGGAAAGAATTGATGCTGTATTATCATTACATTTATTTATGTAGAAGCTTGCATTAAATTACTTTTGTTATTGGATAATTAATGCCATTATAACTGATTGCATTATGTTTTGGGAGAGAAAGTTAGTTTCCTGTTGCTAATAACACAGTCGCCACTTAAAAGGAATTATGAGCTCAGTGGACAGAAAGAGCTGCAGCCTGGCTGGTGAAGGTTTTAATAGCACACAGCAAGTTTATCTGAGCTTTTCAAAGATAAGAGCGGCGGGAGTGAATTAAAACAGTAAAGTTGTAGCCCACAGAACAGTCAGCTGGCACATGATAAAACATTCTGTAGAGCTGCAGAGTGTGGCTGATATCTCTCAGTAGGCTGGCCTCTTAAAGTGACCTCTTTCACATTACACAAACTCATTTGATCCACCGCTAACATAAAAATATTGATCACTCTAGCCAGCAGACTGTTACGGAGAGCAAAATCTAACATCTGCAGTTTCATCACTGCTGCTACAAGCCACAGCGTAATCATTTTAATGAAGGGAAATAATCATCTGTCAATAAATCAGAGCAGGATGATATAAATTGCTGCCGCAATGTGCTTGGTAAAACAATGGAAATATTTGTTTTCAAGAAGACAGTATTTAAGAAGTTACATTTTATGAAAATGTATAAAGCTTATGCCACTTTAAGAATAGTTCACATTGCTTTGCATCACAGGCTGGATCTGAAGGCTAAGTTTACTTAGAAAGCAGCACTCTAACTATTGAATCTGAGTTGCATTATTTACTTTATAGTTAATAAATAAAACCATATTTTAATTTACAGGCCTCTATTTTCGTAGAGAGCGGATCTGTGGCAGGGCACAATTTTGATTCAGATTTCCGTGCAAGCCCAAGGCTCACTGCGCGTGTTAGTCAATTTGGCGGACCGGTCAGCGCCAAGATGGGCGTTCCGGCAGGCGAGGGTGTGTCAAGTGACAATTTGGTGGCTGAAAGTCAATCTAAACTTATGCCTGCTCAGATCACAAGGTAGACCCTTGGTCTAACGCGATTTCGGTGAATTTGATCGGCGCACAGGCAGACAGATGACTAAGGTCCCTAGACATATTTAAGTAACCAGCAGTTATCACCAGCTCACTATTTAAACTCTTATTTAATAAGGGTACCCACTCACATTGTCTGTTGCCACATCATGGCCTCCACTTACGCAGGGATCACTCCGATTACGCATCGTCCTCTTCCACAAAGATAATGGTGACAATGTCTTCGTTGAGACTGTCAGTTGCGCCGCATTTAAAGGGAATGAGAGGAGCCGCGACGGCACGGTGGCCGACTGGTTAGAGCGTTAGCCTCACAGTTCTGAGGACCCGGGTTCAATCCCCGGTCCCGCCTGTGTGGAGTTTGCATGTTCTCCCCGTGCCTGCGTGGGTTTTCTCCGGGCACTCCGGTTTCCTCCCACATCCCAAAAACATGCATTAATTGGTGACTCTAAATTGCCCGTAGGTGTGAGTGCGAATGGTTGTTTGTTTGTATGTGCCCTGTGATTGGCTGGCAACCAGTTCAGGATGTACCCCGCCTCCTGCCCGATGACAGCTGGGATAGGCTCCAGCACGCCCGCGACCCTAGTGAGGAGAAGCGGCTCAGAAAATGGATGGATGGATGGAGAGGAGCTGCTTTATTAGCGGCGAATGAAGTCCGCTGTAAAGACACACAGTAGTCTTGCACATCTGTAAGTCCACTGGGCTGCATTGGTCTAGGAAATTACCAACACCGGTCTTACCTGCCCCTGACGAAAATAGGGCCCAAAGTGTGTAAATACGTTTTTTAAAGGATATTTCATTTCTAATCCTGCCAACTGTTGCTTAACATTATCAACGCGTCTCAATGACATTTCCTCCAGTTGTTCATAATGTCCATTTCTTTTACAACGCGTAATGCAATCATTTATTTCCCTTTGAGATTACATCTTGACTTGCATTCTTTCAACTGCTATCAATCGATCATTCAGTCTTTTCGGTTGCAAATGAAATTGCTTGCCGCCAAAAAACTAATAAAATAAAAAGTAATAAAACATGCCTTGGACTGGATTTCCCCTTCAACGTACAGTACATGTCATAATTTCAGAACTTGTGTTTCTCTTTACATCCCGCCTTCCCACTTTATACAATACTTTCTACTAATATTGTCTGTCATGTGTGTGTGTATGTGTGTGTGTGTTGGGGGTGGGGGGGTGGTAGGCCCAAACATTGAATAGAAACAATTATTAGGCCAAAAGGCATCTTCTGGAAATAGTATAGAACTGAAAGTAAAGGGTAAATAAACAAAGACATTGACATGATGAAGACTTAACCAAGCTGTTATTACACGTCAGTCTTGATCAGAGTCAATTTTCTTTGATCACACTCAAGTGTGATATGAGGGCTTTTTCATTCAAAAAGGCATAAATGGAAGTCTTCTCTGTGAGCAGAATATATTTTGTTGGCGTAGCCTTATGCTGATTACTGACTGGAGGTCTTAGTCCATCCTGCTTCTTATTTACCGCTACATTAGTGGTGAGGCGGCGTGTGTGCGTTTACACATGACCGACAGAAATGCCACAGTGGGTCTTCAAATCAGTGTGAAATTACATCAGCTCTATTCTTTGAACTACTTTGAAATGAAACCTGCCACAGCACTGTTGGAAAATGTCACCTGTCAGCTCAGAGTTTACCTTCTTGCCGCTTCGTTCATAGGTCTAAATATGCTTGAGTGTTGTTTACCTGTGTATTTCAGACAAATGTCACTAACAGAGCAGTGATTTCACATTAAGTGTTTCACTGAAGCATCAATAATGTCTTTGACAGCCTCTTTCATCTCTCCTGGTTTAAGAGATATTGCCTTTCTTTGCTAATTTGAAATTAATGATGAGAAGAATTATTTGGAAGGTATTTTAATTACCTAGGCCGACAAGATGTATTCATCTGTGCAGTTTTGTTTGATTTCGTACTATCTTAACAGAATTTTAAAACATGTAATGTTATTATTTAAGGTTATTCAAGGATGATGCCATTCAAATAACATTAAGATCTAAAAATCTAAAAAATATTCTCAAATCCAAAATAATGTCTTGTCTCTGGTTTTAACTAAAGTTGCCATGTGTGATAAGAAAAAAAAAAAAAAAAAAAAAAAATTAATGTTCCCTCGGAAGAAACGACGGGAGGCCAAAATTTTTTATTTTGGTTACTAACCATTACTATTGTGTTAACATTACTAGTGTTAACACAATGTATTTGCTAGTGTTAACACAGTCTACAATAAGCATTAGTCAACACGTACATATCCATAATAGATCATTTTACTTAACGTGACAGTTGTAATCTGTACTCTTTTGTATAGAGCAACAACTTGACACTATACCTCCTCTAACTTTCAGTAGTATTTTTAGATCTTTCAGCTCATTGATTCAATTTAACAATCGTTTCTTCACGCTTTGTTTGCCTCCTGCTCCCATCAGCCTCACATGGAAGACTGTGTTAGCAGCTAGCCGCTGAGGAAAGCAGAGCAATTAAATCCAGATATTTCCCTCAGGAGATGGTGGAAACCAAATCAGGTCTTATATTCACCAGGCGGATGCAAAATTGACTACCATGAACATTATGTTGCTCTGTGCCTTCTGGAGGAATAAGTGCCCTTCTGTGTGCTTACACGTTTACCTTAAATAGAATAGAAAATAGACAAGCTATTATTGCCACACAGTGTACTACTAAATTGTATATACAGTAGATTCATACAATTTTTTATTGATGTTATATCCAGTAATACTGTGAGTCACAGTATAATTTACTGTTTAATTCCCGACCGTACATGACTATATTTGAACTTTTAATAAGGGTATATCATTTCTGCTAATTGATATAGCCAAGTAGCAAGGAGGTTTCATTCAACCTCACTCATCAAAATGTCCACCTGGATTTATTATACTAATAAAATGTATTTTCTTGTACATCATTTCCATGACTACTGTTTTACTTGTTAACAGCATATTAAATATTGTACTATGGAATTATACTATACCATGAACATTCTAAGCATATTCAGATTCTAATTCCATGCAGCGGCTCATGTTGTTGACCAAATGTGTGCGTGCGTGTGTGTGTGTTTGTGTGTGCATGTCTGCGTGCACGTGTGTGCGCACGTATGTGTATCGTATGTATGTGTCTGGTAGTAGGTTTATCTGGGAGTAGATTTAAGTCTACTGTAACCGTGTGACAAAAGTATCAATAATGTTATTAGTCTTCCCTCGCTTATACTCACATATGCAAGTGTGCACGCACAGATACGCACGCGCACACACCTCTGGGAGTAAAAGGCACAAATCGATAATTCCATAGTGCTAACAGAAAGCTTCCACAGCAGTTTAAAGGCTTACATGCACACGCGCGCACACACACATGCACACACACACACACATACTGAGCTGTAAGACCAATATTGAGTATCTTAAACTATTTCAACACAGCTGAACTAATTTGAAAACTGTTACATGCAAAATTAATGATGGTGATTTACTAGTCTGTACTTGTAGTCTTTAGGGGTTGTTTTGTTGAATGTGCTCACGCGGCTGGTGTTGGTGCTTATGTTTGAAGCCAACTGTGAGGTTGTCAAAGTCTGGACCTAAGTAATTGTTTCTCCCTGAGATAGACGTTTGCAATATGTGTGTATATGGATAAATAGATGTTTATATTGTGTCTAAGTGTGAATTGACAAACAGCTTCTCATAATGTGAAGGTGAATGAACAGATGTTTACATAAATGTGTATATGTGAATAAAAAAAGTCACAATGTGACAAATTGATCTACACAATAGGAAATACTATACCAGCCACATCCGTTTGTGTTGAAAGCAACTGTCGATGTCTGCCGACCACCTGTATTTAAACCACCATCACCAGATAAAACTTCCATGAAAGAAATGTTTGCCAAAGTTGTATTTATAGTAATATACCAAGGTTCAACCATTGTTTTTTTTAGTCACAATGAAAACAAATTTGATTCAATTTAGATTAAAATATATAACACGACAAGAAATTTCCTGTGTATGCATCAATGTTTCTTGGGAAAACAACAACTACAAATCTTCAGCCTTTGGACCTTTGATCACAATGTTGCCATGGTTAGGGTTTGTCTCCTAAAATCTTTTTTTTTTCTTTTAATGGAGAGAAATGTAAAAGTTGTTAACAGCATGCGTGGATGTGGGTGAAAAACTGTAAAAGAAGCATCTTGTATTTGATTGGTTCCAGTTGTTGTCATTATACTCCTCTATGGGAAAGTCTCGAGAATAAAGTATATTTTAAGTCCTCTGTCTCCCCACATCAGACTGGCTATCTACTTCTCAGTGCCATATGCTCCAAGCTCCATCTCGGGCTCATTTAGAAAGCAACGCATGCACACACCAGCTCCATCAAAGCAAGGGAACAGCTGGTACGTTCGATAGGGACGACTACTCTTCTGTCACATAGTACACAAGCACACACACATGCACACAAACACACACACACACACACAGCACAGAGCTGGATGTTTCATGCTGTTTTGAAAAGGCAAGTGAGGGAGATAAAGATGGAGAGCAGGCTGAAGTAAGAGAGTCAGAGAGAGCAGATTGGAAGGAGTTTGGTATGGTCCAATTTATTTGACAATACAATTGTGTCCTATTATATTCAATCTGTACCCGCCACGTATAAGTACCAGAAGTACAACTCAATTTGAACAAGAACAAGACCTGCATGACTTATGAGCTGCTAGTTTTACTGCTGAACTTAAGCATGGGAGTATCTCCAGGGAGGAGAATGCACTTTGAGGAAATCATTGATTAGCAGCTATTGTTTAGCAAAACTCTCTAAGTATGGTCATCTGACTGGAGGAGAGTTTTTTTTTTTTTTTTTTTTTTTAAATAAATGAATCTGCTCTCTTTTTTGGAAAAAAGTAGTATCTGTTTGACCAAGATTGGTCTTATTGGAATAAAGAGACAGACTCGCCATGAAATGACTTTCCTCAACTTGAGAAACACCCCAGATCCATCCTAAATAGTTCTATTTATTTTTCATAAATATTATACTGAACATCAAGTCAAGTAATTAATAACAAAACTATTGTCATCTCGCCTAAGGGAATGTTTTTGGCTACCTGCATGAAATAGGAGCATTCAACTAAGCGTGTTTTCGTCAATGCCCACTGCATTGCCACGAGATGGCAAACCGCGCTGGCGGCCCCTCAGCACATACACAATGAATGGGAAAGTCGAGGGCGGCATTCGTATTGCCAAGTGAGGTGCGAAAAGGCCTTAAGTCATGGCTTCCTGTGAGTATATCGTCTTTGTGTTCAACTAAACAGCCCAATCATTCATTGTGAGTAAGTCAATTTGAGAGCATCATTATTTCAGTATTTTTGTTTGGTGGTGTCCCGTGAGAAATCCCATGCACCCTCAAGGACCGTGCTGAGGGTGTAGAACTAGTCTACTGCTCCACTGCCAGGACAAAAACCAGACTGCTCCTCCTGAATCTGCAATTCTACTTTCCGATGGACCCTCCTCTCTAGAACACCCAAATAGACCTTACCAGGGAGGCTGAGGAGTGTGATCCCCCTGTAGTTGGAAAATACCCTCCAGTCCCCCTTCTTAAAAAGGGGGACCACCACCCCAGTCTGCCAGTCAAGAGGAACTTTCCCCAATGTCCACGCAATGTTGCACATGCGTGTCAGCAAGACAGCCCCACAACATCCAGAGCCTTCAGGAACTCCAGGCGAATCGCATCCACCCCGGGGCCCTGCCACTGAGGAGATTTTTAACCGCCTCGGTGACCTCAACCCCAGAGACAGGAGAGCCCACCTCAGAGTCCCCAGACACTGTTTACTCATAGGAATCACATCAATAACAGTTATCACAATATATTAAAATTTTTTTACCATAAATTATTGTCTGAGCATATGTCCAATTACTAATAAAACTGCTAACAAAACACATTTTTGAGAAGGTTGACAGAATGTGGGGGCGGTTATAGATACACATACAGTATATTATTTCTTCTTTTATTTATTTATTTATTTTTGGTAAGTATAATACACCACTGAATCAATATTTTGTCCCACCTCTCATACCTTGATCATTCATTAGTATCCACCAGACTATCATTGATATAAAAGCATAATAAAACAAAGGCCATTGGTCATGTAGCCACTGATTTCCCAGTTACTGTTCCAAAATTCGGTTCAGTATATCCATTCTGTGATTGACTTACCTCCGCAGTGTGGCTCAGACTCAGTTTTGGCAGTTTATTCTTCATGTTCCCAGAGTTTCCACCATACGTTTGAGCACAGTTGAACCCCTCTGGGGCCACCAGAAGTGGTTTTAATTGAGGAGAGTCAATGGGTGCCTGGTCCTGGCCATCCATTGGGCGAACATAGGCTGTTGGCTTCTGCTGCACTGCAATCGGCTTCCCTGATAGGCCACCAAGTGGGAATGTAGATGTGGGAGTGGTTAGACCAGGTACAGGTGTTGACAAAAGTGATGTGGAAGCCAGCGGGGACGAGGATGAGGAGAGGTGAGAGCTTGGTTCAATTTCTAGTGGGGAGCCTGACGACTTGCAATGACCTGCCTCCATGGTAGAAGATCGATAATTTCCACTATCTGTGAGTGAGTAAGAAAGACAAAACAAAAAAATGACCAAAACAACCCCAGTTCTTGGAGAATATTGAGATATTCTGTGCTTTCTAAATCAAATCATACATCCGAAGGATTGTACCGAAATTGAATAATTAATGATTGAACACAAATATTTGTGAGCAATAGCACAGAGTAATTGTTTTTCTTCATCCACTCATGTTGCCCACAACACTTAGAAACTAAAGAAGACAAAGTGCTCTCTCTAGAGTTTGAACACATGACAAATTCTCGAGAAATGTTCAGTGGCAGAAACTTTTTGGGAAGATTTGACAGTGCCGAGCTTGTGGCTTTTGCCTTGTTTCAGTCTTCCGGCTAAACTGTACAATCAAACTGGTATTGCAACTTAATAGAGGGTTCTACCAACCCCTCTTTGAACTTCAAAGAAGATATGGGAATAGGTATTGTAAGATTTCCCAAAATGTCAAACTAGTCCAAACATTGTTGAAAGACCACATATAATCTGTAACCTCAACTCAACTTAATAGAGCACTTTAAAAACAAAACAACGGCAGTCTTGACAGCTCCACTCTTAGGGAGCTACAAAGTACATCATTACCTCAGTCAGCATGTATTCTTCATTTCTGTTTCATCTTTGCACCAACGGACTGCACTACCATTGGCTGTTACTTATGTCAATGATAATTATGGTGACACCTCAGCTACAATGTTGTGTAGTTGGTTATTTCTTGTTATTGTCTTATTTCCTGAGTTAGGTTGCTGATAAAATTTGTAAACTCTGAATATTATAAGGTTTGGATTACAGGTGGTGGGGGGGGGGTAAACTACTGTCAGACTTACCTAAGAGAGGAAGAGTTTTTGTGGGGTGTGAAGAATGTCGTCTCCCAGAGGAGGTGGAGGAAGAGGAGGATGAAGATGAAGAAGAAGGGCTTAAATCTCTTTTCAGACCTAATTCATCTTTCAGTGAGCTGAAAAGCTCATCATGCCTTTGGAGTTGCTGTTCTTCAAACATCGACACTTTCCCCCTTTCATTTGCAGCTCCTGGAGCCTGACCTTGGCCTTGCTCCAACCCCAGATGGAGGCCTGTTGCCGGGGTGCTCTGTGTATGGCCTCCTTTTGCCCTCTCTGTGGAGCTCCTGGACTTTTTGGAATTCTGATGTGGCAATGTCTGCACACTCGATGACGTTGTTGTTGATGCAGGAGGTTGCATGGAATTTGAGGATGCCAAGGACGCATTCGCAATCTTTTTTCCCCCACCTCCTTCCACTCCTCCCCCCTCCACTCCTGGGCCTCCATTCAGGGTCTCATTGAAAAGATGGGACTCCATTGTGGCTCTCTCGTCTGCTGAAGTGGTTGCTGTTTGCATGGTGTTGTTGTTGGCACTGCTGCCTTTGGGGATTCCCACTAAGTGGCTCTGGTTTGAATGGCTGGTTAACAGGTCTTTCATTTCTTCATAGGAGCCAAGCGTGTTCTGGACCCGACTCGCCAATGCATCACCTTTATTAGTCTGAAAGAAAGGTGGAAGAGACAGTATGAAAGAAAAGTGACAGACAGGAGTATTAATTAAGATTCCATCTTTCTCTTTTACTTCTAATTACGTGATGAAAAGCCCTCTTTACTCATTCAGAGAGGAACAGGAAGAGATGAATTGGTTGACCACTGACCAGGCACCCGGACAAGATGATTAATTAAACACATGCCGTCCTTAAGAGGGTCCAGTCCAGGCTGGAGCAGTAAAACTAATGGAGCAGGAATCATTATTAGCCTGACCTCACGTTCTCAAGCAATCATCGTGAGAAGGACAGTCTGGCTTCTACTGATTTATGATCCAAAACCTCCTTCAGATGTTATGTGCTCACGCTGAGATGCTCCCCGGAATAGTTAAGAGTCTTTGACAGGTTCTTTAATGATGAAACCACACCATTTCATCATCTGCCGTATCAGCTGGAGAATTTTTAAGAAAGACAAAGATGTAAAGGGTACAGTACTTGTTCCATAATCCCTTCATGTGTCTTTTCAATCCCGTGTTGAATACATCTATGGTATCTGTTGATAATTATGTCGTATGACGACATGGAGAAATGGAAGCCAAAAAAGGAATAAAAAAATAAAACAAAAAAGTAGTTGAAAAAGAAACGAGGCTCTGTCTTGGGTGTCACTTATTTTTTTTTTTTTGCTCAACAAATGGCCCAATGCACTGTATAATGTACTCCCTTAAATAATTCACTAGAATTGTGTTTTGTGTGTTTGTCATTTTTTTTTTCTGTCAATAATCAAATACAGTAATAACGGACATTGATCCACGGAGAGGTCTGATTGCAGAGCAGGGAATTCAACACGTGTTTTATAAACCTTGCAGGCTTGAAGATTATCTCCACCATTGATTTTCTTTAACTGAATACAATTGAACCATTATTGGATGATAATTACTCCTATTACTATTACACTTCCGTCATGGAAGGTTTAAGCTCTGCTAAAAGTCACTGACCACTAAACTACCGTTTAACTACACACCAGTTACGGTGTGATTTATTTTGTGAATTATTTCACTGACTTAGTCAATTCATTGTCCAATAAATGACACACAGTGGTGAGACATTCAAAAAGCCAATTCTGTCGAACTCTTTAAATTTTAAATCTCCCCTGCGAACCCTGTGTCAGTTAAAGTGATGAATGGAGCAAATAAAAAAATAAAATGTGTGAGTTTAAAATAAATCAATAAGCAAATGAGGCTATTAAATTAACAAAATCGCTTTACAGCTGATAGAAGACACCACATACAGGAAGAGGAAGTACTCATCTATGGATTTATAATCTCAGATGAGACAAATGTAATGTAATTTGCGATTGATTTGTAATTTTTCTAATTGGCACATAAAGCTAGGCACCCTTACCGCAGATTCTAGTAGCAACACTGGAGGATTTGCTCAGCACGTCTGCCTCACATTAAAGGTTCTGAGTTCAAATTCTGGCTTGGAACTTTTGGTGTAGAGTTTATATGTTCTCTAGGTACTAGAGGTTCCTCCCACATTCCAAAAACATGCACGTTAGTTAATTGAAGACTAAATTATAAACGTGAGTGGTGATGGTTGTTTGTCTATAGGAGCATAAAATATTACACACAATCCACAAAATGTTTTTGCAAAAGTTTAAAATTTGTATTTAAATCATCTCAACAAATGTAATTTTTGATACACACTCTTGCACTACACAAACCATTGTGAGCTAAAGTTAGCTGCGAATAAATTAGCTTGTTTCTTCTCCATCTCCAGCTCATGAATATAAGATCTGGTGGCTGAAGAGAATGAGAAAACACATTGACAAAGAGGCAAAATGGAAAACAGAGAAGGGGATGAACCTGCGTTTGTGTGTACATGTGCTCTTGTATGTGTGTTAGAGTGAGTGACTAGCTCACCCAAAAAATAGCTGCTAACAACATATCGCTCTTAACCAGGATTAGCGAGGGGATTAGCTAATAGCTGACGGAGAAAAAGTAAATGAGAAAGTCAGACAGCGACAGACACCCTTGATATTAAGGCAGAGGTATGGAGGAAAAAAATGAAAAAGCAACATTCTCTATAAATCCCTTGTGATAACGAAGAGATATAAATCTCGAAAGTTCACCATGCACTAAGCGAGAATGGGCTGTGAGATTGAGGAGGTCCTCTGATTGTATGCATCTGTAAAGCAACACCTTCACTAAAAACTGAAATCTTTCGCCAGACAAATAAATCAGCAGAGCCCAGTAGCAAAGTGTGCCCGAAGTATTGCATGTATAGAGGAGGAAGATGGGGGGAGGCTGGTATATGAAGCAAATAAATATAAACCCCTGTGGATGGTCAAGTCAGCTGTTTGGCCTCAAGGCTGATAAAATGCCCATCACATTTTCTCCTAAATGGCCACAACATTAGGTAGATGTGCACAATCCAAGAGTTGCACCAAAGACTTTCATTGAAACTGTCCGAGAGAAAATATGTGTTTGAATTCATGTCAATGTGTGTCTGATGCAGTGACATAAAATTCTACGGTCTCGTACTGAGAGTTGTTACTAACAGTTCATTTATCTAATTAAGCATCATAAGATCTAATAGAAACACAGAAGCGTGTCAAGTAGAAGACAAAATTGTGTTTTATGTTCTCTCAAGGGAACCTCACTGTACAACACTTGGAAAACCTCCAACTTAAGTCAATACATGTTTTATGATGACAGTTTCAGTGAGATTAAAATTGTATTTCCATTTTACTAGTGGGTATTTTTGTTTTTTTGTATTTGTTTTTGACACAAACACTCTGAAAAAATTCAAACTTAGAGATTCCACTGTAATTGTTTTCATTGTAATATTATCATTATATCACCTATGGGGTAATTTTGGCATGATCTGTGTTTTTATTGACTTTGTTTTGATAAGATTATTGTTTCATTGTTTTAATGCAGCCCTATGGGGGGCACAGGCCAGTGCAAACTGCAGGCCGGTCCCAAGCCCGGCTAAATCGTAGGGTCAGGAAGGGCATCCGGCTTAAAACTTTCCCAAACAAATATGAGCGTTCATCTAAAGAATTCCATACTGGATCGGTCATGGCCCGTGTTAACAAGGTCCGCCCCCAGCACTGTTAACCTCCATGGCGCCGGTGGAAATTCAGCTAATGTGGGTCGAAGATGAAGGAGAGGTGGAAAGCGGGTTCTTATGCAGAAAGAGAAGTGGAACGCACAGACCCTAGTATTGAATGCTGGGATTTTGAATGTTGGGAGTATGACAGGAAAATCTCGGGAGTTGGTTGACATGATGATTAGGCGAAAGGTTGATATATTGTGTCTCCAGGAGACCAGGTGGAAAGGCAGTCAGGCTAGAAGTTTAGGGGCAGGGTTTAAATTATTTTACCATGGTGTAGATGGGAAGAGAAATGGAGTAGGGATTATTTTAAAAGAAGAGTTAGCTAAGAATGTCTTGGAGGTGAAAAGAGTATCAGATCGAGTGATGAGGCTGAAACTTGAAATTGAGGGTGTTATGTATAATGTGATTAGCGGCTATGCCCCACAGATAGGATGTAACCTAGAGGTAAAAGAGAAATTCTGGAAGGAGCTAGCCGAAGTAGTTCTGAGCATCCCAGACAGAGAGAGAGTTGTGATTGGTGCAGATTGTAATGGACATGTTGGTGAAGGAAATGATGAAGAAGTAATGGGTAAGTACGGCATCCAGGAAAGGAACTTGGAGGGACTGATGGTGGTAGACTTTGCCTAAAGGATGGAAATTGGTGTAGTGAACACTTTTTTCCAGAAGAGGCAGGAACATAGTGACAAACAAGAGCGGAGGTAGAAGCACGCAGGTGGATTACATCTTGTGCACACGATGTAATCTGAAGGAGTTTAGTGACTGTAAGGTAGTGGTAGGGGAGAGTGTGGCTAGACAGCATACGGTGGTGGTCTGTAAGATAACTCTGCTGGTGGGGAGGAAGATTAGGAAGACAAAGGCAGAGCACAGAACCATGTGGTGGAAGCTGAGACGAGGCGAGTGTTGTGCAGCTTTTCGGGAAGAGGTGAGACAGGCTCTCGGTGGACAGGAGGAGCTTCCAGAAGACTGGACTACTACAGCCAAGGTAATCAGAAAGACAGGCAGGAGAGTACTTAGTGTATCTTCTGACAGGAAAGGAGAGAAGGAGATTTGGTGGTGGAACCTCAAAGTACAGGAAATCATACAAGGAAAGAGGTTAGCTAAGAAGAGGTGGGACACTGAGAGGACCGAGGAGAGGAGAAAGGAATAAATGAAGATGTGACGTAGGGCAAAGGTAGAGGTGGCAAAGGCCAAACGAGGCATATGATGATATGTATGCCAGGTTTGACACTAAAGAAGGAGAAAAGGATCTATACAGGTTGGCCAGACAGAGGGATAGAGATGGGAAGGATGTGCGGCAGGTTAGGGTGATTAAGGATAGAGATGGAAATGTGTTGACTGGTGCCAGTCTGTGGTGGATAGGTGGAAAGAATACTTTGAGGAGTTGATGAATGAGGAAAATCTGAGAGAAAGTAGAGTAGAAGAGGCAAGTGCGGTGGACCAGGAAGTGGCTATGATTAGTAAGGGGAAAGTTAGAAAGGCACTAAAGAGGATGAAAAATGGAAAGACAGTTGGTTCTGATGACATTCCTGCAGAGGTATAGAAGCATCTGTGGAGTTTTTGACCAGCTTGTTCAACAGAATTCTAGCGGGTGAGAAGTCAAGTCAAGTTTTCTTGATGCTTGTAGTGAATGTACCAACACAGACTGAATAAACCCAGGGAATACAAACAAATTGACGAGACGAGGCACACCTGGACGAGCCACTAGTGGCTGGAGGGAGCTGATTGTCAGGCAGAAGGAACAGGGGTGACAAGAAAAGGTGGAAATGAAAACCTAATGAGCAGGCAAGACATGAGCATGGGCCACAGGAAAACAAGACAAAACATCCATCCATTTTCTGTACCGCTTATCCTCACTAGTGTCGCGAGCGTGCTGGAGCCTATCCCAGCTATCTTTGGGCGTGAGGCGGGGTACACCCTGAACTGGTCGCCAGCCAATTGCAGGGCACATAGAAACAAACAACCATTCGCACTCACATTCACACCTACGGGCAATTTAGAGTATTCAATCAACATACCGTGCATGTTTTTAGCATGTGGGAGGAAACTGGAGTACCCAGAGCAAATCCACGCAGGCACAGGGAGAACATGCAAACGCCACACAGGCGGGGCCGGGAATTTAATCCCGGTCCTCAGAATTGAGGCAGATGTGCTAACCAGTTGCCTACCGTGCCGGCAAGATAGAACATGAAACAACTAAAGCTAATGAAAACAAGGTAAACAAAAACACATGACAAAATGTTTATTTATTTGATTTATTAAGGATGATTGGCTGGCAACCAGTTCAGGGTGTACCCCGCCTCCCGCCCGAAGATAGCTGGGATGAGCTCCAGCACGCCAGCGACCCTAGTGAGGAGGAAATGGATGGATGGATGAAATAATCATTTGCTTCACAGGACCTGCTGCTTTCCACCAATTTATTTGGGGGTATCGTGTATACTGAAGTTTTCATGGCATTTTGTCTTAATTTTTGCAACAAAACAAAAATTATGACTTGGTGTAAAAAAGGGGATATTCAGTTATTATTCTTAAAGTTCTGGTCCAATAACATTCTAAATTGAAGTCCTGATCATCATAATGGATAGATCGTATTAGAATTCAGTCTAAAATATTTTTTTAAATCTGATTTGTTATTTTAGGCGGCACGGTGGCCGCCTGGTTAGAGTGTCTGCCTCACAGTTCTGAGGACTGGGGTTCAATCCCCGCCCCCGCCTGTGTGGAGTTTGCATGTTCTCCCCGTGCCTGCGTGGGTTTTCTCCGGGCACTCTGGTTTCCTCCCACATCCCAAAAAAACATGCATGGTAGGTTAATTGAAGTCTCTAAATTTCCACTAGGTGTGAATGTGAGTGCAAATGGTTGTTTGTTTATGTGTGCCCTGCGATTGGCTGGCAACCAGTTCAGGGTGTACCCCGCCTCCTGCCCGATGATAGCTGGGATAGGCTCCAGCACTCCCGCGACCCTTGTGAGGATAAGCGGCTCAGAAAATGGATGGATGGATGATTTGTTATTTTATTTTATTTGTTTTGCCTTTGAAAAATACAAAAATTTGCTTTTAAACAAGGTACATGCTAAAGTGCAAAATATGATATATATTTTTGACAAGGTATAAAGAAAAAAATATGAATGTAACCCTTTGAGCTCCTGTATTTGCTCCTAAATAGTACTGCGTCAGCTCATATTAACAGCTTAACAGTTCCCTTTTTCTTGTTTTTAAAGCATGACATTATCTATTTACCCTAAACTTTCTTCCTTGAACTTCTCTCCTCACTGGTTGCCTGCCTAAGGTAACCCCGTATGAAAGATCTAACTCCAGATCTAGAATGATTTCCACTTCTGGAGAATACTGTACAGGGTTGTACAAGTGTTGCTGTTCATCTGAGGTTGTATACATCTAATTTAAACACACAAGACTAGATGATTTATATGTTCTATCTTGACAGGTTAGAGGAGGTGATCCTTTTTCCTCACTTTCTTATTGTTGTTCAATCACTTAACCTTTTCATCTGAAGTGCTGGGATTGGTGTCACCTTATCATTCTCTCAAACGATCATATACCTGAGCTTAGCACTACTAATGACTTGGAAACAATTAATATCAAAGCCTGAAGGCATTCTCATTATCAGTGTAACCGCTCATGCGGCATCCTCACAAATGAATCGTGAGCAATTTCTAACAGGATCGAACCCACTCCGTTTCTTATGTGTTCTGACAGTCGGACTCACACGCTTTCTGTCAAGATTCAAAGCCAGCCTGTCCCAAGGTCAACACACTTGGCAGAGAAAGCATGTGAAGTGCTTAGCTGCAGAGAATGAGAGTTAAATCGCCTGAATCTATTTTATACACAGGGAACAATGGGTGGCCATGGACTTTGATGCATGACTCAACACGTTCTGAGTGTCTCAAAGGCTCTTGCAGAGAACCTTATGCTTGCCGGTACAACAGCTGGCCAAAGGGGAAAACGTAATGAAAATATTAGCCTATAATGATCGACTTTAAGCCCATCAGCGCCTTTATATTACCCAAAACAATCATTTAAGAGCATCCTGGTATACTAAACTATCCCATTCTCACGAGTTAAGATCGTGTAAAATCATTCCATTCACCCAAATGAAAAGCTGATGTCAAGCATGTCCAATTGTCTTTATCTAAACATCAATCACATTTTTACAGCTGGTATAAAACTGTCTTCTAAATTATTATGTAGCAGTTTGAGATTTACAATAGTTTTAATTTATTCATTTATTTAAAAATCATTACTTGTTGATTGGCTCGGGGGAAAATCACAGCTTGGGTTATAAAAGGCTATACTAAAATACAATCAGCTCAAATATAAAACCTATGGTAAGTTTTGGCCTTTATCAAAATATTAATGCTCAATTTTTATTGATACATTTGTAGTGCTATTGCATATATATACTTTATTCACCATAATATATAAATTTTGTCCCTCTCATATAGCTGAGGTAGGCAAACTATTAAAGACGATGATGCAGTCCAGTTGTAGGGCAGTGCAAACTAACACTAATTACAGTGTTAAATGCCTAACTTTGACAGTGTTAATCAAAATTTAGCATTATTTTTTCTGTAAAGGTAGAATATTAGATAAAATCCGTGCACTGACACTCATTCGATTGTGCGGATTTACCTAATAATGTGGTTGAAGCATTTTTTATTTTTTTTTTAAATCGTTTTTTATGCTAGCGTAATGTCACATTAATACATTCCTTTGACAAAAGACATATCTAGTTCTTTGGTTATCAATCTTTCCATGAACGCAAATTGATTTTGATTAATTAATTAATACAAAATTTTAGGCGGCACGGTGGCTGACTGGTTAGAGCGTCAGCCTCACAGTTCTGAGGACCCGGGTTCAATCCCCGGCCCCGCCTGTGTGGAGTTTGCATGTTCTCCCCGTGCCTGCGTGGGTTTTCTCCGGGCACTCCGGTTTCCTCCCACATCCCAAAAACATGCATTAATTGGAGACTCTAAATTGCCCGTAGGCATGACTGTGAGCGCGAATGGTTGTTTGTTTCTATGTGCCCTGCGATTGGCTGGCAACCAGTTCAGGGTGTACCCCGCCTCCTGCCCGATGACAGCTGGGATAGGCTCCAGCACGCCCGCGACCCTAGTGAGGAGAAGCGGCTCAGAAAATGGATGGATGGAATACAAAATTTTAATGACAAATGTACTTGCTTTTTTATATGACGGCAAGAGAAAAAAACTCTCATTCAAAAAGTCTCATTTTCCATACTGATTATCCTCACTAGGGTCACGGGTGTGCTGGAACCTCTCCCAGCTATCTTTTAGGCGAGAGACGGGGTACACCCTAAACTGGTCGCCAGCCAATCGCAGGGCACATATAAACAAACAACCATTTGCACCGCACATTCACACCTACGGGCAATTTAGAGTATTCAATTAACCTACTCTGGGTACAGAAAGTATTCAGACCCCCTTAAATGTTTCACTCTTTGATATATTGCAGCCATTTGCTAAAATCATTCAATTTCATTTTTTTTCCTCATTAATGTACACCCAGCACCCCATATTGTCAGAAAAAACTAATTGTTGAGATTTTTGCAGGATTGTTAAAAAAGAAAAACTGAAATATCACGCAGTCATAAGTATTCAGACCCTTTGATCAGTATTTCGCGGAAGCACCCATCCATCCATCCATTTTCTGAGCCGGTTCTCCTCACTAGGGTCGTGGGCGTGCTGGAGCCTATCCCAGCTATCATCGGGCAGGTGGCGGGGTACACCCTGAACTGGTTGCCAGCCAATCGCAGGGCACATAGAAACAAACAACCATTTGCACTCACACTCACACCTACGGGCAATTTAGAGTTGTCAATTAACCTAGCAAGCATTTTTTTGGGATGTGGGAGGAAACCGGACTGCCCGGAGAAAACCCATGCAGGCATGGGGAGAACATGCAAACTCCACACAGGCGACACCGGGGATTGAACCCCAGTCTTCAGAACTGTGAGGCAGACGCCCTAATCAGTCGTCCACCGTGCCGCCTAGTAGAAGCACAGTTTTGAGCTAATACAGCCATGAGTCTTTTTGGGAAGTTTTTCAGACCTGGATTTGAGGATCTGCCATTTCTCCTTGCAGATCCTCTCCAGTTCTGTCAGGTTGGATGGTGAACATGGTGGATGGCCATTTTCAGGTCTCACCAGAGATGCTCAATTGGGTTTAAGTCAGGGCTCAGGCTGGGCCATTCAAGAACAGTCATGGAGTTGTTCTGAAGCCACTCCTTTGTTATTTTAGCTGTGTGCTTAGGGTCATTGTCTTGTTGGAAGGTGAACCTTCGGCCCAGTCTGAGGTCCTGAGCACTCTGGAGAAGGTTTTCGTCCAGGATATCCCTGGACTTGGCCGCATTCATCTTTCTTTCAATTGCAACCAGTCGTCCTGTCCCTGCTGCTGAAAAACACCCCCACAGCATGATGCTGCCACCACCATGCTTTACTGTTGGGACTGCATTGGACAGGTAATAAGCAGTGCCTGGTTTTCTCCACACATACCACTTAGAATTAAGGCCAAAAAGTTCTATCTTGGTCTCATCAGACCAGAGAATCTTATTTCTCATGATCTTGGAGTCCTCCAGGTGTTTTTTTTTTTTTTTTTTTTAGCAAACTCCATGAGGGCTTTCATGTGTCTTGCACTGAGGAACCATAAAGCCCCGACTGGTGGAGGACTGCAGTGATGGTTGACTTTCTAGAACTTTCTTCCATCTCCCGACTGCATCTCTGGAGCTCAGCCACAGTGATCTTTGGGTTCTTCTTTACCTCTCTCACCAAGGCTCTTCTCCCCGATTGCTCAGTTTGGCCAGACGGCCAGCTCGAGGAAGGGTTCTAGTCGTCCCAAACCTCTTCCATTTAAGGATTATGGAGGCCACTTTGCTCTTAGGAAGCTTAAGTGCAGCAGAATTTTTTGTTTGTAACTTTGTCCATATCTCAAGGATGATCATAAGAAATGGACAGCACCCGAGTTAAATATATGAGTGTCACAGCAAAGGGTTTGAATACTTATGGCTGTGTGATATTTCAGTTTTTCTGTTTTAATAAATCAGTGAAAATTTCAACAATTAAATTTTGTTTCTGTCAATATGGGGTGCTGTCTTTACATTAATGAGGGAAATAAATGAAAATAAATGATTTTAGCATATGGCTGCAATATAACAAAGAGTGAAAAATTTAAAGGGTCTGATTACTTTCCGTACCCTCTGTACCACACAAGTTTTTGGGATGTGGGAAGAAACCGGAGTAAAACCGGAGAGAAAATCCACGCAGGCACGGGGAGAACATGCAACTCCACACAGGCGAGGCTGGATTTGAACCTGGGTCCTCAGAACTGTGAGCCAGATGTGCTAACCAATCGTCCACCGTCTCATTCAAAAATACAGAATTGAATATCTAATTTATTATGGTTTGATCAAATCGTAAAGTTTTGTAGTGGAAACAGGTCACTCTCATACTAATCCTGGTTGGAAAACTCCAGCACATTTATCGCTTAGACTGGTATGATTGTGTTACATTTTATTATTTTATTGACATCACTATTGAACATTTCCCCAGACATAAATCAAATATGGTGATTGTGATTCAGAACCAGATGGAGAGTCCAGTCAGTCACTGTTACTTACTTTGTAAGGTTCCCCAAACAGGTTGAATCCAGTCGAGAACAAATCTTCATCCTGTTGGACCTCCTGAGTCCTCCTCTCCCATTCTCTCCTTTTCAAGACACTGCGCTCTGACTCCAAATGGCTAAAAGGAAACCAAGAGAAAAAAGCTCATTAGTGCTGCCTACTGAGAACGATCCACTGGCAGAAACCACAGTCTTTTATGTCTGACGTGGACAATATCGAACACCTACATAAAAGCACGACAGTAAATAGACAATCCTCCAACCAGCTATTTCTGACCTCAAAATAACAGAAAACAAACAGATAGAGATTACTTAATTTCCACAAAGTAAAGTGTAGTAAATTAAAGATACAGTGTTGCAGGAAGTCGATTTCAAGATATGCTTACACGTAATGAACTTTTGCATATGTTTTAGTACTGCTCAGGTTTGGAATCGTGTCAGTCTACTTAGTGCAGCATATTAATACAATTACATTGTACAATTACATTGTACATGTCACAAGAACAACCGAACTAACTCGCCATTAAATAATGACAAGTGCTGATGAATAAGAAAGAACAAAGATAAACCAATGGTACCACATACAGTTTTAAATGTAGGTTGAAATTATTTTTGGACCTCTTATTATTGAAGCTCAACTCTTGATCGCAGTTTCAGTGTGACCTACAGTCTTACATTAAAAACGTCTTCAAAGTCAGCATGCAACCATCCGTTGTGTTCTCTAAGAGATGTGCAGTTTTGATTTGTCAGTTTGAATTCATGCTAAGGGAAGTGACCCTGGTGTAGTATTGAATATATATTTTTAAATGTTATCACAACGAAGCTCTGCAGCAACATGTTCCCAAGGAAAAGAGACAATGTATTTATTTATTTTTTAATCAAAACAGGAGATGGACCCGGACAGCATTCAAATTAAACAAAATATAGAAAAAAAAAACATTGCTGTCATCTCAAAGTTCAGTTGCTCAAAGTTCAGTTGTTTACCTAAAGGCAGAGTGAAAACATAAAGCATTGTCTTGCACTAATAACTAAACTGTTGATGAAAATGTGTTTTTTTAAATGAATCGTTGACATTTTCATGTAATACACATTAACAGGAAGCCCCATCGTCATTTATTTTCAAATATAATTTATGGCACTGCATGTTGGCCCTTTTAGTGTATTTTGTTGCAGCAGTCGTCATTGCTATCTTAAAGAGTTAGCTCTGCTGGCCTTTGTGCCCTCACACAGAGCTCCAACAAGATTTTCACATGTGTCAACTTTGTTTGCTAAATATGATATGAACTGTTGTTCCTCAGAGTAGCCATGCACATCTCTTTTTTGGTCTCCTCCAGCTACTGCAGTATATATGGATGTGTCTCTCTCAATTCTCCTCAGTGCTTGTCAGCCAGCAGTTAAGTCTGAATGTGCCCTGAAGATGTACTGTACAGCGGTGCATTAAAAACTATTTATCATCAGCACTTTTTATCCAAAAGGCCAGACATCTGATGAAAAAAAAAAAGAGAATTGTGAGCTCTAATACAAAAATTGTATAATAATTCTGCAGTCATTTATCAAAACAGTAACGATAATAACTGAAACCGGGAATTTGCTAATGAGTTGACAAAAATGTCGATAAATAAAGGTGAAATGGACACTTTTCATCACTTTCACCCTGGTTCCGTTCAAGTGCTAATATGTGCTTTATGTGTACGTATGTGTGGATTCGCTGCTGGCGGGCTGTTGGGAGTGGTCACTCAACAAGCGATCAGGCGTGTACCCGCGTAACCAAATTTCCTAGTTTAACCAAGGCTTCAAAGTTTTCATATCGACCAAGAACGCTACAAATCTCAAACAACATTTCCCGAAATTTAAAGTTGAAAAACGACTGTCAAATGCATCAATCAACTTACTTGCTCCTACAATTACCTGAATTCTGTATTTTTCTGTGATTATGCAAAATGTGATGTAAATTGATCAAATCGCACACACACCACCGCTGGTGTGCTTGAATTGTGATGCACTCCGATCGGCATATGGCTCATATGTTCTCTGTCGCTTCCAGCGCTAATTTCATGAATTCCACCAATTGCCTCATGGCTATGCTATATTTATTCCTTACTATGTATTTTAACAACTTATGCAGTGTTTGTTCTTGCTTGGCTCTTAATTTGTTCATTATAATTCTATGCATGTTTTGAGTGCAACGTTCTCTAATTTAACTTAATTAATTAAAATAATTCCCACCATTATTAGGCTATAGGTTTTCGGGTTTCTGTCTTTAGCAAGCTTTCCGGT
The DNA here is from genome assembly GCF_024500385.1 of Phyllopteryx taeniolatus. NCBI lineage: Eukaryota > Metazoa > Chordata > Actinopteri > Syngnathiformes > Syngnathidae > Phyllopteryx > Phyllopteryx taeniolatus. The sequence goes on along the minus strand of NC_084511.1, from coordinate 21,382,611 downwards.
GAAACGCTTTGTAAACAGAATAAAGATTAAGTTCTGAAAGTTTTGGGGCCATCTCTCGCAACGTTAAACCTCCGCGTTTTGGCTTACATGCGTCAGACTGCTACTGTTTATGCAGATTGCAGTTCGTGGGCACGAGCTCATCATTTAGATTCTGAGTCACTAACATACGCACGGCGAGAAGAAAATTGGCTGGCGGCACGTGTCATAAATCCGACAGGTGATTTCGCGTAGATGCACAACTTGTGCGCAGAGTAAAACATTTTTACTATTACTGAATGAAGCCCAAAGTTCCTACCGAACCACGGCACATTCCCTTTTTGTCCCTACACGGCGTCGAAGATAAAATCTGAATAAAATGGGCTTTTAATCAGTCATTCTGGGAAGAACTATTTCTTGGCTTACTATATATGAGACCACCCATTAGTGCTGCTGGGTATATGATTCATGTATATTTCCTGTGTAAAACAGCTAGAAGCATGAATTTAAACAAGCGATCTGTGGAGAGTAGTAAGGGTGCTGATTGTTTTCCTTACATGACTATTAACGAAATACTACGTTTTGCCATGCCAACCCAAACCTTTTCAATAAGCTGCGATCCAACAGTCTACTAAGATATTTACAAGCAACTCTTCGAGTTTTAAAGCATGCGTGAACAAGCACACGCTATGTGCACGCCCGTGGCCTGTTCACCCAGGAAAGGGCGCCTGTTTTACCCAATGCACTGCCCAGAGAGGAGACAGAGTGCCTAATTAGCCATCAACACAATTAAAAGAGACTCTCTTTGCCAGCACCAGACCTCGCCTCTGACATTTAATCTCCTAGTAAAATGCGAGTGGGAGGTAGGAAGAATGGAGAGAGGCAACGAGGAGAAGGCAAGAAGGGAAGGGAGGGGGGTCATAGAGGCCCATGGGAAGGAGGAAAAAAGACCGACTTACATCTCCAAGTGACTGTTTTTTACAAAGGAAAGAAAATAAGAGAATAATGAAAGACTGAGTAGAAGGATGAGGAGTCAGGACAGGGAGACAGAAAGAGAGAGAGAGAGAGAAAGAGAGAGAGAAAGAGAGAGAGAAAGAGAGAGAGAGTGCATGTGTACATCTCCAGATGTGGCATCATCATCATCATCTGTCAGTGCAAAGTGATAAGTGACAGCTCAGTCAGTCACCAGACACACACACACACGCACAGTAGGAATGTACAGTATATTACCATCAGTGAACTCAGATGAGATAAGCATTATGACACTCCGCCACTGGCACTATACATTGATGATTCACGCCAAATAAGACGCGATACAATTGGTTATAATTTGAGCAACATAGTATGAAGAAGACAAATGAGTTTATTGCATTAAAAAAAACATTAAAAGTTGTGGTTTTCATTTCATGCAATAGCTCACATCGTGCCGTCCTTTCACGTGAGTACATAATTATGTTGGGCGGATATTTCCATACTCTGATCCTGGAAACGATTCCCAGCACAAAATATGGACATGTCTACACTGAAAAGAAATATACAGTAAAACAAAGCTGTCACGTTTATTTTTAATAATTAATTGTTGACATTTTTAGTTTACGATTTAAATGTATTTTTCTTACTTTACTGTCATTTAAATTAATTGAATGTGATTTGCGCATGCATTGCTGACTTGGTCGGAAGGAGCAATGTTGACATTGACTAGAAAAACTGTATAAACTTTGTATTTTGCTAACGTTACAGTTAGTTTAAATAATTTATTTTTTTAGGCATGTACATGTCCTTGACTGGACGTAATATTCAGCCCTCGAATCTGACACAATGTTGTCTAGAGAGTGTAGGCTATGTACGGTAGCCTACTGGGGACGGGAGGAGCTGTTGCTTAAACGTTTACATTTCTCTCATATAAACCACAAATATGACATAAAACGTGAAATAATAAAGGTAAAAGCGTTTGCCTTGTGTGAAGCTTGTATGAGTATGTGAATGTGTATGAGCACTGAACCTCGCTGCTGTGCTTTTAGACTAAACTAAACTAAGCTAAGTTACCAAGAGCAAACGTTTTGGCTAACAGTGATAATGTTTGCTCCAACATTCAAATATGGTTTACATGGAATAAAAAATTGCAGATTAAACTTTCAGAGTACAGTAAATGAATCATTCCCATCTAATCAAAGCTAAAATATTCCATGTGACAGCTTAGTTCAATTTTTTTAAGTTATGCAGTGTTTATTTTTTTCAGTGTAGATAAAAAAACAAAGAATGGAAATCTACAAAAATAATTAGCAAGTTTGATTGCATTAATTCAACAATGTTTTGCTGTGGTTGTAGTTTTTCAGTGGTGTAGAACTACAATAGTGAGACCTGTTTTGACACTTTTGCTCAATGAGGTGCCAAAATATTAGACACCTTTATAAAATACTGTGCTGTGTACCAGTGTCTGAAGTCAAATGTCATTTGATTAATGTATCAACATTTAGTTTTAAGAATCACCTTTGATTTTACTCGGTATCACATAGATAGCTAAATTTGATAGTTTAAGTTGTGCTGTTTGTTTAGTTTTTTTGCAATTGCTCAAGTAATGCCAAACTTCACACTTTCGTGATAACATCAAAATATAGACAGACAGAGGGCTGACTGACATTTACTCTAGCTCTACTTTTAGCACGACACCTTTGCGTTGTTGTAGTCTCACAAAAGTGCAAGATTTGGCCAAGACCTGCAGCCTCGATGGCATTTGGCTGCTGACAGCAATAAAATGATTTGTGATGCAACAGAGAAGGAAGCATTCCATCCATCCATTTTCTGAGCCCCTTCTCCTCACTAGGGTCACAGGCGTGCTGGAGCCTATCCCAGCTATCATCCAGCAGGAGGCGGGGTACACCCTGAACTGGTTACCAGCCAATCGCAGGGCACATACAAACAAACAACCATTCGCACTCACATTCACACCTACTGGCAATTTGGAGTCTCCAAATCATTCACGTTTTTGGGATGTGGGAGGAAACCGGAGTGCCTGGAGAAAACCCACGCAGGTACGGGAAGAACATACAAACTACACAAAGGCGGGGCCGGGGATTGAACCCCGGTCCTTAGAACTGTGAGGCTGACGCTCTAACCAGTCGGCCACCGTGCCGCCGAGGAAGCAATCATGAAGGAAATTATTAAGAGACAAATTATTGGCGCAGTTCTATAATAAAAGCTGACAGTCATTAATATCCATTCCAATTCAAAGAAAATCAGTTCCACCACTTGGAATGCCATTTGAAGCAAGACAATTCTCAACTTATGTGTGTGACCTAATAGTTCAATTTGGGCTATTGCATCTTGGACAATTATACAGATGCATTAGTTATTTTTCCTCATCCCTCACATATACACACACACACACACAAAAAAACATCCTTTGGACCACCTTGCAGATCGCTGTCCATCTCCACAATCTTTACAAAGAAGGATTAATTCTGGTTACATTTAAGAAAAGTGTCAACTGTCAGAATTCTGGTACTTCCAACACAACTTACAATCAGAGTTACTGCTGGGAATGTAAAACTCAGAAAACAGGAAACAAAATTATTATGGACACAAGAATCACTAGCTAAATAGAATTTCACTATGTAAAGACATTACGTTATCTGGTGTTTGCTTGAAGCTTAATGAAAATCTATTTTGAGTGTTTACCATTTTTGTACGTCTATTATTTTTGATGGTGGTAATTTCTGCTGTCAATAAAAAACTACAGCTTATCAAGGTTTCATGAAAATTGGTTGGATTTTAAATGATGTTGGTAACTAGTTTTTTTTAATCATTTACAAGTGCTGACATTGCAATTAGAACTATGAAAATGAAAAGCATTTTTACTTTACTGTTTCGGGTCTAGTCACACATATATGCTTTGTGATACAGTATATTAATCACTGTAATGCTTGTCACAATAGCTTGCAAATAATTTTATTTTTCATACGTATGCCTGACACATAAAATAACCAAAATAAAATGTCAATGACTTAAATTACTGTTTTCTCTTTGATCATCAATGAGTTGGCATTTAGACAGCATTTTTAGTTTTTTCCTTTGCAGAAACAAATATGTTTTTGATATTGTAGTTTTAATTAAAAAAAACATTGCTGAATGTCATTTTTTATAAAAATGAAAGAGAAGGCAGCAAATTGTTAATTATTTCATTCATTGCTGATTATTTTATGAATGAAAGGGTGGCAGCTTTCTGTTTTTTTGTGTGTGTGTGTGCCCGCGCGCGCATGTGTGTGTGTGTGTGTGTGTGTGTGTCCTGAAGTAATGCTGATAGCAGAATAAATTCTGGGAATTTAATCTCAAAAGAGCTATGCTGGTCTCCCCTGATAACTGTTCGCACACACTCTTTCACTCACTCATGCACACACACGCACACACACACTCATGCATGCACACGGCCTTATTGCCTTCTCTTGCATGCTCACAGCAAATTTTCCAGGTGTTTCAAACAACAATATTGAAATTGTATAAGGTATAGCCATCAAGTCCGCTTGCGGACTTAAACATGTCAACTTTGGAAACATTATCATATTGTGAAATCTCTGCAAAGCGCCACCTGTAGCCTGTAGAATGAATATGTAGTCTGTAGCATCAGGGCCTCATGCAGATTATATTTTCACCGCTCAATTTGAGTTCATTGTTATTTATGTCCATTTTCCTCAACTGGCTGAGAGGACTGTTTTCGGGAAATTGGGATGTTTAATAGTCCAGGATTCTGCAGCAGGTCTGTGTACTGCAGAGAACAGACTCCTGGGTGTTGTGTCGTTATTTAGAAAGAAAGCTGCGGCCTGTGCATGTCACCAAGAGTTTGTGGGTCCACATCACTGAGCACTCATGCAGTATTTGTGTCTTTTGGGAAGAACTGTCAGAACAGTTCAAGGAAACCACTCGAAACATGTTTCGACTCATTTAAAACCATCCCATCATTCGGTTCAAAGTTTTTTTTGCCATCTGAGCTCAATGAGTCTGTGCACACATTTTGTAGTTTTCTGGATCACCTCTGGAGATGAAAAGCACTTGTTTCAGCTCAAGCGAATATATCAGCATTTATCACACATCTGAAACTATGTTTTGTAAATACAAACTTTGTAATTTAGCAAAACGGGCCAATTTATTGGATCACTTTGAAGCAAAATATTCAGAGAGTGAACACTGATAGCACACAGCAGCTCTGCTCATTTAAATAAGAAAACATGCAAATGTGGCTTTTATGTTTAAATGCTCCCCACAGTCCTGATGAGTGCTTTTCAGAGCAGATTGGATGATATGAGACAGTAGGAAAGGCACAGGTGTTACTGAAGCCATTAATGGTGGCTGTTTTTCATTCAGGCTTCCCACTATGTTATGGTAGTCATTAGCGCTTGGAGTAACATGATAGAATACAGCCTTCAGACATCTGGAGTTCCTGAAGCAATACAAATTCGTAAAATAAACCAAAAATGGCATTTGCCTTGGAAATTTCATGTGGATCCTGATAGATTTTGTTGCAGAACTGTCAAAGGTTTTCTCATTTGCTAAATACAAGCAGGGCTGTAAATTTCAAAATAAGAGCAAGTAAATAAAAAAGAAAGCATTAGGTGTTCAACTAAAGTGCTTCACTTCAGAATAATTGTTTGAAAAAAAACCTAACAAAATGCAGATAATACGTCGTTTTGATCATATGGGTAGAAGCAAAATCATGCATTGTAAAAATGCATTATACATAGGTAGAAAGGTTTTCCAGAATTTTGAGTTCAACTTTGGGGATGTGTATTATACATGAGTGCGTATTATTCACGAGAAATTACGGTACTGTACATGATGGCAACGCGGAGTAAATGCTTTTTTGCAGAGCCGATCAATGGTGTCATTGATCAGATCGGCAAATTATGACATTAAAGCCGATCAGCATAAAATGCTAATTATCGGCCGATACCGATCAGGGCGATCAGATCGGTGTAAAGTCGATGCATTAGTAAGTGCTTTGAGGCAATGCAATGACATCATGACCTCATCAATGCTTTTCACATTCTGTATTTTGTAACCACTCAAACCAAACCTCTCAACACGTGCACAATAACATTCCATCATTGCACCCTAGCATGAATTTCTTTCTTCTTGTGACTTAGAGTGTGTTTAAGTCTAGATCACACTACGTATACCATTTCCCAAGCCATCAAATTGCTATTGAGTTGGTGCCACACAACTTGCTGTAATCATTATGATTTAGACACTACACAGTTGAGCCATGACAGGACGGGGGGGTCACATATTACAAGGTCAACCGCCTGGAGGAAGACGAGTCTGTCTGGTTTCTTGTCAATTTCTCCCTTATGTCATGACAGCAAATGTTGAGTGTCTCTGGGATTGTGCAAACCCTTTTGGCTGTTCACACATTAAATACTGAACAAATGCTATACTTATTCATCCATCCATCCATTTTCTATTCCGCTCATTATATCATGTTCTCATTAGGGTGGCGGGTGTGCTGGAGCCTGGTTGCCAGTCAATTGCAGGGCACGTGTAGACAAACAACCATTTACAGTCACGTTCACACCTATGGACAATTTAGAGTCTTCAGTGAGCCTAACATGCGTGTTTTGGGAACGTGAGAGGAAGCCGGAATACCTGGAGAAAACCAAGGAAAGCGCAACACTTAAACTCCACACAGGAACCCTCTTGTTCGAGATTCGAACACAGAACGTTTTGACTGTGAGGCACATGTGCTGACGAATCTATCACCATGTTGCCACGAGGATCGTTTGTGTATACTCTACAGTATGTTTGCATTAATGTATTAAGTAAGTAGACAAACTGAAATTAAGGGGGTCAGCAAAACCAGCCTTTACAAATATTGTAACAAGAAAAAAAAAAAAAAAAAAAAAATATATATATATATATATAAAGGAAATATTATAGTCTTACAAACATAGGAATTTCTCATTTCGCACTATATTCTATCTCCAAAACTTTGTTAGTAAACACAATGAGGCTTTATTCACACATTAAAAGTGATTAAACAGTGACTTTTTCCGTTATAACAGTGGCACCTACAGTATGCCTGTTAATGAGTGATTCTGAACATCTTTTAAAATAAAATCATTTTAATAATCCAGCCTGCAATTTTACAAATGAAATGCACCCAATTTATTCTACCTTTATCTCAAGTGGTGTTATGCAAAGCCCTTCATACTTTCAGTCGTTGCATTTTATTTAGCCTGCATTAAGCCGAGCGGCTCAATTAAGTACAGTATAAACCCTCGAATGTGCTCGCTGTGTGTGTTCATGTAGTGGATGGAAGGGGGGTGTCTGTATAACTCGTAGGAATGCTTTGGAATGACAGAGAGGAGTGAGGGGGATAATGAGAGGGGTAGGAGAGGGGGAAGGAAAGAGGAATAGCTGTCAGGCTGCAGACAAAAGCTTTGTTTGAAGTGTCACTTCAACGACACATTTTTGTCTGTGTGTGTGTTTGTGTGTGTTTTCTCTGGGTTGTGTGTTCATTCTACAGGCATTATCGACATCAGAGGAAATATCAGCAGGCATTCCTGGACCCACAGAGAAGAAGAGGACGCGCCAAAATGCCATCAACATGAAAATATACAGCTTGTACTTTTTCTCTGTTGTAAAAATGAGCGATAAAAAAAAAAAATCTCACAATCATTTCTCAGTGTGTGTATGTGTTACATCTCACAGAAGGCTTTATAATGAGACCGGGGCTTCAAAAACATTTTTACCTTTTGAATTTGTTTCCATGCCCATCACACTAACACATGTTTGACACTGATGGATGGATAAATAGACCAAGAGCGAGGGCACAGCAAGAATAGGGGACAATACTTCTTTGTGTTTTTCACCTTTGCGTCACATCATAGAGGAACATAACGTACAGTAATGTAGAATTCTCTTATCTGCATGCAGTTTTTCATCAGTGTTATTGGTTGCCTTTTGTTTTTGGCCAAGAAACATCTCTTTATTTCCTAATCTGTTGGATTTGAAAATCCTTCAAATCTTGAAAGAAACGCTTCTAAGCGAGACAATCCACGAGTGCTCGACTGAAATGTGGCACCTGATTGTGCCGTTTCCAAGATGTGTTTTCCCACTTAATTATTCGATTTGAATTTTTTTTTTTTATTAGCACCAAAACAAAAAAAATATTCAGCATTTGATATGAGTACAATTTGGAAAGTGGATCAGATTACATAATTATATGTAGTTTGTTTAATGTTTGAAAGCTATTCTTTCATTGATTATTGACATTACTCTTGTTACCTAATACTATATCCTGTAAGAAGTCGGTACGAATTTGTATTAAATTTACGTGTTGCTGTATGCTAGCGATTGTCAAACATCATCTCACAGTGAGTCTGACGATAGTTAAGATATTTGGCTAATGTTTTGTCGCAAAGGCATGCAATTGACAAGAAGATGGTCAATTATCCTGAACTCTGAGAGGCTCCCTGAAATAATCTGGATTGTAGTCAACTGTCCCATCTGCTTGCACAGAGTTTCTCTCGTCAGTCAGGTGTTAGACTGCGCTCACAGATGGTCTAAAATTGTACCGCCATACCCCCTGCCCCTGCATACATGGCTGAGGCGCCCTTGTGCAAGGCACCGTAACTGCTCCTCATGCAATATAATTGCTGTACATTCCAACAGTGTGTCACTAACTGATGTGTGCTTGCTGTCTTTACTGCAATGATGGGTCATTTGTAGAAGTCACATTTCCTGCCATGTAAATAGATGTATATACAAAATGTTCATTAATAGGCAGCACAGTGAGGATGTGATTATCACAGCTGCCTTACAATTTTGAGGTTGGAAGTTCGAATCCGGGCTTTAGCCTTCATGTGTGGAGTTTTCATGCTCTCCCTGTGGTTGCGTGGGTTTTCTCTCGGTTCTTCCTCAGAAATTCCAAAAACATGGATGGTCGGTTCATTGAAGACTCTAAATTGTCCTTCGGTGTGAATGTGAGTGTGAATGGTTGTTTGTCTCTGTGCCCTGCAACTATTGCGAGCGACCAGTCCAGGGTGTAACCAGCCTCTTACCCAAAGTCAGCTGGGATAGGCGGCAGCACACCTGTCACCATGGGCGATTCTAGGAATAGGGGTTCAGCCAGGTAAGGTATATTATAGTTTTGTACATACATTTAAGCGGAAGTTCATTACCACATTGACGAAAGAGAAGCAGCACTGTATTCTTGTTTTTCTCAAATTTTGTCTGTCACATTTTGTCAGATTTCAGGGGTGCTGGGATTCAATTTATGGGTGCTTGAGCCCCCCGCCAAAATGGGATAGAAACACCCATGTCATAATGGGAAAAATAAATATAGATAGAGGGAATACACTTTAATCTTAATATACAGTATGTCTCAAGGCACTCAAAGTATGTAAAAATGATGGCCACAGTTTGATGCTGAAAGGGATGATTTATATTTCCATTATTTATATATTATATATTTTCCATTATTTCGTTCACCATTCTGTAAACATATTGAATGTGATTAACAAAAAAAATCACTCATACGTTTAAGAATATTTTTCAGACCAACACTAAAACCCTTGGTCACTGTGTGTGTGTGTGCATGTGCGTTTGTGTACATCCGTGCGTGTGTCCATGTATATGATGTTAAATGAGTGTGCTGCTCATAAATGGTTTGTCTGCTTTATTGTGAGTACTCAGACATAATGGCTTTTAGGGACCACTGGAATAAAAGGAATGGAAAGAGCGATAAGGAGGAGAGATCAGAAGGGCGAGATTCTCGAGTGTGTGTGACACAATGAAAACAGGCCACTCAGACGCATTTCCGAGAGCAAACACTTTTGAGCAGAATCATTGTCAGAGCAAACACGGACTCCTGGGTCTCTAAAGAACATCACGCCACATCCCCGAATTCATTGTCAATGTATGAAAAGTTTGCACTTCCTTTTATAGAAAGACAAAATATCATAATAGAGTAGCCTCTTAAAATGTGCCAACAGCAGTATAATCCAGATTGACATTTATCTTGTTTACATTTATATTCTGCTGAAGTACAAAATAATGTTCTTGAAAACATTTCTTAATGAAGATCCACAATAGCACACAAATGAAGATGACTGCCCTCTCATTCCTAAATATAAAAAGAGGATTGTGAAGGATGTGGGAAGATTCTACAGCTTAGGTGTGAAAATTCTTAGTGGTTTTTTTTAATTATTCATGTACTGTACGTCCGAGTATTGAACGTGTAAGATGCAGCTGTGCAGTGGCCAGAACAAATGAAGACATTGGCTCATAATCAGTGAATTAAGTTGTATAAGTGATACATCTGGATATAAGATGCCCATCCACATTTCAAATACTTATTCAGTTGTCCATGGGCTATGGTTATATCTTGAAATTCAATTTGATTAAATACTGTATATAAATGTGAGAAACTAACTACATGAAAAGTGTCTATCTAATGAACAGCCCCGTTGAAATAAAATATATGTAAATATAAGTCACTTTCACATTGCCTTAATGACAAATTGGTGCATCAGAGGTGTATCGATAGAGTCTGCATTTATTTGTCTGTCTCTTCAGGCAGAACTCATCGAAGCGGATATTGCCATGTCCGAAGTGCACACACTGCCATTGCGGCTTTTCACATTCAGATAATTAGTTCTGTGCCAACGTTAGCGTGACAGGGATATATTGCTAGCTACGAGAGGTAGGACTCGTATTAATATGGAATTAATTAGAGGCTTTGTAATTAATTAATCTCGATTAACCACATTTTAATTGTATAACAATATTTGTCCTAAAAAGCAAAATGGTTTAACTTAAAGGACAGGAATATTGTTAACTCTGGAAAAATGCATTTTAATTGCATTTCAATAGAAAATGTAGAAAACTAATCGAAAATATTCCTTGTAAAAATTAAACAGAACCTAAAGTTAAAGTGCCATTTTAGGACATTTTTTCTAGAACAGTATTGCCTTTAAATGGTTTATGCAATGAAGTGGAAAAGTTGGATCACATGTTGGAGGGTTGAAGTGCTTTGGTGTTATGAAAATGTTCCTCCCATCAATCTTTGCAAGGCTGTTTCATCCAATTCCTCCATTTTGGTAGCCGAGTTCTGACGTGTGCGTCAGTGTAATCAGTGTACCAGGAAATTGTGCACTAACAAAGGTTCTGCATTGCTTGGAACACAAAACAGGATTAACAATTTTAAATTTTACTAATTAAATTAATGTGTTAATTAACTAATTAATTTGTTTGGAATTTATTAATCGCGCTTAATGCATTAATGTCCCATCCCTACTATTTACACAAAGGACTCCGGGCTGTTAGCTCCAGGTGTTAAACTTCACACTCTCCTTGCCTCTGATAAATTGGCGTTTCGAGACCCACCTAGGGTCCCAGGCATAAAGGAAAATGGAGCCCCCCACAAAAAAAAAAAAAAAAAAAACTAGAATGATGGAAAAGCAAAAATATATTTTGTTAAATGAATGCTATACACAAAGGCTACTTAAAATATACTGTACAAGCCTGATAGTAGGAGGTCCCTTTGGGGAGATTCCCGAATCCCGACGTGTCATTGCAGTGTTTACGGGGGTTTCCAGTTGTGTCGTTGATATGGACCAATATCATCAAACATTTCTCTGGGTCCCCTACTAGCGACCAGCCAGCTGCAGCTAGTAAGGGACCACTATGCTGGGTTTAGTGTAATGCTCTAGGCCATCGTTGGCGTACCGATACACTGACTGGAAGGCTCACCTCTCCGGCCAGACCAGTCACCCACATGCCTTACCGGTGCTTATTAAAGTAACGAGTTAAGTGATTTAAAAAATCTAGAGCACGGGTCCTCAACCATATTTTATTCAGTTGGTTGATTTATTTAGGCGTGGTACACGCTGAACTGGTCGCCAGCCAATCGCAGGGCACATATAAACAAACAACCATTCGTGCACACATTCACACCTAAGGGCAATTTAGAGTCTTCAATCAACCTACCATGCATGTTTTTGGGATGTGGGAAACCGGAGTGCCCGGAGAAGACCCACGCAGGCACGGGAAGAACATGCAAACTCCACATAGGCGGGGCCGGGATTTGAACACCAGTCCTCAGAACCGTGAGGCAGATGTGCTAACCAGTCGTCCACAGTGGCGCTACAATCAACATATCAGAAAAAAAATATTTTAAGTTTTAAATAAGGTTGTTATACATTTTATATTGTAATTTTAAAAACAATAGTGACCGTAGTTACCTTCATCTATAACTACTTCTGCGCTCATCTCCGAGCATGTCCACTGTAGAGAGAATGAATGTTACTTCTTCGTCCATTGCAGTTAAATTAAGCGGAGGCCAACCTCCAGTCCCTTGTGTGGCGCAAGTTGTGTTTGCCTGTGGTACAGACATTTTATTTTTCACGGCAATCTGTAAGTCTCTCCGTTAGTACTCCAGCTCAGTGGTGGTACGTGTACATCTGCCCAAAGCAGCGACATCCTTGGCAATTTTGGCCCAGTTAGTGGCCTTTTAGCGACGGTCAGACTTCAGTGCTCCCTGACCAAACAAATGTGCCTTTTGAGACACTGCACCAGCGCCTCCACATCTTCATTCTTGAAATTCGGCATCCGTTTAGACATCATTACATTCATATTCCTTTGATAAATGAAAGTTCTTTTATACTTGAATTGGACTATACTGTATCTGGATCTGGACCAATAGCAAAGCATTGACAAGTTCTTGATCAGTTTAATTCAATCAATTGTGTGTGTGGGCAGATGATCTGATTAAATTACTTTAATTGGATTTATTTCATACAGAATATAAAAAACTTGCTCTCCTTCAAAGTGTAAGGCATTTTTCAATTTAAAGTGTGCTTTATCTTTCTGAGGAAAACTCCATGTTTCATGATTTCCAGACAGCCTCCACTCTCAATGAAGCACGGCCCATTGATAAGGCCACCTGGAAGTGCTGGAGCAGTGTGTCAAAAGGCATGCAGTTGTGTTTGGTCAGGGAGCGCTGCAGGCTTACTTTTGCCAAAAGGTTAATATCTGGGAGAAAATTACCCAGTGCATCATTGCCATGGGGAGGTGTACACGTACTACCATTGAGCTGAAGCACAAAGGGAGAGACTTACAGAACGCCATAAAAAAAATAAAAAATATCCACGTACCACAGGCACAAGTTGTGCCGCACAAGGGACAGGAGGTAGCCCACCAGTGCTTCCACTTAATTTATCTGCACTGGAGGAAGAAGTGGCAACCACGCTCCACTGTGAACATGCTCCAAGAGTAATGTGGAGTAGATACAGATGAAGGTAAGTAACTACCTTGACTACAGGTTTTCAAATTAGAGTATATATGATGTATTACGGCGGCACGGTGCCCGACTGGTTAGAGCGTCTGCCTCACAGTCCTGAGGACTGGGGTCCAATCCCTGGCCCCGCCTGTGTGGAGTTTGCATGTTCTCCCCGTGCCTGCGTGGGTTTTCTCTGGGCACTCCGGTTTCCTCCCACATCCCAAAAACATGCATGGTAGGTTAATTGACAACTCTAAATTACCCGTAGGTGTGCATGTGAGTGTGAATGGTTGTTTGTTTATACGTGCCCTGCGATTGGCTGGCAACCAGTTCAGGGTGTACCCCGCCTCCTGCCCGATGATAGCTGGGACAGGCTCCAGCACGTCCGCGACCCTAGTGAGGAGAAGCGGCTCAGAAAATGGATGGATGGATGGATGATGTATTACAACCTTAATAAAAACTTAATGAAACAACCTTTTTCCTTTAAGACATTTTACATATCAAACAGTGGCAGGACTTACATTTGATAGCTTTCTGGAAGTCTCTTTTGCAATAGTATTAGTATATGTGGCATAAATTTTAACTGCATCCAAAATTCAAGTGTAATATGATATTTAACCTTCCCAGGGCATTTGACTTCATATGGCCTCAGGAGCAAGTAAGAGGAAAAGCTCTTAAAATGATGGGAGAATACGCGTAAGGACAAATTTGACAGGGAACGCCCACATATACAGGTTGCTCCACCCTGAGCGCTTATCTGGAATGAAGGTGCATAAATGACAGAAGTACAATAAGTCAATGGGACAATCTGCGCAGCCCGGAAAGCATGCAGCTTTGTGCCTTTACCTTCTTCTTCGCATGGGAAAATACAGGCCTAATTAAATGCATTAGTTAGAGAAAGAAAGGCTCAGGAGAAAGAACGATGCAATGGATGATGAATGATTTTTTTCATCCCAACTCTGTGTTCTAAACAGAGATAAAAGTTGAACGCACATATTAGCAGATTAGATTAAAAGTAAAGAAATAGAAGAAGCAGAAGAAAGAAGCAAAGTTCACAACCTGGATTCGGCCAAGTCCAAGTCAATGCATTACATGGCCATCAGGACATCTATATAAACTACCTCGCTTTACCACTGCTTTATCTGTATTTACATCGCAACTTCAATAAGTAATAAAATTAAAGTCTCAGGATAAGTCCGTTGGCCACAGTAAGTACACACATTATTTAAGAGAAGGCTGACGGCAGCAAGAAAACAGATCGCTCATGAAAAGATGAGACTTTGGTTTACTGTTCAACAAAGCAGCGCCTGCAGAGACGGCACGGACAAGGTGGGCTAACGTTAGCGTTAATGTCTTTATTATTAGTATACCATTTAATTGTTTAATGATGCAAAATGAATACATTAAATAATTACCTCAGAATATAACAACATGCCCCCGAAGATTTTAATCGCTCGTGTATATCCGTCTTGTGAAGTACCTACATCCAGTGTTTCTAATTAAAACCACCAAAGTGTCAGTGTAATAAATTATTCCTAAAGAATCAACAATATGAATAGTACTTTATGCCAAAACAATTCAACCACCAGCAATAAGTTCATGCTGAGGTTAGGTGAACATGAATAAACAAAACAGAAGTACTATACATCTGAGAAGCAGTCTAAGTGGTTCAGCTGGGGTCACAGGCATGGAGACAAGGATTCAGCTGGGAGACATTTCTCCAACTCTGACTCATTCCCCCATGACCACCTTTTTTATACTGTTAAAGGCTTTATGAAGATTAAGCATAAATGTACTATGAGTTAAAGTATGTGCCCTAAAATTGTAGTAAAGTGCAGTGCCACCATTTGTCCTAGTGGGCTCACATTTCTCAGGAAAAATACAATACTTAGCACATTTCTATTTTGCCACATTCAAAACTACCATGAAATACAGCAAAACGTAATGATACAGTGTAGCACCCTTAAAGTGCTGCTACTGTGAATTAGATGAAAATTTGGATACAAAATATATCCTTTAAAGTCACACAAATCTTGACCACCTTCAAGTTCGGAATACATCTTTATGCGTTTTGGACTTCTTTTTTTTTTTTAGCTTTTCAGTGACAATTTATGCTTTATGAATGCTGACTGTTTTATAGTTTAGCGTTAATATTATTTTTTTATTTCTATGGATTAGTTAAAATGTGCCTGCACATTTAATAAGGCATGGTTTTAATGGCAATACTTTCATCCTGGGACAAATGATTTCCTATGGAAGATTTTTTTTTTCAAAACATGATTGCACCATCAACACTGTGTATAGTGGGGATGGGGCGCAGCTGACCTCGACTCGGGACGTTGTGAGTCGGTGGGCAGAGTACTTCGAAGACCTCCTCAATTCCACCGACACGCCTTTCCATGAGGAAGCAGAGTCTGGGTTCTCTAAGGCGGGCTCTCCTGTCTCTGGGGCTGAGGTCATCGAGGTGGTTAAAAAGCTCCTCGGTGGTAAGGCCCCAGGGCTAGATGAGATTCGCCCTGAGTTTCTAAAGGCTCTGGATGTGGTGGGGCTGTCCTGGTTGACACACCTCTGCAACATCGCATGCACATCAGGGACAGTGCCTCTTGATTGGCAGACTGTGGTGGTGGTCGCCCTTCTTAAAAAGGGGGACTGGAGGATGTATTCCAACTACAGGGGGATCACACTCCTCAGCCTCCCTGCTAAGGTCTATTCTGTATGACCAGTGTCAGAGTTTGGTCCGCATTGCTGGCAGTAAGTTGGACTCGTTTCCACTGAGGGTTGGACTCCGCCAAGGCTGCCCTTTGTCACCGATTCTCTTCATAACTTTGACGGACAGAATTTTGAGGCATGGCCAAGCTGTAGAGGGGGTCCGGTTTGTTGGCCTCAGTATTGCATCTTTGCTTTTTGCAGATGATGTGGTTCTGTTGACTTCGTCAAGCCGTGATCTCCAACTCTCACTGGAGCGGTTCACAGCCGAGTGTGAAGCGGCTGGGATGAGAAAACCTCCAAATTGGAGATCATGGTCCTCAGTTGGACAAGGGTGGAGTGTCCTCTCTGGGTTGGGGATGAGATCCTGGCCCAAGTGGAGGAGTTCAAGTATCTTGGGTTCTTGTTCACAAGTGAGGGAAGAATGGAACGGGAGATCGACAGGCGGATCGGTGCAGCGTCTGCAGTGATGCGGACTTTGTATCGGTCCGTTGTGGTGAAGAAGGAGCTAAGCCGAAAGGCAAAGCTCTCTATTTACCGGTCGATCTACGTTCCTACCCTCGCCTATGGTCACGAGCTGTGGGTCGTGACTGAAAGAACAAGATTCCGGATACAAGCGGCAGAAATGACTTTTCTCCGCAGGGTGTCCAGGCTCTCCCTTAGAGAAGCTTGGTCATCCGGGAGGGGCTCAGAGTAGAGCCGCTGCTCCTCCGCATTGAGAGGAGCCAGGTGAGGTGGCTCGGGCATCTGTTTAGGATGCCTCCTGGACGCCTCCCCGGTGAGGTGTTCTGGGCACGTCCCACCGGGAGGAGACCCCGGGGACGACCCAGGACACGCTGGAGAGACTGCATCCTTCGGCTGGCCTGGGAACGTCTCGGGATCCCCTTGGAAGAGCTGGAGGAAGTGGCTGGGGAGAGGGAAGTCTGGGCTTCCCTGCTAAAGCTCCTGCCCCCACGACGGCACATTCATTCCTGCGGACAATTTAGAGTCTTCAAGTAACCTACCATGCATGTTTTTGGGATGTGGGAGGAAACCGTAGTACCCGGAGAAAACCCAGAATAGGGTTACAGGCATGCTGGCAGGCGGAGCCAGGATTTGAAAACCCCGATCCTCAGAACTGTGAGGCAGACGTGCTAACCAATCGTCCACCATGCCGCCATATATATATATATATATATATATATATATATACACACAATTGTTGCTGTTCTTATGCCTGCAAGGGGCACATACAGTTTACAGTATAAGGACTTTTTATCTTAGTACGAACACATTTTGCATGCATTGCGAAAGATTGAGCTTCTGCACTGAACCCATCACAGTAGTGAACACAGCAAGCAAATCCCATTAGTGACACGCTGGATCAGTGGGCAACTCTCAGTACTGGGAAATCAAACTTGGGCCCCCCACGGTCACATGCTATATTCTTGGGCATTTGTTGACAGCTGCCCCAAAATGATAAATGTTCCACACATTACAAAATACCGGTTGTCTTCAGCAAAGACTGACTGTCAATGACATTTTTGCACCATACAACATTTTGGAACTACAGTGGCGTATTATGATTTATTTTTATGCCTTTGATGAAACTTCCACATCTTCAAGCCCAGTGACACTATAATTGCACCAAAAAAAGTAATCATGTGGCTCATTGGGAAAGAATTTGTGTCAGAAACACAGTAAGCTGAACGATTACATTACTTTTCTTCTGCTGCCAACAGAATAAATAATGGCAAATTATAAAGGATGGTGTGCACAAAATACTGATTGCTCACTGTTGAATAGTTATTATACTCTGATTTGCCAAATCAGTGATGGAGGCCTTTTTTCATCTCCTGTCTTTTTACCTGATTATAATGAGGGTTAAGAATTTCACGCACACTCGAAAAGAAACCCTACAGCCCCCTTCTCTTACAGACGCACTCCCACCATCACATTTAATATGCTGACTATTAGCTGATGAGAAAGAATTAGTGCATGGTAAATTGATTAATTAGGTAATGAATGAACACACTTAACTACATCCTGTCTGCTGTAAAATGAAAGCTGGTGAAGGAGGGACACGGCGAACTGATCAGATAACGGGTTAGAGAGGGAAGGACAAAAGATGGAGGGTGTGAAAGAGGAGGAGGAGGGGGGAGTCAGACGATGAAGGCGTGATGTTAATGTTTGCAAGTCGTGGACTGGGAGACGCACGCGCACACACACACACACACAATCACACACAGTTGATAAGAAAAACAATGTTAGACAGGCAGTTTATCATAAGGGGCAGGATGAGACAGAGAAAGATTAGACACCAACCCCGCATGTGTGCCTGTGCTGTGTTTGGGTGAGTGTGTGTGCACTATTCCCAAGAGAACGTCAGTTAAAGATGAGACATATTTGGTTTCATTTTGCCTGTTGATGTCTGTACTGTGTGTAAACAAAAAGCATGTGTGGTGCCTTTCACACTCTCCATAGCAAACTATGCATACTTATACAGTACATAATTTTTTTGCCTTGTGATTGTGACTATTTTAAAAGGTGGCTAATATGTCAGACGTGTCATCTCAAACATAAATTCCCTAATATAATCATGCCCATTATCACACTTTTAATCTTTGTCGTAGACATTAGCGTTGGTGTCATGTTTGTCAGAGCCGCTAGCATCCTAGGACGCCGTCACTGTTGTTATAATGTGCCAGCTGTTCATTCGCACAGTTCCTGTGCTTCCTCTGTTATTCACAGAGAAGGCGTTACGAGATTCGGAATATGTAATTGAACTGACAGTCATGGAATCGTCACTCTATAATCTTGCTCATTTACATGTGTGTACATGGCCATGTGCAGTACATACGTTAATGAATGTCAATGATGCGACGCTAATCACGTGGAGCAGTTACAGAAATAAAACTATGTAATTGGAATGAGGCCCGGTCACTAATATAATAGACAAAATCATTTAATCTCCCATCCACATGATTTTATGAACAGACATTATTAAATGAACTACCGTATTTTCACGACCACAAGGCGCACTTCAAAGTCTTAAATTTTCTCCAAAATGGACGGGGCGCCTTATAATGCGGCGTGCCTTATGTGTGCAACGAGTTCCAAAATCTATAAATGTTGTGTGATGAGCGCTCTGCTTGACTGACTGGGAGCATTTCCTGCCGACACGCTGCTTATATAGAGGAAAAGCAGACGTGGCTGAGGACAGTATGCGGACGTTAAAGGGGGAAGGGTGCGTGTGTCAGAGGACCCTAAAGGCACACCCCCAGTAGGTATATAGCACCGGGGTGTGCATTGTGCAAAACAACATCAGTTTGGTTAAGGACCCCCGAAAATGGCACCTACGAAGAGACACGCTTACGAAGCACAGTTTAAACTGCAAGCTATCAGTTACGCGGAGGAACATGGGAATCGAGCAGCCGCGAGAGAATTCAAGATCAACGAATCCATGGTTCGCAAGTGGAGGAAGCAGGAAAACAAGCTTCGCCAAGTCAAGAAGACGAAGATGAGTTTCCGCGGAAACAAGGCGAGGTGGATTGCAATGGATTAATGAGCAAAGAACAGCCGCGTCTCTACAGTCACCATTCGATTGACGGCAATAACTCGGAGCTTGCCATCATTCCGGGAGGCTTGACGAAGGAACTTCAACCGCTGGACATCGGTCTAAACAGGGCGTTCAAAGTGAAGTTTCGAGCGGCGTGGGAGCGATGGATGACAGATGGCGAACACAGCTTTACTAAGACTAGGAGGCAGCGCCGGGCGAGTTACACCACAATTTTTGAATGGATTGTGGATGCTTGGACTAACGCGTCTGCTTGCACTGTTGTTCGAGCTTTCGTAAAAGCCAGCATCATTTCTGAGGAGCCGCACGGCAACGAGACTGACTCCGACAATGACGAGAGGGAACCTGGCGTGTTTGATGGAGAACTTGCCCAGCTGTTAATTTCGGATATAGAAAATGAGGGCTTTGATGGATTTGTGGATGAGGATTGATCAAAAAATAACGTGAGTACATTGTTACATGCTTCAATAAAGTACAACCGAACTCAGTTTTGCTCCCGCTGCCTTTTAAAAAAAATTGTTTTAGCCTGCATGCATGCTACCGTATGTTTTAACCTAGCGTATGTTTTACCATGCCTGCGCCCAATAATACAGTGCGGCTTATGTATGTGTTAAATACAGAAATCAACCCTGTAACTGAGACTGCGCCATTTAATACGGTACGCCTTATGGTCGTGAAAATACGGTAAACTGGATGGATGTCATTAAAATATTTTCACCCACATCGCCTTTCACGTTCCCTATTAGTGGGCTAACAATCCAACGCTTGGCGAATTGTGCTTCACAATGATAGCAAGACATCAAAGGACGCAATATCGCTATTAATGTTTAGCCGTCCCAAGCTTCTAGACACTGGTAGACGCCATGATATGGACCAATGAGAGCTAAGCTGTTACCCGTATTAAATTGCGGGAAGATGAGCGATTCAATTAAATTATTACATGTTGCGTAAAATACCAACCAGAATAACTTGAAAAAGGACAATCTGGGCATTAACCCAAATTATTTTGCAAACACAAACACGCCCACTATTTCTTGGTATGGTTTGTAGCCATTTCATGGCATCTTGCTGTGCCTTAATTACCTGTTGCACTAAGCAACCCACTTAAAATACAGTTACTGCTCTCCTTAGCTTGCATAAATAAACTATCAAGCAGTCCGAAAATGACCTTGTTTACTCTGTTGCAAAATTACACTCATCCTGCTTTTCCTTCAAACTGTCTCTCGCTTTCTCCCTGACTGCTACTGCCTGGCAGCACGAACAAGCTGTGCTGGGCACAACCGGATAAACGCGTGTACACACACACACACACAGACACACACACGCATACACACACTTCTCTGTCTATCTTGCGCTTACACAAACTGGCAGGCTGGTATATATGTGTGTGACTGTGTGCATGTTGTATGTCTGAAAAAGATAATACAATTTTTGGGACTCCGGCATTACCTCTTCTTCTATGTTGCCATAGTAACAGGCACTGGACCAGAGAGTAAGAGCAAGAAAGATGGATAGAGAGTCCCCTAAGGACACACACACACGCACATGCGCGCACATACACACATACGCTCACGCACACGCGAGCACACACACACACACGCACGCACACACATGCGTTTAGACAGAAAACACGCTTATACCACCATCATCACTTTTTCCTCTCTCGATCTCATACAAAGGCTTTTTCAGCCAATTATCCACGGGTGGCACATGAAGGGTTAATAACCGTGCTATCTGTAGCAAAGAGAATTTACCTCAAGCCATTGGTCTGGCTGTAACCGTTGCGCACCATTCTGTTGCGTTACATGTACGCCGACTATGTGAAATGGTATTCTGTTATTGTACCCATTGTGGCAAAATGCTTTAGTCACATCTCAGCACACACACACATGCACACAGACACACAAATACACGCACTCACACATTACATGCCAGCAACGTGACATATTGTGACTAACCACATAGTAAGTGAAAACTGACTGGTGGTTCTTAGTGTCACAGCAAGGTTTCTGCGGCACAAAATGTCTTGACACATTTGACACGTTTGACTTTGAAATATGGCAATCAAATTGCTTTGGTTATGACATAATAGTTAAATCAATTAAGGCCCTTAGCATCTTTTATTTGGGGAACAAATTATTTAGAAGGCTTTGGCTAATTGAGGGCATTAGGACACTTAGCACGCACGAGTGTGTGCGTGCGTGCGTATGTGTGTAGTCCACGTTTGCACTTTCAAGTGAAAGACCACCAATTGAGAATTGCGGGTACAAACTTACATTACAGCTACATCAAGAGCCACCAGCGAACATGTCACGTTATTTCGCCAATATATGGTGGAAGCATCATCCAAATCTGCTCCTAATTTGGTTCCTATTCTGCTTTTTTCTTTTTTTCTTTTTTTTTTTTACTGCTAATTTATTGCCTACATGATAAAGCAATATATCTTAATGTGCATTCATAATGATAGGGTGAAAAAAGTGTGTACATTTGTGTCAGTGTGGTTTGTGATAATTCACAACTTTGTCTCTATTGTACTGTATGTTTTTGCGGAACATTGGGTTAACCTGTGGGACGGTGATCGACTGGTTAGAGTGTTTACCTCACGGTTCTGAGGACCTGGGTTCAATCCCCAGCTCCCACCAATTACAACAACCACATTCAACATTATAATATAATACCATTGTTAGTTTTGACATTAGGTTTTATTTTTTTCTATGTCAGTCCATCAAAACATGTCTTTATGTAAAACCGGTAAGTGGCGCAAAAAAGGTTTTGGACCGCTTACGTACCTGTATGGCATAGAACTCGCTGTTATTGTAGGCAAGGATCCAGACTGTATCCAGCCTTATGAACAGATGTCCTATTATTTTGACAGCTCTTATTAGTGTACAAACTTCGACTGTTAGTTGTTCACTGATATACATGGCTGTCTGGTTTTCTCTTCTTATTTATTTATTTATTATTTATTTATTTATTTTTCAGCAGTCAATGAATAAGTTAACAACTTACAGGACTGCAGTGGAACAGTTAAACCAACAGTGAAAAGAAGCCCCAAAGCTGCAGTTGTTGATTCATTGATATTGATGGTGACAAATCCCTTGGAGCAGTGGTCCCCAACCACTGGTCCGCGACCAGTACCGGGCCTTGAGGCATTTGTTACCGGGCCGCAGAGAAAGAATGACCAATTTATATAATTTCTGTTGTATTGCAATTCACGTGTCAATATATTTTATGTTGAAAATTGACCGGATCTTTTCCGCCGCAACATCCTGCGCGTCTCAATTGACACTTCAAGACTGCACAGAATGCTTCCGTTTCCGCTCCCAGCCGGCCAGCGATAGCCACCAGTTTCTCAAGCCGCCTGGGAACTGCATTAAGTGATTTGACAAGGAACTCTTGTGGGATGGAAGACATAACTTCTCGTATTCGCCCTTCAAGTTCTTCCAACAGCCGTTGGTTTGGTAGAATAGACTTGCTCCTTTAATCATGGAACATACACAAACAAATTGAGAAAAATATTACAACAAATAAATAAATTAAAAGTAAAGTATTTTAAAATAGGGAGTTACTTTTCAATCACCCTGTACTTTTACGGAGTTCAAAGTCTACTCTCATTGAGCAGCTACGGAACTGCCGTCTGGTTTGGCTGCCTACAACAACTCCGACACCCATAGTGGGGGCGCCACGAACGAAGCGAGGAAGCAGAAGCGAGGCAAACGTGTGTGTGTGTGTGTGTGTATATATATATATATATATATATATATACATACATACATACATACATACATACATACATACATACACACACACATACACGCACGCCACCACATGTGTGGCTCTTGCAAATTTGTTGCAAAATTTGCCTGTTATTGGTTCATGTCATACTGTCAAAAAGTTGCCTGGAATAAAAATAGCCTGCAGTGAACAAACAAAATGGTGAACTGGAATAAATACAAATAAGTGCAACTACGGAGGCCAGTTAAGTCACCATTAAAATATGTTCAATTAAAGTGTCTTTAAAGATACCAGTTAAAAACGTTTCGCTCACTTTAAGTAGTTGGAAAGATTTGGTCATATGTTTGTGTATTTTTGTGGAGTACTGTACACATTCATATTAATAATCAGTAAGGTTCTTTTGGCTGGAGACAGCAGTATCTTAGCAGGTGGTTAACCTTTCCTAAAAGAGCACGCATGACTGCACTGCAAAAGCTGCTAGGCTTTTTCAAAGTAGCAGAACTGTCAACAGCCATCACAAATCTTTGTATGCACTTTCATCACCACTTGCAGGTGCATGAATATCACCAGTCATTAATCTGATGCCTGACAAGAGCGATGTGGCCCGGTGGCATCGACATCTGCACTGATGACCTTCTTAGAGAGGCTGCGACACAAAGCTGGTGCCTTTAAGCTCGCAAAGGCGTGCCTTAGCGGTGTACCACTGTGTTTTTTTTCTCCAAAGCCACATTTGTGAAATTGTTGTCAGGTTATGCAGCACAAACAGCAGTAAATGAATCTTAAGCATCAAAATATCCAGGGGATTGCCTCTACCCTAACAGCAGGTCAGTTGCAATGAACACTCTAAACAGTAGATCACGATGAGATCTAGCTCCCCCAAAAGTCCTTTGGGCTCTCTTATATCAGCAGGGCTGTTTACCATGCATACAGATGACTGTAGAAGTACAGATATGTTCTCTCTCCAACGCTCTGATGACATCGTAATCCTGGACCTATTATGAGGCTCCTGAGCTATGCCTGTGGTTTGCCTCCTGGAGGAAAAGCAATCACCTCTGTGTGAGAAGCATCCAAAAGAAAAGAAGTGGTTGCTGTCTAGACTTTGTGGACCTGCCAGAAAATGTGACAGGGGAGTTCATCTGTGGTTATGAAAGGTGAATGCATGGCCATTAGCACAAGTGTTGGCCTTGTTACTAAATTACACTAATGGAATTAATAATTACATTTCCTTTTTGTCATGGTGGATTATGAGCAACATTATAAAGTAGAAAAATCTAAAGTCAAACCCATTCTGTTCTCAATTGCTGGTCGACCTCACATTTTCAAACTATTTTTCCCATACATCAATTTTCTATAGCCTACCACTTATCCTGTTCAGGGTCGTGTGGAGCTGACGCCTATTCAAGCAGGCTTTAGGGGAAAAGGCTGACGACACCCTGGACTGGTCGCCAGTCAACCACAAGGCAACAGTTCTTCTCAAAGGAAAATAATGAAAAACAAACTAATTTCTTTAAAAGTCAAACAGTTGCCAAAATGAAACCCTTCATCCATTTTGTCAGGGATGAGCTGCAGCGTATCCGAGCTGACTTTGGGCAAGAGGCGGTGTTCATCCTGAACTGGTTACCAGTCAATCACAGATTTGAATGCTCTTAATTGTCACAGAAGTGTAAATTTTTAAAGTTAGTCGACCCAGTGTGAAATACGCAGATGCAGATTATGCCTCACTTTCTGATATACAATTCATTCTTCCTCCTTTCATTGCTACAGTGGTACATTGACTTCCCAGTGCACCAACTTATGCGTTTTTCAAGTTACAATTTGTGTTGCTAGCGAGCTTCAGATAAGCTGCTAATTGAGTGAATTAAGGAAAGCAACTGTTGCTGATGCACTTTCAGCCGTTTATTGAATGGTGCAAACTAGAGCCCGACTGATTCACTGTGCAGCAAAAAAAAGTTAATACATCGGTTACATATTGACCAATGTCCATATCGGTGATATGCCATAATCGGCCTGATTAATCAGCCCGCCAGGATAGAGATGCATGTAACACTTTCTGACATTACAATATATTTGTAATCACAGTTTTCCACACACACACAAAAACACTAAAAACATGCTTGTGGAATTAATTTAGATGCTAACTGAGCTTAAGTTTCCTAAGATTTGCTAGGGTCTCAGGTAAATGAATGGTTTGATCACTCGATTTCTTTTTTTTCTTTTTTCCCTGAACATTCCAAATTGAACAACTTCGGAGGTGTTCGACGTAGAGGTTACAATGGATTATTATGTTACTGTAAAATTCCAGCTTCTAATTCTTTATGATGGTATATTGACTTGCATGAGACATTACGGGATGCCTGCCTGCTAGTAAGTATTGGATGTTCTAAACTGTTATTGTTCAAGTGAGTTTATGACCAGCAACAGCCAGAAGGTAAACAACTTCAAATTGTTAAGTCCTTGTGGAGATTGCATCACTACAATAACCAGCTAGAAATAGATGCAAGTGCATAACACAAGTGTAAAAGACAGATTAGGCAACACAAAAGATGATGGGGAGATGAATAAAAGTATCAGCTAGGCTCAAAGTTTGTTGTTTGATTGTATTCTGTGATAACCAGCCTTATCGCCACATCTTTCTGTATCTCAAGTTGTACTCACTTTTTGTGTGGAGAATGTTTGGCTGCCAAAGGCTCAAGATTTAACCGAAGCAGTTTGGAACATTTTAATTTTGGGGGTAATTCCTTTTTGAAGTATCCATCCATCAATTTTCTGTACAGCTTATCCTCACCAGGGTCGCATGGACCGGTCGGCAGCCAATAGCAGGTCATTTTTGTAGTAATACTGGCTAATTGCACGGTGGACGACTGGTTAGAGCATCTGCCTGACAGTTCTGAGGACCGGGGTTCGATCCCCGGGCCCGCCTGTGTGGAGTACACATGTTCTCCCCGCGCCTGCGTGGGTTTTCTCCGGGCACTCCGGTTTCCTCCCACATCCCAAAAACATGCGTGGTAGGTTACTTGACAACTTTAAATTGCCCGTAGGTGTGAATGTGAATGGTTGTTTGTTTGTATGTGCCCTGCGATCGGTTCAGGGTGTACCCCGCCTCCTGCCCGATGATAGCTGGGATAGGCTCCAGCACGCCCGCGACCCTAGTGAGGAGAAGCGGCTCAGAAAATGGATGGATGGATACTGGCTAATTGCATTTGAGCAGATTTTAGTTCCAGACAGGCAGGCAAGGCTAAAGCTCATCTGCTATCAGCTGAGAAAAAAATTATTTTCAACTAAATGTAATATCTATTGAATCAATTTAAAAGAAATGTTCTCATTATTGTTTATTTAGCAAATCTTAAATGGGACATACTGTATTGACTTTTTATTATTTTTATAAACCAGCGGTGTCAAACTCATTTTTGTCACGGGCCACATCGTAGTTATGGTTTCACTCGGAGGGCTGTTACGGCTGTGAACCTATACAAATGTATGATCGCCTCATATCACATATACACACATTGATGGATAGCTAGTTTTTAAATCAAAAGCCAGGAAAAACGGTTCAACTACAGTATTATTCAAGTTGTTTTAAAAGGGGCGGGACGGTGGCCGACTGGTGAGAGCGTCAGCCTCACAGTTCTGAGGTGGGGGGTTCAATCCCCGTCCCCGCTTGTGTGGAGTTTGCATGTTCTCCCTGTGCCTGCATGGGTTTTCTCCGGGCACTCCGGTTTCCTCCCACAAAAACATGCATTAATTGGAGACTCTAAACTGCCCGTAGGCATGACTGTGAGTACAAATGGTTGTTTGTTTCTATGTCCCCTGTGATTGGCTGGCAACCAGTTCAGGGTGTACCCCGCCTCCTGCCCGATGACAGCTGGGATAGGCTTCAGCACGCCCGCGACCCTCGTGAGGAGAAGCGGCTCAGAAAATGGATGGATGTTTTAAAAGGGGAATTGGTAACAAAAAATGCTTGCAATACCTCAATATTTTAAAAAGTGAAGACAATTTTCAATTTTGGGATTTTAGCAAGAAACACAAAGTCACATGATTTACTCTCACGGGCCACATAAAATGATATGGCAGGCCCCCAGGCCACTAGTTTTACAACTGTGGTATAAACAGTTGCCTGGCCAGCCACCAAATGTGAAGTGAAACAACAAAGTAAATCTTTTATTACCTGCCTATTTATGAAAATGTGTTTGTGAGTGAGCCGTTAAGCACTTCCACCCCACTGTTCCGTAACAGTGGGGCTAATTAACATAATACCCCACCCCCCACCCCTGCCCCAGAGAGCTGAAATATATTTTGTTTGGACATGGCGCCCGAAAATATGAAGAAAAATGAGTTGGTGGAGCACGGAGTGAACTTTGCCAGTTTAAAGTATGCCAGACACAGATACTGTGTTTTGTTTAACACATCCAAACATGAAATTGATGGATCCCAGCAGATTACACGTAAGTATATGTTATTATTCTTTGATGCTATTTCTGTCTTTGCTGCATCTTAGAATTAGGGTTTGAGGAGAGGGCAGCCTGTGTTTTCTAGGGCAGTTTTCCCAACATGGCAGAGCATCAAGGCCCTGCATAAACCCCAGCTCTTTACACTTGGGAAAGAAAATTTTTCTTCAGCTGATTCACGCAGACGTCTTGCTCTGGCAGTGAGAAAACGTCAGATGCGACCTGGAATAGGTTTTCAGCTGTCATTCCCCTCGCTGTCTCCTGGTGATGTGGCGTTTTCACTGACACACTCGCCTCCACAGTGAAATAACACTGCGAGTGTTTAGTTGGACTGAGGCAGCTGGTCAATACACCAGGCACACATTGGCCTCCCATTACTGATGGCAGTGAGGAGTTTCGCATTTACTAAAGATGAGAAACCGCCAACCTTGCTCTAAGGATTAAAATCTCATTGTTTACCAATTTAAATATATGCCAAAAAAGATTGTTTTTCATACTTAGCTTTCTGAGTGAACGAAATACACAAGGTCATAATATGTAAAAAAGAAGAGGTTGGATTTGTTGCTGACTATCATACTTGTTGGATTACCTTGCAAATATGAATGAGTAGAAAAATATTAATATTTTATTGCTTTGACACGGCGGAACGGTGGACGACTGGTTAGAGCGTCAGCCTCACAGTTCTGAGGACCCGGGTTCAATACCCGGCCCCGCCTGTGTGGAGTTTGCATGTTCTCCCCGTCCCTGCGTGGGTTTTCTCCGGGGCAATCCGGTTTCTTCCCACATCCCAAAAACGTGCAGGGTAGGTTGATTGGAGACTCTAAATTGCCCTTAGGTGTGACTGTGAGTGCGAATGGTTGTTTGTTTGTCTGTGCCCTGCGATTGGCTGGCAACCAGTTCAGGGTGTACCCCGCCTCCTGCCCGTTGACAGCTGGGATAGGCTCCAGCACGCCTGCGACCCTAGTGAGGAGAAGCGGCTCAGAAAATGGATGGATGGATGGATGCTTTGACACTAAATCTCCAGCCCAGCACCAACAACACTGCAAACTGCATTTCTGGACATGATCATTTTCTTAGACTCTAATTAGGCATCAATAGGCAATGAATGTGACATGCAGGTGAATAGGTGAGCAAGGCTATTTAGCTGCAGAATTTAAGGCAAGCTTCTGAATAAAAGACTTTTCTTTACAATACCGAGGACATAAGCTTGAAAAAAACAAACAAACAAAAAACAGCATGGTTCTCATTAAGATAAGTGAGGGAATTATATTAACACCAGTAGGCCAGAAGGGTTCTGTTGAATGATGAACATGCTTTTTGATCCTGAGAGCAAGTGGAGAATGTGAGACCAACTTTGAGGAGAAGAAAGAAGCATAAAAAACGAAATGGAAAGACAATGAAACTGTGTTTAGTTAAACACATGGGAGGTGTAAGTTGGGCTTTGTGTTTATCTTTAATGTTATTTACAGTAACATTAACGAGGTGAGCTGTTTTTCTTTCTGTCGTTTCTTTTGAGGTTCAAGCCTCTAAAGAGTCAAAGGCAATTGTTTGTGTTCACATTTATTATCCTTATTATTCACTCCCTGCTGTTTGGCAATTTGAACTGGTCGCCAGCCAATCACAGGGCACATAGAAACAAACAACCATTCGCACTCACATTCACACCTACGGGCAATTTAGAGTCTTCAATCAACCTACCACGCATGTTTTTGGGATGTGGGAGGAAACCGGAGTGCCCGGAGAAAACCCACACAGGCACGGGGAGAACATGGAAACTCCTCACAGGCGGGGCCGGGATTTTAACCCCGGTTCCCAGAAATGTGAGGCAGATGTGCTAACCAGTCGCCCACGGTGCCGGCTGCCGAAATATTTATCATCTCCAAAAAAGTAAACGTGCCCATATGAAATGTTCAGAATCTCTTCTTGCTATAGCTGCATATGGGTCATTTTCATATAATTAGATAAAAAATGGTGAAGACATGGCCCACTGAATTTACTTTTGAAAATCAATGAATTTTATTGATATGAGTTTTGTGTTTGAATTATTGGCAGTTGTTATCCATCATAAGGTCATAATTGTTTCTCAGGGGAAAAAAATCCAAAGTAATATTTTTCTAACTTAATGCCAAAATGTCTTTACCGTTAGGTGTCCAAAAAAACGTTTCATGATTTGCAACATGTTTTCTGAAGATGCTAATTACATTTTTGTATATATATAGTATTTTTCTCCTATTGCTAGCTAGGTTTTTATCGTTAATACTTTTGTATAAAGACGAGACCATAAATGGGTTTCATGAATTATTCACTTGTACCCGCAGAGTTTGAAGGGGAACACAGAAATTGTGCAACTCACACGATTTTTATTCAGCTGTTTGTCTTCACTTTACCGTTATAAAAGGTGGTGTATCTAAATGGGCCACCACTATTTGTTTTGTCAATAAGGTTTGCCTTTACTATGAATGTGAAATAAAATATGAACATTTAAAATCATCAAAAAACTTTTTGAAAATAGGACTTTAAGCATGGCTGTTTTAGCATGGGAGACATTTACCCATACAAAACCAAGGACGCATAAAAAGAAACCTGCTGAATTTCAATGTTTTTTGTCTTTTCTGTTATTGATAAAATTCTATGAAAATGACCCATATATAATTTGAAATATATATATATATATATATATATATATATATATATATATATATATATATGAGTGTGTGTGTGTGTGTGTGTCTATATCAATTTATAAGGTGTTCACAATGGTAGTGTAGTTAGCTACAGATGAGAGAAACGATAGCAAAAACAGCTCTCAGGGAATCCAAACTAAGCTTAACTAGAGATCTGACACCAAGCAAGAGTCCTCTCAAAATGTATTTGTTGCTGGCATTGATTGGCACAAACACACAATATTGCCATTTCTTGTTAGGGGAATCAGTCGATTGGGCAGCAAACAGTTTGCTATTTCAGAAGACTGAGTGTGACAAACCACACAGCTTAATTATTTCAGGAGGCGATGCGAAACAAGTGTGAGGTAAAGACAAAAAACGGCTTTCTTTCAATGAGAACTGAGATCAATTAAAGGCAATATCAGGAAAGATCAAGATACAGTAGGTAAACAGGGGTAAGTGCACTGTGTGTCCGCCGGAGGACATAGCAATTGAATCTCTCCCTAATATTGTATGTACCTCGGATGTACTGTATGCTTGCTTCTATTGACTCTGTCTCATCTCTTGTATGTGCATATACAGTACATAGTTGAAATGAGAAGGAAGAATGTCCTCACACTGCCCAAAATGCATCAAGTCAAGACAGCTGATAAATGTCCTTGTGAAAGGAAAAAAAAATGCGCTGATGAATCACACTTCAGTCATCTGTCATCATTAGGGTGTGTGAGCCAAAGTTAATGAAAGTAAAACACAGCAGACCATCAGATACACGAGACAGCACCTCAGGATCGATGCACACTGTGTATACACAACACGCGTGAGGTTAAAGATGCGCAGACACACATAATCCGAGTGCGCACAGTCACGCACACACTTACCATATTGATCGAGCCCTCTGTTTGCAATTTTCTGCACAAGCTTGATGCAAAGGCTTACAGGTTACAGCCAATCCTCCCCAAACCACAGTCATCCATCTCCTGCTTAATGAGGCCCAACTAAGATTTGTTTTTTCATGTTTTGACTTACTTAGCCACAGAGCAACAAGGATTACACTTATCCAGCACATGCATCCCCTACAATATATCTTACTTACACATACCGGAGAAAAAAATACTACTGTACATCTATCCGCTTAGTAGCTCCATGATTGAAAAGAGTTGATCAGAAAGATCTCATGCTGGCTCAAAGTGCATGACGAGTTCACCATCTTCACCCCTGCATCCTGCTCTTTAACACAGTTAGTTTTGTTTCCGGAAGGCTGCTCTAACACTCAACATAAATATTGTTTTTTGATGTTTTATTTGTCCTATGCTGCTTGATGTCCCTCAGAATGTATTTGCTTTGGAAATAAAAGTGAACAGTCAAGTGTGTGTTATGTATTTTTCAGTACCTACACCTGAATGTAAGAGTAGCAGTAAGGTCGCATCTAAAATATGTAGATTACATGCACTGATGATGTACTGAATAATAAGAGAGTTCAAATTAAATATCTTCAGTTAAATTATTTACACATGAATTTCAGGTTAGTGTTACTGTATTAAAATAAGTGTATTCCAACCATGGCCATAGTTATAGTCATTCCCTTATGTAAAAGCATTCAAAGAAATTTGTTTTGAAGTGCACTGAGCAAAGCCACTGAGGCCACATCTTCTAACTTACTATATAACTGTGCCTCAAATACATTTTGCATGACTCAAAATGAAAAGTCCAGTATGTAATATTTTCCTTTTCTATTTTTGGCTTATTACCAACATGGATTCTATCATACCCTGTTGCAGTATCCTTATGTCTTACAAAAGGTGATTGCATGTTGTCGACATGTGTGTGTCTTAAATTCTATCATTCTTTCACAACATGAAAAAGAAGCCATCCACTGTCTCCTAAATTGAAACCCTGATCATGACACATACTGCGAAGGCAAAGAAAGAGTGCGACTATTTTACAAATTACTGCAGAATATAGATCTGTGCAGTGCACTGCTAGATTTCAGACTGGCCCGCTGCAGATAATAGTCACATGAAGATGAATTTTTTTTTTATACAAAAACCCATCTTGATTGGAAAAAAAGGATGGCAAGAAAGACTTCAAGAAAGTGTAACAGAGATGCTAATATGTTGGGACAAGGCGCAAGGTGCGTGTTGATTAGAGAACAGGTTGATAACAAATGTTTTATGATGCCCCCTAGAAAAAACAAAGCCACAGGCTGCATGGGGGAAGCTGAAGATGGGGAAAGGTTGAACAGAAAAAGGAAGA
This sequence comes from Phyllopteryx taeniolatus, assembly GCF_024500385.1. Classification (NCBI taxonomy): domain Eukaryota; kingdom Metazoa; phylum Chordata; class Actinopteri; order Syngnathiformes; family Syngnathidae; genus Phyllopteryx; species Phyllopteryx taeniolatus. The sequence goes on along the minus strand of NC_084511.1, from coordinate 21,350,004 downwards.
GGATGAATTAAAGAGAGGAACACAAAACTATTATGAAGGACATAAGAAAGAGGTAATACACTTAAGACTCAGACAGAAGCTTTGCAGGACCAAATATCTTGATGATCATTTTTAGTCAATACATTTTCTCCATGTTCAAAAAAGACATATCACATGACATGTTCAGTACGATGATAAGCAACATTTGTAACATCATAAGAATGATGGGCTGATCCAGGATTGGCCAGGACTAGTCTATAAAACTCATATTACTATGCTGGTCCTATTTACTCACCATCAGGTTAACATCACCTATCGAGCTATATAGACAACCAGAACAGTCCAGTTGTGATCAACTGAATGCCCTGAGACTGAAACGACCTGGATGAATGAGAATAATCACAGGCACCTACCTATCTAGATACAAGAGGCTATCGTGAGGCTGGATCAGGCATGTAGTAAATGTAGTACAAATGTAAAAAGGATGCAATAAAAAGCATGTGCACACATACATATCCCCAACTGATGAACAAACTTTGTCGCTGCATCTATACAGTCAGCTTTGGCTCAGGCAGCTTTTCTATCCACTGCTGCAAAAATATATACTAGTAATGTTGTGGTTTGGTTGTATAGACAACTTGCTTTTAATTACTGAGACACATGCATCCACATGCAAATGTCTTCTAAACCCTAAATCAAATGTTGACTAATTGCGACAGATCAGTATTAGAACACAATGAAGGTAACGCAGACATAAGTAGTAGAATAGAGTCAGGACATTAAGAAATGAATCAGAATAATATAATGAAAAGTAATGCTATGAGTAATGCTAGAATTGTAAATTAAGGGGCAGAAGATATTCAATGGTAATAAGATATAGTTCTATTGCACAAGCAAAAAAAAAAAAAAAAACAATACAGGGTGTCCACAACAACTCCCTGATTTCACAACGTTATGATAGCTAAACTAATTTAAATATATTCATAAATATGGTGTCCATATATTACCAACAACAATATTTTATTTTATGTTCAGTCTTATGGCTTAATAGCTAAATACACTTTATGGCCTCTACACTGGTGAAAGCTACTTGGATATTCTCACCAACTGTTTTCACAACTAGTTGCTGAGGGTGGTGACTAAATTTAACCACAAAGTGGGGCACCCCTGCACTGGCAAGATGATCAGATGCTCTACAAGTGGCCCGCGAGCCCAACGGAACTAACGATTTGTGAATTCTTTGTTTGCGGTCCGTATCCCCACTTCCTATAAACCTGGATCACCTTAAAAATGGCATCACAGAAGCAGTACGCATGAGCACTCCTGATATGGTGACGAGAATCTGGACAGAGGTAGAGTATTGCATCCATGTGTGCAAAGTAACCAGTGGGGTGCACATTAAGTGTCTGTAATGCTACCCCATACCGCAGAAAAACTGTACGAAATCAACGGTAAGCTACTAACTGACAAAGAATATTATATATATATATATATATATATATATATATATATATATATATATATATAAATATAGGGGGTGTTTTTGTGGATGACCATGACAGAACTTTTAATTTTACTACAATGGATGCACAAAGGCAAAAAGACATTGAATAACGCAAACCACTTTGTTAAGGTCAACTTTATACACTCAAAGAAGGATTTTTTTTTTTTTTTAATTTCTGCCAGGTCCACACAAGTGTTATTATGTTAAGTTAAACACAAAAGCCTTTCAATGACCTAAATTAACTACATTGTTTTCTGTGGAATGAAAATCTCGAGAAAGAAACTGCTGGGGTGACTTGGGGCCTCCGTTAGGGTGCCGGCGCCTCCTGCCTTGGACGGGCCCGCTTTCGGTGTCCTGTTCTTGTCGCTGGGGGATGGTCGGTGGCGACGATGGTGGTATGTGCGTGTGTTTGTGTGTGTGTGTGTGGGGGGGGGGGGGGGTCTTGCCTCTTCACACACTCTGCACATTTTATTACTCACACTGTACATATTTTGCACATTGGGAACAAACACATCTCATTCAGGGTCCCCTGGGGGACTGGCACGTGGCATGAGGAGGTGGATGCCGGGCCAGTTAGTGGCACATCTGTGCTGGTCTTCAGTCTGGTCGCCCCCCTTCTTTGCCCTGCCGGTTCTCCAGTTTTAATGCATCATACACCCCTCTTTGGGGGGGGGGGGGCAGTGTCGGGCTGGGGAGGACACTGGGGTAGGTGTTCCGGCACTCCCGCCATGCCTTTCCCCCATATATTTTTAATGCACCACATACATTCGCACATCCTTTGCGGAGCCTGGGTGAGGGTGACGGTTTCGGGGCATCATTGCTCCGTGACCGTCTCACTTGACCCCACCAGTCTCCCCAATTTTAATGCACAACACCCCACCACATACAATCACGGTACAGGGATAATGGTTGCCAGTCGGGGACCTGGTAACCATAGTAAAAGGGTGGGTGGTGGGTACTCACATTTCACTTGGCTTGACTTCGGTTGTTGGGCCAGAGGGAGATGGGCGTCTCCCCCACCCCACCCCGGGTCCCCGCCTTCGTCTCCCCTCTCCTGGCACCCACGCCCATTATTTCTTGTGACGGGCGTTTAACATGGGCTCACTTTTGGCAGGCTGTGACCTTTTTCAGGTGGCAGCTGGCGCCTGCGTTGGGGCCTGTTGGTGGCTGGGGCCCCCTTGCTTTCCGGGGGTGGTGGCGGAGATGGAGGCGGTGGGGCCTGCTAGGTGGGGTGGGGGTGGGGAATTTGGACATGAGGGGGCGGTGGTCCGGTAGCCTTTGGGACTGGTCGGGGCGCTTCGGTTGTACTAGGGGACTGCGCTGGATGGATTCTGCATGGCCATGCAGCCGAACAAGACAGATTAAAAATAAAAAATTTAAAAAATTAAAATTAAAAAAGAGAGAGACTGCTGGGCTAAGACTGATGAATCAATTTGTGTGTGAATTATAACATCCTGTCATACAATGATGACATTTTCATATTTTTATTAATATTCCAATTTTCCTACAAAAACATTTTTACTCTCTAATTTCATGACTTTATTACTTTTTCATTGAACCCTCAAAACTCCCTTTTCATAAGTGATGCCCATCCATCCAGCCATCCAGCCATCCATTTTCTTCCGCTTATTCGAGGTCGGCTCGCGGGGGCAGTAGCTTTAGCAGGGAAGTCCAGACTTCCCTCTCCCCAGCCACTTCATCCAGCTCTTACGGGGGATCCCGAGGCGTTCCCAGGCCAGCCGAAAGACGTAGTCTCTCCAGCGTGTCCTGGGTCATCCCCGAGGTCTCCCCCTGGAAAACCTCACCAGGGAGGCGTCCAGGAGGCATCCTAATCAGATGCCCGAGCCACGTCATCTGGCTCCTCTCAATGTGGAGGAGCAGTGGCTCTACTCTGAGCCCCTCCAGTATGACCGAGCTTCTCACCCTATCTCTAAGGTAGAGCCCGAACACCCTGTGGAGGAAACTCATTTTGGGCGCTTGTATCCGGGATCTTGTTCTTTCGGTCATGACCCACAGCTCGTGACCATAGGTGAGGGTAGGAACGTACTGTAGATCGACCGGTAAATTGAGAGCTTCGCCTTTAGAATTAGCTCCTTCTTCACCACAATGGACAATACAAGGGCCAGATCACTGGAGATGCTCCACTGATCTGCCTGTCGATCTCCCATTCCATTCTTCCCTCACTTGTGAACAAGACCCCAAGATACTTGAACTCCTCCACTTGGGGAAGGATCTCATGCCCGACCTGGACAGGGCACGCCACCCTCTTCCAACTGAGGACCACGGACAAATGTCAAAGTGAAATGTTTTACAAGTTGTCAGGGAGGCACAAATTTTCTTACTTTCTCTTTTATGTCAGTGTATAATAGTAAGTCTGTGTCCTGTGTAACATTTGGGAAACCTTGAACTTAACTTCAATAAAGGACTGGAGAGGAAAAGGTGGACGGGAAGAAAAAGGGGAGGCCGGTAGAGTTGCACCATTAGTGTTCCCTTTCACTTTCACAGTCGGTTGCCTCTTTTTACACTGTTGATAGAAAATATTCATGAGTGCATAAATATGAGAGCTTAAAAGGGAATAATAGCACTGCACTGCAATCATAAATACGCTAATGGAATAACGAACAATCCTAATATATTTCATATAAAATGTGTTAATGTTTTTCAACCTCATATTCATCACAATGCCAATTTATTATGTTTCATGCACAAACCAGTCCCAGCAATATACTGTCTAACTATTTATTTTAAAGGGGACATGGAATGGAAAATTTACTTTTTAAAGTTTGGAAACAATAGGCTCCAGCACGCTCGTGACCCTACTGAGGAAAAGCGGCTCAGAAAATGGATGGATGGAAGTTTGGAAACAAATAGTTGGGTCTCTGGAGTGACTGCCGACCGATCAAGCGTGTAAGCAAACATCGAAATAAATTTTTTCGTATGCCTATTTCTGAAAACGTCTGTGAGCGAGATGTTCTGCACTTCAAAGTTTAAGAAGGAAGGAACCACTTTCAAATGGCGGTTGAAGCATTACCATGTCACAGCTTAAGCTTAGCTGCAGTATTAGCACTGATTAGCATGAGCTAACAGTGTAACCAGCATTAGCTTCTGATAATACTGTAATGTCATAATAATGTTTGGCTAAGTTGTCGATCTGGGGGTGGGGGGTATTTGGGTTCTGTTTTCTTAGAGGGTGTATCTGCGGCGGGGCGCAAAAGTCAGCAGATCCTGATTTTTTTGGGACAAGCGCAAAGCTTGCATTTGCCAATTTGGCAAACCAGTCTGCACCAAGCTGGGCATTCTGGCAGAATAGTGTGAGTGTCTTTCAAGCTGCATCTGGCAGAGTGACAATTTGGTTGCAGAAAGTCCATCTGAACTCATGCCTGATCAGACCATGTGCAGGGTAGACCGCTGATCTAACGATATTTTGGTGAATTTGAGTCGGGCGGTGGCAGACAGATACTGAGGGAGTTCCTGAATTGTCCATAAATCACAAAAAGGCTCTCGTTGTCTTGGGCGTGCGCTTGTTTTCTCCACTCTGGACTCTGTTTCCAATAGAAGCAAGCAACTGGCTGCTGTGAACACTTGCCGCAGAGCAAAACAGAAGAAAAGACGTGCAGCAAAAGCCGGACTCGCCATTGACCCAGGAGTATACGAGGTGGGATAAGAGTACTGCATGAGACAACTCTCACTAAAATGAGTCAATTTCATCATTGCAATAAATATGCTGTAAAAATATGTCTACAATTGGGGTATTACGACGAAAGCATGCCCCAAACATGTTATTACGAGACCTGTGAACTGTTTTGAATTGTACCAAATATTCATAACACCTATCCTTTAATAAGAAATTCTATACATGCTTTATATAATGCAGTTGTTCACAATTGTATTTCTGTAAAGGGCACTTCTGGAGGATGGTAATAAAATAACATGCTTTATTCATTTGGGACTTTTCTAAATATTAATATTTCTGTTAAACCCCAAATCCCAAACCATTTAACAACAAATCCCTTAAGCTCTTCCTTCTCTGCATAGCCCACAGGACACACACACACACACACACACACACACACACACACACTGTATATGTTTGGGGGATGAGCGTTTGCTTCGCCAGGCGAAAAGAAAAATAAAAAAAATATATACAAAATTTATTGATAATTATAATAATAATTGATTCTTTCTAGGCTTACTTCATGAAGCAAATCGTATATGTAAACAACAGTGTGTGATCGTGTAAAACAAACTATTATATACAACATAAACAGCATAGCTTTCCCAGATACTGTATTACAAATGTCTTGGTTCTCTCCCATCTTTGGCTGCTTTCAGGGATCATCTGTCAATCAAACAGTCTGTGCGTTGCTCTTGCAGCGAGCATCCGTCAATCAAACAATGTGTCTGTCATTTAATTAGATTCCAGTCTCAGTAGAATTTGACTTTTCGAGGCTTGTGCGCTTTTCTTTGTCGATCCAACCATGTTGTATCCTAATTAGAACCTCCCTCCTGTCTTTAGTTTGAATTAATGGGAATCATTCAGTCCCTCAGTTCTATGTTCATTCCCCCAAGAAGACATGTACAGTAGCAGTAAATAACACAGATTTAATAAGGTGCCTGCAATAGAAAGTTCATTCAAAAATTAAAACGTTTCAGTTTTGAATGGAAACATTGTTGTGGTGTGTAGGACTCAGTAGTCCAGTGTCATAAATGTAGCCGTTGTGTTTGATAGGTGCATCATTAGGAGAATCTTGGCAAATGTCTTGAGGGTTCTTATGTTAACCGTGTGGAACAATTAGTGTCAAATATACCCCCCCCCCACACACACCCTCAGACTCTCCGTCTTTCTCTGAGTCTTTCTAGCCGGTGTAAATAATGTAATTTGTCACAGACAGGCCTCCGTGTAGGAGATGACCTTTGGAAACCTCACAGTAAATTGGCTTCGGCTAGAAAAGCTACGTCATTAGCCTCTCGCCGTCTCTGTGTCACTGCCGCTTTTCTTTTGCTGTCTCACTGCATTCATTTTATTATTTCACTTTAATCTGAAACACGCTGTTTAATCTGTGCAGTCCTGTGAGGCTCTCTTGCTCCTTGTGTCTTTCTTCTAAAGTGGTGGAGTCAAACGGTACAGTGGGAGACTCTTCTACTTGTGAGTGATGTGCTTTTTGATTGGATCATGATGGCATTTGTTTGACGACACACACTCAACTCTCTTGTTCTCTGTTTATTACATATCTAGTGTATAGTTTGTCTGCTAGCTGTTCAACAATAACTTTAAAGGTGGTCTTCAATAGCCCAATTTGGGAGTGTTTTTTTTTATATCTGTATGCAAATATTATGAGAGGGTTGGCCCATCTGAGTAGTGTGAGTATCCCTGACAGAACCAGGCATCACCAGAACCTCATCCAATGAGTCCATATCAAGGTTTATAATGAGGAGATTAAATTTGAAAAGCCTCACAGTCAGAATGCTGATTGCAACTCTACGGCTCTATTTTCGTAGACTGCGCAACTGCGGTGGAGCGCAAATGCTGGCGTAATCCTGATTTTCATGCAAGCGCAAGGGTCATTGCACATGTTTGCCAATTTGGCGAGGGTGTGTCCTTTGACATGCCCGTGGTGGAATGGCAATTCACAGTGTCCCACCAATCCGCAGATCCGCTGGGTTGCCCTGGTCAACGAAATTACCAGAACCAGTACAATTGGTGCACCGGCACCCATACTTTTCTGCCTGGATGCAGCAGCCAATCATATTGTAATGGGGCGTGTCCTGCTTAGAACTCACATGGGAATCAAATAGTTGTTCTTCGCAGACAATAAATACAGTATATGACTGTGAGTACTGTTATATTGTCTTTCTATTTCTTGCCGCACTGTTTGCGTTGAAATATCTGTTGCTGAAAGGGTTATAACACAGCCACATACAGTATATGCTAATCACTGCCTGTGTTAGCATTAGCCTTAAGATAGCAGACTAAAGGTTAAGGTATGTGGTTCTTTTAAATACACAATGTGTCTTCTCTTGATTTTATATTTTGTTTGACAGTAAACTTAAACTGAGAGTGGCCATGAACAGCTTGAATGCTCTTTTTTTAAAGATTATTTACTAATAATATCTGACAGCAAAAAAAAATCAGCCGAACAACGGCATGTATCTATAAAAAAAATAAATAAATAAATAAAAACAGTTCTTTACCAGGAAAGACTAATAGTAGAAACAAATATTTATTGATGATTTTGATTCAAGTCACATATTCCAAATTTCAACACTCAATTGATATTATTTGCAAAAATTATTTACAAGCTGTCACTGATGGTGTAGCGGTACACTCGCCTGACTTTGGTGCGGGCAGCGTGGATTCAGTTCCCACTCAGTGACAGTGTGAATGTGGGTGCGAATGGTTGTCTGTGTCTATATGTACCCTGCGACTGACTGCCGACCAGTTCAGGGTGCAGTCCGCCTTTCACCCGAAGTCAGCTGGGATAGGCGCCATCTTCCCGAAACCCTGAACAAGATAAGCGGTGTTGAGAATGTATGGATAGATGGATTTACAAGCTCTATAAATATTTTACTAAATCTGATATTATCGTCTGGTAAATATGCTCTATATTGGCTTCATACCACAAAACAAATTATGTTCATAAACAATCTTCTGATTGGTTAATTTTTCAAATCTCTTCACGCTATTTTTGAAAAATGTAAGATAATGTGCAAGATATGTATCTAATCTGTATGTGTACTTGAGTGATATTCAAAATCACCCAATAAGCGTGTTAAACATTTATGGCATTTCCAAAAGTGCAGCGTAAGCCTTATTCTGCACTTTTAGATAAAGCATTAAGAGGCTGTTTCCTTTAATATTGTGTTCATTATGCTTTTTCCTTATGAGATTTGTATGCTCTTTGTACCTAAGTGTTTCTTTGTGTATTGTTCTCTTGCGCCCTTTTGTGAGAGTCAGCCATAGAATCTGGTATAATAAAGGGACTGAATTCATAAAAGCTTGTTAGATGTTTTTGTTTCCTTTGCCTACCGGCCAACACTTTTATAGTAATAATGACTTTACAGTGAAAATCAAGGTCATCAATAATTTTCAGATGCTTAATGTTGACAGTTATCTGAGGGATGTTTTTTTTTTTTTTTTACTTGGCAGATTTCAATGTGGGTCCAATTATGGAGTCTCCAAATGGCTTTTCATGTCTCCCTCAAAGTTATCAATAAAAATAAAATGCGTCAGCAATAATTATAATAAAATGTAGCTAAGCAGTACAGAATGGATGGATGGATAAAGAGACTTAAAGTTAGAAGCCAGTGACAGTAACAGTTTTGGTATACATATTGTTTGGCAACATTTACAAAGCACTTATTTTTGTTCACAAATAAAAATGTCAGCCCAGACAAATGGCTTAAACAGGTCCTTATCATAAATCCATGCCTTTGTTAATCAGAATCTCCCACATCATTACTTGTGTTCATTTTAAAGGCACCTCATTAAGCTACTGTGTGGTCTCATAGTGATTTATGGTGAATTATTCATTCGTTTTCTATACCGCTTATCCTGTTCAGGGCCGCAGGGAGCTAGTGCCTATCCTTGCTGACTGGGCGAAAGGTGCACTACACCGTGGAGTGGTTGCCAGTCAGTGGCAGGGCACATATAGAGACAGACAACCATTCATACTTACTTTCAAGCCATCATTGAGTGGGAATTTAATTCAGACTGGCAGCACCAATGTAAGGTGAATGTTGATGAACTGTTATGGTGAATAAGATCAGTCCTTTACTATTTATTTTTAAGTCCCAATATGGGTATTATTGAACATCTGCTGAAAATAGAATCCAATTGTGTTGGAGTCCAGCTGTTATTTTAGTAAACAACAATTACATGATTACTGGATCCACTTCACTTATTTTAATTCTGGTTAATAAAGTAAATTGTTCCTTTCATGACTGTTAATTGATGATAAGGATGAGCCCTAGAATGGATTACATACTGTTATAACAGCAAATTACAGAACCTTTTAAGTGTTGATGATCACACTCAAGTTCTTTACCAGGATGAAGAAAATACCAGCTGTTTAAGGTGCAATACCCAAACAGCCAGAGCTGATCAACTCAGTCTATCACAGTGCTCAGATGTGTATAGTACAGTGCAGAGCTCCACCAATCCTTCCAAATCAATACCACCTACCCTAAGTAGGGAATTAAAGTCACAGGTGAGTTGGAACCTATCCCCGCTGACTTTGGGCGAATTGCAGGGTACATCCTGGACTGGTCGCCAGCCCATGGTAGATTAACTCACAATCGCTCTAACCAGTCGTCCACAGTGCCGCCCCCCTGTAAAAATAATAATTAAAAAAAAAAACGCAAAAACAAAAACACCATACAAGCACACAGAGAATATGAAAACTTCACACAGGAAGGCCGCAGCTGAGATTCCCACCTCAAACCTCAGAACTGTGAATCAGGAGTGCTAACCAAATGTTCCACTGTGCAACCCGCATAACTGTCAATGAAAGTAAATACAAAATAACTGAACATTGCATTTGTGTTTTCTTGTCAATAGGTTTGTTAGTTAGCAGGCTACTTCCTAGTTCATGGAGGATGACAAATGGGAGGACAGATGTGATGTCCTCTTCTGAAATGTGGGCGGATGGTTCCATTGATGCCATAGCGACTCAAAAAAAACAAAAAACATTTCTACACCCACACACCTTTAAATTCTCACCTTTTTTTCTCTTTTTCATTCTCTTGTCTCATGCCCCACCCCTCTACTAGTTTTATGGAAATTTGTTTTGTAATTTTTGGATAATCCTTCTAAATGTACTGTACGTGTCACACTAGTTGCTGTCTTACGCTATCAAAATGACAACTGTGGAGCAATAAAGTAGATTTTTCAGACGGAAGAAATGCTGCATTGCTGTCGTGGTCAATGGTTTACCTGGTATTTTCTTAATGATGTTTTTCCTACTGAATGTGGTGGCTCGAATGGAGTTAAGGGCACCAAGATGCAGACAACAGCAGCACATATTGGAGAACAGGCACATGCACGGACATTTTGGAGGGCAAGTGCTCAAAGGCACCCATCACGAAAATTATTCATGAAATTAAGAATAATCACAGGATTATCCTGAGTTATAGGATATCTTTAACTTCTATATTTTAACACAATTAATATAGTCTTGGTAAATAGGGCAACTTAAATTATCAAATTGAATAAATAAATGAATTACAGGAAAAACGTAATCATAAAAGTATTCCACCTCGTAACTTAGCAAAACTCTATCAAAATATAGCTAGCAACAAAAAAGGTGAAGTGGGCAGATTCGTTCAGGTGTTTGGGCAGGATGTTGTAATTATAAGATATTGTATGTTTGTGTCTATTTAACCTATTAGAATAAAAATAAAAGCTACTTGCAAAATGTTGATCAGGCTTTTTTCCCTTCAGACTTACACATCAAAATAACCAATATTTTACATGAAATAAAATAAGTGAACTTATCTAATTTGTAAAACAGTGAAGCTCTCTTTAAATTATCTGTTTGTCTGTATCTCTTGTACCCTTTCTAGCCATAAAACAAGACAAACCACAGTAAACAGCTGGACAAGGTTTTGAAATTATGGATTTCATATGTATAAAATGTATTGTCTTTCCGTTATGCATGGCTCCTCTTTCTTACTTTGATTGAAAGTGAAAGTGTTTTCAGCGGGTGTGACACCTTATGCAGGGCAAAAGTGCAGGTAGTTTCCTACCGTTAGGGGTCTACCATATCTGTGCGCATGCCTGATGAGGTTCCTAAACATTTTCAGGAGAACTATGGACTCTGACCATACTTTACTAAAACACATTACCCGTCACAAAATCAAACAATGCAAGCGAAATCAGGATAGTGACTCGCCCAGGGAACAACGTAAGGCTTACAAAACAACTTTACAAGCCAAATAAGTATGTAATCCACTGTCAAAATGTGACTTCAATGCACAATAATGCCTTTTTTTCAGAAATTGCGAATAATGGTCACATTTTGATTTAACTAACTGAATAAAAACAACCCCATGAGTTACATATTTTTCTTGTTGCACATTGCATTGCATATTACTATTTTACTGTATAGTAGAACATCGACATCACATTCTTCTTCTACACCAAGTTCTATCCCAAGAATAAGTATCACACAAAAACCCCACAGAAAGCAAAAAAAAAAAAAGCTAAACACACTTAGTTGAACCTTTGATGTTCACTGAACTGAAGGCATATGGTACCAAAAATGAATGAACCTCAGGTGGATTTTCATTAAGACACTAACGGCAGTATTAGAAATATCAAAAGAGAATGTAGTCTGATGATACACTTTTCACTCAAACAGATAGCTGCATCTCTTTTGTCATGATAGAATTATGCCAAGTAAGACAGTCTGTCATGGCACATTACAAAATCACTTCAGCTGCAGTGGTTTGATTTTAGTCTTTTGATCCAAGCATTAATATATGCTATCTCAGACCAAGTAAAAACGTCCTTCAAGACAATGAGTTAGCAATACTAGTCTTTTAATGTTGTCACATCTAAACCACGTGGATCCTGCACTGTCCTTACTTATGCAACATGCAGGTGTTTTGCAAATGTGTTTTGAAAACAATCGAGGGACTCAAAGATATCAACTGGTCAACGTTATTGTACAACCAAATAAATACCTTCAAAACTATGAGTAATGTGAAACTTCCATTGGCATCAAGAATGGTTCATGTTTCATAATTATTATCAATTTGTTAGCATTTTCATTGCAATCATATTAGCATCCTGGCGTTGAGCATTCAATTCAAACTGGTCTCGTGCCTGTTAGGAGGTCCACAGTGGTTGCTAGGAGGCTCTATTAATGGGTCCATACAATTCCTTTAACCTTTAGATCTGACTCCTGTTTTAATTAGGCAAGTGAATCGCATGATAGAAACTGTCACACTCGATATACGGTTGTTTTTCTGGCATTGACTGAATAATTTGCTAGTGTTAAAATTAATTAATAATGTGTCCTTCTGTCCACAAAGGTAAAAACAATACACATGTATTTAACTTTTGTCCGCAGACAAGCAAGCTTCTATTCAAACAATCCATCAATCAATCCAGTCATGCTCGTACTCGTAGCATACACAGGAAGTCAGCTATCCCGTTTTCCGCTTTGGTCAGGTGGATGCTCGTATAGCTGTAAAACAGGAAGCACAGCTGTACCAGTAGCCATGGATTTGGAATTATATGGCATCAATCCTGCAGATATAATGTGTTGGTGGTGGTCTATAAATTTTGTCTATAAATGTGTCTTCAGATAACGGTTTGTTTTCCAGGTTTCCATCCCAGATAGACTCCAGGTGATGCGAGGGCTTGTGGGGTAATTGGACCACATGTATGAGATAAAATTGACTATTTTTCCTTCCAGATAGAACCTTCTTTCAGTGTTGTCCGGGATTTCTTGGCAGTTACGGGATGAGACACAGCTTCCTTTCACAGCCTCTGAGTCGCTGATGATGTTAATGTGAAGTAGCATCAAGTGGAGCTGGTTTGGCAAACGGAGACTGATCACGAAGCGGGGGTGCAGATTTCAATGTGATGAATGATTCGAAGCTTGCACGTGTGACTGTGCTGATTGAGAGCTCAGGAGGGTTGAAAGGCAGATTGAATGTAGGAATGTGAGACTGAACACTGAATACATGCATTCTAAATTGACTATGTTGTAGGATTATAGCCTTATCCCTTCGCTTTTGGGGCTGCAGACAGCAAAATATGTTTTCTACTGTCAATAATCAATGTGTAAAAGATCAAGCAAACAATTAAAATCAAGCAATGATAATAACAGTAATCAGAGTGTTTTCATGCAAATGTGCACTTTTAGGCTGCCAAATGCACAGCTGGGAATCCATAGTGAGTTTACATGACATCAATTCTCTAATTACCTACTTTATTTGTACAGACGATCACAATCAGCATCAATTAACATCCTCTGCCACCTTCCCATGATTCTAGTGCTACAATTAGCCAGCTACATGATGTCAGGAGCACGTTACATAGGATGGAATCTTACAATCATAAAAAGGCCTTCAGAGCCCCTTGCAATACAATGAGACATGGAGTGAGATGAGAGGAGGCTAGCAAGAGCAACTAAGAAGAGTTGAAAGCAGGAGAAGGATGAGAAGGAGGGGATCTACACTGTTGGATTCATTCAAATTTGAAAAGAAAATCCACTGTCAAGCACAAAGCGCACAACAAATGTGAGTGACTGACTTTTGACTACGCGAGTGATTTCCAAAGAGAGCAAGTAACGGGGGGGAAAAAAAACTTTCTCAACTCAGTGTGGTTTTCATCTCTCAGTGGCTGCATTAATCTTCTTTTAATCTTGAATAGTGCAGCCCATTTTACCATCTCCTAACCGTGACTCAGCAATGACACCAAATTTGTTCAAAGGCGCTACCAGATATGTGTAAAGGGCATTAGTTAAGAGCAGGCTCAGTAAGAAGCAGCTCAATTTCCAATCATTCACATATTCTTTGGTTCGTGAGCAACATGATGATTATTCAAAAATGTATTCTCAAGTAAACCGAAGTTGGTGAAATATAATCCTTTGGAGTTGAAAATGCTAACCTGTAATAATGTACAGTATAGACATTGGAAACTTCTAATCCTGAACACGATTTGTTCCATGACAGTTCTACACAGCGGTCATCGAATCAGTCCTGTGTTCTTCCATCACAGTCTGGTTTGGTGCTGCTACAAAAAAGGACAAACTCCGACTGCAACGGACAATCAAAACTGCTGAAAGGATTGTCGGTACCCCCCTACCCACCCTTGAGGACTTGCACGCTGCCAGAACTAAGACAAGGGCGTGCAAAATCCTCTCGGACCCTCCCCACCCTGGTCACCAGCTCTTCCAGCTCCTTCCCTCAGGTAGGCGCTACCGATCAATGCAAACTAGAACTAGTAGACATTCCAACAGCTTCTTCCCTCTTGCAATCAACTTCTTGAACAGCTAACTTACAATTCCATTACAACAAGCTGGCGATTTTTTGACTTGAGTTCATTGTCACATTTCTGTATTATGTATTACTCGTGCACTCACTGTAGTTGTCTCGCCGTGCTGCACTATTTGCATATAGTGGCCACTCATGCCAGAGTAGCATCTGCTCCATTTGCACACTGATTGAGGAGTATCTGTAACATTTGCACAACCATTGTCCCAGATTATCGCAGTACTCGTCACTTTAAACCGCATACACTCCTTGAAGTCTCAGTGCCCTTTGCACAATGGTCATTGCACCGGACTATTGCGATATTAGCCATTCGAACTGAGGACATCTTTTTGCACAATTGTTGTTTGTTGTTGTTTTTTGTCAATGTCTTTATGTCTCCAAAGTGTTCTGTAAATTGACTGTCTGTTGTACTAGAGCGGCTCCAACTACCGGAGACAAATTCCTTGTGTGTTTTGGACATACTTGGCAAATAAAGATGATTCTGATTCTGATTCTGATTCTGATGACGGTGGTCAACCTCTGATTTATTTGGCTGTACAGTTTTATATTTGATA
Source organism: Phyllopteryx taeniolatus (assembly GCF_024500385.1). NCBI lineage: Eukaryota > Metazoa > Chordata > Actinopteri > Syngnathiformes > Syngnathidae > Phyllopteryx > Phyllopteryx taeniolatus. The sequence goes on along the minus strand of NC_084511.1, from coordinate 21,334,962 downwards.
GGAAAGAATAGAGATTGCATTCATGTGTTTCATGGTCAAACTGCCATCATGAAAACTTAACATTAACATAAACTGTACAGATTTGTGTTTTCGGTTAACCATTGTGAACAGTAATGTTTTCAGTCTTTCAATCTCGTATATTTTGTTTTACTTCTTTTGTTGTCAACTCAGAGACGTGTATCTTTTGTTTCTAGGGATGGGTGAGTACCGATACCAGGTATCGGGAACGGGCCTTATTTCAATGTCTCAGGGACTCTTGAAGACTGCTGATACCAGCCACTGATACTTAAAGGTAGTGTTTGCAGTTTTTTTTTAAAAACACTGTTTGTAGTATCTGCTAAAACTGTCTGTAAGACCTGACAGAAGATAATTATTAAAATCTTTTGAAAAATCACCCTTCTCTGGTCCCATCTAATGCCTCTACTTTAATTTTAATTACTATTTTTAAACTTGGCCCAGCGTGAAAAATATAGTTTATCAGAGACTGTAGAGAAAGGAGGGGTGACCTTTTCAAATAAACTGATTAATAATAATAATAGTCTGTTATTTGCACTCGCCCACCGTGCAAAAAGAGGCTCGCGGGCATGCACTGTAGCCTCTAGCGAAGGACACTATTATAGTTTCTTGGCCGGATTATTTAACTCGGCTTAGCAACAAAAGTTAAAAAGAAGGAATACAACCACTCTTTCTTGAGATGAATCAAGGGTAAAGATATATGTGTGTCCTATACGCGGACGACTGAATGGATGAGCTTGGAAAATCATGCCAATGTCACGTCACCGTTCTCACAGGGTCGTCAAAAAGTTGATCACCTCTCTCATAATTTGAATTGACTGTACGTGCTAAAAAAATACATCAAACCGTTAACGTAGCACGCTCACCAACATGCCCGTGGCCGAACGAGGTACACTCTGAGGCAGCCAGGCGAGTGCAACGCACCGGTCTCTTCCTGGAATGTGTTTTCTTTTTTTCCAAGTTTAGTGAGCTGTTGGTGTATCTTTGGGCAGAGACGAGCAGGAGGGGGTGGGGATAGAGTGAGGCTACATTCAAACATTTGAAAACTGCATACTTCGTCTTTAAGGCAGATTTTTTTTTTACATTGAGTAAGTCCTCCTCGCCATTAGTTGGCGCTACGCTGAGGTGGTGTGCCACATTAGTGAATCATCATGTGCGTCAGAAAGAAAAAAAACGTTTTGTTCATAATTATCTGTCATTGTCTTAATTTAAATTTTATGCATCAAAAGTACTAGTGATATCAGTACACGGTATCAGTATCAGTGAGTACTCAAGAGTGAACAGTCGTACTGGTATTAGAGTAAAAAAAAGTAGTATCGAACATCAATCCTGTATTTTCACGACCATAAGGCGCACTTAAAAGTCTTAAATTTTCTCCAAAATGGACGGGCCGCCTTATAATGCAGCGCGCCTTATGTGTGCACAGAGTTCCAACATCTATAAATGTTTTTGTGTGATGAGCACTCCGCTTGCCTTTTTTGTTTGTTTTTTATTTATTTTATTTTTTTGCATTCCCTGCCGACACGCTGCTTACACAGAGGAAAAGCGGACATGGCTGACGAGAGGAGAAAGGTGCATGAAGTAGGACGCTAAAGCCACGCCCCCAGTAGGTATATAGGGCCGGGGTGTGACACGCTTACGAAGCACAGTTTAAACTGCAAGCTATCAGTTACGCGGAGGAACATGGGAATCGAGCAGCCGCGAAAGAATTCAAGATCAACAAAACCATGGTTTGCAAGTGGAGGAAGCAGGAAAACGAGCTTCGCCAAGTCAAGAAGACGAAGCTGAGTTTCTACAGGAAAAAAAAGAAAAACAAAACGCGGAAACAAGGCGAGGTGGCCCGAGTTGGAAGACCAACTCGAGCAATGGCTTAATGAGCAAAGAACAGCCGGGAGAAGCGTCTCTACAGTCACCATCCGACTGAGTGCAATAACTCGGGGCTTGTCATCATTCCGGGAGGCTTGACGAACGCTGGACATCCGTGTAAACAGGGCGTTCAAAGTGAAGTGAGCGGCGTGGGAGCCATGGATGACAGATGGCGAACACAGCTTTACTAAGACTAGGAGGAAGCAAGTTACGCCACAATTTGTGAATGGATTGTGGATGCTTGGGCTAACGTGTCTGCTTGCACTGTTGTTCGAGCTTTCCACGGCAACGAGACTGACTCAAACCTGGCGTGTTTGATTGAGAACTTGCCCAGCTGTTCATTTTGGATACAGAAGATGAGGCCTTTGATGGATTTGTGGATGAGGATTGATCAAAAAATAACATGAGTACATTGTTAAATGCTTCAATAAAGTACAACCGAACTCAGTTTTGCTCCCGCTGCCTTTTTAAAAACATTGTTTTAGCGTGCATGCATGCTACCGTATGTTTTAAGCTAGCGTATGTTTTACCATGCCTGCGCCCAATAATTCGGTGCACCTTATGTATGAGTTAAATACAGAAATAGACCCCGTAACTGAGACTGCGCCTTTTAATAAGGTGCACCATATGGTCGTGAAAATACGGTAGTTTTTTTCCCTATTTTGCGATGTCCTTCGATGATGTCATTATAAAACAAAAAAAACATTCAGATGTTCACTGTATTGATGTCTCTAAAGATATGTGGTCCTTTTCGAATCTGAAATCTGCAAAAACAGTAGACAACCAAACAAACTTGTTTTTCTGAAACACTTAATCATGAAGCACACTTTGCTGGCTTCACCTTCCATTATGCCAGGACTGTCACAATCTGTGGACAATTATTTGTATTTCTCTGTGTCCCACCATTTGAGCATCATTAATGAGGAAGCTGCAGCTCTGGGAAATGTTTCTTTAACCTCCCACACTTTTAATGTGTCAAGTGCGTGAACAGTAAAGACTTTGTCTGTCATCAATTAGAGGTAAATTACAGTAGATAATATGCATGCATTGTTTCCCTGTGCACACCACATTAGCAGGTAATGTGAATCATTGTGGGAATGTAGTGTGCTGTCACTCTTGGGTTTTGGAGTCAACAGAAGAAATGTATCAATACTTTTGCCATTGCTAAAGGAAATTGGCAAAATTAATGATTTTTACTTTTTTGAAATAAAATAAGAAAAATAACTGTAAGATGACCACATATTTTGAATATGCATACTTTCCATCATTGGACTGCGACAATATACTTCTTTCAGTCAGTCTTCAGCCCTATGGGGGGCACAAGCCAGTGCAAACTGTAGGCCAGTCCCATGCCCAGATAAATGCAGAGGGTTGCGTCAGTAAGGGCACCCGGCTTAAAACTTTGCCAAACAAATATGAGCGTTCATCCAAAGAATTCCATACCGGATCGGTTGTGGCCCAGGTTAACAACGTCCGCCACTGGCGGCGTTTACCTACAAGGCGCCGGTGGAGATTTAGCTACTGTGGGTCGAAGACAAAGGAGAGGTGAAAAGCGGGTTCTTCGGCAGAAAGAGAAGAGGAAAGCACAGAGCCCAGAACTGAATGTGGGGACTTTGAAGGTTGGGACTATGACAAGAAAAGCTCGAGATTTGGTTGACATGATGATTAGGAGAAAGGGTGAGAAATTGTGTGTCCAGGAGACCAAGTGGAAAGGCAGTAAGGCTAGAAGTTTAGGGGCAGGGTTCAAAATTATTTTACTATGGTGTAGATGGGAAGAGAAATGGAGCAAGGGTGATTTTGAAGGAAGAGTTAGCTAAGAATGTCTTAGAGGTGAAAAGAGTATCAGATCGAGTGATGCGGCTGAAACTTGAAATTGAGGGTGTTTTGTATAATATAATTAGTGGCTATGCCTTACAGGTAGGCTGTGACCTAGAGGTGAAAGAGAAATTCTGGAAGGAGCTGGACGAAGTAGTTCTGAGCATCACAGACAGAGAGAGAGTCGTGATTGGTGCAGATTTTAAAGGACATGTTGGTGAAGTAAACAGGGGTGATGAAGAAGTGATGGGTAAGTTCGGCAGCCAGGTAAGGAACCTCGAGGGACAGATGGTGGTAGATTTTGCAAAAAAAAAACAGGAAATCATCCAAGAGGTTATCTAAGAAGAAGTGAGACACTGAGAGGACTGAGGAGAGGCGAAAAGGAATACATGGAGATGCGACGTTGGGCGAAGATAGAGGTGGCAAAGGCCAAACGAGGCATATGATGACATGTATCCCAGGTTGGACACTAAAGAAGGAGAAAATGATCTATACAAGTTGGCCAGAGAGCGGGATAGAGATGGGAAGGATGTGCAGCAGATTAGGGTGATTAAGGTTAGAGATGGAATGTGTTGACTGGTGCCTGCAGTCTGCTGAATAATACTTTGAGGAGTTGATGAATGAGGAAAATCAGAGAGAAAGAAGAGTAGAAGACTATATTGGTAGAAGGGTGATGAGGATGGAGCTGCCAGGCAAGAGAGGAAGACCAAAGAGAAGGTTGATAGAGTAGTGAGGGAAGACATGAGGGCAGTTGGTGTGGTGAGACGAGGATGCATTAGATAGGCTTACATGGAAAAGGATGACATGCTGTGGCAACCCCTAACAGGACAAGCCGAAAGGAAATGAGGAAGTCAGTCTTCAGCCTAATAGACTGGGATGAAGCTTATCCTATCTATGGAAACATGAAACCTCCCATAATGACTGATTCAATTAAATTGATATAAACTGGCCTGTGTTTGCATATCAACTGAACTAATGTGATTTACATTTCATCCAGCTGACTGGCTTCAGAATGCCGAAGCTAAACGTGTCGCATCAGGTATATATATATATATATATATATATATATATCAAAGCCACAGTTAAAGAAATCATCCTCTGCGCTACGTTGTGCTGCCCTTATTATCAGCCATGCTGCTGCCTATGGCTCTGATGTTTTGATGTATCATAGGCTACATCCTTATCACCTAAACCCAACATGTATTGGTTTTTAACCTGTACCATACCGTCTCAGGAGGCTATGCCACACAGCAGCCGCCAGGCATCAAACATGGTCCAAATATTTTCTCTCTCTAGCCACATACCTTCTATTTTTTTCTGTCCTATTTGGCTGTTCGGTCAATCAGAATGGAGGATCTGTATCCCTTTTATGTCGGAACAGTTTTACTGTGTCACAGTGCCGTTTTTAAGCTGCTGCTGTGGTTTCTTAGTATTATAATGGATATTTGTTGAGAATCAGAGTCGATTAGTCTAACAGACCAATGTTTCTAGAGGGGAGTGAGAAAAGAAGACAAAAAAATAAAGCACTAATTGTAAACATTATGAGAAAAGTACCGTATTTTCACGACCATAAGGCGCACTTAAAAGTCTTACATTTTCTCCAAAATGGACGGGGCGCCTTATAATGCGGCATGCCATATGTGTGCACCGAGTTCCAAAATCTGTAAATGTTGACTTTAATGAGCACACCGCTTGACAGACCGGGAGCATTTCCTGCCGACATGCTGCTTATATAGAGGAAGGCGGATGTGACTGAGGACAGCATGCGGACGTAGAGGGGGAAGGGTGCGCGTGACAGAGGACGCTAAAGACACACCCCCAGTAGGTATATAGTTCCGCTATGTGCATCGGTATGGCTAAGGACCCCCGAAAATGGCACCTACGAAGAGACACGCTTACGAAGCACAGTTTAAACTGCAACCTATCAGTTACGTGGAGGAACAATGGGAATCGAGCACCCGCGAGAGAATTCAAGATCAATGAATCCATGGTTCGCAAGTGGAGGAAGCAGGAAAACGAGCTTCGCCAAGTCAAGAAGACGAAGCTGAGTTTTCGCGGAAACAAGGCGAGGTGGCCCGAGTTGGAAGACCAACTCGAGCAATGGATTAATGAGCAAAGAACAGCCGGGAGAAGAGTCTCTACAGTCACAATTTGACTGAGTGCAATAACTCGGAGCTTGATGAAGGAACTCCAACCGCTGGACATCGGTGTAAACAGGGCGTTCAAAGTGAAGTTGCGAGCGGCGTGGGAGCCATAAATGACAGATGGCGAACACATCTTTACTAAGACTAGGAGGCAGCGCCGGGCGAGTTACACCACAATTTGTGAATGGATTGCGGATGCATGGGCTAACGTGTCTGCTTGCACTGTTGTTCGAGCTTTCGTAAAAGCCGGCATCATTTCTGAGGGGCCGCACGCCAACGAGACTGACTCTGACAATGACGAGAGGGAACCTGGCGTGTTTGATGGAGAACTTGCCCAGCTGTTCATTTCGGATACAGAACATGAGGACTTTGATGGATTTGTGGATGAGGATTGATAAAAAAATAACGTAAGTACATTGTTAAATACTTCAATAAAGTACAACCGAACTCAGTTTTGCTCCCGCTGCCTTTTTAAAAACATTGTTTTAGCGTGCATGCATGCTACTGTATGTTTTAAGCTAGCGTATGTTTTACCATGGCTGCGCCCAATAATACGGTGCACCTTATGTATGTGTTAAATACAGAAATAGAACTCGTAACTGAGACTGCGCCTTTTAATACGGTGTGCCTTATGGTTGTGAAAATAGGGTACTTCATTATATATCTAGAACAATGAAACATTAGATATGAGTGTTGTAAGGGGCAGTAGTGCTACACCCTCTGAGGGAAGGACAGGACAAGATAGGACAGGACAAGGACAGGAGAAGAAGCATGCAGGACAAGGGTCGTGAACCTGGCTGTACAACTGAAGTGTGGTGGGAGTGACTAGGTAAATTATAGGTCTATAGGACGAGAGTGAGAGTGAGGGGATACCCAAGCAATTCACATATTCATGAGTTATTTGTCGCAATAAGTGAGTGGTCCCACACCTAGTGAAAAAGTCCCAGGGGTGTGTGCCTGCAGACACATGCAAGTGAATTGACACCGTTTCGCATGTACTGACTGACCGACAGAAGAGTTCTGTTATTGCTGTGCCTGAGGACGCCACACAATCAATTGAGAGGCGGGATCGGGCCCAAGAGTCTACCAGAGAGCAGCCCGGGACACATCCCACACCGAGGGATCCGGGGCGGTTCGCCGGCCCCATCTTGGTGGCACGAGAACCGGCCACCCGGAGGAGGCCGCAGGGACCCAATGCCATCCCCCCCCCCCCCCCAACAAACCATCCACCACCCCTTGTGCCCCGCGTCTAGCCACATACCTTCAAATAGTCATCACCACCCAAGTCAAGTCATGCTGCTTTTCAGTTTTTTAAATACCCTTCTTAAACCAATTGCAAATGTTTTAGTTCGGTCTCGGACTCGCCCTCTACTGTAAATCCTGATTCGCTACTTGTGTTGACAGTAACGAATGACTTCCGAATCAGATTCGAATCATTACTCCGTGTATTATTCCGAAAACAAAGATGTCATTGTCCAACAAAAGAAAAATCCATTTTGATTATTTGAAAGAAGTGAGGCGGCACGGTGGACGACTGGTTAGAGAGTCAGCCTCACAGTTCTGAGGACCCGGGTTTAATCCCCGGCCCCGCCTGTGTGGAGTTTGCATGTTCTCCCCGTGCCTGCGTGAGTTTTCTCCAGGCATCTCCGGTTTCCTCCCACATCCCAAAAACATGCATTAATTGGAGACTCTAAATTGCCCGTAGGCATGAGTGTGAGTGTGAATGGTTGTTTGTTTCTATGTGCCCTGCGATTGGCTGGCAAACAGTTCAGGGTGTACCCTGCCTCCTGCCCGATGACAGCTGGGATAGGCTCCAGCACGCCCGCGACCCTAGTGAGGAGAAGCGGCTCAGAAAATGGATGGATGGATGAAAGAAGTGAAGAGAAAAGACCGTGTGTTGGCGGGTTTTGGTTGCCCCTTCTCCCTAGTTTAAAATGGCTTACTTTAACCAGGATCCCACACCATATCTTCACCAAATGTAGAACCTGGGTTGGTTTTGCGCCTGTCTGTGCCGTAAATCATCGCTGCCTTGGACCAGCTTCCTTCTCTCTAGCTAGCTAGCTGTCTGGCTAGTCAGCTAGCTCTCGTTATCTGCCACGCATTGCCGGATCTACTTTCTCCCATTCGTTATGCCGCGGTCGCCCCCTCTAGTGATGGCTCCTTTCCGGTCTCAGTTGGCGCAGCCATGAATATATGTGCAGCTCCTCGGACTCGGCTATCGGACACCTAATTCCTCAGAGATCATCATCTCGGTAGAGGGCTATAGATATCATCTCTGTCTCCACTGCGGCCACAAGGCCAAATGCGCACATGCACAAAAACTATGCACAATAAGTCCAAATGGTGCCAGCCATTAACAAAGGCTAAATATTGTGAAATGTTTTGTATTTTTTTAAGTAAATGCAGTGTGGCACCACCTGCAGCTTTTGTCAGAATAAAGTAAGTAGTATGATAGTCTTTAATTCGTTGTGATTCGAATCCGAAAATTCTGATTGGCCATTGGTTTTTTGTTTTTTTTTGTAGGACTCGAATACCGATTCAAGTCTTCACCAATTCATGAACAGCCCTCATTTTAGTATATTATCGTAATATTATAACTCTGACAGTCTTTATAAAGTATCTCAACAACTGTATTTTTTTTCTTAATAATGAAATCACCATTTAACTGCATTTTATGTTTACTTGGGCTGTCTTTGTCTGATATTATATTTGTTTGATGATTTTAAACAAAGTTGGGAAACTATGCAAAAAAAGTAATAATTTTAAAAGGGGGGCAATACTTTTTCACAGCACTGTATCTTTGTGATTAGTGTGTTGATGCAAAAATGAGGAAATGAAATGTTCCTGTTTGCGTGCACAGTCAGTTACACTCTCACCTGCCACAAAATGAAGTCCACTGGTCTATTACATCCAATGCAAGAATTGCATAAAAAATTCTGCCTTAGATAATACTGTCAATACCGTCATTTTTTATCTTAATTATTGTGGTTGTTTGCACTGGTAAGGAACCACTCTATATCCCACTGATACAAAGTTTTTTTTTTTTTATTCTGCTGAATATGGTTGCTCCAATGCAAGTGGACTGAACCACCTCCACCGACACCTTTAGCACTACAGTAGGGAACCCGAGTGCCTGGCACAATATGATACAGAATATGCAACAAGTCAAACTGACATGTTTTAGGATTGTTCAGCCTTTGCAGGTGTCTGTGCTCTACCAGTTATCTTTCTAAAGGAAGAATTTGTGATATCCCTCTTGTATAGGCTCACATTAGATTGTGCAGCTCGATCTATTGCTTTGCTTAAAAGCCCACACCTCATTTTGCTGTCTCTCATTCCAGTGTGTTGCCTTCGATGACTGGAACCAATTATAACAGAAGCTAAAACACAATAAAGGGAGATAATTTACAACCCCAATTCCAATCAAGTTTGGACGTTGTGTTAAACATAAATAAAAACAGAATACAATGATTTGCAAATCATGTTCAATCTATATTTAATTGAATACACTACAAAGACAAGATATTTAATGTTCAAACTGATAAACTTGATTGTTTTTAGCAAATAATCATTAACTTGGAATTGTATGGCTGCAACACGTTCCAAAAAAGTTGGGACAGGTGGCAAAAAAGACTGAGGAATGCTCATCAAACACCTGTTTGGAACATCCCACAGGTGAACAGGCTAATTGGGAACAGGTGGGTGCCATGATTGGGTATAAAAGGAGCTTCCCTGAATTGCCCAGTCATTCAGAAGCAAAGATGGGGTGAGGTACACCTCTTTTGTAAACAAGTGCGTGAGAAAATAGTCTAACAATTTAAGAACAATGTTCCTCAGCGTACAATTGCAAGGAATTTAGGGATTTCATCATCTACGGTCCATAATATCATCAAAAGGTTCAGAGAATCTGGTGAAATCACTGCATGTAAGCGGCAAGGCCGAAAACCAACATTGAATGCCCGTGACCTTCGATCCCTCAGGCGGCACTGCATCAAAAACCGACATCAATGTGTAAAGGATATAACCACATGGGCTCAGGAACACTTCAGAAAACCAATGTCAGTAAATACAGTTCGGCGATACATCCGTAAGTGCAATTTAAAACTCTACTATGCAAAGCAAAAGTAATTTATCAACAACACCCAGCCGCCGGCTTCTCTGGGCCCGAGCTCATCTAAGATGGACTGATACAAAGTGGAAAAGTGTTCTGTGGTCCGACGAGTCCACATTTCAAATTGTTTTTCGGAAAAGAACCATCCGGACTGTTATGGATGCAAAGTTCAAAAGCCAGCATCTGTGATGGTATGGGACTGTGTTAGTGCCAATGGCATAGATAACTTACATCTGTGAAGGCACCATTAATGCTGAACGGTAAATACAGGTTTTGGAGACGGATATGCTTCCATCCAAGCAACGTCTTTTTCATGGACGCCCCTGCTTATTTCAGCAAGACAATGCCAAACCACATTCTGCACCTGTTACAACAGCGTGGCTTCGTAGTAAAAGAGTCCGGGTACTAGACTGACCGGCCTGCTGTCCAGACCTGTCTCCCATTGAAAATGTGTGGCGCATTATGAAGCGTAAAATACGACAATGGAGACCCCGCACTGTTGAACAGCTGAAGCTGTACATCAAGCAAGAATGGGAAAGAATTCCACCTACACAGCTTCAACAATTAGTGTCATCAGTTCCCAAACGTTTATTGAATGTTGTTAAAAGAAAAGGTGATGTAACACAGTGGTAAACATGACCCTGTCCCAGCTTTTTTGGAATGTGTTGCAGCCATAAAATTCTAAGTTAATGATTATTTGCTAAAAACAATCAAGTTTATCAGTTTGAACATTAAATATATTGTCTTTGTAGTGTATCCAATTAAATATAGGTTGAACATGATTTGTAATTCATTGTATTCTGTTTTTATTTATGTTTAACACAATGGTCCCAACTTCATTGGAATTGGGGTTGTATGTTAGTCGCACCTGCTTCTGATGGCCTTGAGCCATGACTTAATTTTAGGTTTAGATCATTCTACAGGTATGGTATAAACACATATGGAGTTTTTGCGTTAGTATGAGATCTTACAAGTTTGCAATGTCTCTATTGTGTCTGTGGGTGCCTCTTGACCTTCCAGTCATTGTAAACAAAAATTGGTTCTCAATTGACTTAACTGGTGAAATGAAGATTAATAAATACAGGCTTTTTAAGAGACATACATGTTCTGATATATATTTCATTTTCTGCTCTTCTCTGGGTTCTCCGGCCCCAGCAAGAACAGTTAAATGAAACACCATGTACAAGCCGTGACTCATGACTGTGATCTGTCCATGCAGACACGTCACACAGTGCACATGCAATCATGCACTTGCGACTGGCACACTTTCACCTGCGCGTTAACACCCGAGCAGGGTTCATTATTCAAAGCGCTCATTTATGCACATTTCCATATTCTCTTTCCAGGATTAAAGCCGCTGTCTGTGCCAGCCCCGTTTCCCATCAGGAGCAGCTGTCAGCCCCTGCGTGATGGACTGGTGGCAGAGCGAGGGCAATGTGTAGACACCCTGAGCTTGTTGTTCAGCCCTGAGCTGCTCCGCTCCAGCAGCGGGGGGTTAAGTACCTTGCTCCAGGGCCTTCCATGGTGGCTACTGAGGGACAGCACTGGGTGTATGCATGTGTCATTTTTGCCTGCTTAGATTTTCCAGCTATAGAACACACAGCCAAAACACCAGCACTGTTGCCAAGTGATTGTGGCCCCACTGTAACACATGGTTGACCTGGAGATGTGGTGATACAGAATATGATACTCCTTCGACTAACAGACAGAAGACCATGAAATGTGGTATTAAAAAATAAGCCAAGCCAGTTTTTTATGTAGCTTGTTTTGTTATGTATGTCATTGTTAACTGTTTACTGTTCCCTCATTTCTTCCATTATATTCATGTGCAAACAGCCTAAACTAAAAAGATATTTGCTATAACAAGTGAGAACAATGTTAAAGCCATTGAATACGTTGTTTATATTACTACAGATGACTTTCATTGTGGAATAATATCACAGTGATGTTATTCTTCTGTTGGGACTTGGAAATATTCATTAACACATTTTCATATGCATTCAGATAACATACAAATCCTGCTGAGTGATATGCTTTGTTTTATGCAAGGTTTTGTTTCATTTCTTGCAGCTTGCTGAGCATGCATACACTTAAATCATAGGCTTTGACAGTTAGTCTTGCCAGCCACACTGTTTTATTTTCTTAATTGAATGAATAAGTTTGGGGTACCCCTTTTTGGACTTGGGCACCTGCCTCCAAAAATGTCTGTGCACGTCCCTGCTGAACAGTATGCAAGAACCGCAAAGGATGGTGTCAGACAATGCGCTATTGCATATTTACTGTATCTATTAATTCATTCAAGCAAAATAAAATACACCAACCAGCATTAGGCACACCTGCACAATGAACTGTGTAACTATTTAACTATAGCATATATATATATATATATATATATATATATAGCATCATTATTGCAGCTGTAGTTTGTAGCGCATCCTACTGAGAGGTGTTTTTAAGATCTTGGTTACCTCAGTTAAATATGACCAACACCTCGCAATCCTTTTTTGTGTCAGGTAACATTTGGTAAATAATAATTATATAATAATAATAATTATTATTATTATATTATTATTATATTAAAATGCTGATAATATCTGGAATCTTGCTGAGACCACAAATGATGCCCATTCATCCTTTCACTGCAAATGGACTCGTTCGGTCTACGTGCATGTATCAGCCAGACGATGAGAAGCACAGTACCAACTCTGGCAACAGCAAGCACACACTGTGGAACCAAACTTGCTGCTACCTGTTAACAATCCGTGCACGTGATTGCGATATTAGTATGTGCACTGATCACTATGTCAACATCCAACATTCCATCATTGCGCAATAATAAGACTCAAATCCGGTGTTGCACGCGTGTATGTACGCAAGCATTTGAGTCAGCCAAACATCGGTTGACACAAAGGAAGAGCTCGCTTTTGGCTTCATCTCCATCACTCGTAAAAAGGGAGCACAACGCAAGTTCGTGTCCACGTCTAATTTAAAAATAATAATAATAATAATAATAAGCACAGACAGAATAAAAGAGACTAAATAACTCACCATGGTTGTTCAAGCTCCCAGTCTCGGAAAAAGTCCAGTTCAAAAAGATCCATGACAGGCTCCGGCTGGCTTTGTGAGGCTGCTCACAATCCAAAACTGGTGCTACGTGGTTCCACATGCATGGCAAGTGATCCACGCGGTGTCTGCGTGTACGTGTACGTGTGCGTGAAACACAGACAGGGAAAAGGGGAGTGAGAAGAGAAGGAGAGTCGACACAAGCGCCTGCCTCTGCCAGGAATCTGCTACGTGGTCGAGGCAAGCTGACAGCGAAGCAGAGGTATTGGGTGGGAGGGACGCACACACAGGATGAATAAGGCTGCACACAAGACAGGGACACGCTGGAAAAGATTTTTTATTTTTTTATTTATTTATTTATTTATTTATTTTTTTAAACCTTTTCTTTCTAAAGATTCGTGTTCGGTGAACAAAAGCGTGTGTCACATTCATGAAACACAGTTAAATTGTTGTACCTTCATCTGGCAACATTGTGATACACTCTGTGAAATCACACTGTGATTGTCTGATGAGTCACCTCACATTTACACAGATGAAAGGTGATTTCTTTGTTTAAATTTTCCTTTGAGTTAGCCACCACACCGTGGGAAAGAGTAAATGAATCTTTCGGATTCAAATTGGTGACAGTAAGTATAAAAGCTCAGTGGCTGAAATGAGAGGATTCTTTGTTCATCGGCCTCAACTCAGAGGCAGAGCTATTGCTAACATTTAAGTATCACTGAGTTCACCCCGCCCCTACCTTAATTCAAGTCAGCCCATTCAATTTAGCATTTTTTTTTTATGCCACTTCAGTTTAATATGGGTAAATGTCTTTCATGCTGAAACTAAAAAAATTGTTGACGATTTTAAATTTTAGGCATTCATAGTAAAGGCAATCCTTACTGATAGAGCCCGTTGAAATACCCTTCTTTTTATGTTAAAGACAAAAGTGCATAACGGTAAAGACAGCTTCATAAAGTCCGTGTAAGTTGCACAATTTACGTGTTGCCCTTCAAACTCAGCAAATACAAGTGCAGAAATGATTATAACAAGACATTAAACCCATTACACTCTTGTCTTTATACAATCGTAATAACGGTAAAGACATGCAATAGTTCCGACACAAATTCATACTTATTCATTCATACCTCAGAAATAACACCATTTATTTTTATTTCGACCCCTTACTTTATCAAAATCTATTTTTTTTCAACCTCTGTGACATAAAAAAATGCCTAAATAGAGGGAGACAAAGTGGGGTCTTATAAGACGGGGGGGGGAAAACAGCGGCGACAAGCAAGGAGCATGAACGATGATGATGCAACCGATTCAGAGAAGCAAGATATTCTACATGCAAGGCCTTATTTAAAAGAATTGTTTGATGTTATCAGCACTAAGAATGATATGTGGTGACTATGTTGTGCCTTCTACCATCTTAAAAACCACCAGCTTCTGGCATTCGCAAGTTCTCCATCTGTGTATTTTTTCAGTTATCATTAGCTGCTTCACCATTTTATGTTAGTCAGTTCACTGCATTAGCAAAGCCATAGAACTGGTTGGTTTCATAGCATAAAAGCCTTAGCCAATGCTAGCTAGCTCTTGGTTTATTTATTTTTGTGCCAAGTTATCAAAACGGCTATATTATAGACAGCAAAATAAATGTTTACTTTTGTAACTAAGTACATTGCAGAGTCTGTCCTTTTTTGAAGAAAACAAAATCACTTAAGTAAAGAAGTCAAATATGTACTTCTACTTTTACCAGATTCTTTCTTTGTACATGTATACTGTATGTACTTCTACAACTGCATGTCAGTACTTTTGCCACCTCTGGCCAGAAGGGGCAGCATGGTAGTTGAGTAAAGCGAAGCAGCAAGCTACTGAAAGCATAGGAACTTTCGGCCACCAGAGGGACCCCAAGAGCAGGCTCCCACTGTGGCTGCTGCAAGTGGTGCTCACGGTGCCTCCCTGGAGGTACAAATCAAGCAGGCTCATGGAGGGCCAGGTCATAGTGGGTGAGAAAAAGGCCAAGCATTGGAAAGAGCTGCGAAAAAAAACTGAGGCTCAATGTGAAGAAAAACTAAACTTGATACAGCATGCTAGGGTTGTCTTCAGGAAAACTGTGCTCATGTGTTCATGATATGGTTTACATTAAATAGATCGTTGACCACAGAAGAAACATATTGCTGACTGAATATCTGTCATTTAAAAACTATCATTACTTTCTTTGTCAAACTTTTTTTTATACAGCTCTTGTATTAGAACTCGATTAGACTATATTCCAGTATTCATTATGTTGTGAATATATTAAATGTATTGTGTCTGCTCTGATTTAGACTCATTGAAACTTTTACCTCACAGTAATTTACACAGAACCTTTCTGTACCAGGAAATATGAAGTCTATCCCAGCTGTATATAGGAGAAAGGCAGGGTGCACCCTGGTGGAGTGGTCGCTAGTTAAACGCAAGGCACATACAGTATACTGTAGACAAACTATCGTTCACACTAACATTCACATCTGTGGACTATTAGCATCTTCATGAACGTAACATGCATGTTTTGGAGATTTGGGAGAAAGCAGGAGTACCTGGAGACAGTGTTGAAGAGCACCGGTAAGTAATTACATGTAACGGGATTACATAATTTAATTACAACATTTATGTAATTGGAATCCACTACATTACTTGGAGAAAATGTGTAATTATATTACAGTTGCTTTGGGAAATTGCCATGTTTACAATTTAAGTTACATTTGAAAAATAGTCGCAAAAGATCAGATTTTTTTTCATATCACTTCATCCTTCTAAAGGCAACGCTTGTGATTGGCTCTGTCTGGTCATGTGCCATCCAAATATGACGTCGAAGTGCGACCTTGTTGTCGGAGGTTTTGAAAAGGTTAGACTCAATTACAGTTAAAGTGCCCCAAAACAGACCAAAAAGATGTCTTGTAAATTTGACACATCACAAAAAAAGAGTCTTGTCAACAAGCCGGGCAATGAATGAATGCTTTAAAAATAATATTTTTTTAAAATCACAAAGTATGTGAAATCCGCAATTTCATTACAAAAATCGCAAACTATGTAAAATCGGCAATTTCCTACTAGAATTTTTTTTCCGGAGGGGTGGAGAGTGATGTCCTTGCAAAAATTGTTTGTCGACGGTAGGGTGGCGGGCATCCTGTTGGACAGCCGGACTAGGGGCCCCCCCAAATGGTCAGTGTCAAGTTTTTTCCCCCCTGTTCAACGCCCCTTATGATCATCCTCACTCCACACAGTCGACAGCCATCATGCACTTGCTGTGACACGTGCCCAGCAGCACGTTTTACTGTTTCACTGTTTACGCCTTGCCTTGAGAAATGATTGACCAGATGGTCCAAACGTCTCACTCAGCATGTGTGGTGTCGGCAAGCTCTAACTGTGGCTCCTTTGTGCGACATCGCTGTCTCCCATGCAAAAGCTTGCATGTTTTTTTAAGTCAACAACAGCTCAACACATACACAAAATGTAGCGCATTTGAATTTTTGTAGCACAACATTAGAGGTCTTGCTGCAAGCAGTGTGTGCATGTGTGTGTGTGTGTGTATTTTGGTGTGATCTATGGCAACATGCCAGCACTACTCTGCATCACAACTCTGTAAGTACAAACAGCAGGCTCCAAGAGAAATGATGAGGAGGAGAGAAACAATATCTTATTTAACGAGGCAGAATCTAGGATTCAGATCTGTGCTGCTTTGTCCTCATCCCCTTGGATGAAGTGTGTCATTTCACCTCAGAGTGCCATGGAAATGTCCATAAGCAAAGTGGCCACGACCTTGATACAATCCAGCCATTTCATTGATATAAAATACAACTTCACACACACAAAAAATCTACCCCTTGTCTAATGTTTTAAACATCAAACTGTGTGTGTATGTGTATGTGTAGGGAGGCTGTCCAAAACTAGGTCAGACCTTGAGAGACAGAGAGAGACAGACAGAGACAGACAGACAGACAGAGAGAGAGAGAGAGAGAGCGAGAGAGAGAGATGCAAAGTGATGAGATTTTAATGCAGAAATTGCAGGATTAGTTGGTAGTGCGTAAAATGACAAAATTAGCCTGAAAGACGCTGAGATAAGATGTCATTATGGCAAGGGTATGATTAAAACCCTCGATTCCAATTGAACGACGCAATCATTTCTGTCTTTCATAATTTTACTGATTGTTATTTTTAGCAATAAGGAGGTTCATAATGTAACAATAATAACTATTATCACGTGAAACTGTTCCAAATGGAGACGCTCCTGTCTCTCTCCATCAAGTGAAGGCACCACACCTCCCCCCTGTGGTTTGTAACCCATACTGCACTTTTAATTTTCATTCATTGCGGAGTAAACTCGATAAAACTGGATGTACATGATTTTCTTAGTACTCAAATTCTAAACTAAATCTTTCGTCATCACATTATTTATAAAGTATGCTTGAGTTGGCACAACATGATCTTAACATTTTCATTCAGTTACTCTTTCATTCAATTAACGTTTGTACTTTGTCCAGTTAAATTTAATTTAATTTAGTTTACATTGGTGAAACATGTTAGTAAAACAAAAGTCAACCTTGTTTTATGAAGTACTGCAGATTTAGTCTGTTGTTCTTATGTCAGTCTTGCTGAATGACTATATATAATATATTATATCATCATATCAGTGGAGTGCAGTGCATTTTGGACCTGGGCCTTCTTCTTCTGGGCCACTATCACGTCACAAAATAATGTGCAAAAACGCAATTTAAAATATGCGTGGAATAATAGTGAGAGAGAGAGAGAGAGAGAGAGAGAGAGAGAGAGAGAGAGAGAGAGAGAGAGAGAGAGAGAAGTTGCTCCTCAGTGATGGGACATTGTGACTTTCTATAGACCTTGCAGAAGCGCTCATTTGAAAATGTAAACACCGGTGGAGATTTATAGAAATTAAGTGTTGCATATTGATATTTATCTGTTTCCTAATTATTGTGAGAACTCATTAAACTGATCAGTCTTTACATAAATGAAGATCATTACTTATGAATAATAACATGATAATAAAATATTATGAAAGGTAATTTGAGAATTTTTGTTATTTCAGAAGTGTGTATCAAATTGGGAGCCCTTCGCATTAATCAATACCCCAGAAGTAGCTCTCAGTTTCATTAAGGTTGGAGACCCCTGATGTATACCATTCTTACTAATTAAAGCAAGAAACATAATTGAAATGTTGTCTTCCAACATCACCTCCCAAAAAATTACAAATCTCTACACTAGAACATATCAGTTCTAACTTCTAATAACATAACACAAGCGTAAACATTTTAAATAAAATACATCGTACTCACCAAAGATTGGTATTATTTATAGATAAACTCTATAATCCTTAATTTGCTCCTCAGAGTTCTGTTGGGTTGTCAGAGCTACCTGTAGCTAGCAGTCACAACTAGCAAGTTCTAGCTGCTCTAGAAGTGAAGCGAATAAACCCTTTTCCGGGTTCCAACAAGCCAGCCGCCGTCCTCACAATGTCCAATGTTTCTTTATAAAAAAAAATTAAATTAAATAAAATTTTTAAAAAAATAAAAAAAGTCCGCTTTGAAAATTGCTTTTTAATCATGTCAGATATTCCTCCGTCTTGGCACCTGCGCGAACCCCATTGAAGTAGTTGCAGGACAACGATCAACCAATCAGACGACGGTAAATTCAACCAATCAGAGGACGAGAAAATGCAGCGTACGGCGAGGGAGACCTGAGAGAGAGACTATGCAGCGAAGGCGGAGAGTGACGTAAGTAATGAATACGAATTCTGATTAGTGAAGAAAGATAGCCACTTTTCATAGTTCCTCTTTGTCCTAAACCAGCAATGGGGATTCTGAAGGCCAAGGGCAGATCACTTTGACATGGCAACACACAGAAACTGAAATCTGATTGGACAAAAAAATCTCAAACGAGCTAGATAGTGTGTGTCTGTGTATATAAAAAAATATATATATATATATTTTTTAAACTTAATTTTAATTTTAAGAGGCTCCGCTGTCCTCCACCCGTTATCTGTATTAATGGCACCTGTTTGAACTTGTTATCAGTATAAAAGACACCTGTCCACAACCTCAAACAGTCACACTCCAAACTCCACTATGGCCAAGACTAAAGAGCTGTCAAAGGACACCAGAAACAAAATTGGAGACCTGCACCAGGCTGGGAAGACTGCCTCTGGAATAGGCTAGCAGCTTGGTGTGAAGAAATCAACTGTGGGAGCAAATGGAAGACATACAAGACAACTGATGAGCTCCCTCGATCTGGGGCTCCACGCAAGATTTCACCCCGTGGGGTCAAAATGATCACAAGAACAGTGAGCAAAAATCCCAGAACCACACAGGGGGACCTAGTAAATGACCTGCAGAGAGCTGGGATCAAAGTAACACACTACGCCGCCAGGGACTCAAATCCTGCAGTGCCAGACCTGTCTCCCAGCTTAAGGCAGTACATGTCCAGGCCCGTCTGAAATTTGCTAGAGAGCATTTGGATGATCCAGAAGAGGATTGGGAGAATGTCATATGGTCAGATGAAACCAAAATAGCACTTTTTGGTAAAAACTCAACTTGTTGTGTTTGGAGGAGAAAGAATGCTGGGTTGCATCCAAAGAACACCATACAGACTGTGAAGCATGAGAGTGGAAACATAATGCTTTGGGGCTGTTTTTCCAAGGCCTATTTGTGCTCTGCTCATGTCTTGGAACATATGCCTAGTCATTTTGGCCACAATTATGCCTGATAGGAGCTTCCATGTGGTGCTGAAACAGGTTATAGGCTGGTAGTTTGATGGTGTCGTTCCCTTCTGGGGCTCCTGCATGATGAGAACAGTCTGACCTTGGGTTAGCCAATCTGGGTGGGTCCCCAATGTTAGCAGCTGGTTCATTTGTGTTGCCAAGGCATTCATGGAAAGCAGTTGGCTTCTTTAGCCAGTAGGGGTGAATCATGTCGGGCCCAGGTGCTGTCCAGCTCTTCATCTTCAACACTCTTGATTGGCTCGCTGCCACTGCTATGACTACTGGTTCTTGTTCTGGAAGGTTGCTGTGCTCTGCTTGTAAATCTGCCAGCCATTGGGTGTTGATATTGTGTGACGATTCCTTCTCCCAGATACTCTTACAGTATTGCTCTGTCTCAGCTTTGGGGGAGGCTGTTTCAGCATTGCTCGCTCACCAGTGAGAGCAAACCTTAACTGGGTTGTTGCAGATCATCATCATCATCATGTTTATTCTCCTGGCCTCTACCTCTCTCATATAACTCTTCAGGCAGATAGCTAATGCTTTGGGTTTTGGCTGGGTAGTCTCAATAAGTGCCTTGGCTGTGGATATATCATTGTATTTCTTGGGCAGGTCTCAAAAGTTTCACACCTTTGGTTTGCTTTGTTAAAAGGCTAACCTCTCTCCGTGTCACCCTTATTTTTGCCTCCTGGCTTCTCTTCCATTGAGGTTGTCCTTGCTCCTTCCGGTTGTTTCTTGTAACCAAGCATCTCTAGGATAAAAAAAAACAACAACAGAAAACAAAAATTTGCTTAAACTATATTTTAATACTATCCATCCATCCATTTTCTGAGCCACTTCTCCTCACTAGGGTCGCGGGCGTGCTGGAGCCTATCCCAGCTATCATCGGGCAGGAGGCGGGGTACACCCTGAACTGGCTGCCAGCCAATCGCAGGGCACATACAAACAAACAACCATTCACACGCACAGTCACACCTACGGGCAATTTAGAGTCTTCAATTAATGCATGTTTTTGGGATGTGGGAGGAAACCGGAGTGCCCGGAGAAAACCCACGCAGGCACGGGGAGAACATGCAAACTCCACACGGGCGGGGCCGGGGATTGAACCCGGGTCCTCAGAACTGTGAGGCTGACGCTCTAACCAGTCGTCCACCGTGCCGCCTATTTTAACACTAGTAAGTCATTAATATATATATCTTTAAAATAAATTTTAAACAGTTACTGACGGTGCATTGCCTCCCTCACCTGACTCAAGTGGAGGCAGCGATTCAGTTCCCACTAAGTGATGTGGTGTTAATGTGAGTGTGAATGGTGGTCTGTCTCTTTGTGCCCTGTTGTTTGACTGGCTACAGTCCATGGTATAGTCTGCCTTTTGCCCCAAGTCTATAGAAAACAGATGGCTATTTTTAATCTGCGATTGGGTGGTGATCAGTTCAGGGTGTACCTCACCTCTTGCCCAATGTCAGCTGGGATAGTCTCCACTTAAACAGCACAAATGACTAAATTCAGATATCCCAGAATTGTTACCGTAAGACTAAGACATTGTTATTGAAAATACAAATACAGAACAGTGTAAATTGAATGTCTCCTTAAGAGAACATAATAAAATACATGAAAATAAAATACAAAACAGTTGTACAATATAAAGATGAGGTCAGAGTTATCAGAAGATCAAATTTTGTTTATTGAAACTGCTTGCATACAAAATATATTGCACTATAACCAGACATGTAAACCCAGACACCTTAAATGCTAGTAAGTAGTATTTACATAGGGAAACAAAAAATGCCCAAAAGTGCTCACAAGATTTACAGCTTTTTAGACTACCCTGGTTTAAGTATATGTACAGATTTTTCTTTACATCTCGCCTTCCTGCTTTTCTGTTAAACAGCCAGCAATGTGTCAAGTTAGTATTTGTTGCATTATACATTCTGGAGTGAGAAGAAATATTTGCTGCAGCGTGGCAAGCAAGAACAAGTCAAAGTTGGTCATCTTCAGTTGAAAACATGTTGCAACCAACCCCCAATGGAGTGAATGCTGACTGAGGGATGCAATTCAGGATCTTGATGCTGCATTACCCATCTGTCATTAAATATTGTCATTTAGAATGGTCAAAATCAGGTTTTACTCATACAAATCTGAGACATTTTTAAATCTAGTCCCCCACCATCTATAATTCTAATTAACATTTGTCTTGCAAACCAGTGAGACACTCCTCAGAAATGTTCAGATTGGAGCAACAGTTAGCAGGTAGACACCATCTTCATTCATACAAACTATACTTTATAATATTTAAACAACCATGTTCACCTCCATTTACTCCAATTTGGTTGAACCATTTTGTGGAAAAATGCCCAAAAAGTCAAACTAACACATTTCCCCCCATGATGAAGTCACATCAAGTTAACAATAGCCCAGTGAAAATATTTTACCAATATTTTAAGTTTTATTCAACCATCACACCTCTGATCCAGGCTATCATTATTGTTGGTATTATTCATAAGGGAATAATTTACATACAACCGCCAATCTGTAAATAACACACACCAATAGAAAAGTCTTCAAAGGATTGAATCATTAGTTATACGCCTTTAGGAAGCATTACCATCATGTTTTTCTTCTTCTTTTTTGTAACAGCAAGGCTGAATTCACAGGGTTTACCAGAATATAAACAGAAACTGCAAGATAATAGTTTTGCATTTCCAAAATTCAACAGCTGTAAATTTTTGTCATTGGTGGTATTCCTTTTAGGATTTCCATGCGGGTTTCTTCAGTTGACCACAGTCATGTTTACTCATCCAAATAGTTTTGTTTCCATTTTGTTTGTTTCTAACATTTAACGGATACATTAGCATAAACCTTGCCAGAATGAGTGTTAGAATGATGACACTTTTATCTGCCAAGATGATTTCATCGCACCATTTCCTTACTGACTATACATGGGCAGCATGCAAGTTTCCCACCTCCTCAAAGTACATTTTCTATTATAGCACAAACTTTGCTTTCTGCAACGCTATTTGTTAGTATTAACCCCTATAAACACAACAATGGACACGTTAAATTCTTACTGTTGAAAAGTTGACTTCAACTTTAAAAAAATTTATCCTTTTTTTGTTGTTGTTTTGACTGGAACTGGAATGTAACCTGACATAGCATATCAGCTTAATTCTTCCCTCTTACTAATCCTGGGTGTAAAAAAAATGCTTTGTTATAATGAACCACATAATTTTCCTGATCAATGATGAAATGGACGGTTAGGTCAGATACTTTAGTTTTCTATGCTGAAACAACCAGAAAATATTTTTCTTCACAAATATTTGATTCTGTCGCAACAATGGATAGTAAATGTGATTGTTTTATTTTTAAATGAAGGTTCAAGATTTTTTTTTGCAATTTCTCCACTATACATCTCAAACAATAAGTGTAATGATTAAAAGGACTGCATGCATCTGGCAACATTTAAAGATGAAATGATTTTAGTCTAGATTGCTACTATATGGAAAGCAAGTTTAAAATCATCAACGCAATCTTGAGAAAACTGATTTAAGCTTGTCCAAAACAATTCCAGCAGGCCTGATGCATTTCCCCTCTGACAACCACTTAAAACTTCATGTCAGTCATACATTTTAAATTAAAAACCTACAGCTGAAACACTGTTAAAACTTAATTTTAGGTCAATGCATCATGGACAGTAAATGCAGTAATAGTTTTCTTCCTTAACATTCCTTGAGACACTTTACAGTATAGGATCATATATTCATCGTTTCATGTGAAATTCTTCCTCTGTGTTGTAAATATTTACTAGTTTTGGACCTCTGCGGCAGCGCTTTGGACATTCACTATCAATGTGACTCAATCGTGCTATGGAGGATACTTTTGTACAGCAAGTTTATTATAAAGAGATCTAGCATTTAACTGATATCAAACAGCAACCAAAGAAAGAAAATAAGGATAAGTGCACATTTGAAACAATAGTACAAATCTTTTTTTCAGACAATTTATGACATCATTATATACACAGTATGCCAACTCTCCTTTTTAACAACACAAAACAACTTCATTCTGTTGATGCTTTATGGACAGTAAAAAGGTTATTTGTACTCAAACCACTTTCTTGATGCATTACAGAAAATGCTAATTGTAAAAATGCAGCCTGGCTGCAGTGTGAAAGCTAAAGATTAATGAAAAGAATCACAAATCATAGTTCTGTAAAAGCAAGCACAAGAGAAAGGAATACTGGCCTCAGAAACTGGGTTGTGAGGACGAGACTTGTATAGATCCAGAGAGTGGCACAGAAAAGAATGTTGCATGGGCCTAAAAAGTTGAAACAAAATTATACATCAGTCAGGTGCTTGTAAAAAGGGCAGAAAGAGATGCACAATTCCAAGGCACAGAGATGTAAACAACCTTTAAAAAGCCTCAGAGGAGCTGCAAAATGGACTCAGCATTGGGATCCAAATTAGTTTTATAATCTAGTTTAAAAGTTACGTTACTTTTTCTGACAGACACAGCAGGAATTTTTATGGAGGAAATGGAGCTCAGCTTGAATCATCAAAACACACCAGGAAACTTCAGGCTGCATGATGCCAAAACAGGATGTGATACATAAATAACAGGAACAGAATGACTATGACAGATGCGTATCATCAGTCAACAAGCCAGAGACGTAGCATTGCATTACACATACTAGATTCTTAAGAATTTACTGGGAGAACTGGGTGCCTTAAAAGCTTTTTACGATCGTTTGTTAAATTTGCTATATATTACAAACTTAGGGATTATTAAATGGATGACACATTGTAAAGAAGGAATTTGTTACACCTTTCATGTGGCAACAGAAAGAAATGTATTTGGTCCAATCTTGATGTAGACTTTTTGTTGTAGTAGATTTGCATCTGTGTGCCATGGATTTATGTTAGCTGATACAGATTTGTGGATGGATATGTGTTCTACGATTGAAAAGGTCAATGGGACTCATACAGAGGCAATGGGAGACAAAACGATGGGAAAAATGGGTGGCGACACTTGAAAAGCGCCACAAAAAAATTGCACATCTATTCCAAACTAAATCATAGGAGGGAACCAAGTAGTGTACTTAACAAGGTTCTTCCAACTGAAGAAAACTACTGTAAATAAAAAATCTAAATGTTTTATCTATAAATGTTTCCTTCTCGAACTCAATGAAGGGTTTTATCTACCCTGAATTAACTCAACACTGATTTGTCTTCTCAATCTGAGCATGGAAAAATCCACTGGGGAGGATTCATGCTTATCTGCTTAACGAACAAGCCAACTGGGATGTAAAAGCATGTCCAGTTAGGGGAGCAGAGACATTTCCAAAATGAGATGTCAATGAGCATATTGGGTCAATATGTTGGTGTGTGTGTGTGTTTGCTGTCCAAGATCAGGTCTTAAACTTTCACCTTGCTTGTGTATTTGTCCAAAAAGCAGCCACAGATATGAAAAAGCTGTTACGCCTTTGTCGCAAGGAGGACAGTCCGAAGGTGAGTGACATTCTGTTAATGTGTGTGTCCCATATTGTTATTTGTACAAACAAACACAGAAGATGGTATTGATGTGTCATATCAGGTGACACCGACACCTCATACTACCATGTGACTTAGCACACATGCTTTAGATCGCCTTGCCAGTTCTAAGGTTACGGACTACAGTGTGTTTGGGCCGCAGTGCTCCCAATACAACTGTCACGGGTTGCCTTCATTGTCCCCCAACTATATGGTCTAAATGAGCAAGTCTAAGGTCTTGTACGAAACCTCACGGTGCAAAGAAAGTGAAGGATAGCATGTTCTGCATCCATGTTGCTTAATGAGCTAATATAGCAGAGTGATGCATGTAACTGAATATTAGATTCATTGCTTTCTCACTGTGGGAGGAAAACACCCATTCGGTCCCAGACCAGCCAGCTGCACTACACTGAGCAGTACACAAAGGTAGCAGACAGGCAGTGGTCTTCATCATAATAAGCATTCCATGCTGATGGAAGCTCCTGTCTAATGATGCAATTGACAAAAACAGAAAAAAGAAAAAAGTGAAAAACTGTGGATGGTTAATGAGCGGTTGTTTGTGTGTGTGTGAGTGTGTGTGTGTGTGTGTGAGAAGACTGTGAGTTCGTTTCTGAATGTGTGTCTAATTGAGAAGGTCCTCCAGTGATGAATCTACGACACTCCGTTCACCAGAGGGGGAGCATCTGGCTTCTCCTTCTTCACGCCTCGGTCTCTAACAGGCCGCTGATGATGGCGCATCGGGCCCTCGCCACCAGAACTGTGCCCACCCTGTGATGAAGGCCCTCCTCCTCTTCCGCCTGAGGAATGCTGCACGCTACGTTCATTCCCATCAACACGAATCTGTGGGGTAAAAGAAGCAAGTATATTTGTCATACAGTAACTAATGACAGTAAAAGAGAAGACATTTTGCTTTATGTTTGTTTGCAAAAAAATAAATGTTTCTGGTAGTTTCCAACTTAGTAGAGATAAAATTGAAAACAGAAATTTATATACACTACAGTACATAAAAATACTTTTTTTCCTCTCTGTCAGACATGAAATCAGAAATCATTCTGTTTTAGGTCAATTAGATTACCAAAATTATTTATATTTGCTAAACGGGAGAATAATAAGGGAAGGATTTTTTTAGACATGTTTTCATTCCTTTCTTCAAAGTCAGAAGTTTACATACAGAATTAGAATCAGAATCATTAGAATCATCTTTTTTTATTGTCATGAACATGCATGCATGCACACGAAATTTGTTCTCTGCATTTAACCCATCACAGTGAACACATACACATGTTAGTGGAACACACTGGAGCAGGGGGCAGCTGAAGCGCCCGGGGAGCATTTCGGGGTATCAGTGTCTTGCTCAAGGACACCACAGCCGTGAGTCCGGGGGATGTTGGCGGATGGTCCAGTCGGGGTTTTGAACCAAGGTCCCCCACGGTGGTAGGCGATGATCTTATCCATTGGGCCACGGCTGCTACAGTAAGATTACTATGCCTTTAAAGCCTTTGGGAAAACGATGTGATGTCTTTGGAAGCATTTGAGTTAATTAGAGACACAATCGTGGCTTCAGTTGAACTAGGTACCCCTGAAACATACTGCTTTTTTTTTTGTAACAACATGGGAAAGTCAAAAGAACTCAACCAAGATATCAGGAAGAGAATTGTGGACTTGCACAAGTCTGGTTCATCCTTGGGTGGAATTTCCAGAAGCCAGAAGAGGTGCCACATTCATCTGTTGCAACAATTATACCCAAGTACAAACTCCATGGCAATGTCCCACTATCATACCGCTTATGAAGGAGACGGTTCTGTGTGGCAGAGATCAATGTGCTTTGATCCTAAATGTCTGTATTAACCAAAGAACAAAAGCAAAATACCTTGTGAAAATGCTGGCTGAAGCTGTTAAGAGTGTGTCATTATCCACAGTGAAATGAGTACTGTACCGACATGGGCTGAGAGGCCACTTTGCCGGGAAGAACCCATGACTTCAAAAGAAACATGAAAAAGCCAGATTACAGTTTGCAAATGCACACAAGGACAAACACCTTAATTTCTGGAGACACTCTGTAGTCTGACAAAACTAAAATCGAACAGTTGGGCCATAATGAGCATCGATCCCCCCAAGCTGAGAACAATGGCACACTAGCCAACGACTTGAATACCTTCTACTGCAGATTTGAAAAGGACACTTTCACACCCCACACCCACCCAGCCGCACCACCGACCACTATCACACCACAGACTTCTGCGTTAACCATCCGAAAGATGATTCTGATTCTGGTTACGTTTGGAGGAAAAAGAGGAAAGTGCTCAAGCCTGAGAACACCATTCCAACTGTGAAATACGGGTGTGGCAGCATCATTTTGCCCAGTTGTTTTTGCTGCAGGGGGGACTTGAACACTTCACAAAATAGATGACATCATGATGGAAGAACATTATGTGGAAATATTGAAGCAACAGCTCAAGAAATCAGCCAGAAAGTTAAAGATTGGTTGCAAATGGGTCTTCCAACTGGACAATGACCCGACGCATACTGCCATTCTGGTTACAAAGTGGCTGAAGGATAACAATGGATAACAACAACAGTCGATGTTGTGGCCCTGATCACAAAGCCGTGATCTCAATCCTATTGAAAATTAGGTGGGAGACCTGAAAAGGCATGCGCGAGCAAGACGGCCTACAAACTTGGCTCAGTCACACGAGTTCTGTCATGAGGAATGGGCCAAATTGTCTGCTAACTATTGTGAGAAGCTTGTGGAAGTACCTCCAAAACATTTGACCCAAGTCATAGTTTAAATGCAATGGTACCAAATGCTAATGAAATACATGTAAACCTCTGACGTTGAAGAAAGTAATGAAAAATTGTCTTAAAAAATCTTTACTGTCATTATTTTGGCATTCAGCAAATAGAAATAATGTTTGTTATCCTAACCGAACTAAAACAGAAAAAGTTTAGTCTGATTTCATGTCAGACAATGAGGGGAAAAAGCATATGTGACATTTAATATAGTGTATGTAAACTTACGGTTTCAACTGTATTTTATAGTCGGTAGCACCGAATCAACTTTCAGTGTGTGTAAATAACCCCACTTTCAAACTCTTGCGAGGGATTCCAGTCTGAATGCAACGAAAGGACGCGACGTCGCTTTGAATGTTTGGCTACCCCAAGCTTCGAGAATGGCGCTATCATACACCGTAATATGGACCAATCAGAGCCAAGCTGTTTTCCATATTTAAATTGGGGAAGATATGCGCTCCAATCAGAGAAAAGCCTGTCCAAAGACGCTAGCTTCATGTTTACACTCTCCACTATAACAATTGTTCACTAATGTAATTAAGATTTACGTCACCTTCTTCCTGCATGTGTTAACAATGAACATTGATGTTGAAAACGCAACCCTTTCTTTTCATCTTTACTGAGATTATGACCGGTAGTCCCAGTTTCAATATAACTGTGTGCTAACAACACCAACTACAACACATAATTGTAGATCAACGCATCAGATGTTCTTTACCTTGGCAGTGATCTGGACTTTCATTGCGAAGTAGAAGTTCTACCTCGTCGTACACACAGATGTCTCCTTTCTCACTCGCTACACATCCCCCGCCATTGTTAATATCCTTACAACGAACAAGCGTCTTATTTTCTTTTAAAAAAA